>NC_091783.1:14312372-14937372 GCF_029378745.1 Bos indicus
AGATATTTCTTAAGTGTTTAAAGGCACTGTGCTTCTGGGTCATTGATACATATCCCAGTCTTCAAGAAGCTTGCATTTTAGGAGTTATAAGGTGATTCAAATATTTATAATAGAAAACAAAATGTAAGTGCAACTCATATTAAAAGTACAAAGTACTATTAATATTCAGAGGAAGATGAATCAGAGTGGCGTTAATAGATCTTGGAAGGACAGGTTGGATTTTAGCAAGCAGGCATTTACAGGAGATTCATTATTAAGGAGACAGACATTCTGGGCTAAAGAAAAGAGCTAAGTAGCCAGAGAAATGGAAGAGAACAAAAATATTGAGAAAAAGAGAGTATTCGGGGAATAGCTTAGAAAGAAGCTTAGAACACAACAATCTGGAAGGCCCTGAATTGCTAGAGACTGGACATCACTTGTAGGCAACGGGGAAACACTTTTCATATTTAAATTATAAAAAAAAAGGATAAAGCTGTATTTTGTGAAGATATATCTGATTGGACTATTTAGCAGAATAAAGATAAGAATGCTGAGAGAAAAAAAATACTAAAAGCAGTTTTGAAGGATTTTAGTTACCCAAAGTATCATAAAATGAAAAACTAGGTCAAAATGTCAATAGTGGGAAAATGACAGAAAATGATAATTAAAAAACAGTTAAGGAAACTCACAAGGCTTAGTGACATCCTGTATGCTGGGTGAGGGAGAAGTTAAAACAGACAAGCTTTGAGCTTGCAGTATTAGTAAAATTATCATTAACTGAATATGTAAAGTCAGGAAGGAGTTCACAGGAGGATGTGGGAGAGGAAAGCGCCCTCATTTTTCTTTTCCCTAACCACTTACATCATCATCCTCATTATGAAATTCAAAATTGAAATAGGTTTTAAATCTGAGGTTTATCATCAAGGCTAGTGTAAAAAAGTCTTCCCTCAAACAACTGTAGAAGAGTCTGCTAACCAGTAAGTCTACAGATAGACCCTTCTGTGTGTGCTACATACAACATCACTTTTCTCAGCTTCTAACTTCTTTTCCTAGCACTTCACCATTTACCAAACCCAACAAGTGTCCAAGTCTCACTTGTCAAGGCCTCCACCAGGCCCAAGATCATTCTCAAGAAAAATTTATAGGTACCACTGACTACAATATACAGATATACCTATGCTGACGCTCCACAATTTAGTTACTAAGAATATTTCAGTGGAATGTTTTAGAGTTATTAGTGCATCAAACACATTCACGTTGGAAGGCTGGTGAGATGTCAAGAAGGCTTGACAAAAAAAAAAATCAGAGAAGATGTGTCATTTGCAGAGAAAGGCACAGTTCTGAGAGAATTCTATGGGAGAACATGGAGACGCTGAGATGAACGCACTGCCGTCAGAGAACTTACCTGGGCAAACTTGTGAATCTGCTCCACCACTGCAGCAAAGAGAGCATGGACACTTTCATCAATCAGACTTTGCATGTAATGTACTGCCTCTTCGTCAGACAGGTCTAAACGAAATTTATCCTGAACCTGCAAGGTCACAGTCTATTAGCTTTTGAATAAAGAAAAACATAACATTTTGAAGAGACAAGAACAGACAGATACAGATATTATTACAATGACCTATTTTTACAGCAAAGAAATGGTTCATAACCTATAAGGAGTTCTGAATACTATTCTCCTGAATGTGTAACTTTACTTTTTCCTTTATGCTCTTTATATCACCCCATCTTGGTTGGTTGTAATTTTTTTTTTTTTTTTTTTCAGAAAAATATTAACAAAGTGAATAGAAAATAATTCTGTTCAGCCCTGCAAATTTAAAAACAGACAAAAAGTAAACTATAAACTAGATCTTCTAAGATGTCCCCTTTCCTATAGGAGTTCCTTATACTTCTGCAAAGAACTACTTCAATATGACCTATAATTTCTAAAGACTGAGGACTTTTTCATTATTTCATATTAAAACATACAGTTGATTCTGAATAGCAATAAGAACTAGAAAGATTAGTAGAGATATATATCAGAATAGTTCCCTAAAACACACAAGCAAATGTTACCAAATGATTGTGTGTTAGAGCTCAGTTGTATCTGACTCTGCAACCCCATGGACTATAGCCCACCAGGCTCTTCTGTCCATGGAATTCTCTAGGCAAGAATACTGGAGCAGGTTGCCATGCTTGACTACTTCATGCTAACACTGTGCAAAAGCACCTTACATGCAGTATTTCATTCTACTCTCTGATGGCTCTGAGGTAGATAATATCTCAATCTCTAAGACACAGAAACTGAGACAGAGAATTTAGGAAGCCAACCCAGGGACCTTTAACTGATGATAAGTGGCTTATGCTTCCAGACGATCTCAGTAACCACTGTACTTACTCCTTTCTCCTCTTATAAATGATCCATATAAACTTCTGAAAAGACAGGCTAGAAGAAAATGGGATTTCCAAGTGGATAAAAAGTGGTCCATGTTTAGTATTTCCTTTTAAGTATGGAGTTGAACTACTACAAAATCAGGAAGAAGAAAAGGCAGACAGTACTACAACCCATCACGGATGCAATGAACATGAACTTGGGCAAACTTCGGGAGATGGTGAGAGACAGGGAGGCCTGGTGTGCTGCAGTCCATGGGGTCACAAAGAGTCGGACACGACTGGGAGACAGAACAACCACCACCGCCACCCATGGCCCGCTCAGTGCTCTTTTCCCTTCACTGCACTGCAAGTATACCGGGTGATCCGACAGCCCTGCAGGCTCAGGAGAGAGGAGGTAAAAGAGAGGTAGGTGGAACAAGTGAAACACAATTTGGTGGAGGGAGATCTAAAAGTATACCTTCAATCAACTCTCTCATTTCTGGATCCCAGTTAAAGAATTTATTCCATTGTATTCCTTGATTTCTACCTAGGGAGGTCATGTCTGAGAATTTTAAAAACTATTTTTTTAAGGACGTCAAAAACACTATAGGGCAGAAGAATCAAAATAAACCTTTAACCCAATTTGCCAAAGCCTGCATACTTATATAAGTGCTTAAATTACAAACAGAAGATATGTATTTAGTATATAAAGAAAATGTTATTCACCGAATATGAAGACATTCTTTTTTTATAAGAAAGATTAACTGCATAAAAATGGTTGATTTGTTATCATACATATTGAGTTGTGTTAGGCTACTTGTTATTCTACCCCTGTCCTTTTACCTCTGTGCCTTCCACCCTTCTACAATTTCTCCTCTGACTCCTGGTTATCTCTATCAGCTCCAAACTCTGTCCTTTTACACCTCATTAGCTAAGGCTGCACTCGAATCAATCTGCAGTGTTCTTTTTTTTCAAAAGAGAAAGACTATAGAACACTTTATTATATTTTTGTAAATTTTGTGCTACACATCTCTTATATTAATGCAAATTAAAATAAACTTAGAGACAGTATTTTTTAGATAGCCAGTAGTTGAACATTTATCAACACTTCACAGAGCAGCACCCTTGAACTCTTGGCAAACTGGAAACCCAGATAAGACATATTACTTATCAAGCAAAAGGATGCAAACTTGTAAATCTTAGCCTCTGCACTGTCTTTCAAAAGTAGATAAAATACCCTTTGTTTGAAATATCGTTGAGTATTACCAAAATGCGACACGAAGTGAGTGAATGTTGGAAAAATGGCACCAACAGACTTGCTCAACACAGAGTTACTACAACCTTCAAAATCTGTAAGGAACGCAGTTATCTATGAAGCACAATAAAATGAGTAGTCAATTTCAAAAAATTAAAAAGAAATGATATATATGTACTAAAATATGCTATGGAAAAAAGGAAAATATTGTTGAACTTTGCCATGATTAAATACTTTGAAGAAATGCCATAAAGATAGCTGGTAACAAAAGTTTAAACAATATAATCAAGATTTTCTAAAAGGAAAAGTTGAAATAAAAGATCTAATAAGAACAAAAACTACATACTGGAAGAAGAAACAAAAAGACTCCATTTGACAACTACCATTAGGACTTTCATAAATGAGTTCTGAACATAAATGAAGTCAGGCAAGAGTGAGCATATGACAGAGCTAAATGGGTTTAAAATAAACAGCAACAACAGATCCTAAAAATAGCCACACAGGCACAGGCACACAAAAGCAACAACATTTGAAATCTGGTGCAGTCATCCATTTTGAAATTTTCGTCAACTACTTATGTTTCTTGATGAATGAGCTTAAGTTGAAAAAAATTACCCACATCAAAACCTAGTGTGATAAGTAGTCCATTTCCTAGTTTGGCCAGGGAGGGGAGTTTTGAAATAGTGCTTCCTAGAAAATAATAAATGAAATCCTAAAAGGAGCATAATTTTCTTAAATGTTAAACAATAAGATTTACATTAAAATCCCTCTCACTGCCAAAGACTCATAAAATTAAGTAAAAGAGAATAGGTTCATTCATGTTTGAAATTATGTAAATATTCTTGTACCTTCTGAATCCATATTGAAATACTAATGCCCAATGTGATGGCATCAGTAAGTGGACCTTTTGAAAGGTACTTAGATTATGAGGGTGGAGCCCTCATGAATGATTAGTGCTCTTATAAAGAGACACCAAAGAGCTTCCCGGCACCTTCCACCCTAAGAAGTACCCTTTGATCCCAAAGGGGCTTTAACTTGACCATTCTGGCACTCTAGACTAGTATTTAGAGCTTCCAGAAGCTTAAGAAATAAATTTCTGTTATTTACAAGCTACCTAGTGTCTGGTATTTTGTCATACTGATATATGCAGCAGCCCAAATGGACCAAGACAATGTTCAACCCACAGCGGTATGTTTCTAATAATGCTGAGTCAATTACATCAGAACTTAGGGCTTTTGGTGAGAAATATTATTTACAACCACCAGAAAAATTCCATCTTACAATTTTAGTAGTTTTATACTTCTGTAAGTTAAAAAGCTATACTGTCTTTGAAGCTCATTATTAATAAGCCCTCTGCTATTTAAGATCATTTAATGTTATCTTTGGATAAATAAAATGTGTTATATACACCCCCCTCAATGGCTCTGGTAAAGAATCTGCCTGCTATGTAAGAGACCTGGGTTCAATCCCTGGGTTGGGAAGATCCCCTGGAGAAGGGAAAGGCTACCTACCCCAGTATTCTGGCCTGGAGAATTCCAAGGACTCTATAGTCCATGGGGTCACAAAGAGTTGGACATGACTGAGTGACTTTCACTTTCAGTGAATCAGAGACAGAAATTAATTTGAATAAAAAAAAAATCTTCAAATTTATTACTCCTTTCTCCCATCTCTCACTGCATCTCAGGGTAAGATAGTTCTGAATAACTACTCATCTATATGAAAGCTTTCTTTCATGCTTCTCTTTGCAGGTTAAGTTAAAAGCAGGTCTCTACTCTCCTGACACAGTAAGAAACCCCTGTAACCAAGGGTATGAATGGGAAAGATAAAGAACAACTGTTTTCTTCTATATACTATTATAATATTTTGTTTCTGATTCTTGGCATGCTTGGTCTTGGAGTACCAGGAAGCAGGTATCTTAGTAGGAATATTAAAGAGAAGCTAAACTTTTTAGGACAAAGAGTAAGGGTGGTGATAGTAAGCTTCCTGTCTTGATATAGTGAGCTACTCATGTGACCGTGGGCATAAACAGGGAAGGGGATAAAACTAGTTGCAGAGGGCTTGAGAGCCTCTTGTATTCTAAAATGTGAGAAAGAAATATACACAAGGTCTCTTTCTTAATTTACATTACTTAAGAGTCCAGGGGTCGGGACAAGGGGAAATGGGTTGTTAAAACCCTGATACTTCTTAAGTATGAAAAGTAGACTATGATATCTGAGGGTATATGAAAATTACCTTTTTCACAGTTTTATCTGGTTCAAGAGCAATATCTGGAATGTTTGCATCCACCATCAAGGAAAACAAATTCAAAATAAGATTAGAATACCTAAAGGAGAATGGGAAATAAAAATAAACAACAATATGTTAGAATTTTGCCATTCTTTTCTCATATTAAGAGCACTCCTACAAGTAGTAATACTTAGATTTTTATAATGATTACTATTACTCCTATGGAAAATACAATGTACGCTTATTCACCAGTTGTCTCAATGAAAAGCAAGACTTGAAAATATATCTTATTCTAGGGCCTTGATATAATACCACTTCTAGGTTTCCCAATAGGGAACACACCTTTGGAGTAACCATCTAATAATGACATTTTTTTCATTTTTTAGTAAGTATATTCTTTTCAGAAGGGATCTAAGGGGGAATCCGCTTTATACCATTAACTGCGTTTTACTAAGGAATGAAGATCTGTCTTTGCTCAATGAAGACAAGAACCTGCTACCTTAAGACTACCTCAGTGTGTCATGGGTAATGAGTGAAGTGGCAACGTGACTCCATCTGCTATCTTAAGACTACCTTGGTGTGTCATGGGTAATGAGTGAAAGGAAATAGTGTGACTCCATTCATGAATCATAAGTATCCTCCAGAGACACTAATCCCACCATCTTAGAAAATACAGTGACTGATGTGGTTATAAGCATCCTAAATGGAGGAGAAAATAGCTCATACTCTTCTACACTAAAAATATACAAGCTATCTAAATCATTTCACCTTTGGAGTATGTGGACCCCTGTAGGAAGTTTTATCCTCATCAGTGCTCAAACTTTTCATTTTCCTCTAAACAAAGACAAAGTATGTTCCTTTTCCAAACGTTCATTACTAGAGGTGGAGCCGTGTGGGGAAAGGTGTTAGTAAGTGTCCACTGGGCACAGGCCACCTCCTGCTCAGAACACTCTCCTCTTGGACAGTTACGCCCTGAGTGGTAATGCAGCGCTGTAGTGATAGAAGGAGGCCCAGATCTGACTTTGGGAATGGATGTGAGTAAAAAATTTGGTTTTAAACAACAAAGGTTTTTAGCTGGTCTTGGTAAAAAGTTTTGGATCTGTTCCCCCTAAACTGAAACCATGGAGTCGCAAAGAGTTGAACACTACTTAGTGACTAAACTATACATATGCTGTGCTTTGCTTAGTCACTCAGTCATGTCCAACTCTTTGCGACCACATTGTCCACCAGGTTCCTCTGTCCATGGGATTCTCCAGGCAAGATTACTGGAGTGGGTTGCCAGTTCCTTCTCCAGGGGATCTTCCTGGCCCAGGATCCGAACCTGGGTCTCCCACATTGCAGGCAGATTCTTTACCATCGGAGCCACCTGGAACCTATGTATATACAGGAACAAAGAAAGAATTTTAGGAACTAAGTCATAGTCAAATATAAGAAAGATTTTTAGGAACAAAGTCATGGTCAACTGTGTCAGAGCTTCAAGGAAGCAAAAGTGGCCACTGGATTTGCTATAGGTAACTGTTTATTTTGATAAAATTAGTTTCAATAGCAGAGCATGACTGGAAGACTTACTGGAGAAGGCTGAGGAAGAAAGGAGGCAAGTAAGTGGAGACAGTGAGAACTTTTAAAAATAGATGTACTGAGGAGAGTGAAGAAATAGGGCAGCAGTACAATGTTAGCAATATCCTGGTCTTCTCCCCACTATTAATGGAAGCCAGTGGCACTCACTTAGCTGTGGCAGTTAAGAGGGATTACAGTTTGGGGCTGTAAAATTCAATGGGGGAAGGAGGAAAGTGAGAATTAAGGTATATTATATACAGTGGTAGGGTAATGAGATTGACGTTGAAGACATGGAGGAATGAAAAGAGCTGTAAGGACAGACGGTGTGCTGCTCAGACAGTGAAAAGCACTGGATCAAGATTTTGAAGGGCTAACTTGACTCTTAATGAGAGGGAGTGGCCAAGGCTGGCTTTACATGAGAACCAGGCTCTGTGAGGCCAGGTCACAGCTGGACCATTCATGAAGATGTTGAAGTCACAGCAGCAGGCCTGAAGAAGACAAGAATGAAAGTTTTCAGTGGAGGAGAATGACAGGGAAATAGGCAGTTGATGGTCAGCAGTAGGTAATTTATCTGGCTTCATGGTGTGTATCTATGCTTTTGTTAAGAAGGCCAGGACAGAAAGGTTCAGAAACGGCATTTCGGAGCAGGAAGGAACCAAGACCTTCTTTAAGCTCTGTGGTTTGTAGGAAATGGATACAGCAGAGGGTCCATGGAGAAGGTTGTAAGGACTGCAAGGCACCAGGAACTTCTTTAAGCTCTATGGTTTATAGGAAAGGGATCCAGAAGAGGGTCCACAGAGAAGGCTGTAAGGACTGCAGTGTCAGTAGGATACAACCAACTGCTACGCGTTAGGTGATGAAAACAATGATACTCTTTCAGTGAATCCTTAATAATTCATGCTTTGCTTTGTTGACTATATAGGATTTTTCCCAGTCTTGCCACAGGGGAGTCTCAGGAATCTACCACAGGTTAACTCAAGGAGAGGAATGCAAGGCTCAATTTTGAAAGGGATATTTCAGAGGTTCTCAAACCTGGCTGCCCATTAAATTCACCTGGGAAGTTTCTTTAAAAATACCAATGCTGGGGCCAAAACCCAGGCTGACTGAACCTGATGGGCTGCAACTGTTTTGGTCTCCCCTCCCCAACAAAGATCCCCAGTGATTCTCATGCACAGCTAGGATCTATGTTAAAATGTTTGCCTTTATTATAGCCCAATATGTGTTCCTTTTGTAAAAGGCACATATTAATGTTTCTGGATTATCTGTTGGTATAAATGTAACTAGGCTTCCTAGGTGCTCAGTGGTAAAGAATCTGCCTGCCAGTACAGGAGATGCAAGAGACACGTGTTCAATCCCTGGGTCAGGAAAAACCCCTGGAGTAGGAAATGGCAAGCCACTCCAGTATTCTTGCCTAGAAAATTCCATGGACAGAGAAGCCTAGTGGGCTACAGTCATGGGATTGCAGAGTCGAATAGGACTGAACACACACATATATACATAAATGAAATCACCCATGTTTCTATTATTATGGCAAAGGGAAACAATTTAAATACAAAGTGGAATATTTTCTAAGAAGCTTAAACATCCAATTACTTTGTAGATTATTTGTCACTACATTTCAACTGTATTAATCTTTTACATCTGTTGCCATTAACCTACATTTTCTATTTAAAACAGAACCAGTGACACCGAACAGAAATTAAACATTAGTTATTCAAATCCTATCCAGAAAAACAGATTTAAGGTTACTAAAAATCTTTAAAACCATTATCAAAAGAAAATATAAGGTTAAGGTTAAAAAATGAGAGTGAGAAAAGTGCAAAACCAACTCTAGACAAAGATGTAAGGATGGATGTGATATAAATAAGATTTTGATAAAGGAGTAGGTTAAGCACAGAGTTCAAGGAAACATACTCTTTCTCTTACCCAAGTTTATACCAATCATCAAGTTACTCATTGACTATATAAAGATGCTCTAGATTTTTCAGTAAAAATCTTCAATACTAAGAATAAAAATCATTAACTACATCAAGTGAGGTTTTTATGGCATTTCAGAGGTCTGCTTCCCCTACATTTATCCATTTTGGATGCAGTGAATATCAGAGTAGAATTCTATATAAATATTTCTTTAATAAGTGTACTAGAGTTCCAGGAGGGAAAAAAAAAATGAGGTTAACAATGAAAAGTAGTTTGATCCACAGATTCACTATTTGGTGACTTAAGACATGACAGTGTGAGAACTTTGCTTAATACAGCAAAATGCATTCCTAACTTCATTATTTTTACTGAAAAGTTTAGGCTCTCTTTGTATCACCGGTGTCCAGCATGGTGTTTGGCATAAACATGGATTAAGAGAAGTTTATGTTTTCCTTCAATACTTAACTTTTACAATGTTTGAGCATTACTCCTGCTGCCATAAGAGTACTCAAAAAATAAAATTTCCAATTCATTATTGGTATAAAAATGCATTTTGTTACATGAAAATCACTCCATAAAATGTGTTCTGGCATCTGTATAACTATAACCATTCATAACTTAGTTCAAATGAGACTGCTTAGTTTATGTGGTCCACAATGTATTCAATGATTTCTTATTGATTAGCAATCAACAAAAACCATGAAAAGAACAAGAACAAGGTTGATACCCTAATAATAAATGTGTCAACTGTAAACAAACTTTTGGCTATCTGGCTAATTCTTATGTCCTAAGGGAAATTTTTTACTAACAGAAGCATATTCTAAAATATAACACTAAGAAATAAATGTTGACAAAAATATTAAGGCCCAGCTAATTTTAACAGTGAAATTCCTGAAAATAAAACATTAAAACTATGTTCATGAAGACTTAACATAAAGTGAGGTAGATTAGTCTTCATGATTTTTCTTAGTAGTGAGAAAGTTAACTTTGGCTCTGCACAAACAATCTGCTTCTATTTTCTCATTTTGCTGAATTGCTACTTATCCATTATCAACGACAGTTTATAAAGCTCAATGTTTTCTTTCTGCTTTCAATAACGGAGAGCACCTTTGACATTTCTCTAGTTATCATTTCATATTATCTTGTCTGTCTCCTCACTGAGATCGCCAAACTTTCATCTAGCTATGACTATTTTAAATTAAAAATTCCAGGTATTAAAGTGGAACTTTCATCTCTGAAAGTGCTTCTGCATCATCAGGCACTCATCTTCTCATTATTCTTTCAGCATTTCGAGAAAGTAAAACTGAGCCACTCTACCACCCAAAGGATAATAACGTGGCTGTCTGTAAAATGTACATTAAAATCTGTGACAGCAGTGGAGCCTGAGTTAACGGTGAAGTAGTGAGCCACTGCAAAGATGAAACTCATTAATATAGGGCAGCCATTCACCTGGGACCAGTAGCATCAATATCACCTGGGAACATGGCTTCACTCAAGATATGAAGCAGGAATTTTCATACAAATATTGAAGGATTTTATTCAACATACATATTCTGAGTGTCCATAAACTGAAGTTACAAAGACAGAAAAGACAGTGCCCACATGCATAGGCAACTCATTTCTACTGGTTATATATTCACCTGGAAGAGAATACAGGTGGTCTCCCGAGCTGGGATATTTCCGGTGGACTAAGAATATTCATTTTGCGTTAGTTAGGTTAAAAATGGAGTTTTTAGGGTCAAATGATCCATCATTTTTGACTAATCATCAGAGCCAAGTCCTGAATGTAACAAACATGACTTTTAATTTATCTTTTTCCTGATGATACATGACGTTCTATTGCTGCTGCTGCTAAGTCGCTTCAGTAGTGTCTGACTCTGTGCAACCCCATAGACGGCAGCCCACTAGGCTCCCCCGTCCCTGGGATTCTCCAGGCAAGAATACTGGAGTGGGTAGTCATTTCCTTCTCCAATGCATGAAAGTGAAGAGTGAAAATGAAGTCGTTCAGTCATGCCCGACTCTTAGTGACCCCATGGACTGCAGCCTACCAGGCTCCTCCATCCATGGGATTTTCCAAGCAAGAGTACTGGAGTGGGTTGCCATTGCCTTCTCCACATGATGTTCAGTCCTAAGTAAATTTGGATGAAGGAAGCAGAGATATAGTGGCCTTGGGAAAAAAAGGATAGAGAAAAAAATTAATAGCTTTTTTTAAAAGAAGAATGACTGATGTGGTACTAAAGACAGAGAAAACCATATGCAACACTTATTCAATTATTTAACAAACCTCAGAATGCCCCTCAAGAACAACTAAAACTAAGGCTGATAAAGGTGTTAAAGAATAAAAATTATCTAGCTAATCATTCCAAGTTAGCTAAATGGTTCATTCTCGTGTAATGTCAACCTCCCTGAGATTTGGTGGGATTGAGCAGTCAGATAATTAGTGAGAAAGCAAGAAATTGTCTTTTTCCTTTGAAATCAGACTGCTTATCAAAACAGTCATCAAATATATGTTAACAAATACTGTTGCCTGTGTCATTCTGAAAAAGAATGATGCTAAAAAAATGAATTGTTATTGTTTTAGTCTTTTAAGTCATGTCTAACTCTTCTGCGACCCCATGGACTATAGCTCTCCAGGCTCCTCTATCCATGGGATTTCCCAGGCAAGAATACTTCATTCTCCAGAGGTTCTTCCCAGCCCAAGGACTGAATCCACATCTCCTGCATTGGCAGGTGGATTCTTTACCATGGAACCACCAGGGAATACATTTAAACAAATATTTTTCTTGATTTGTGAAATGAATTTACCAAAATTCTGTACGTCAAGCAAATCAACTTACCTTCGAAGGTGGAGAAAAGCTGTGTAACACTGTTTTCGGAACTCTTGGTACTGTTCGCTCTGTGTGCCTCCCATTCCTTCCACCATTTCTTTATTCAGCTTCATGGGAGGAGGAAGAGGCTTTGGATCTCGACCCAAAATATATCCAAAGTCTATGTGGAAGAGTTTGCCTGGATGTTGATAAGAAACTCATTTGTTTCCAGAATCTTTTATGTATTTCACAATTGGTAAAGCAGTGTCTCTTCATAAAGAGTATTAGTTCAAGATGAAGTCCATTAAATTGTTTGATACTGTAACCCCAGACTTAGGAGTAGCCTTCAGAGCATATTTTAGCTCCTTGAAGCCCACATTCCTTCAGATAAAACTATACTTAAAATCCCAGGGTAATATTTTAAAATTAAAAATCTCACTTTTAGATCTCCAGAATCAAAAATGGCTAAAGCTTAGACAACTGTCAAAAGTATTAGTAGAAATTAGTATACTGTAGCAAATTTCTTATGCCAAAGAAGGATCATTTCTTTAAGTATTCTTGAGATAAATGCTTCTCTTTAACTTATCACTATTCTCCTGACCTTCAAAAACATCTCCCAAATTTCAAATTATATTGTTAGCTTTATTTAAACCATTTACAATTAACTGGGTCATTTACTAGCTGCAGACTAGGAAACCAAGCATAGTATTCACCTCTGCCAAGGGCTGAACACACTATAGTGCCCACGAAGAGAAACCCTTGAGCCGTCATCTAAACTCCTAGGTCAGATATTTAAGAATGCCACTGATGATTCACTTTGGATAATGATTCACCACTGAATTCATAAACCATCTTTAATTTACAAGTAGGTCTAATTAGGCACATTAAAAAACTAAAAGTAACTCCTCGGATTCTACAATCTAAGTACCACTAAGGCAGGGAGTTAGGCCTGTTTTCCCAACCTCAGAATAGTTTCTAGCATATAGTAAGCACTCAATGTTGAATGAAGACACTGATTCATTTAAAAAGCCAACCAAAAATTTCCCTAGTGCAACGTGCCCACTTTTATTTATCCTATATTACATTCTGACCTGTTTTATGTGAAAACCTTTCTTCCATCATGCATTTGGAAAGGTTAGATTTCTTTCCCTCAATGGCACAAGCCAAAAACTCTCCTTGAGATGCATGTATTGAATTTTCACACACTTCAGCCATCTCGAAAAGTATTTTAGATAGTGATTCTATCCAGTTAAAATGTTAAGCTTACCCTTCTGTCTATGCCCTTCTCTGAGCATTGTCACTGTTATCTGTGAACTTTATACACTGTCATTAGATCACTGTTGGAAACAAAGATGGGCACAGAACTGACTCCAGTTGTGGTAACAAACTCTCAGGAAACAGTGATCCCCTGGCAGGCCTCTGAGTCAGGAGTATAAAGACCCTTTAGTAAAACACTTCATATTGCCCTTGATCACGTACATGACCCTGATAAAGTTGCTTACATAATCTTTCTAAGCCTTACCTTCTAGCCTACAAAACAGGTTAATACTGATAATTATCTCCTGGCAGAATGAAAAGAGATAATATAGCTAATACTTAACACAGTACTTGGTACACAGTCATCACTCTAAACTTTAAATACTGAATTCTGTTCAAAAATAAATATCAATATGTTAATTAAATATTAAAGAGATAAGCAATCTTATTTTCTGCAATACTTTCAGGCATCTTTCTTACAAAGAAAAGCTAAATAATAAATTAAACTAAAATATAACATTATTCTAGTTTATCAGTTTAATAGTAAATACTACTACTAATAAACAAATAATAGTTTAATAATACCTTAAACTAAACAATACATTAAACTCTGAAAGTGAGAAAGAACTTCAAAACTGCCAACAAAAGGTAATAAAAAAGTTTTTAGGCATGTTAAATTTAAGTGAAGTTCAAGATAGATACTAGCACTATTTTCCCACAACAGTAAACAAAACTATATTGCATATTATTTGGAATTGACAGAACCTATACTAAATATGGGACATGGAATTCATATACAAAGAGAAACAATAGCTCAAAAATGAATGCTCATAGTGACAACTAACCAGAGATTTAAACATTATCGTACCATGGCTATAGAAAAAGGAGTAACTGAGCAGGAAGAAGAAATTATCTTCTATTTTCCTAGGTTCTTTGGCTGGTCTAAGACTTGTATTGATATGAGACATATTAAGAGGAGAAAACCAAAGGGGCTTCCCAAGTGGCGCAGTGTAAAGAATTTGCCTGCCAATGCAGGAGACACAAGAGATGTGGGTTCAATCCCTGGGTTAGGAAGTATTTTGTCCTGGGGTACAAAATACTGCTGCAGTATCCTTGCTTGGAAAATATCGTCAAGAGAGGAGCCTGGTGGGCTATAGTTCATGGAGTCACAAAGAGTCAGACATCACTGAGCACATGTGCACACAAACACACATACACATGTACATACATGAAAGAGATCCAGAAAAACCAAGTAACTCCCCAAAATGGATGAAACCTTCACCATAAATACCATCTTCAGCTAAAGACCAAGGAGGGTATTGGGGAAGGGTTGACACAGATGTGATGAAGGCATGGAAATGGAAAAGCAAATGTTAGGAAAACAAATGTTTGGTAGGCCTTGCAGAGACACGGAGAAGGCAATGGCACCCCACTCCGGTATTCTTGCCTGGAAAATCCCATGGATGGAGGAGCCTGGTGGGCTGCAATCTATGGGGTCGCTAAGAGTCAGACACAACTGAGCGACTTCACTTTCACTTTTCACTTTCATGCATTGGAGAAGGAAATGGCATCCCACTCCAGTGTTCTTGCTTGGAGAATCCCAGGGACGGGGAAGCCTGGTGGGCTGCCATCTATGGGGTCACACAAAGTCGGACACGACTGAAGTGACTTAGCAGCAGCAGCAGAGACAACAGGACACAGAGTGGACTCTAAATCTCCGAGAGTTTCACCTATCACACCTAACTGTATTCTTTGCAGATATTTCTGCTGAATGGTCTATTCTTGGCATAGGTACTATATCTAAACTTTTCAGGGAGTTAGGGGTAAGGTCAAATGTGCTTCCAGGGGCTTGCATAGACTGTTTTAAGCTTGAAATGCCAGAAACATTTTGGGGTGGCAAATCTGGTTTCCCTGTGCTATCATTAATGTAACTATTGCACTGGAAATCAGTTTTTCCATTTATCAAAATTATCTCATTACTTTTATTTTTTTTTAAGATATACCAGGCTTAAAATATTCTGTTAAAATCAGAGGGCTGGTTAAAGTCTTATAGGGGTGGCACAACTCTCCACTCTAAAATACCTTTTTGGCATAAAGATTATTTTTGAGCTGAAACCAATCAAATCTCAAAAGGAAGAAACTTTGACCTTCCCCAAAGCTGCCAAAAAAAAATGTTAGTTAGAGGATCTGTTCCAGGAAGGGACCTATTCACCATAGATTAATCACAGTATGAATTATGTGCCTAGACAGGGAGGTACCTGGTGAAGTTTGCTTGTTAAAAATTCTTCTTTATGTCCCATTCACTGTCTCTGTGTGGCAGCAGCAAATATTTATTTACCAAACATTTGCTTTTCTACCTGCATGTCAACTGTTTTCCTCCCCTTTGACATCTCAAACCACTATCTCCAACATCCTCTTTTGTCTTTAGCTGAGGATGGAATTTAGGGTGAAGACTTCAGTCATTTTGATGAGTTATTCACATTTTTTCTGGATCTCTCCCATATATACATTAGTAAACTTTAGTTTTTCTTCTGTAACTCTGTCAATAATCCCATGTTATTTTAGTTCTTAAACCAACCAGAAGAAACTAGGAGGGCAGAGAAAAATTTCTTCCTTCCCAAGAGTCTCATAAGAATTTTTTAAATGAGTGTTCCTACTATAGTAAATGAAAAATGGTGAAGGTGAGATGAGAAGGAATTCTAACTAGAAATAGCAAGCTAGCAAGAAGCCTGTAGACAACCAAAAGTGGTTTTGTCTCCCCACCCCAAAAACCAAAGGCAGTTACAGGTTAGCAAAATGTTTTCTTTTTTTTAATTTTTTTATTTTTCTAATTTTATTTTATTTTTAAATTTTACATAATTGTATTAGTTTTGCCAAATATCAAAATGAATCCGCCACAGGTATACACGTGTTCCCCATCCTGAACCCTCCTCCCTCCTCCCTCCCCATACCATCCCTCTGGGTCGTCCCAGTGCACTAGCCCCAAGCATCCAGTATCGTGCATCGAACCAGGTTAGCAAAATGTTTTCTATTAGTCACACTGGTCTGTCTAAATCAGCATGCATTTGGTAAGCTCCTACCTTATCTATTTCTATCAAAACACTTTAGGCTGAGGTGTATACTGAAGTTATTTGTTCACTCATCCTTCTCAACAACACTAAACTTTTAATGAACCATTAAGAGTCTTACAATCAAGAACCTTGTTTCATTCATTTTTACTATAATCCTGAAACCCAGGTAATATCTAGCACACAGGGGCATACAATGTGGCTATTTTGCATTTATTTAACCAGTGACATCTTAATTTCATATTTAGAGCTTAGCCAACTTTTTAAAAAAGGTATTGATAGAAACATTTCTTCTTCAAGAAACCCAAGAGTCCTTATAAAAGTTGTCATGTCTTGTGTCTTCTTTTCTGTGAGGATCTATATTGGACTTAAGGAAGGCAGAGTCTAAATCACCTGGCTGATACCTTACGACTTAATACCATCCTGTGATTTCAGTGTTTTTGACTGAGTTGGTATCAAACAGCAAGACTACTTTAATTGTTGCAGGCTAATACAACAGAGGCAGAGTACCTTGAAAACTATATTACAGCATCCTGAGTAAATGGAGGTTATGAAGCAGTTCTGACAAAATATGATTCTCTGGAGGAGGGAATGGCAAACTGCCCCAGTATACTTGCCATGAGAAACTCATGAACTGTATAAAAGGCCAAAAAAAAAAAAATGACACCAAAAGATGAGTCTCCCAGGTCGGAAGGTGAGCAGAGGAGAATTACCAATAGTCCTGGAAGGAATGAAGTGGCTGGACCAAAGTGGATATGACACTCAGCTGTGGATGTGTCTGGTGATGAAAGTAAAACCTAATGCTGCCAAGAAGAGTATTGTATAGGAATCAGAAATAGTCCATGAATCAAGGGAAACTGGACATGGTCAAGCAGGAGATGGGAAGAATAAACACTAACATTGTAGGAATCAGCAAACTAAAATGGACGGGAATGGGAGAGTTTAATTCAGATGACCGTATCTACTACTGTGGGCAAGAATCCCATAGAAGAAACAGAGTAGCCCTCTTAGTCAACGAAAAAGTCTGAAATGCAGCACTTGGGTACAGCCTCAAAAATGACAGAATGATCTCTGTTTGTTTCCGAGGCAAGCTATTCGACATCACAGTAATCCATGTCTATGCCTCTACCACTGATGCCGAAGCAGCTGAAGCTGATCAGTTCTATGAAGACTCTGAAGACCTGCTAGAACTAACACCTAAAAAAGATGTTCTATTCATCATTGAGGATTTGAACGCAAAAGCAGGAAGTCAAGAGATACCTGGAGTAACAGGCAAGTTTGGCCTTGGAGCACAAAATGAAGCAGAGCAAAGGATAACTGAATTCTGGCAAGACAATGCACTAGTCATAGCAAATACCCTTTTTCAACAACACAAGAGATGACTTTACACATGGACATCACCACATGGTCAATACTGAAATCAAATTGATTACGTTCTTTGTAGCTGAAAATGATGAAGCTGTATACAGTCAGCAAAAACAAGACCTGGAGATGACTGTGGCTCAGATCATCAGCTTCTCATAGCAAAATTCAGGCTCAAGCTAAAGAAAACTGGGAAAAACACTAGGCCAGCCAGGTATGACTCAAATCAAATCCCATATGAATTTGCAGTAGAGGTAACAGACAGATATAAGGGACTAGTGTGCCTGAAAAACTATGGACAGAGGTCCGTAATACTATACAGGAGGTGGCAAACAAAACCATTCCAAAGAAGAAGAAAAGCAAGAAGGTACAGTCGTTATCTGAGGAGGCTTTACAAACAGCAGAAGAATGAAGAGAAGGGAAAAGCAAGGGAGAGAGGGAAAGGTATATCCAGTCAAATGCAGCTATTTCAATCTAGCTATGCAGAGACAAGAAGGCCTTCTTTAATGAACAGTGCTTAATAACAGAAGAAAAAAACTGAAAGGTGAAAGACTAGAGATCTCTTCAGGAAAACTGGGAACATCGAGGGAGCATTCCACCCAAAGATGGGAACAATAAATGATAAAAATGGCAGAGACCTAACAGACGCTGAAGAGATCAAGAAGAGATGGAAAGAATACACAAAAGAACTGTATAAAAAATATCTTAAAGAACTGGATTACTACAATGGTGTGGTTAGTCACCCAGAGCCAGACATTCTGGAATGTGAAGTTAAGTGGGCCTTAAGAAGTACTGCTGTTTATAAAGCTAGTGAATGCAATGAAATTCCAGCAGAACTATCTAAATCCTTAAAGGATGATGCCATCAAGGTTCTGCATTCATTATGTCAGCAAATCTGGAAAAGACAACAGGAAAAGGTCAATTCTCATCCCAGTTCCCAAGAAGAATGCGCGTGCCATGGGACAACTGCACTCATCTCCCATGCTAGTAAGGTCATGCTTAAAATCTTGCATGCTAGGCTTTAGCATTAGGCAAACCAAGAACTTCCAGATGTCCAAGCTAGGTTTATAAAAGGAAGAGGAACTAGAGATCAAATTGCCAACATTTGCTGGATTATAGAGAAGGCAAGGGAATTTCAGAAAAACATCTATCTCTGTTTAATCAACTAAGCTAAAGCCTTTTACTGTGTGGATCATGACAAACTGTGGGAAGCTCTAAGAGAGATGGGAATACCAGACCATCTTACCGTCTCCTGAGAAACTTGTATGCGGGTCAAGAAGGAACAGTTAGAACCCTGTATGAACACCTGATTGTTTCAAGATCAAGAAAGGAGTAGGACAGGGCTGTCTGCTGTCACTCTGTTTATTTAAACTATATGCTGAGCACATCATGAGAAATGCCGGGCTGGATGAGTTACAAGCTGGGATCAAGATAGTCGGGAGAAACATCAACAACCTCAGATACTCAGATATGCAGATGATATCACTCTAATGGCAGAAAGCAAAGAACTAAAGAGCCTCTTGATGAGGGTGAGAAGCAGAGCAAAGAAGCCTCTTAAGATTAAATATTAAAAAAACTAAGATCATGGCATCCAGTCCCATTACTTCATAGCAAATAGAAGGGGAAAAGGTGGAAGTAGTGACAGACTTCCTTTTCTTGGGCTCCAAAATCACTGCAGATGGTGACTGCAGCCATGAAATTAGAAGACGATTGCTTCTTGGCAGGAAAGCGATGACAAACCTAGACAATATGTTGAAAAGCAAAGACATTACTCTGCTGACAAAGGTCCATATACTCAAGGCTACAGTCTTGCCACTGGTCATGTACAATTGTAAGAGCTGGACCATAAACCAGGCAGAACGCCAAACAATTGATGCGTTCATTCTGCGGTGTTGGAGAAGACTCCTGAAAGTCCCTTGAACAGCAAGGAGATCAAACTAGTCAATCTTAAGGGGTATCAACCCTGAATATTTACTAGAAAGACTGATGCTGAAGCCCCAGTATTTTGGCCATCTGATGAGAATGGTTACTCACTGGAAAAGTCCCTGACACTGGGAAAGACTGTGGGCAGAAGAAGAAGAGGGCATCAGAGGATGAGATGGCTGGATGGCATCACCAATGCAATCTGAACATGAACTTGGGCAAACTCCAGGAGATGGTGAGGGACAGGGAGGCCTGGCATGCTGCAGTCCATAGGGTTGCAAAGAGCTAGACATGACTGGGCGACTGAATAACAACAACATGAAGTAGTTCAAGTAAAGTACTATAAGAATATGTGCATGGGATAGGACATTAACAGCATTCTAAACTGGAACTCATACTATATTATGGGTATCTTCACACTAGCAAGTGATAATTTAGTTTCAGTATTCCTGTCTGTCACATTAATACTGCTGGATTACATTTTGCTAGTAAGGCAATGGCACCCCACTCCAGTACTTTTGCCTGGAAAATCCCATGGATGGAGGAGCCTGCTAGCCTGTAGTCCATGGGGTCGCTAACAGTCAGACACAACTGAGCGACTTCACTTTCACTTTTCACTTTCATGCACTGGAGAAGGCAATGGCAACCCACTCCAGCGTTCTTGCCTGGAGAATCCCAGGGACGGGGGAGCCTGGTGGGCTGCCATCTATGGGGTCACACAGAGTCGGACACGACTGAAGCGACTTAGCAGCAGCAGCAGCAGTTTGTAACATTATTTAACCTATAAATGTTTTTATTTTATAGTTATGTATTAATATGAGTAGATGCATAATAAGTTAATATCAGACTTTATGTTGTACGTATTTAAGATTTTAAACTGTAACATGTCAACACAGGGGGTTTCATTTTTTAAAAATAGTTTTATGTATTACTTATGATTGAAAAACACCTTTTCAGAATTTCAAAATGGGCTTCAGGGGGTTTCTAAACACAGTGAACTTAATACTTTCAGAAGTTCATAGACCAACAATTTCCCAAGGGAAGTCCATGATTCCAAAAAGATGAGAAATTGGTTTGGAAATAAATAATTTGAAAAGTTGATACTCACTGGGAATACAACATCTCCTAATCTCTTAATGCTCAAGGGAGTACAGTATCATTGGTTTTCCCATGATTTGGTGAAAAGTTTATGATCAAAATTTCTGTTAAAGGTTTCACTGCTTTCAACTAAACATGTATCCTCTGTTCAACTAAGCTAAGATCTTCATTTTCTGCTTTATTCTTATCCTGGAATTACCACTTATTATATAGTTTGTTAGACAAATCCCATTCTACCCTTCACAAGGTAAACAAATGAGAAGCTTATAATATCATAGATACAGATAATCCTTTCTTAGTTTTATTTAATCATTTAAATAATGTCTTGTTATCGATATAATTCTGACTGAAACTCACCACTTGAGTAGAGAGTCTATCTTAAGAACCTCTGATTCAAAACTGCTTCCCTTAATAAATCATGTATCAAATGGTATCAACCATCACATGGAGTTTATTTAATGGGCTCAATGCTTTTAATAGGAAACTTAGTCCCACTTTTCTTCATTTCGTAACAGGCGTTACTGGAATTCCAATGTCAGCTTGCATCACTGCATGCAAATGAAGAGTATATTTCTATCCTTCTTGTAAGAAAATTCTCAAAGAAGAAGATTAATAATTATAAGGCATAAAAGACGCAATATCTAACTATGAAGCTATTACTATACACTGCAAGTTCAAAGAGGAATGTATTTTGAAAAGAGGCTATCAATATTTTAAGAAAATTCATCTTCATACAAAAAAGAATGGTTTTTTAAAGTTAACATCTGTAATAAATTAAAATTTCAGGAGATTTTAAAATGTACTCCATGAAATTTCAGAAAATATTTAAAAATTTCAGGGAGTGTGTCTTATTCAAATCTATGATGTTAAATAGTCAAGGGACAAAGTATATATAAAACAAAATTAATGTTCACTGTAACTACCTTATTTTGTCCCTGACTGGAAGTATAAAGAGAAACAGATCAGATCAGTCGCTCAGTCGTGTCCGACTCTTTGCGACCCCGTGAATTGCAACACGCCAGGCCTCCCTGTCCATCACCAACTCCCGGAGTTCACTGAGACTTACATCCATCGAGTCAGTGATGCCATCCAGCCATCTCATCCTCTGTTGTCCCCTTCTACTCCTGCCCCCAATCCCTCCCAGCATCAGAGTCTTTTCCAATGAGTCAACTCTTCGCATGAGGTGGCCAAAGTACTGGAGTTTCAGCTTTAGCATCATTCCTTCCAAAGAAATCCCAGGGCTGATCTCCTTCAGAATGGGGACTGGTTGGATCTCCTTGCAGTCCAAGGGACTCTCAAGAGTCTTCTCCAACACCACAGTTCAAAAGCATCAATTCTTCGGTGCTCAGCCTTCTTCACAGTCCAATTTTCACATCCATATATGACCACAGGAAAAACCATAGCCTTGACTAGACGGACCTTTGTTGGCAAAGTAATGTCTCTGCTTTTGAATATGCTACCTAGGTTGGTCATAACTTTCCTTCCAAGGAGTAAGCGTCTTTTAATTTCATGGCTGCAGTCACCATCTGCAGTGATTTTGGGGCCCAGAAAAATAAAGTCTGACACTGCTTCCACTGTTTCCCCATCTATTTCCCATGAAGTGATGGGACTGGATGCCATGATCTTCGTTTTCTGAATGTTGAACTTTAAGCCAACTTTTTCACTCTCCACTTTCACTTTCATCAAGAGGCTTTTGAGTTCCTCTTCACTTTCTGCCATAAGGGTGGTGTGATCTGCATATCTGAGGTTATTGGTATTTCTCCCGGCAATCTTGATTCCAGCTTGTGCTTCTTCCAGTCCAGCGTTTCTCATCACGTACTCTGCATATAAGTTAAATAAGCAGCATGACAATATACAGCCTTGACAAATTCCTTTTCCTATTTGGAACCAGTCTGTTGTTCCATGTCAGTTCTAACTGTTGCTTCCTGACTTGCATACAAATTTCTCAAGAGGCAGATTAGGTGGTCTGGTATTCCCATCTCTTGAAGAATTTTCCACAGTTTATTGTGATCCACACAGTCAAAGGCTTTGGCATAGTCAATAAAGCAGAAATAGATGCTTTTCTAGAACTCTCTTGCTTTTTCCATGATCTAGTGGATGTTGGCAATTTGATCCTCTGCCTTTTCTAAAACCAGCTTGAACATCAGGAAGTTCACGGTTCACATATGGCTGAAGCCTGGCTTGGAGAATTTTGAGCATTACTTTACTAGTGTGTGAGATGAGTGCAATTGTGCAGTAGTTTGAGCATTCTTTGGCATTGCCTTTCTTTGGGACTGGAATGAAAACTGACCTTTTCCAGTCCTGTGGCCACTGCTGAGTTTTCCAAATTTGATGACATATTGAGTGCAGCACTTTCACAGCATCCTCTTTCAGGATTTGGAATAGCTCAACTGGATTCCATCACCTCCACTAGCTTTGTTCATAGCGATGCTTTCTAAGGCCCACTTGACTTCACATTCCAGGATGTCTGGCTCTAGGTCAGTGATCACACCATCGTGATTATCTGGGTCGTGAAGATCTTTTTTGTACAGTTCTTCTGCGTATTCTTGCCATCTCTTCTTAATATCTTCTGCTTCTGTTAGGTTCATACCATTTCTGTCCTTTATCGAGCCCATCTTTGCATGAAATGTTCCTTTGGTATCTCTCATTTTCTTGAAGAGATCCCTAGTCTTTCCCATTCTGTTGTTTTCCTCTATTTTTTTGCATTGATCGCTGAAGAAGGCTTTCTTATCTCTTCTTGCTAATAAGAGGTGTTAATTAAATTTTCCTGTTATTTGCATTTCTAATTCTTTGCGACCACATGGATTGAGGCCCGCCAGGCTTCTCTGACCATGGAAATCTCCAGGCAAGAATGCTGGAGTGGATTGCCATTTCCTTCTCCAGGGGATCTTCCTGACATAGGGATCGAACCTGGGTCTACTGCACTGCAGGCAGATTCTTTACCATCTGAGCCACCAGGGAAGTCTATTTGCATTAGAGACATGGAAATATTTTTATAATTGTAGGTGAAGACAATTTTTTGGATTAAAGAGAATATATACTGCTGAAATTAATAGTATATAGTGTAGAGTTATTCTTAATTTTCCTTTTGAATATTTAATAATTAACTGGAACCAATCTCAAAACTGTACTTATTGTTTTTTATACCTCTACTTATTCTTTCTCCTTGAATCTCTCATGTTCTTTGTAACACCCCACTTCATCAATGGACAGATCATCCAAACAGAAAATCAGTAAGGTTAGAGCCTTAAATGAAACATTAGACCAGACCTACTTAATTGATATTTAAAGAGGATTCCATCCAACAGCATAATATACATTCTTCTCAAGTGCACATGGAACATTGTCCAGGATTGACCACGGTCTGGGCAACAAGGTAAGCCTTGGTAAAATTAAGAAAACTGAAATCTTAACACCTTTTCCAATCACAATGCTATGAGATTAGAAATAAACTACAAGAAAAATAGTGAAGAAATCAAAGAGGAAATCAAATACCTTGAAACAAATGAAAATGAAAAGCACATCAATTAAAAACCTATAGAATACAACAAAAGCAATTCTAAGGCGGATGTTTACAATGATACAATCATCCCTCAGGAAACAGGAAATATCTCAAATAAGCAACCTAACCTTACACCTAAAGCAACCAGAGAAAGAATAATAAACAGAATCAGTTAGCAGAAGGAAAGAAATCATAAAGATCAGAGTAGAAGTAAATGAAACAGAGACCAAAAATAAAAAAATTCAAAGATCAATGAAACTAAAATCTGGTTCTTTGAAAAGATAAACAAAATTGATAAACCTTTAGCCAAAGGATCATAAGAGACTCTTACAAGAAACTGTAAGAGCAACAAGTATGCAACAACATGTATGCCAAGTGGACAACCTAGGAAAAATGGACAAATTTTTAGAAAGGTACATTCTCCCAAGACTGAACCAGGAAGAAACAGAAAATATGAAGAGACCAATCACTGCACTGAAATTGAAACTGTGATTTAAAAACTCCCAAAAAACAAAAGTCCAAGACCTGATGACTTCACAGGCAAATTCCAAGAAGAGCTAACAATAATCCTCCCGAAACTGTTCCAAAAAATTGCAGAGGAAAGAAAACTATCAAACTCATTCTGTGAGTCCATATCACCTTGACACAAAAACCAAAGATATCACAAAAAAAGGAAAATGACGGGGCAAAATCACTGATGAACACAGGTGCATAAATCCTCAACAAAATACTAGGAATCTGAATCCAACAATACATTAAAAGAATCATACACCATGAACAGTGGGATTTAACCCAAGGAGTCAAGGATTTTTCACTATCCTCAAATCAGTGTGATAAACCACATCAAAAAATTGAAGGAAAAAAACACATGATCATTTCAAAAGATGCAGGAAAAGGTTTTGACAAAACTCAGCAACTATTTATGATAAAAGTTCTCCAGAAACTGAGCACGGAGTGTACATACCTCAACATAATAAAGGCCATATAAAACAAATCTACAGCTAACATCATACTCAACAGCAAAAAGCTAAAAACATTTCCTCTAAGATCAGGACCAAGACAGGGATATCTATTTCACCACTTTTATTCAACATAATTTTGGATATCCTAGCCACAGCAATCAGAGAAGAACAAGAAATAAAAGGAATCTAAATTGGAAAAGAAAAACAGTCACTGTTTGCAGATGCCGTGATATTATACACAGAAAATCCGAAAGATGCTACCAAAAGCTACTAGACCTCACCGATGAATTTAGTGAAGTTGCAGGATCAAAATTAGAGCACAGAAATATGCTGCATTTCTATATACTAACAACGAAAGATTAGAAAGAAATTAAAGAAACAATCACATTTAGTATTGCCTCAAAAAGTAAAAAATACCTAGGAATAACCCTACCCAATGAGACAAAACACCTGTACTCTGAAAACTGTAAGATAATGATGAAAGAAACTGAAGATGACACAAACAGATGGAAAGGTATAGGATGTTCTTGGATAGAAGAATCAATATTGTCAAAATGACTATATTACACAAGGCAATCTACAGTGGCATTTTTCATAAAACTAGAAAAAAAATTTAAATTTGTATGGAGACACAAAAGACTCTGAAGAGCCAAAGCAACTTTAAGAAAGAAAAATGAAGTTGGAGGAATCAGGCTTCCTGGTTTCAGACTATACTGCAAAGCTACAGTCATCAAAATAGTATGAATCTGGCACAAAAACAGAAATATAGATCAATGAACAGGATAGAAAGCCCAGAAATAAACCCACACATCTGTAGGCAACTTATCTTTGACAAAGGAGGAAGAATATACAATGGAGAAAAGACAGTCTCTTCAATAAATTGGAAAAACTGGACAGCTATGTGTAAAAAAAAAAAAATGAAATTAGAACATTCTTTAACAACATACACAAAATTAACTCAAAATGGATTAAAAACCTAAATTGAAGACCAGACAGTATAAAGCTCATAGAAGAAAACATAGGCAAAACACTCTTTGACATAAATCACAGTAATAGAAATCTAATTAAGCTGAAAAGCTTTTGTACAGCAAAAGAAATCAGAGAAGACAAGAAGATAACCCACAGAATGGGAGAAAATTGCTGCAAATAATGGAATCAATAATTGATTAGTCTCCAAAATTTACAAACAGCTCATGGGGCTTTAACATCTTAAAAACAACCCAATCAAAAAATGGGCCAAAGACCTAAATAGACATTTCTCCAAAGAAGACATATAGATGCCAAGAGGCATACGAAAATTTATTCAACACTGCTGTTTAATAGAGAAATAAAAATAAAAACTACAATGAGATATTGCCTCACACCAGTCAAAAGGGCCATCATCAAAATCCAGACAATAAATGCTGGAGAGGGTGTAGAGAGAAGGGAACCCCTCTACACTGTTGGTAGGAATGTAAACTGGTACAGCCACTATAGAGAACAGTGTGAAGTTTTCTTAAAAAAAAAAAAAAAACAAAAAACAAAAAATAGAGCTACATGTGACCCATAAATCCCATTCCTGCACACATATCTGGAGAAAAACATGATCTGAAAGGACACATGCACCCCAATGCTCACTGCAGGACTGTTTACAATAGCCAAGACAAGGAAGCAACCTAAATGTTTATCAACAGAGGAATGGATAAAGAAGATGTACAGATATATAAAGGAATAATACTCAGCCATTAAAAATGAAATAATGCTATTTGCAGCATCATGGATGGACCTAGAGATTATCATGCTGAGTGAAGTAGGTCAGACAGAGAAAGAGAAATATCGTATGATACCCTTTATAGAAACCGACTCACAGACTTAAGAGAATGAACTTATGGGTATGGGGGGAAACTGGGGGAAGGGATAGTTGGGGAATTTGGGATGGGCAGGAACAAACTCCTGTATTTAAAATGGATAACCAACAAGAACTTAACTGTAAAGCACAAGGGACTGTGCTCAATGTTATGTGGCAGCCTGGATGAGAGGGCAGAATGGATACATACATACATATATATGTATGTACGTATATGGCTGAGTCCCTTTGCTGTCCACCTGAAACTATCACAACAGTGTGAATTGGCTATACTCCAATACACAATAAAAAGTTTTAAAAACTTGATAAAAAAGGATTTTAAAAAGGAAGAAGAATCTTAATAATCATTTCAGATAATTACTTAGTTTTCTTTGCTACTAAGATAAATTCTCAGGCCCTATCATATGTAATTCTTTGCTACTAAAACAAATTCTCAGGCCCTATCATATCTAAGCCTGGGGACCAGCAGTGTGTATTTTAACTGGCTCTCCTGATGATTCTGATACACTCAGAAGCTTGAGGATTTCTGATCTACTTTATGCCGAGGAGTACAACTCTCGGCTTCAGTTAGGTCATTGTGGAGGGGACAGTGGCAAGATGAATCATCTAAATGATGATTCAGACCAATGGTTACAGTTTCCTTGTGTTGTTCAACTTCACTAGCTTAAAAATTGACACATTTTTTTGGTTATAGGGATTACTATGAAAATAATTTTTTAATATTTTCATTTATGAAACTTCAAATTCTTTGAAATACACCAAAATGTAATCTCTCTTCAAGTTATTCATTTTGAAGCAACATAGTGTCTATGCAGCATTAAGGAATATATAATCTGATAAAACTTATATTAAAATATTTACTACCCTAATCTATAGTTTTACTTCAGTTTCAGTGACATGAATTAAGCTTTGTCATATAATAGGTGATCCAAAAGGAAGTAGACTGACTTTCCTCCACAATCTGACTTCGAATTTCTCCAACCAGACTATATATTACCTGAAAAGGACTGGCTTATTTCAGCTTCGGGGTATTTTATTGGACTGCATATTTTTCTCCATTTGCATCCCATACAAATCCAACACATTCTTAATGACCCCATCTAAATTACTCTTTCCATGAAGTAATCTCTGTCTCCTTAGGCACAATGAGTATAGCCCTCTATTACTTTTGATTACCTCTATGAGAAGAAACAATGCTCTTTTCAAAGAACCTTTTTTTTTTTTTTTTTTAAAGGCAGCTATAAGGAAACTATTAACATTTTCCTTATGACAGGTTTCAGTAAACAAAAAGACTTACTTCCTGACACTGAATATTTAAGAAACTTTCAAAAGAGCAGATTTTAAATAATGTTAAAAAGAAAACTATTCTCATGAGGACAAGTTCTCACTATTTAAACATCTAAAGTAATGATCAATAAAGACTAAAAAAGTATTTATGGATAAAAGGGAAGGTCTTATGTGCTTGGCTCTCTTCTGTATATATCAACTGAGAAATACAAATCAAACTGATAAATAATAGTATGTCCACAGTCTATAGTAAAAATAAGTTTTGATAGGATATAGATTTTTCTGTAACCTGCAGAAAGATAAAAAATGATATGAAAAAACCTAGTTCATTTATTTCTTTCCAAAGCATTTACTGGGTGCCTACTATGTACAAAACTTTATTTATATTCCCTTCTCTCATGTTGCAGAGAATAAACAAGCACATTAAGAAAACAAGTCTGTAGTTTTAGATTTTATAGTATGCTTAATCCTCCAAACTAAATAACAAGTGCAAACAGCTGAGAAAGCACTACCATTTGAATAGTAACTAAGTTCATTCTACTTAAGAAAGATTTTGAATATCACCAATTCATGATATCCTGAAAATATGTCCTGAAAAAAAAAAAACAAATAATCATATTTATTTTTAAAATAAAATAAATCTTCCCCTGGGTTGGGAAGATCCCCTGGAGAAGGGAAAGGCTACCCACTCCAGTATTCTCAGCTGGAAAATTGGGGTCACAAAGAGTTGGACATGACTGAGCGACTTTCACATTCACTTTCACCTTAAAACACTGAGAGGATAGCATTAAATCATCAAACTTTTTCCTCTAAAAAGCTTCCTATATTATTAAATTAATGAGACTCTCAAAAGAGAATTCAGAGAGCAGTAACTTGAAGGCATTTGGATTCTGGAGTAGGAAAAAAAACTAGAAATACATTGCTTGCTTCTCTCTAAAATCATGATTCCAGCTGTTATCAATTATGATAACAGCTATATAAGTCAAAAAAGGAAGGCATTCTTATTTTCTGGTGGTGAAATAAACAAAACCATAATAGCTCAAAAGGAATGTTTACTGGGTACTCGGTACCATACAAAATTCTACCATATTAAATCGTTCAACTCTCACACCAGGAGAGAGATTCTATTATTATACATTGAGAAGAAGAGACTGAGACACAGATAGATAACATGCTCAGTCATCCAATGGTGGAGGGACCATTTAAATTCAAAGAATTTGACTTCAGAGCCTGACATATTAACTCCTATAATGACATATTAACCCCTACAGTCCATGGAGTCGCACATAATAAGTCAAACATGACAGAGAAACTTTCATTATATATATGATATAGCTTAAATTTTGTGTGTGTGTGTGTGTTAGTTGCTCAGTCATGTCCAACTCTTTGTGACCCCGTGGACTGTAGCCCACCAGGCTTCTCTGTCCATGGGATTCTCCAGGCAAGAATACTGGAGTGGGTTGTCATTTCCTTCTCCAGGGGATCTTCCCAACCCAGGGATCGAACCCAGGTCTCCCGCATTTCAGGCAGATTCTTTACTGTTTGAGCCACCAGGGAAGCTCAAGTCAAATTATAACATACGTAATTAACATAACTTGAAACTACTCTGAAATATGGACTGTTAGTAAAAAACAACTAGAGACACAAATATTTTAAAATAAATCATTATAAACTTCAGGAAGTTGAGGAATGTATTATACTTCCATTTGTCTTGATATAACTTGTTTTTCCTCACATAATCCAATTTCATTCAATCTAAACCCCAGAACTGAAAATATTTATCCCAGTGAGGAAGGTTTAAAATGCTGTTGTATAATATAAATGGATGAAATAATTAGAGAGATTAAGAAGAAATAACTTGGAGAAATGCTGTTTTAAAAGAAACAGACATGCTTCCTACCCAGGACATTTTAAGGTAAGCTTTTATTCTTCAAAAACAAAATTTAGAGCACCCTCTAGTGGAAAACTGGTGACAAGAAGTTTAAAATCTGTTCCTGAAATTTTACAATTCAGTTTCCACAAGTATCTATGCTGCTGCTGCTGCTGCTGCTGCTGCTGCTAAGTCGCTTCAGTCGTGTCCGACACTGTGCGACCCCATGGACTGTAGCCCACCAGGCTCCTCTGTTCCTGGGATTCTCCAGGCATGAATACTGGAGTGGGTTGCCATTTCCTTCTCCAATGCATGCATGAATGGTAAGTCGCTTCAGTTGTGTCTGACTCTCTGCAACCCCACAGATGGCAGCCCACTAGGATCCTCTGTCCACAGGATTCTCTAGACAAGAATACTAGAGTGGGCTGCGATATCCTTCTCCGCAAGTATCTATGACCTGGGCCAAAAAAGTATATTAGATAGACCTTTCTTTCCAAATCTTAACTCTTAAAGTATCCCCATCAATACACATAGACACACACAAGACAGAACAGCTCTCAAAGTTCAACAGAAAAAGGTCTCTTATTTATCAATTTCTAAAAGAGACAGGTAAGATCTGTGAATCGTCAGCACCTAGAACAATACCTAAATATTACAGATATATTGCTACTCTATACATTAAAGAATTCCACTGTGGTTATAAAATGAATACAATATAAAAACAAATGTAATTATTTTTGTAGTTTGATTCTGTGGTTAAAAGATTCAACTGAAAAAGAGAGCTAAAAAACAACACAGGTAAACATTTTCCAAATTATTTTTTTTTTCAAACACAGCATAACATTTTATAAAAAATATACTTTACTAAATGAATAAATTTGGCAAGAACCTCCAACTTCCAATTCAATTTGGTTACATTCTTTCAGGCTTTGATTATTAAAGGGACTGTATGGCCTTGATACAGACAGTTCCACATGCAAATTTTACCAGATAATTTTTCACACTAAAGATTTAAAGTTGAATATATGAAATTGCAGATTACATGAATAACACAGTTATTATATTAGCAATTAGTGAGGCTACACTGGATGTTAAATTCTTGGCATGAAAATTTGGAGAAATACTAATAGATAATATCATTACCTGAGAGACTATTTTAAGGGTACTTTAAAATCTACTTTCTGTGGAGGGCTGAAAAAACTTGGATCATATGGCATAGGGAAGAAAAAGCTCTATAGAAGAGAAGAAATATTTATTCATTAATTCAACAATAATTTATCAAACATTTGAGCTGAATGTTGTTCAAGGCTCTGGAGGCACAGTGAATGGACTGGGTCCTTGTTCTCAGGGAACTTACATCCTGAATGGAAGAGGATGGATGATGTTAAGAAGTCAATAAGCTCCATGAGAGCTAGGATTTCTGTCTCTTTTGTTTGGTATCTCTAGCACCTAGAACACCTAAAATATAGTAGGTGCTTAATAAATACTTGTTGAATTGTATTTGAAAAAAAGATAACTTAAGCTGGTGGTAAGTGTTGCAAAGAAAACAAAACAGAGTAAGTAGAAATGGAGAGGGGTGGGGTGGCAGGTATACACTATTTCAGACTCAAGAGTTAGAAAAGGCTATTCTAAAAAAGATGCCATTCAAACTTAAGCTTAGGAACCAAAGTCTCGCAAAGATCTGACAGAAGAGCTTCCCAGGAAGAACAAAACAAGAGCACTGGCTCAACACAGGAGTGATTCCACATTCAGACATTCAAACCGGTTGGGCAAGCCACAATGCCTGCATTAAAGAGTTCATATTTTAATCAAACAGTTTGGGCAAAAGATACTGGTGGTTTCAAATGGGGTCGAAGCAGTGGAAATGAAGAGAGGGGTTAACTTCATTATCCATTTTAGTGAGCAGTAGATACAATCTGATAATATGTTCAATATGTGAAACAAAGCCAATAGTGGAATTAAAAATAACTCCCAACTCTGAGGCTTAAACAACTGAGTAAATGATGTTCCTATTTATTAGGATGGGAAAATCAAGCAAGGAACAGTTTATTAGGCAGGTAGTGGAAGAAGAAAATAACTTTTACAAATAGCTGTATATTTAGGATTTCAAGTAAATAGCTAGTGAAACTGATTGAAATAGAGTAAGTTTGGAAGTTGTTTGCACAGAAAAGGTGTTTAAAGCATTGGGCCAAGGAGTTAATAGGAAGAAGGAGGGTGATAACAGTTATTCCAAATACCTCCAAGAGGAAAAGGTAAAGAATTAAAGGTGGAGGTTAATGTGATTTCAGTGTTGACTGATACTGCGACTTATTGGTGTTGTCTGATAAGAGAAAGAATATTTAAACACTCTAAAACTAGAGCTATACAGTAATAAACTGGACTACTTGCAGACAATAAGGGCTTTCTACTAGAGGAGGCATTTCAAGAAGTAAAGGCTATATGATCATCTACAGGATTTTTACTATAGCAATTCTTAAAAAGTATAGGCATTTCCTTTGTATGTTCTTAAAAGTACCATATAGAGGGATTTCTAAGACTACAGTTTATATTCACTTAGGCAACTTATTTTATTACGAAGTAGATTCCACAGCAAAAATCATTGGCATATAAAATGTATATCTTCTACTAGCCATTATTACCTGTTTTTGTCAGCAAAAGGTTATCCAGGTGCCTGTCTCCTACTCCAAGAATATATGTAATCACGCAATATCCAGCTGCAATAACAGTTCAAAAACAAAAAAGCAAAAGAATTGTGAAAAACACAGGCAAACCAGGTTACACATACAACTGAATACAAAAGCAGTTTGAGCTAATTTAATTTTAAACTGATTACTACTCTTTTCAATTTCTTACCTAAATTTTCAAAGAAAATGTGTAATCTTTGATTCTATGAAGCAGTTATCACTTTAAACTCAAATTATTATTTGCATCAGAAAAAATATCGTGCAAAATTCTGTCAAATTGTTAAAAAGTCATTTTAACCAAAGTTAAGTGAGATTGTAGAAACCTTAATTATAACACGTGTCTATCATTTCTCACTTCAAACTGGGTATATGTTAAGAATGACAGTGAATAAAGGGTCGCAGAAACATACATAATGAAGTCAATCATACCACAACCATCTTATCTACACAATGACAAAAGTAAATGTAAAATTAAAACAAATTTTAGAGAAATAATCTTGAAGTGGCAGCAGAAAGAACAATGAATGAATTCACTTGAGTTGTAAAAACATGTATAAAGTTCATAGCATAATCCTCTAAATTAAGAAAAATTACATAAGCAGGACCAGTCATTGTCTCATTTTTTTCTTTCTCATAAAATCTGGAAACCTGGCACATGTTGAAAAATGCTCAAAAAATTTAAGCAAATAACATCTGTTTGAAGCTGAATTTTTTCTGCTCTGTTTCTCTCATTAATAACCTAACAATAAATAAAATTTGCAAATACACATGACTATGCCAGTATTTACAAACATACATTTATTTCAGTCACTATGGAAAATAAAAATCAGACCACTTGTTAATAACGGCACTAATCCTGTCTAAATTCAATTAATATTATTAATGTTCATTTAATACATGTTCTGAAGGCCATACCGGAAGTCCAAAAATGACTTAAGTAATGACATTACCGTTAGATCAATCTTCAATTATTAGGTTGGTACAAAAGTAATGGCAGTTTTGGACCCTTAATTTTAAATCATTATACCTAGGCTCAAACACATCTTTATTTATCAAAATACAACTGCTACAATCAACATGTTTTTAGCAAAGAGAACTAAGTTGGTTTATTCCTGGAGTACAAAGATCTGTGCTTTGGGATTTGATGAACTCTTGAAAGCATTTTCTGCATGCTGCTGATTGCAGAAGCGTTTCCCTTGCAAAGAGTTGTCAAGATGCTTGAAGAAGTGGTAGTCAGTTGGAGAAAGGTCAGATGAATATGGCGGATGAGGCAAAACTTCATAGCCCAATTTGTTCAAATTTTGAAGTGTCGGGTTCTGAGATGTGCAGTCGGGCATTTTCATGAGAACTAGGTCCATGCTGTTGACCAATGCTGGTTGCAGGCATTCCAGTTTCTGGTGTATCTCATCAGTTTGCTGAGCATTTTGTAATGGTTTCACCAGGATTCAGAAAACTGTAGTGGATCAGACGGGCAGCAGACTACCAAACAGTGACCTTGACCATTTGTAGTGGATCAGACGGGCAGCAGACTACCAAACAGTGACCATGACCATTTTTCGGTGCACCCTTTGGCTTTGGAAAGTGCTTTGGAACTTCTCGGTCCAACCACTGGGCTGGTTGTTGCTGGCTGTCGTTTAAAATCCACTTTTCAGCGCGTGTCACAATCCGATTGAGAAATGGTTCGTTGTTGTTGTGCAGAATAAGATGACACTTCCAAACAATGCTTTATTTGATTTGTGGTCAGCCCACTTAGCGAACTTTTACACCTTTCCAATTTGTGTCAAATGCCAAATGGCTGTAGAATGGTTGACGCTGAGTTCTTGGGCAACTTCTCATGTAGCTGTAAGAGGATCAGCTTTGATGAGAGCTCTCAGTTGGTCATTGTTAACTTCCAATGGCTAGCCACTATGCTCATCTTCAAGGCAGAACTTTGCTCATCTCCTTTGCAAAACTTCATGACCACTACATTGCACATTTGATAGCAATTCCTGAGCCACATGCATTGTTGATGTTGTGAGCTGTTTCCTCTGCTTTATGACTCATTTTGAACTTGAATAAAACAATCACTTGAATTTGCTTTGTGTCTAACATGATTTCTATAGTCTAAAATAGATATAAAATCCAAAGCAGTAAGTCATTAGCAAAAACACATGAAGTGAGAAATCCACATTAAAAGGATGTATAAAATAACCACATTTATTTAAGAATTATTCCAATATCAAATGGCAAACGTTAACAATGTAAAACCGCAATTACTTTTGCACCAACCTAATTATAAAGTTATAATTTATTGAAGGCTAGGCTTTTAAATAGACACATTACATTCATTATGACTAACCCTTTTAATGATGTAAATTAAGTATTATAAATATCCATTGAATGAAAAAACCTCTGGTTCCAGATATTAACAGGATTGTCCAAAGTCACCAGACTGGAGTTTAAACCTAAGTTAGACTCCATCGCTCACACCACTTTTGCACTGTACTTTGTGTAATTCCTCCTTCCCAGAGTGGCTATTTTTTAATTTTTTAAAATTTATTTTTAATTGCAGAATGATTGCTTTACAATATTTGTATAGGTCTCTGCCATACATCAACAAGAATCAGCCATAGTTGTGTGTATATATATATACATATCTCCCCTCCCTCTTGAACCTCCTTCCCCTCTCTCCCCCCATTCCACCTCTCTAGATTGTCACATGGCATCTGTCCGATCTTCTGAGTCATACAGCAAACCCCACTGGCTACGTAGTATACATATTACAGTAACGTGTATGTTTCTATGCTACTCTCTCTTCTTCCCACCCACTCCTTGCCCCCTGGGTCCACAGGTCTGTTCTCTGTGTCTGTGTCTCCACTGCTGCCCTGCAGATAGGTTCATCAGTATCATCTTTCTAGACTCCATACATATACATTAATATGATATTTTTCTGATTTACTTCACTCTGTATAGTAAGTCTCTAGGTTCATACACCTCATTAGAATTGACTCAAATGTGTTCCTTTTTATGGCTGAGTAATATTCTATTGCATATATGTACCACAGCTTCTTTATTCATTCATCGGTCTACAGACATGTAGGTTGCTTCAATGTCCTAGCTATTGTAAATAGTGCTGCAGTAAACACTGGGGTACAGGGTGTCTTTTCCAATTATGGTTTTCTCAGGGCATATGCCCAGTAGTGAGATTGCTAGATAATACGGTAGCTTTATTCCTAGGTTAGGAATCTCCATTCTGTTCTCCATAGTGGCTATGTCAATTTACACTCCCCCTAAACAGTACAAGGAGAAGACAATGGCAACCCACTCCAGTACTCTTGCCTGGAGAATCCCACAGATGGAGGAGTCTGGTAGGCTGTAGTCCATGGGGTCACAAAGAGTCAGACACGGCTGAGCAACTTCACTTTCACTTTTCACTTTCATGCATTGGAGAATGAAATGGCAACCCACTCCAGTGTTTTTGCCTGGAGAATCCTGGGGATGGCAGAGCCTGGTGGGCTGCTGTCTATGGGGTCGCACAGAGTCGGACACGGCTGAAGTGACTTAGCAGTAGCAGCAAACAGTACAAAGTGGCCACTTTGATGGGTGCAACACTCAGTAACATATTTAATTTCAAGTATATTTTTTAAGAGTAACTCACCATACCCTAATACTAGATATAAAAGTATATCTATTTCAAAAATATTCATATGTACCAAATGAATGAAAGATATTATCATTCCAAAAGCTTGTAATCATATTATTAGTCTAATAATTTTCACTTCTTCTGGTTGTTCAGTTGCTCACTCATGCTCAACTCTTTGTGAACCCATGGACTGCAGCACACCAGGCTTCCCTGTCCTTCGCCATCTCTCAGAGTTTGCTCAAACTCATGTCCATTGAGTCAGTGATGCCATCCAACTTTTGTCATCCCCTTCTCCTCCTGTCTTCAGTCTTTCCCAGCAACAGGGTGTTTTCTAATGAGGCAGCACTTCACATGAGGTGGCCAAAGTATTGGAGCTTCAGCTTCAGCATCAGTCCTTTCAACGAATATTCAGGGTTGATTTCCTTTAGGAATGACTGTTTGATCTCCTTGTAGTTCAAGGGACTCTGAAGAGTCTTCTCCAATACCACATTTCGAAAGCATCAATTCTATGGCACTCAGCCTTCTTTATGGTCCAACTCTCATATCCATACATGACTACTGGAAAAATCATAGCTTTGACTATATGGACCTTAGTCGGCAAAGTAATGTCTCTTGCTTTATAATATGGTCTCTAGGTTTGTCACAGCTTTTCTTCCACAGAACAAGGATCTTTTAAATTTCCTGGCTGCAGTCACCATCCACAATGATTCTGGAGCCCAAGAAAATAAAGTCTGTCACTGTTTCTACCATTTCCCTATCTATCTGCCATGAAATGATGGGACTGGATGCCATGATCTTAGTTTTCCAAATGTCGAGTTTTAAGCCAGCTTTTTCCACTTTCCTCTTTCACGTTCCTCAAGCTCTTAGTTCTTCCTTTTAATTTGCTTTCTGCCATAAGGGTGGTGTCATCTGCATGATATTTCTCTCAGCAATCTGAATTCCAGCTTGTGCTTCATCCAGCCTGGCATTTCACATGATGTAGTCTGCATAAATTAAATAAGCAGGTTGACAATATACAGCCTCCTTTCCCAATTTGGAACTAGTCCATTGTTCCATGTCTGGTTCTAAATAGTGCTTCTTGACCTGCACACAGATTTGTCAGGAGGCAGGTAAGGTAGTCTGGTATTCCAATCTCTTCACGAATTTTCCACAGTTTGTTGTGATCCACAGTCAAGGCTTTAGAATAGTCAATGAAGTAGTAGATGTTTTTCTGGAATTCTCTTGCTTTTTCTATGATCCAGTGGCTGTTGGCAAATTAATCTCTTGTTCCTCTGTCTTTTCTAAATCCAGTTTGTACATCTGGTATTTCTTAGTTCACATACTATTGAAGCCTAGCTTGAAGGATTTTGAGTATTACCTTGCTAGCATGTGAAATGAGTGCAACTGTGCAGTAGTGTGAACATTCTTTGGCATTGCCCTTCTTTGGGACAGCAATGAAAACTGACCTTTTCCAATTCTGTGCCCATAGCTGCATTTTAACAATCAGTTACAAATCAATTACAGTTGACTAAACAAATCAGTTATTCTCAAAATATAGTTTGTAGTGTGACAAGGACTACTGGTTTGTCAACAACACAATATCCTATCTATATTCTTCCTTAAAACAAAACTAAACCAAGATTTTTGGGGCAAGAATGTGACTACACTAAAGACATTTCCCAGGCTCACTTGAAGTTAGGCCTGTCCACTGAGATGTAGGCAAATAGAGTCTTAACGGTTAGCATTTTTAAAGCACGAACTAACCAGGAGATCTTGATTGACCCTAATATTCCTAAAGAGCTCAAACTCCAACCACATCGGCTTACACCTGGGCTTCTTACAAAGAAGAAATTAACTTTTACGTGTGTAAACCACTACAGTCAGGTCATGTTAACTTCTGCTGAAAGAAACTGTTAGTAGGCTACTGGGAGACTTGAGGGTCATTTACATAACGGATGAGGAAATACAGCTTGCTGGCCCAAACTGGTCTCCCTCTGTTTTTACATTTTATAAAGAAAACTTATTGGAACAGAGACATACCCATTTATTTCAATATATCTTGAGCACTACAATGGCCTGGGTGAACGGCTGCAAAAGAGACCACCAGGCCTAAAAAGCATAAATATATTTACTTATCTGAATGGTTTTAGGGAAAAATGGACCGATATTTGATCTAAGGCATTACTATTCAACATAGAATACACAGATTGGCAGTTTCACTACTATCTAGAAGCTTGTGAAAATGCAAACTTTTAAGCCCTACTTCATTCCTATTGCATCAGAATTTCCAGGGGGCAGTGGCCAGAGTGATTCTTATACATATCAAAGTCGTCTCTAGTGTTCTAATGTACTTGGGAATCCTGTGTGGAGATGCTGATCCAACATCAGCAGAGGAAAGACCTGAGAGTTTGTCTTACAAACAAGTGCCCTGGTGAAGCCAATGCTGCTGGATGATACTTGTGGTACTGCTACTGCTGCTAAGTCACTTCAGTCGTGTCCAACTCTGTGCGACCCCATAGACGGCAGCCCAACAGGCTCCCCCGTCCCTGGGATTCTCCAGGCAAGAACACTGGAGTGGGTTGCCATTTCCTTCTCCAATGATACCTGTGGTAGCCCTACTCTAAAACTGCTGCAAAATATGCAGTTTTACAAATGACTGAAAGCTCTCCACTTAAAAATTAGTGAGTTACTGAAGACATTACACCTGGTATTGGTAAAGAGAACTGAGAACATATTAGAACTTATTAGCACACTGTGTTCACTAATAAGGGATTCCCTTAGAAATCTGGCCTCTACTTGTCAAGGATACAAAATACAAAACTACTGATATATGCATATGAAGACAGCATCAAAAAGAACACTGTTACGTTATGATTGTGTCTGAGTTGTCATGTGATACTAGCTACTTTCTTATTAATTATTAATTAGAATTAGTTTACTTTTTATTACTACTTTGTTTCAAGTTGTTTAGCTATCTCTATGAAAATTATTCACATGTACAGCAATAATATTTTTGACCTAAAATTTTCATATAACTAAACATGTATGAATTATGCTTGTCTCTACTGATAAAGTCGGAGAAGGCAATGGCACCCCACTCCAGTACTCTTGCCTGGAAAATCCCATAGATGGAGGAGCCTGGTGGGCTGCAGTCCATGGGGTCGCTGAGGGTCGGACATGACTGAGTGACTTCACTTTCACTTTTCACTTTCATGCATTGGAGAAGGAAATGGCAACCCACTCCAGTGTTCTTGCCTGGAGAATCCCAGGGACAGGGCATCCTGGTGGGCTGCCATCTACGGGGTCGCACAGAGTCAGACACGACTGAAGTGACTCAGCAGCAGCAGCAGCTACTGATAAAGTAGGGCTTCCCTTGTAGATCAATTGGTAAAGAATCTGCCTGCAATGCAGGAGATCTGGGTCTGTGTCCTGGGTCAGGAAGACTCCTGGAGAAGGAAATGGCAACCCACTCCAGTGTTCTTGCCTGGAGAATCCCAAGGACAGAGGAGGCTGGTGGGCCACATTCCAATTGGGGTTGCAAGAGTCAGACACTACTTAGTGACTACTGATAAAGTAAGATGCTTTTATAAACTATTCTTTGTCATCAAATTTGCTTTTTCAGTAATTTTTCCTTGTTATTACTGGATTGTTTTCCAAGTAATAAAAAATGTATGAGAAAGAGCCTTTTATTCTGCCTCAGTGAGTTATGGTAATAAATATTTCTTGAAATGTCATTTCAGGAAATTTCTTTTAACATCAAGTCAGACAGCGTATGATCTCTCTCTCTTTCATACATATTAATGGTGAAAGTGAGTATTTGGGGGTGTTTCAGTAATTTAAATATCAAAACTTAAGAGAAAAGATTACATCCTGAAAAAGATATCTGATGCAAGATTAGGATAAGCCTCAGAAACTGAGGACATAAACACAGTACTCAGGATGATTTGAGATGGCACAGAGAAGAACAGAAGAGTTTTAGGAAAACTGAAAATATTCTTTAAGTATAATGGGAACACTATACCTGTTCCAGACAACTTTGTCAAAAGCGTGCTTTTCATTAGCATTTTGATTCCACGTGAAATAAACATCTTGAAACTGATTTTGTAAAACAACTTTGATTTAAAGTAAAATATAGAGAAATATAGACAAATAAACAATACCATTTCCCTTTCTTTAGTAAAGATATGAGTGTGAGAATAATCAGTGTTCCCACATTACTTTCATGATACAGACTTGACACCCTGCATAACCTGGAATAAAATGTCACCATAACTAATCGTATTCTTCTTCTTAATCTCTACCAAAAACCTAAAATATTACTTTTTAAAATGAAAGTTATACATGTATCCATATGATAACGCCCAACAATCAGATTCTAGTACAATGCTGCATTGACTCCTCTTTAAATAATGGCTTTCAACCCCTAACATTACCTGGAATGCTACCAAACTCACTGAAACAAAAAAAAAGTATTTTGTAATGTAGCAATATATATAGAAAGCAGAAGAATATTCAAAGTAAGATAAAGAGAAGGTCTGTTATCAAATCAGTTATCAGGATATGAATAAATGTGTAATGCTCTTATTAGAAAGAAGATCTAATTTGGAGTTAACTGTACAATTTAAATAGCTTTTTTTTTAACATTAGAAAAGTCATATTCTCATTAGCTCTTGGGGAAAAAAGGAAACATTATATAAAAGGCACAATACTATGACATTTAGCACATATAAAATATTGTTCCAATACTCTCATTAAGTGAGCAGGGTTTTCAAATTTTAGTCAATATTTATGGATTATATGTATATTTCAAGTAAAAAAAATTAACATTTCTTAGCTGGGCAAAAATTCACATATTTTCTAAAATATATATATTATATATTACACATACTAGGGCTTCCCTGATGGCTCAGACAGTAAAGAATCTGCCTGCACTTTGGGAGACCTGAGTTTGATCACTGGATTGGGAAGATCCCCTGGAGGAGGGCATAGCAACTCACTTCAGTATACTTGCCTGGAGAATCCCCATGGACAGAGGAGCCTGGAGAGCTACAGTCCATGGGGTTGCAAAGAGTCGGACACAACTGAGCAACTAAGCACACAGCATACACAATACTATATGTATAGGTATGCAAAAGATTTTCTGCTACACTTCATAAAGGCTTAAGAAAAAAAACAAAAAAAGACTGAGAAATTGGAAAACATAAACTAAATGAAAAGGGAGCACTAAATATGAAATAGAAAAAGTGAAACAAATTAATAAAAGTAAAAGATCATACAGTCCAATTGTTTTTAAACACAGCTGCTCATTAGAAACACACCTGGAGCTTTGGAGAACAGCAATATCTGAGCATCTGCATTTTTCAAAGACTTCCAAGACAATTCTGTTATGCACCTGGATTTTAAAAAGTGATTACAAGTTTTTTTATTAAATGGTAGTTTTAGAGATGTACAATTGCCTTTAGTATTTATCGTAAAGATGGTTTGGTGGTGCTAAATTCTTTGAACTTTTGCTTGTCTGGAAAGCTTTGGGTTTCTCCATCAAATCTAAACAATAGTCTTACTGGGTAGAATATGCTTGGTTATAGGTTCTTCCCTTTCATCACTTTAAATATATCATGCCATTCCCTTCTGGCTTGTTGAGTTTCTGTTGAGAAATCAGTTGGTAACCTTATGGGAGTTCCCCTGTATGTTACTGGTCGCTTTCCCTTGTTGCTTTTAATGTTTTGTCTTTAATTTTCATCATTTTGATTACTATGTGCCTGAGTGCGTTCCTCCTTGGGATTATTTGATCCATTAGTTTGACTTAGTATGAATAAAATGCTAGATTTCTAATTTATATTTACTCAAAACTGATATAGTTCCATGTATTCTGGCATCTAGTATTACTGCTAAAAATCTAGAAAATTTATTATCTTAGTTTTAAAAAATTTTTGAATGAGGCTTGAAACTTCTAATTCAATTTTGAGAATATAAAGAAATATGTTGTAAAAAAAAATAGGAAGCTAACAAGTGATACAATATTATTAACTAAAGTACAGATTTTGTTCAAATTTCACAAAATTTTATGCTAGTATTCATTATTTGTTTTCATATCTTATTCAAGATTCCACATTGTATTTAATTGTATTGAGCAGCTTTAGTCACCTGCGACAAATTCTGGTAAATTCTCTTCATTTTTATTCTAGTACAAATATTTTCTAGTTTTCCTTATTATAGCTTAGATACACCCATCATTAAAAAGTGGACATTTAATTTCCAAATACATGGGATTTTTTTTTAAATTTTTTTTATTTTTAAACTTTACATAATTGTATTAGTTTTGCCAAATATCAAAATGAATCGATCACAGGTATACATGTGCTCCCCATCCTGAACCCTCCTCCCTCCTCCTTCCCCATACCATCCCTCTGGGTCGTCCCAGTGCACTAGCCCCAAGCATCCAGTATCGTGCATTGAACCTGGACTGGCATCTTGTTTCATACATGATATTTTAAATATCTTTAACATGAACTTCTCATTTTGATACTAATTTCTCATTTAAATGTTTTCTTCTCTGCAATCATTCTCTGTGTTTTTTTTCAAGCTAACTTTATTAAGGCTTTCAGTGACTCAAAGATCTCTCTTGGTAAAGTCACACTGCACTTGAAAATATGTGGCTTATTTTCAAATACTTTTTGATACTGATTTCTAACATAATTCCACAGTGATAAACAAACAGCCTTTGTATGATTTCAATACCTTTAGACCAAGAAATTTTTGCACTTTGTCTTATGTCCCTGGATATGTTCCAGTGTCTCCTAGCTTACAGTCTATGGGAACTTGAAAAGAATTTGTATCCTACTGTTGTGTGAAAATTGTATGAATCCTACTTATGTTGAAGTGGTTCACAGTGCTTTTCAGGTCTACTATATCCTTCTATGTCTCTGTATATTCACTCTGTTAATTTCTGAGAATTTGATGCTGAAATTCCAACTAAAAATATTTATTTATTTACTTAAAAAATAATTATATAGTAGAACTATATATAACCTTGTTCTGTATTTTCCAAGTTGCCTGTAAATGTGTTACAATACTTTCATAATTTAAAGAAATAAAAATGAAAAGTTAACATTTCTTTATTAAATATATATGTATGATATAAAAAAGGTACAGTAACTACATGAAAGTTAAGTAAAAAGACAGAAGGTAATTGATTGATGGCATGCAAAATATCTCAAGTAATAAAGTAATGAAAACTAGGTGTGGCTAATTAAAGATTCTTTTACATGCTTTTCATTCAAAGTAGGAACTATCTCCTTTTCCCTTGAAGCCAGGCAGGTTGTGTTACTCTTCTGACCAACAGAATATGACAGATGTGACAAACTACCAGCTTCCCAATCCAGGCCTTCAGAAACCAAAAGTTTCTACTTCCTGTCTCTTAGAATTCCTTTCAAACCCAGCTCTGAAAAACACAAGTCACAGGGAAGCCTGTACAAGTGACTTGATTAACCAGCTTGGCTGAAAACAGTATAAGCTGCCAGCCATGTGAGTGATCTATAAAGCCTTTAGAAGATATATTAATTTTTTAGATCTTAGAAAACATAGAATGAATGGAGAAAAAAATGGATGGAAGAGAAAAGGGAAAAAATAAAGAAGTAAAGCAGGGAGGGAAGGAGAGGAGAGAGAAATACAGTGTAAGAAAAGGGGAATATTCTCTCCTAAATGCTTCAATCAATTAAAAAAAATTTTTCAAATCAAAATACACTGTATGTGATCATTTTTATGGTTGAACACATTTTCATGGGTAAACACAGTTACCTGTAAAATGCTATGTTTCTTAGTTTAAAATAAGAATTAAACGCATGAAGAATTTGAATATATATACACACATTTTATTTCAGTGTTTTAAAAGTTCCTAAGAATATTACATTTTCTGTATACTTCTCAGTCAAAAATATACCAAATGTAAGTTTAGAATAAATTATGCAGTACAAAATAATCTGGAATACAACCTCATAGGAGCATTGTGAAAAATAAAAAATAGTCATGTATAAGAGAGCAACTTATAAACCATTAAATGATGCAAAAGTATAAATATAGTTATCGTATGTCTAGAAAATCCTCTACTTGCTTCCCTCAGCTTTGATTGCTTAAGTATAAATATGGATGTAAACATAAATATTTATGTAAAACAGGAATAACATGATATATGCCACATACTATTCAGGACTCAACTCTAGTGTCAATTCCTTTATTAACCCTCCCTTAAACAATCTAGCCATTAAAAAAAAAAAAAAACCCTTATGAAAATAAAAAATATAAACTTCATGAGAATAGGCATAAGTGGTTGAAACATTTGAATTAATCTCTTCAGCTTGCCACTACTGACATTTCCAGTAAGTGACCATAAGTACTAATCTAAAATACCATGAGAGGTAGCTCTTAACACAGCACTGTAATCCTGGGTCTAGAGATTTATCAAAAACATGATTATTCCTGACAGACTTTTCCCAATCTACTTAATTGCTTGGACAAAGAAGTCTAGCAGGCTATAGTCCATGGGTTCACAGGAGTTGGACACAACTTAGTGACTAAACCACCACCACCACCACTTAATCGCTTACTGAAACTCAAAGAAAATCAAGGAAAAAATTACAGCTTCCAGGAAGAGATAACTTACAGTTACAAAATAGTTAAGTGATTACAAAGATACATCTATAAAAGACTAAGCAGAATTTACACCGCATTCCTGCCATTATGTCAAAACATTAATGACTTCTTTTATCACATTTTCTATCTTTTAATCTTCTTATAGGGCATTTAAAACTGCTGTGGCTTGAATAGTAGTGTCCCCTCAAAATGAACATGCCTCTAATGCCCAAGTAGGAGGTGGAACCTTTTGGAGGTATTTAGCCCTCAAGTATCGGAGATGGCAATGGCACCCCACTCCAGTACTCTTGCCTGGAAAATCCCATGGACGGAGGAGCCTGGTGGGCTGCAGTCCATGTGGTCACTAAGAGTCGGACACGACTGAGCGACTTCACTTTCCCTTTTCACTTTCATACATTGGAGAAGGAAATGGCAACCCACTCCAGTGTTCTTGCCTGGAGAATCCCAGGGACGGTGGAGCCTGATGGGCTGCCGTCTATGGGGTCGCAGAGTCGGACACGACTGAAGCGACTTAGCAGCAGCAGCAGCAACAGCCCTCAATATGGAATCAGCACCTTATAAAAGACCCCACAGAGCTGCCTTGCCATTCCCAGCAGGTGCAGATACAATAACAGGTCTTTAACCCAAAGAAGGTCCTCACCTGACCAAGCTGGCACCTTATCTCAGACTTCCAGCCTCCAGAACTATGAGAAATAAATTTCTATTGTTCAAAAGTCACCCAGTATCTGGTATTTTGTTATTGCAGCCAAAATGGACAAATCTAAGCCAAATCTTAACATGTTCTAAATGTATATGAATATGGCAACAAGATAGCTTCCTTTCTTTTATTCCCACGTATCAATGAAAAGCAGTACGTTGAGAAACTCACCACAGCTTTTAACGTAAGTGTCCATAACTTCAGCACTGATTCCATTTGGCCCATTCTCACTTGGTGCATATTTTCTAAAAAAGTTCTGAAAAGATGTTTACATGTTTACAAATTCAATCCTTTAAACAAGTCAGGCATTTCAAAATTGTAAATAATTACAAACAGGTGTCTGGTATAAAACTTTATAAAATGCAGAACTGGGGAAGCATATTCCTCAGGAATCAGTCATATTACTATGCTTATAGTCTGAGACTAAGAAATAAATAAATAAAAGTGTGCTACTTCTATATCACAGGGGAAAACATTAAATAAATGTACTGCTATATCTCATAGTTAATTTACCAGTTTGTTTCCCATTTCTCCTGAAAGTAAACATGAGGGGCTTTCTGTGAATCATACATTCTCCTAAAAGTGAACATGAATTTTTAAAATGACCTTTTAAGTATAGCCACTGAAATACTGCTACCATTAACAAGCTCAATAAAATTACATTCCAATATTCAAAATAGCATTCAAAATTACATTCCAATATTCAAAACAGCATTCAATACAATGCTAAGACTTTTCAAATTAAGAGGAAATTGACAGAAGATAAACATGAGATACAGTGTGAACCAAAGAACTGCAAGGGCACAATAAATACACTAGAGTGTCCAAACAGTCTGGAAATACTGGGGAAAACTGTATACTTTCTTTTCCCCAGATTATCAACTAGCCTATTCTTTTACATCTAGATGTTAAAGAAAAACAGACACAGTACACTATCTGAAAATACAACTAACACACTATTAAAAATAAATTTATCCTATGTTTTAAGTTTTTTGAACATTAAGTGAAAAAGAATATATATCTAGAAAATATAAAGAACGCCTATAAACCAATAGACAAAAAATAACACACTATTAAAAAATAAATTTATCCTATGTTTTAAGCTTTTTGAACATTCTGTAAGTGAAAAAGAATATATATCTAGAAAATATAAAGAACGCCTATAAACCAATAGACAAAAAATAACACACTATTAAAAAATAAATTTATCCTATGTTTTAAGCTTTTTGAACATTCTGTAAGTGAAAAAGAATGTATATCTAGAAAATATAAAGACTCCTATAAACCAATAGGCAAAAAAATCCAAGAGAAAAATGGGCAAAATATATGAACAAGCACTTCACAGAAGAAATAAATGGCCTATACACATATTTCACTCAATGTTTTTGGTGATCAGGGAAATGTAAACCAAATAATAATAAATACCAAAATTTAGAAGCTCGACAATACCAAGATTAGGTAAAGATGAGTAGCAAAGAAAAACAGCTGTTTTCAAAAATAATTATTTTGGTAAACAATTTTAAACTATCTACTAACGCTGAAGATGAGATAAGCTACAACTTGGCAAAATTATTTACACAGATCACACATGGAACTATGAATCAGGACACAAACTGTCACTGTCTTTATTTTACAAAATCATAATTCCACAGAACAACATAATAATTGACAACTTTATTAAACAATTACTTCAGTTAGAACCTGTGTTCAAGCTCTGTATACATTTCATGTCATCTTCAGAAGAATTCTACAGCTAAGTACTCTTATTACCCCAATTTTATAGATACAAAAACTGAGACTTAAAGGGTATGTTAGGAGGTTCCCTAGACCTCTGACAGATTTGATCTATTAGATGGGGTCACAGACTCAACTTACAGCTGTACCACTAGTAAGGTGTATTACAGCAGAAGTAAACGCAACAGGATAAACATGGAGAAGACACACAGGCAAAGCCTGTGAATTACATGTGAATCCTCCTTGTTCTCTTCTGAAGGGATACACTGAGCTTATTTCCTGGGGGCTGCTCATACAGGCACCCTCTATAGTCTATTTAGTCCAGCAACTATCAAAATTCTAGAAGGAAGGCCGGTTATTTCCTATAAATCATATTATTTGTACAAAGAGTCTAGGTATGTGAACCACCCTTATGAGTTCCTGCTGAAATCCAAACACGAGCTAAAGGCTAACCTGTCTGCAAGGTTACTCAAAACATAGATAGAAAGCCGCAGAACCAAACTTCAAACTCTGGAAGTTTGATGTTTTGTGTCTGAGGTTTTAAGTAACTGAGCACAATTGTACCTTGAACCAAACAATGGAATCAACCTCTTATTTGTTAAGAAATCAGAGTAAAGTCTTTCTGAAAGTGTAAACTCCACACTGAATTACTGGGACACTCTAAACTGAGAAATACAAAAACATACTATAGTAAATATCCTTTATCAAGCCCTTCACTATATGATTTTTCATCTCAGGCATATCAATTTTTTCAGTGTGAATTACATACATTTTTCATAGGAAAAAAATTACATTAAAAAGATAACAAAAGTAAACTATTCACATGCAGTATGAATTTTGCAATAAACACTAATTCACGATTTTAAAATATAAAAACAATTCCAAAGATATATATGGCTTAGTACAACTTGCCTTTTCTTATCTTAAAGGAGAATAATGATTTTGGAGGGGGAGGTTGGGGAAAAGGGTCTTAAAAAACATAATTATGTAAAACATGTATGACAAGAAGATCACTATAGCCTTGTTCTGAATAACAACAAAAACTGGAAATAATCAGAACGTTCATTGATGGCTACATAAATCAGTATTTCCATACTTTGCAATATAATGTAACCATAAACTTCAGAAAATTTAAATTCTGTTTCCCCATTAATTCCTGATTGCCTATTATATGCCAGGCAAAGTTTAAGGAACTGAACATCTATCTGTCTACGTTGGAAACATTTCCAACTGTTAACACTGTTTACTTCTCTGGAAAAAAAAAACAACTTGAGGGAAGAAAAGTGAGAAAAAGAGACTTTCATTTCTAACTCTATGTACTTTTTATAGAGACTGAAACTTTTCTAACAAGAAATATTCATGAAATTCATAAATCATTAAAATAGATACTGTACCTGAATGCTTCCTTCTGTATCAAGAACTTCAGCAACAGGAACTGACTGGATAAACTGCATGAAGCCTACACAGAAACAGATACATTGTATTAAGCACAGCTTTTGGTTAAGCCACTGGAAGGACTTGCTGAAGCTGAAGCCCACTACGGCCACCTGATGTGAAGAGCCCCCTCAGTTGGAAAAGACCCTGATGCTGGGAAACACTGAAGGCAGGAGGAGAAGGAGGCAGCAGAGGATGACATGGTTAGACAGCATCACTGACTCAATAGACATGAATCTGAGCAAACTCAGAGAGATAGTGGAGAACAGAGAAGCCTGCTGTGCAGCAGTCTATGGCATCGCAGAATCAGACATGACTGAATGACAAAACAACAATATTGGTTAAGCACTAAAGATTCTGTTAAGAATAGTCTTCATCTGCAAATGTATACAATACAAACTTATTAGCTTAAAGAGGTCTATGCTGCTGCTGCTGCTGCTGAGTCACGTCAGTCGTGTCCGACTCTGTGCGGCCCCATAGACAGCAGCCCACCAGGCTCCACCTTCCCTGGGATTCTCCAAGCAAGAACCATGGAGTGGGTTGCCATTTCCTTCTCCAATGCATGAAAGTGAAAAGTGAAAGTGAAGTCGCTCAGTCGTGTCCGACTCTTATTGTATTTAGCATATATTGGCATTTACATCATAGGAAATACACGGAAACATTTAAAAAATTAAGCTGAAAACCTGTATATTTCTCTAGGCCAATTTCTATTATTATACACAGGAACACAAAGTAATAAGGTTCAGTTGTCACTCAGTCGTGTCCAACTCTTTGCAACCCCATGGACTGCAGCACGCCAGGCTTTCCTGTCCCTCACCAACTCCCAGAGCTTGCTTAAACTCATGTCCACTGAGTTGGTGATGCCATCCAACCACCTTGTCCTATGTCCTCCCCTTCTCCTCCTGCCTTCAACCTTTCCCAGCATCAGGGTCTTTTCCAATGAGTCAGTGCTTCGCATCAGGTGGCCAAAGTATTGGAGTTTCAGCTTCAGCATCAGTCCTTCCAATGAATATTCAGGTCTGATTTCCTTTAGGATTGACTAGTTTGATATCCTTGCAGTCCAAGGGACTCTCAAGAGTCTTCTCCAACACCACAGTTCAAAAACATCAATTCTTTGGTGCCTAGCTTTCTTTATAGTCCAACTCTCATATATATACATGACTACTGGAAAAACCATAGCTTTGACTAGATGGACCTTTGTCGGCAAAGTAACGTCTCTGCTTTTTAATATGCTGTCTAGGTTGGTCATAGTTTTTCTTCCAAGAAGCAAGCATCTTTTAATTTCATGGCTGCAGTCACCATCTGCAGCGATTTTGGAGCCCCCCAAAATAAAGTCTCTCACTGTTTGCATTGTTTCCCCATCTATTTGCCATGAAGTGATGGGACTGGATCCCATGATCTTCGTTTGTTGGATGTAAACCAGATTTTTCATTCTCCTCTTTCACTTCAATCAAGAGGCTCTTTAGTTCCTCTTCACTTTCTGCCATAAGGGTGGTGTTATCTGCATATCTGAGGTTATTGATATTTCTCCCAGCAATCTTGATTCCAGCTTGTGCTTCATCCAGCCCAGTGTTCCCCATGATGTACTCTGCATGTAAGTTAAGTAAACAAGATGACAAAATACAGCCTTGATGCACTCCTTTCCCAATTTGGAACCAGCCCATTTTTTTGCGTCCGGTTCTAACTGCTGCTTCTTGACCTGTATACAGATTTCTCAAGAGGCAGGTAAGGTGGTCTCATTCCCATCTCTTTGAGAATTTTCCAGTTTGTTGTGATCCACACAGTCAAAGGCTCTGGCATAGTCAATAAAGCAGAAATAGGTATTTTTCTGGAACTCTCTTGCCTTTTCTACGATCCAACGGATTTTGGCAATTTGATCTCTGGTTCCTCTGCCTTTTCTAAATCCAGCTTGAACACTGGAAAGTTCTCAGTTCACGTACTGTTGAAGCCTCACTTGGAGAATTTTGAGCATTACTTCGCTAGCATGTGAGATGAGTACAATATTTTGTGGTAGTCTGAACATTCTTTGGCATTGCCTTTCTTTGGGATTGGAATGAAAACTGACCTTTTCCAGTCCTGACCACTGCTGAGTTTTCCAAATTTGTTGGCATACTGAGTGTAGCACTTTCACAGCATCATCTTTTAGGACTTGAAATAGCTCAACTGGAATTCCATCACCTCTAATAACTTTGTATTGATGCTTCCTAAGGCCCACTTGACTTCACATTCCAGGATATCTGGCTTTAGGTGAGTGATTATACCAACGTGGTTATCTGGGTCATTAAGATCTTTTTTTGTGTAGTTCTTCTGTGTATTATTGCCACCTCTTCTTAATATCTTCTGCTCCTGTTAGGTCCATACCATTTTTGTCCTTTATTGTGCCCATCTTTGAATGAAATGGTCCCTTGGTATCTCTAATTTTCCTGAAGAGATCTCTAGTCCTTCCCATTCTACTGTTTTCCTCTATTTCTTTGCACTGATTACTGAGGAAGACTTTCTCATCTCTCCTTGCTATTCTTTGAAACTCTGCATTCATATGGGTATATCTTTCCTTTTCCTTTCATTTCTCTTCTTTTCTCAGCTATTTGTAAGGCCTCCTCAGACAACTATTTTGCCTTTTTGCATTTGTTTTTCTTGGAGATGGTCTTGATCACTGCTTCTTGTATAATGTGAGAACCTGTGTCCAAAGTTCTTCAGGCACTCTATTTATCAGATCAGTAACAGGGTAAGGCTTCTTAAATTTGGCATAAAAATTTCTTTCTGCAGTTTTATAACATATGTCAATTAAAATTCTAAATGTAAAATCACTTGAACAAATCTGAAATTTTGGCATTTTAGAATATCAATCACCTAACCCTAAAATTATAGTATATTCATTGGCTTTCTTTGTGTAATACTCTATCTTCTGCCATTCCCTGGAAATGCTATGAAAGGGAAGTATAAATCCCTTATCTGAACTACCAAAAAGAAGGGGAGGAGGATAGTATACAGGAGAATAAGGAGAAAAAGTAAGCCTGTAAGTCCAGGGACAACAAAAGTAGGATAAAACTACAAATCTGTGGGGAAAAAAAAAAAAATCAAAGTTCAATGATGGAAGTATTTCAGAATCATAAACAACTATGATATGGTTTTGGTAAGCCTTACATTATAATTGGGCTGCTCTAGGCAATGGCACCCCACTCCAGTACTCTTGCCTGGAAAATCCCATGGATGGAGGAGCCTGGTGGGCTGCAGTCCATGGGGTCGCTAAGAGTCGGACACGACTGAGCGACTTCACTTTCACTTCTCACTTTCACGCATTAGAGAAGAAAATGGCAACCCACTCCAGTGTTCTTGCCTGGAGAATCCCAGGGACGGGGGAGCCTGGTTGGCTACCGTCTATGGGGTTGCACAGAGTCAGACACGACTGAAGCAACTTAGCAGCAGCAGCAGCAGTGGCTCAGTGTTAAAGAATCTGTCTGCCAATGCAAGAGACACAAATTCAATCCCTGCACCAGGAAGATCCTCTGTAGAAGAAAATGGCAACCCTCTCCAGTAGTCTTATCTGGGAAATCCCATGGACAGATGAGCCTGGCAGGCTACTGTCCGAAGGGTTGCAGAATTGGACATGACTAAGTGACTAAACAACGACACATAATTATTTGCATGCAAATTAGGAGACTGTGCATTACTTTAGAGTAAGAAGCATCTCATTTATTCCCATATGATAAATACTAAACAGTCTGCATCAATGCACTTAACATATATTCGTAGTTTTTCTAGTAGGTAGCAAGAATTTTGCAGGTAAGCAAAAATAGAGCTTTGACCTGCTTTCAAAGATCTCACAAGTTTGCAAGTTTTATTGGAATAAAAACTATGAATGAAAGGACACTATGAAAAGGAATACTAAAGGGAGACCTATATTACAATAGGGATCAGAGGACCTCTGACATCTGAACTGTGTTTTGAAGGATAATAAAGATGTATAAATAAAGCGGAAAGGGTATTAAAGATAACAATAATATAAGGCTAAGAAGAGCATGGTACATTTGCGAAAATGGAAGGTGGATGGCGTGGCTAAAGTCTAAGAAGCAAGGAGAGTGGAAAAAAAAGGTGTCACAGAGAGGCGTGGAGGTATGTTATACCACACAAGAACTAATAAACTAAGCTAAGACTTTTGTCTTGGTTCCAGGAGCAAATAAAAACTAAGTAAACCAATTTATGTAGGACAGTAATAGAACATATAAGAAATTAAACCGCCAGAAAGATTTGGGAATAACAAGGAGAAAGGCAGAAAGCCTAAAATAAAACAGGTACTTGTTTCTCCAAGGTACCTAATCTAAAGGTAAGAAGCTCTAAGAGTAACAAGATTATAAAATTTACAATACACATTAGGCAAGCATTCTGAGGGAATCTTCTGCCAAACTTCCAGAGGTTACTCAATCTCAGAAAGTTAGACATATATATTAAAAAAAAAAAAAATCAATGAATAAAAGCAACAGCATCTGATGAGTGGTTTGCATAAGCAGGGCACAATACAAAGCCTTTCTAGGTTTTAGTAACTCTCAATAATGATTATATGCAGAGTACATCACGCAAAATGCCAAGCTGGATGAATCACAAGCTGGAATCAAGATTGCCAGAAGAAATATCAACAGCCTCAGATATGCAGATGATACAACTGTAAAGGCAGACAGTGAGGAGGAACTAAAGAGCCTCTTGATTAGGGTTAAAGAGAGTGAAAAAAGTGGCTTAAAACTCAACACTCAAATAACTAAGATCATGGCATCCAGTCCTATCACATCATGGTAAATAGAAGGGGAAAACGTTGAAGCAGTGACAGTTTTTATTTTCTTGGGCTCCAAAATCACTGCAGATGGTGACTGCACCCATGAAATTAAAAGTTGTTTGCTGTTTGGAAGGAAAGTTATGACAAATCTAGACAGTGTAATAAAAAGCAGAGACATCAAAGACAAAGGTCTATATAAACAAAGCTATGGTTTTTCTAGTAGTCACGTTGGGATGTGAGCTGGACCACAAAGAAGGGTGAGTTCCGAAGAATTGATGCTTTCAAATTGTGGTGTGGGAGAAGATTCCTGAGAATCCCTTTTACTGTAGAGAGATCAAACCAGCCAATCCTAATGGAAATCAACTGTGAATACTCATTGGAAAGACTGATGCTGAAGCTGAAGCTGAAGCTCCAATACTTTGGCTACTTCATGTGAAGAGCCAGCTCACTGGAAAAGACACTGATGCTAGGAAAAGATTGAAAGCAAAAGGAGAAGGGTGCGGCAGAGGATGAGATGGTTACGTAGCATCACAGACTCAATAGACACAAATCTGGGCAAACTCCAGGACATAGTGGAGGACTGAGGAGCCTGGTATGTTGCAGTGAATGAAGGTACAAAGAGTTGAAGATGACTTAGTAACTGAAAGATAACAAAAACAATAATTTCAGATACAGATCACCACAGGAGAAAACTACTGTGGTTTGGAAACAGTTTTGAATCCAAAGAAATATATCATAAAGGTTCTCATTTTTCTCCCAAATATGCTGTTTAATGATTTCAAGAGGTATAAAAAGAAAGGGAAGGAGGGAAGGTAGATAGCCAGGAAGGCCCGACTAGTCTTCAGTGTTACAAATGAGTTCAATCCCTAATGTTCTTAACAATTTCCAATTTAAAAAGAAAAATATACTCATTGGACACTGAAATAAATAATTGTTAAAAAATAAACTTACCATGCTTTGTACTAGTGGCTAATACTTTGTAGGGAGTCAACTTCAAATCCAGATTTTCTTTTCGTAGCAGCTTAAGATCAAAAGTCATATTAAACAAATGAAAAAATGTTATGAAATAGTTTTGTAGTAAGTATTATAGCAGTTTAATACATCTCTTTATCTTGTTTTAAATCACTGTCAGTTTTCACTGATAGGGGGTTCCCCCTAAGGATTTATGCAGGCCTTACTGGTCATGAAGTATTTTAGAACTCCAAATAAGGAAATGAAGACAAATATGTTTCTTTAAAATCCATGGACAGAAAAAGGATTTAAGAAAGAAGATTTAATTGACTAAGAGGAAGAAAATTACTAAATCCAACACTGAAAGAACTGTGAAAAAGTTTTTATAAAAAGGAACACATGCAGTTTCATTTTATACTCATCTTAAGAGCCATCTGCAGTAATACAATAACAACTCCATTTGTTCAAGATCAAATGGAGATTGTTCAGCTCTCCAGGATTGTACCTGAATGTTATATAACTCTAGGTACATGTAATTCTGTATCCATGCATAGCCTATCCACTAATCCACTGATTTCTGAAATGAAAACATGTTCCCTACCAACATAAGGTTATGCTCACCTTGTCCATGAGTGAAATGATTTGGAGAATAAGTTGATCTTGGCGTAAATCATCCCCATGCTTAAATATAACTGGATATTTGCCTCCGTCTTCAGTCTTAAAGAATAACTGTGCAGGCATAAGAGCACTCTGAAAATAAAAATATTATTTTCAAATTATATAAGATGGAAATGTGGAGAAACTTATAATAATCTAAAGAAAAGAAATGAGTCTGACAAAGCAAATAATAATATTAATTTCTATAGATCATGAGAAATAATAGCATAAAAAGTATCAGATAGAGGGATGAACAGACGTGTGACAAAAACAGTACAGTAAAATGTTACTAACAGAACAGAAGTAGTGAGTATATAGTTGTTTACTGTGAAAGCCTTTCAACTTTGCTGTATGTTTGAAAACTTCACTATAAAATGTTAGGGGAAAAGCATCAAAAATCCTTCAAAGAATGTAAGTTTAGAAACTACAACCTTTAGTGAATTAAAACTTCAAATAGTTGTAGTATCCTTTGATCACCTCAGGGTAAATATATTTTATCCCTGTACCCTACTCACAAACGCTCAAGAAAACAACTGGAAGCAAAATTCCTAAAGATAAATGATAAGCAAGATGTTCTTTGTTATAACTTCCCTACTCCGATTTGGATCTGATTTTGAAATTTAGAGTACATCTGAAATCTAGTGTAAACATATGACAATCTAAAGATAACTAGGCACTAATCCCAGTGCCTTAAGGGGCTCACTCCCCACAGAGACCTAGCTTTTGTTCTTAAGCTAGGGTCTAACAAAATACTGTTTAAAAATACTGAAAACTAAGTCCATAACCTTTTCAGCTCTAAGGAGTTCATAGAAGGGCAAACAAGAATTCACAGATTCTGCTACAATTCTGTGCAGACATTTCAGTGTATGTACAAGCATTCCAGGTAACTTTCTAAAATATCCAATCCATCACTTTCATTGGACTCTTAAACTCATGACCCCCAAATGGTTAAGAATTATAATCCTAGAGTTATGCAGTAAATGCCCTAGAACCATTAGTCCTAAACTCCAATTCAGAATTTTCAAGAATGTCCACTTATTTAATAAAGGCTAGAAGAAAAAATTCAGAATTGAACATTAGGATTAAAAAGATATCCCATGATATCTTATTGACCATCTATACTTTGTATTATTACATAATTATAAAATTATTTAAGGAAAAAAATGGATCCAGAATCTACCTAACAATGGCGACAGATTCTCATATCGCACTTTTACTCCGGCTCTATGTCTTAAATATTCTTTTTCATCCTGTTTGCTAAAAAATGATAAAACATTTTGAAACATGTATAATATAAGAAACGAATCACCCGTCCAGGTTTGATGCAGGATACAGGATGCATGAGCCAGAGGGATGGTATGGGGATGGAGGTGGGACGGGGGTTCAGGGTGGGGAACACGTGTACACCCGTGGAGGATTCATGTTGATATATGGCAAAACCAATAAAATATTGTAAAGTAATTAGCCTCCAATTAAAATAAATAAATTTAATTAAAAAAAATGATAAAACACTGTTCTTGGTTAGTCCTAAGGGAATGAGAATATTAGATCTTATTTGGGAGTTCTGGCATGAACTAAGAAATTCTTGTATTCTCTCTCCTATAACCAGTATTTTTTAAAATGCAGGTTTATAACTCAATGAGTCTTAAAACGAACTAAACAGGTTGCAAACAACATTTAAAAACTGATGCAATAGAATAATTTTTAGAAGAATAGACACTATCAGTCCATAACATGCAGTAAGGTTGAAGTACTGCTTTTTGAAACATATTGCGGTTGTGCATGCTGGGCTGCCATAGGTGGCCTTTCAAATCACACCCTTAAAAAAAATCTGAACTATTTCTTATTGTAATCATACTCTTTTTAAAATATATCCTAAGGAGAGATCTATGAGGCCTTTCTTACCCAATAGAAAGTAATATTCCAATGCAACTTCCCCCTTTCCCAACCCTAGAATCAGACAACCTATGACATCATGTCTCAATGAAGCTTCACAAGGAATGATCTCAGCCCTCTGGTCTGCTTAGAGAAGGCAGCTGCCTCCAGTCCTTTCTAACTATTCAAGTGGGGGCCAGCCAAAAGAAAGCCAGGCACATGCTGTTATGGACTAAAGAGAATTATCACTTAAAAAGATGAGAAAATATTTAAGTCATAGGAACAGATACCAAATTGAAAAATTTTATAAAAGGGTAACTGGAATTCTTATCTAACCACAGGAATTTATAAAGTAAATGCCTAAGTGTGCAATTCAATTTATTTTTTTAAGCTTACATGGGAAAAGACAGGTGTGGCTCTGATTAATAAATAGTTCAAAGAATTAAACATTAAAAAACCCAGTGATATAAAAATACTTCATACATTTCACATAAAAATGTCCACAGGTATTACAAAAAGATCTTAAAACACACTGATAAATAAAAGGCATTTTTTCCCCCAAACGTAGAGTCTCTGATTCAGCTTTAAAGAATCAGCTCCAGTCATAGATATCAAAGATCCACCACAATTACCTTAAACAATGTAGCTGTTTCTGGAATTATTCCTCTAATTTTCACCTGAGGTTCTAAAGGCAGTGGGATAAGTTCCACATCAGACAGGTTCATCTTTTCATTGTCTCCAAGCAATGCCTGTAGTCTCTCATTCTAGGAAAACAAGTTATAAAGTACTAATTAGGTTAAAATGGAAAAGTGGCTTTTAAAGCATATGGTAAGGATGTAAAAGACCGACAACATTAACTTTAAAATATTTGCAAAGCACCATAAAAGTCTAAGTGAACTAACATAAAGGAGTTAGTAAGTGTGAGAGAAAAGCACTTAAAATCCACCTGACAATGACAGCAGCATGCTTTGTAAGGCACGATCCCCTGACCTATGAAATGCTGGACTCTCAGAGGTCAGGGAATATGTTTCTCTTGCTGCAACTGAGAATCAGGGATATTCTCAGGCTGAACTTAAAGATATAATTTCTGCTTTAAAAGGACTTGTGAAGTCACAAAGAGACCATTTGAAGCTTAATTTCACATGACCAGATATTAAGCAAGAATTTCATTAGCTGTTTCACTGCGTATTTTGGGTTTAAAAAGTAAACTCAATTTACTTGGAGGAACTTGGACCCTATATTTTACTATTCATTGATTCTGTCTGATGAAACTTTTACTAAGATATAAGGTTCAGTTCAGTTGTGTCTGACTCTGTGACCCTGTGGACTGCAGCACGCCAGGCTTCCATATCCATTACCAACTCCCAGAGCTTGCTCAACTCTTATAATCATTTATTTATTTTCTTTAGCTCACATACAGACTGCATTAAGCCAAGATTTCAGAAACTGAGCAGTTCAAGTCAGGATGAAACACTTTTCTCACTTAGCAGCATTTATAATGTTTAGACCAAGCCCACCTATTCAATTTCAAAAGGACAATCTATTTCCTTGGAAAGCTGTGAGAGAGAGAGAGAGATTGAGAGAGAGAGAGAGAGAGAGAGAGTGTGTGTGTGTGTGTGCGCGCACACATGTGCATGCTCAGTCTGTCCAATTCTTTGCAACCCCATGCATTGAAGCCCATCAGGCTCCTCTGTCCAGGGAACCCATCTTCCTTGCATCTCCTGCATTAGCAGACAGATTCTTTACCACTTGCGCCATTTGGGAAACCTTGTGAGTCTAGCATTCTTTAAATAGGTAAGCTTGTTTTCAAGGGGAGAAAACTTGACCAAATACACTGCACTTCTTCCTATTTCTCAAACATGTCACACATGCTCCCACATCAGGGCCCTCGTGCTTGCGGTTCCTCTTGCTGAGACAATCTTCTCTAGATATTCACATGGTGTGCTCCCCGACTTGCTTCAGGTTTTTGTTCAAATGTCAACTCTTAGTGAGGCCTTCACGATCATTCCATTGAGAAATGAACCACTGCCTTAATACTTGAACCTGGCACTACCTATCCCCCTTTCCTGCTTTATTTTCCTCAATAGCATAAGACACTATATAGCATATAATATATTTTACTTATTTTGTTAACTTTTTCCTCCAACAGGAATGTAAGCTCCTTACATTATAAAGGTAGGGGTTTTTATAGTCACCACTGTATCCCAGACTCTAAAAAGAGTGCTTGGCACACAATAGGCATGCAATATATTTTTATAGAATATATATTATAATCTAAAGAATTATGAAGTGAAAGAGAATACTTAATATTTAAAATAAAAGCTTTGTTTTTAAATGTGGAATTAATGTATTTTTATTAGAACTCAAACATCTAGATTCAAAGACTTGAATCAAGAGAATTTTTCCTAAATGACATCAGCAAAGGAAAGAAGGTAGCAACAGTATTAGTATCTGTTTTACCATCTGAAACCTAACTCATGGATTCCCTTGCAACACATTTACCACTGCTGGACTCACCAAGACAAGTCTCTCCCAACTTCATTATGAGGGATGGAAAAGCATTACATATGATTTTAAATTATTAACTGTAGCCAATTCATTATTCCTGGTAATAACGCAAATAATGGTGGTGGAGCATCCTCTTGGCCTTGCACTTAAATGTGGGGGCTTGTTTCTAGTAAAACTACGTAAATAAAAACCAAGTTTGCCTTTTCTTATCATCATGAAAAAATGTCTGAGAAGAGTTTTAGCCAATGTTAACACTACATTTGGGACTGTCTGATTTAAAACACAGGCAAAACAATGTGTTCTGCAGTATGTGGCAAATACAAAATGTATTTTAGGGACTGTAAGTGGTATCTCCAGGAAGCAGTCATCTTCCAGACTGCCAAAATTTGAGGTGTAGCTAGAGGTTCATGCATGTGGTGAACAGAAGAGTCACATAAGAACAAAGTGTGGTTTAAACAAACTGACAGTCACGAGAACAGGCATGCTTTTGCTGTGAGCACTGGGATCACACTGCTTCTCACACGGGCACCTCTAGGGAGAAGGGCTCCAGGAGGAATGGCAGTAGGAATTTAACCAGGATTTTTAATTCTTCTCAAAAACAAAGAAAATGCCAACTCAATAAAAATGTGTTTCTCTTCAGTCTATTTTCTCCTCCCTGACCTTATTAACACTATTATAATGTTAACATTATTCCTCACATACATCTCTGCTGGACTAGATCCCTTGCTTTAAATTTCTGACTCAATTTTTCACCTTTTCCTCTCTGCTTTCCTCTTACAATTCTGAGGAACAACAGCAAAATGTGTTCTGGTGTTTTACAAAGGTCACTAAGAAAGATTTTCCAATTATAGGATTAGGTAAAGAGAAGATATCAAGTTGAGTCCTTCATATCATTTGGGCAACTGTTCAGGAAAAATAGCATTTGAAGAACAGATGTTAATCTGTTTTCATTAGGTAGAAACCTGACCCCACTGACAGCAAGATCAATGTACTGGTTATGAGAACAGATTGCCAGTTATTATCACCAGTTCTGTAACCTTGGGTGAATCACTCTGGATCTTCTTTTTCTCAGAAGAATTCCCATCTAAGTAACCTCTTGAGGTTCTTTCCATGCCAAATAAACTGCATTCTAAGATGCTAAGATTCTAAAATGAGAGCCAGGAAACACTGTATATAAAAATATGGACTCAGAATGTCTGGGTACAAACCCCAACTCCAACAATTACTACCTGGGGACATCTTGCAACTTACTTAACTTCCCATTACCTACTTTTCCTCATGACTGGGATAATAACAGCACCTCAATCAATGTATATAAACTCATAAAATAGGATCCAATACAAAATCAGTACAGGATCTAACCACTCCTATACTATAACAGGCACACTTTATTTAATTGCACCTCACTTTGGTGCGCTTCGCAGGTATTGCATTTTTTACAAATTGAAGGTCTACAGCAACCCTGCATCAAGCAAAACTACTGGTGCCAATTTTTCAACACCACTTGCTCACTTTGTGTCTCTATGTCACATTTTGCTAATTTTTGCAATATTCCAAACTTTCTATTATTATACTTCTTAAGATGATCCATGATCAGTGATCTTTAATATTATTGCAATTGATTTGGGGCATCATAAACCAAGCTCATATAAAACGCAGAACCTAATCAATAAAATGTTACTAGTGTTTTGACTACCCCACTGACCAGCTGTCCTTCTTCTTTCTTCTGCTATTCCCTGACACAAAAATGTTGAAATTAGGCCAACTTACAACCCCTACAATGGCCTTTATGTGTCTAAGTGAAAGGAAGAGTCACATGCCTCTCACTTTAACTCAAAAGTTAGAGATAATAAAGCTAGTGAGGAACGCATGATGAAGCCAAGACAGGCCAAAATCTAGGCTTCTTATGCCAAACAGACAGCCAAACCGTAAACACAAAGGAAAAATTCTTGAAGGATATTATGGAACACAGAAATGATAAGAAAGCAAAACAAGCTTATTGCTGATACAGAGACAGTTTTAGTGGTCTCGATACAAGATCAAACCGGGCACAACACCCCCTTAGGCCAAAGCTTAATCCAGAACAAGGCCCTAAGTCTCTTCAAGGCTGTGAAGGCTGAAAGAGGTGAGAGAACGCAGAAGAAAAATTTGAAGCTAGCAGAGGCTGGCTCATGAGGTTTAAGGAAAGAAGTCATCTCCATAGCATGAAAATGCAAGATGAAGCAGCAAGTGCAGATGTAGAAGATGCAGCAAGGTTATCCAGAGAATCTGGCAAAAATAATTAACAAAAGTTGCTACTACACTAAACAACAGATTTTTCACTGCAGATGACACAGCCTTTTATTGGAAGAAGATGTCATCTAGGACTTTCACAGCTCAAAAGGAGAAGTCAATGCCTGGCTTCAAAGCTTCAAAGGGCAGGCTGATGCTCTGGTTAGGGGCTGAAGTTGAAGCCAACACTTATCTACCATTTCAAAAATCCTAAGGCCCTTAAGAGTTATGCTACATCAACTGTTGCTCTTAAATTAAGAACAAAGCCTGCATGGTAACACATCTGTTTACAACATGGTTTCCTGAATATTTTAAGCCCACTGTTGAGATCTACTGGTCACATAAGAGTTCTGGTGAAGATGTACAGTGAGACTAATGTTGTTCATCTGCCTGCAATGCAGGAGACCCAGGTTTGATCGCTCGATCAGGAAGATCTGCTAGAGAAGGAAATGGCAACCCATTTCAGTATTCTTGCCTGGAAAATCCCATGGACAGAGGAGACTGGCAGGCTACAATCCATGGGATCACAAAGAGTCGGATATGACTTAGTGACTAAACCACCACCTCTAAGCATAAACAGAAAGCACAGCCGGAAGGTTTACCTTTTTCTTACGATTTCCACTTTCACGCTGCACTGCCTTCATTAGGTGCACCAGCCGATCTACAAAAGTCTGTTGTGCAGCCAGCAGAGAACGCATAACTCGGACAGACTTATCACCCTGAAGGAATTCAAAGGAAAGAAAAGTTAATTCTATATAGCATAATGATCAGAGTTTCTTCAATAGCATGGGTGACCTTTATTTATTATTTAATAACTACAAACTTCAACACAAAGTAATACTGAAAAAAGAATTATCTTGATTCAGAGATAACGAGAAGCCTGCTATCTTAAACACCAACTCTTCTACAGTTGAAAATTATGTGAGTCGTCAGTGAATACTCATCTATCAAAAATTGCACGTTTTTTCCCACATGCAACTGTGTGACAAGACAGAATTTATTGACCCAAAGTGTATTCACTTACTGATTCAATACATATCTGGACGTTTATAATTTCTTCAAAAATGTTCTGGGCATATAGTAAAACAATACTATCTTCAAGCAACAAATTAAATCGTTAAAAAAAAGTTCTCAGATAGCAATATAATATGCTAGCTTAGTAAAATAAAAACCATAAAAACCAATGCTATGAAGTCTTATGTAGTAATTCTCAGTTCATAAGATATTATAAAATAATATTTTCTCATTTAATTTCTCCAATTACACTGAAAGAAGCAGCTTGGCAATTATATATTTTTATTTAAAAGACTGAAATTTAATCTCAAAGAGACCAAAATTTCCTCAGAGGATGACAAAGGCTATTAGTGACAGAATTGAGATTAGAAGAGAGGACCAACTGCTTATTTTCCAATCAGTTTAGATATAGCAAATCTATGGGCTCTGAGAACTATAAAAAAGTTTGGTCAAAGAATTCAATAAGATGTGATTTAAATTTCAAGACAATTTAAATGGAACATGAAACAGCAGATAAATATGCTATGAAGCAAATGTTTCTACAGCAAATCAGGTAATGTTGTTGAGTTTTTTTTCATGGCCCATGCACCCTCTGCTGGCTGAACTGAGACATTGCCTTAACAATCACAAGAACACCAGGTAAAAAAGGCCTACAGATCTCTAGAAAATGTGTCCATGTAAAGTATCTGCAATATGATCACTGCCAGATTTAAGTAAATGTACTTAGTCTTAAAAATAAAAATAGAAAACAGAGAGTGAAACAAAAGAGCAGAGATTTGGGTTTTTTTTGGTTGCATCAACAGGTTTGTTTCATTAACTTAGGGGTCAACAAACTTTCTATAAAGGGCCAAGGATTAACTACTTTAGGTGTTGCTGACTACAGAGTTTCCATTCTGGCTATTTACTCCTATTGTAGTCAAAGTGGTCACAAACAATATGAAAGCAAATGAGCATAACTATGTGCCAATACAATATTACTTATGAACACTGACTTGTGAATTTGACATAATTTTTATGTGTTGCAAAGTATTACTCTTCTTGTGACTTTTCCCAATTATTTAAAAACAAAAAGCAATGTTTAGCTCATCAGATCAGATGAGTCGCTCAGTCGTGTCCATAGACCATACCAAAACAGGCAATGGGCCAGATAGGGCCCATGGACTGTATACGCCAATCCATACATTAAATGGTTACCTTCAACAATGCTTGGCTGAACCGTCTCATGACATTCAAGTACATTTCATGGGTCTTTGGATCTCTCTGCTGAGTATCTTGATCTTCACATTCCACTATCACATACCTTAAAAACAGGTTAAGTCATTCATATAAGTGTGAAATGAAACACAGATTCATTTTATTTATGCCTTTCCATTAAAAGATTAATCCACATTTGCAAAAATAATGAGTAATGTAACATTTTATTATCACTCTTAAAATCTGAAAATGAAGGGAACAACACACAAAACCTTCTATAAAAGATAAATTAGTAAAAGGATGCCTTAATTTGTAAAATATCCTAGATTTTCTAAAAATTTTGGGATCAAAATGAGCATTTTCTCCTAATTCTTTATGAGGTACATAGAACATTAACATCTTCAGAAATCATATAAGCTCACACATCTACCAAGTAACTCATGAACAAAAATATTTTAAAAATTTCTGTAATATTTTTGGTATTACATAAGGCTCTCTTATTCTGGGGGAAAAAAAAAAAACTCTGAAGCTTTTCTCATTAACATAAGTCCAAAAGATAAATTTATTAACTTTCCCTTTCCCACCCAATTTCTTCATTTCTTGAAATTCCATATAAAATCTTCAATGTTTCCATCATAAAACTGTGATTTTAGAGAGCTAAAAAAATTTAAATATAAATATATTCTTAAACCTACACTGCTTATACAATTCACTTAATTATATGAACAATGACCTGGATTAGATTTTAGAGGTTGTCTAATCCAGTGTTTTCAGTTGTTATTACTGGAACAAGCCATACTGACATGCATTTTATATCAGTACTTGTTGCACAGAGCCCATGTGTGCATGTGGACGCGTAACGCAGAAAAAAGATTCACAAAGCAATATTCTATGAATAATATGTTAATATTTGTTATTGTTCTATTTCGTTTTTCTTTAAATAACACAAGATTGTGAGCTAGACTGTGAGCCTTAAAATTTATTTCAAATGGATCATGATGTACAGTTTGAAACTTGCTTGTTTTAAGAATTGATGCTTTTGAACTGTGGTGTTGGAGAAGACTCTTGAGAGTCCCTTGGACTGCAAGATCCAACCAGTCCATTCTGAAGGAGATCAGCCCTGAGATTTCTTTGGAAGGAATGATGCTAAAGCTGAAACTCCAGTACTTTGGCCACCTCATGCAAAGAGTTGACTCATTGGAAAAGACTCTGATGCTGGAAGGAATTGGGGGCAGGAGGAGAAGGGGACAACAGAGGATGAGATGGCTGGATGGCATCAATGACTCGATGGATGTGAGTCTGGGTGAACTCCGGGAGTTGGTGATGGACAGGGAGGCCTGGCGTGCTGTGACTCATGGGGTCGCAGAGTTGGACACGACTGAGCGAGTGAACTGAACTGCAAACTTAGAGGTGGTTGTATCTTGCCCATGGTGATGCAATTAAGTTGAATGAAGAGTTGAAATCAGAATCCGGGATTCTGGGCTCCAAGGTCAGAATTCTTTCTAGTAATCTTACTCTCTCACACTGTTTGACCTTTTAAAAACCACATGAAACTTCTTAACCTCCTTAACTGATAGTACTTCACAAATCTCAAATCACAGGGCTTACTATTTTCCTTTACACTATGTCCAGAAAGAAATATTCAACCACCTAGAAGGTAAGCTTCAAGAGAACAGAGAGTTTATCTGTTTGCACTATACAGTTAGCACTTCCATGCCTGGACATAATACTTAAGGTGGTCTGCTTTTACATTCATCTACCCTAGTTTTCAAGCAGTAGATCCCCTTTTCAGGAAACTGCTTGTCATTTATAACTGAACATGTGTAAAACTGAAGCTATCACACTAAATGAATGATTTTTCTCTCAATTTAAGGCATTATCAACATTTCTGTCATTTGGGCTACAGTTTGGATCACCTCAATACAAGAAAAAAAGAAAAAAGTGAGGTTGTAACCAAACCAGTGAACACAGGTCCTACCTAAAACTATTCCTAGCACTTTGTGTTTAATTTGGGGCCTCTAGATCTAAAGCCAAGCCTAGGCCACATTCGCCCATTTCAAACACCTGGAATTGTTCTCACTACTAGCCAGCCCTGTCTGGAATCAATCAGCAGATACCTTTCACCCAGCTTCTCTAACCCTAAGACAAACACCTTACTGATCAATATAATCATCCTAAAGTTTTCTTCTTTAAACTACCTTCATCATGCCCCATGATGGGGCATGATGGGTCCCATCATGGGTCCTTCTATTTAAAAACAACTCTCTGGGGCCCTAAGTTTCTGGTTCAACCTCCACTGTCTCCAGTTAATGCATTCACACTCTAGTCAGCTCGACTCCCCTACCCTACTTTGTGCTTTTGCTCATGTTATAGTACTGTCCTGAAATACCTTCCCGCCTCCACCCTTCCTGATTCTATCCACACTTCAAACACAGGGACACTCCATCACTTCCCAGAACTCTTAAACACTAAAAACTTCCTTCTTCTCTAACGTCCCAGAACAGGTACGGCCTCTCACAACAACTTCTGCTGATAATGTTACCTGGCTCATCACTGTTTCACAACTTACTCCCTAGCTCCCTTCAGAAGTTATAAAAAACCTGATGTCAGATTCTGTATCTTAAAAAATATTTAGTGGGCCCTGACATATGCAATATAGTCTTATACACAGAAATATTTTAAAGGCTGGTAAAAGTTAAGTGCCTTCTCCTACTGACTTCCCAGTGCCATGCTGTACCATAGTAACAGGTGATCTGGAAGTCCTCAGAGCTGCATAACCTAGAATTTTCTGTAAAGCAGTATGAAAAACTAAACCATGAAACTACATTTACTTTATGTTCCTGACAATAGTTCAAAACCAAAAATTCAAGAAAGCATTCTTAAATCTTGAACAAAGAAAACCACAGGATTCATAAGTGTCCTATAGCCACAGGACACATACGAATTTAAAATAAAATTTAAAAAAGCCAATAACTCTTTAAAGTCTTTACCATCTCCATCACCTTAGTATGTAGGTAGCAAAGTCTCAGTATGGAATAGTGAGGTCTTTACTATCTCCATCACCTTGAGAGTCCCTTGGAAAGCAAGAAGGAGATCAAATCAGTCAATCTTAAAGGAAGTCAACCCTGAATACTCCTTGGAAGGACTGAAGTGGAAGCTGAAGCTCTAATACTTTGGCCATCTGATGTGAACAGCTGACTCACTGGAAAAGACCCTGATGCTGGGAAAGACTGAAGGCAAAAGGAGAAGAGGGTGACAGAGGATGAGATGGATGGATGGAATCACCAGTTCACTGGATGTGAACTTGGGCAAATTCCAAGAGAGGTGAGGAACAGAGAAGCCAGGCATGCTACAGTCCTGGGGGTTGTGAAGAGTTGGACCCTACTTGGTGACTGAACAACAACAATAATCCTTTAAAGTCTTTACTATCTTTGTCACGTTAGTATACTCATTGTCTTTTCCTGTATTTACACAGCAACTCCTTTCTAAACGAGCAATACAGATGACCGTGATATACAGGCTCCATTGCTTTGTTCAGGTCCCCTTGACTACCAAGTAAACACAATGGCTACAGCCATGTGATAAAGGTCACATAACAAACAGCTCTCAAAATCACTCAAGCCAAAGTTCTGATACAAAGGGCAAGTCCATCTAAAATAAAAATGACTGTCATCTCCAAAATGAAGGATAAACTTAGATTAAGACAAGAAGACCAAGATTTGAGTCACTTCTGAACTCCGTTCACAGCAGTAAGAAGATTCTACAAAGCACTCATGTACTTCTGCTTTTGAACTGTGGTGTTGGAGAAGACTCCTGAGAGTCCCTTGGACTGCAAGAAGATTCAACCAGTCCATTCTGAAGGAGATCAGTCCTGGGTGTTCTTTGGAAGGACTGATGTTGAAGCTGAAACTCTAATACTTTGGCCACCTCATGTGAAGAGTTGAATCACTGGAAAAGATCCTAATGCTGGGAAGGATTGGGGGCAGGAGAAGAAGGGGATGACAGAGGATGAGATGGCTGGATGGCATCACCGACTCAATGGATGTGAGTCTGAGTAAACTCCGGGAGTTGGTGATGGACAGGGAAGCCTGGCGTGCTGCGATTCATGGGGTCACAGAGGGTCGGACACGACTGAGCCACTGAACTGAACTGAACTGAACTTCCTTAAAACCTGTCATTTTCAAGTAGAAATGCAGACAAAATTATGTGGGTACCCATTGTATGATGACAGCAGTGGGCTACCTACTTTCCTGACAATCTCATTTTGTGAGATAAATAAACTTTATTACCTTGAAAGGTCTTAAAAGTTATAGAAAAACATGTCAAAGCAGCCAAAGTTTATTTTTAATTTCAACATACTGGAATAGCTATAGAAAAAAAAAAAAGTGGAACAATTTATAGATCCTGATGTTCAACATTTAACAGATTAGAAGCTATTACTTCTCTCTGTGGTTTAAAAGGTTGACATCATTTATTTTAAAAGGATTGTCTGTATTATTATAGGCCCCTAAGGATTCAACTATAGCAGGAATCCTGTTTAAATCAACAAAAAGGGAACAGATGAACAAGGAAATTCAAAATGTTCAAAATGAAATAGCACAATCAACTGAAATTTATATTTTAATACATTTGTTAGGGTAAGCTTAGACTGAGAAGCATATAAACTATTACATGTGATTAATATTTTATACTACTCTGTCCAGGTTCAACAGAAAAGAATGATTATTTTAAGTCAACTCCTTGAAATTATTTCCTTATTTTCATGCTACAACCACAAAAGTCGTATCTACCAAAGTCAGAAGTCCACATCAATAGCTCTTTCCCCCCTTGAGTATTTCTGAATATGTAATATGTGGACTGTAAATATGGGAAAAACAATTACTCCTCAGAGAATGAATAGACATAGCACATGCTATTGCATCAGTGAATCAGAAATACAGTGGGAGAACACAAATCAAATCTAAGTTTGATGGAACATTTATAAGACTGGGAGCTAGGGCTTCACTTTGTTTATTATCTGTAGAGAAAACAAAGTACTCTTTCTGAACAGAAACTGTTGCCTCACTGGAAACTGTTCACCTAATAGATTTCCTACTGTTTAGCTGCATTCAGAATGGTTTGAAAACTCTTCCTGTTGGGGGCCAGAGTGAGGTACTCCGCCCGTGACAAAGGTCATGAGGAAGGAGGCTCGACATACGCAAAGGCGGGATTGAGCCTCAGGAGTCCCCCTGGAAATCCTCGAGCGTCTACCCCCATAACCAGAGCCTGCCTACTTTACTACTTTGTGCTCTTACCTACACCTCTGACTTTACGGGGGGCTGTCCCCCACGACCTCTTTGGGAGAAGGAGTTAACCTAGAGCTCCAGTTAATAATAATTCCTGGGCGTGATAAGACTGTTTTAACCTACAAACTCCTCTGAAGGTTCTCTAGCCTGCCTGACAGGCTCGTCTGGCCAAATGTGATTGCTCACAGCCTCCCAACTGTGAGAGGCACGAGATGCTTTAACCTTCTAAAAACAGGTTCCTTAGAAAAGTTAGAAAACTATAAGTATAGTGGGCTGATTAGAAATTGTACTGGTGAAGGGTTTTTCATTTGTTGAGCCAATGTTTGTTGCTAAGTCTCCATATCCCCTGCCCTTACACACATTAATGAATATATAGAATTAACCTTTGATATTAATCACGTTAGACCTTAGGCTAAGTAAATTCTTTCCTTAACTAAAACCCACTACACCCTCACCCTGTAGGAATGTAACTTTATTTGGGTGGCGTCTGTTTTGAGAATAATCAGCCCTGGAGAAATAAGTGTCCTGATTGACTGACCGCTGTCACAAGGAGAGGGTCGTAAATTGTCAGCAGGCCCCCCTGGCCAGAAGATGATGTAACACCCCTAAGACCTCTGTATACATTTGTATGAAGCACCTGACTTTGATAAAAGTCAGGACTGCTGACCCCGCGTGACTTTTGCATAACATCTCAGTGTATAAAAGTAGACCATGGAAAATAAAGAATGGGGATCAGTTTCTCGAAACACTGGTCTCCCCATGTCGCTCTCTCTCCCACTCTGGCTGAGTCTCCATCTGGAGCGCGGAACCCACCATGCTTACTAATTATGCCTGGGCTTCTAAGATCCGACCGGGGAGGCCTCAGTGTCTCCTCTCCTTCGGGAGAACGGAAGGACGCCTGTGGCCTACGTAAGTGGTGCAAGCTTCTTGTCTTGAAGTTTTATTGGTCTCCCGCGTAAACCAAGCCACTCAGCCTCTTTTCTCCACTGAATTTTCCTACTGAGCTATCCTTATTCTATCACTCTTTATATCCTTAATTAATGTTTAATTAAGCAATTGTTTCCTGATCCTCGCCTACGCCGTCTCTCCTTCGAATACCCTGGATCAGCCGGGGCATAAGACAGCAAAGATTTTATCACAACTAATTTCAAATTTTACAGTGAAATCTAGTCCACACTCAAATCTAAAGAATACATAATTTTAAACAGCACATAATCAGTGTATGTACAAACAGCTTCTATAAGTGACTAATCTACACTGCAAGTAATGAGCCAGAGAAACTTTCCATGAATATTACAAGGAAATGAATATTACAAGGAAATAAATATAGCTATAAAGGAATTCTTAGTAAAACATTTAAAAATATATTAAACCTTGATTTTTAAATACCTACGAGGCTTAAAAGTACGTACTCAAAACCTTGGCACTGTGCCCTACACATTTTAACTTACTCTAAATTATTTACCTAAATTTTTACGAGGAAGTATTTTTCCTTAACACCAATTAATAGACATACACTTAAGAATTCAAATTGCAATATGGAGAACTTTAGGAAGCAAGAAGCTGCATTAAAAGGAAATAGTAGTGATTTGGTAATATAATAATTTCTAAGCAAACCTTTCAAAGTTAAAATGGTGATTAACAACTAGCCAAAACATTCTGTGGATGTATTTTCACGGACATACTGAAAGTTACTGTGAGGGAAATGTAGTTTTATGAATATTATATTAAATTGCTAAAGAAAAGCATGGAATTATTTTTCTTCCCATTACAAAGACCAAAACAGAAAAACACAGTTAAACATAGTAAACTGAGCAGTAAGATTAAATCCCGGATCTTTTCTACAGATAAAAAAATATCAAGTTTGTTAGGAAGTTTAAAAAAAATGTTCTCTCAAATGTACAGAGGCTTCAAGTAGAGCTTACCCACTGGCTCTGCCTTTTGTTTGCTAAAAACTGGATACGGTTCTCTTGTCTAGTGTTTAATCCTACTGCTTTCTTTAACTGAACCAGAAACAAAGTATTTCTCCTGTGGCTTAAGCTACTTGTTCTCTACACTTTAAAATTCTATGACAAAAGGGAGCCATGCTTCATATTAAGTGTGTCTCAGTAAGTCAGTTAACCTTTCTATACCTTAGTTCTTCTCTCTCTTTCCTTCAGGAAATGTGTTCTCATGTAAAACAGAGATACTTACATTTGCCCTATTTAACTTCACATGAACAAACGAGAAAAGGTCACTGAAAGCACTCTGTAAATGGCAAAATTTGAAATCAGTGATCTAATCCCAGCTCAAGTTTTAGCAAGTTCAGCTACATCATGCCTCTGCCTCAGTTTCCTCATCTATAAGATAAGTAACTTCAAATTCTACTTTAGCATGATTGCAGTATTTTAGTAAATAATGTGAATATACTGAATTACAGTAAAGTATCATACTTACACTATTTAAACAGCATAAAAGGCAGACAGACATAAAACTGAAAAAAATCAATTAACTTACCCAGTTTTATCTTAGATCCTAGAAAGTTAGTGAAAGGAAGAAAAACTGTGATGCTAACAAGCATTTCCATGAGCATAATTGCAAAGAAATACAGCTAGATATAAATATTGTATAGGTTTTTGGATGATTGCTCATACTTTAAACTGCCTTTTTGTTTAGTTTGGGGAAAAAAATAGTCCTAAACAGTGATTATAAAATAAAAAATTATTTCACATACCAGTATAAATAATTAGCCAGTGTTGAGTTTTTGCAGGCTCTTGATATCAAGAAGGTACACAGATCTTGCTGAAAGAATTAAAAGAAATGTATTTATATATTACCATCTGCTATTCACGAGGGGGAAATAAGAGAGTCTACATTTGCCTATCAGTTTTCACCTATATATCTATGCCACAGATCAGATTTTTATGCATCTATCTATCCCTCCATCCCACCTATCTAATATTTATTCTAGACCAGGCAATATGTGAGAGAGGTTAAGGACACCATAGTTTGCAGAGTTCCTGGTTCTACTGGAAGCTTAACATTTAGTGGAGGAGAGATGCATTAAAGGAAGTCATAAAAATAACTTGGACTGCGAGGTCAGAGGCTGCAATGAGGATGTGATGTTTAGGCACGACCAGCATGATGGTATGGACCAAGGCCCTGAATCTCACTGTTCAAAGAACTTTTAAGAGGCCCAATATAGCTAACATACAGTGAACACAAAAGTAAAGGAGGCTGAAAAGGGAAGCAAAGACCAAACTGTCACACTACTGAGTATGGACTTTATTTGCAAAGCAATCAACACTCAACAAAAGATCTAAAGCAGGAGAGTGAGGTGATCTGCTTTACATCTTCTGAAAATGACTCTATTTGCTCTGAGAAGTACAGACCTGAGATCAGTCAGCATGCTATTACGGTAGTCTAGAAGACTGAATGGTGACCGAGAGGCAATAGATTATTACAATATTTTGCAAGTATAATTGATAGGACTTGCTGATGGAGAGGATGTATGAAACAAAAAAGAACTGACAGCAACTCCTAAATTTATGGATTTAGTAAATGGATTGATTTGTTACGTCACAGAAATTCCAAGTGAAGCAAGAGTGTTGGGGGAGAGAGTTGTATCTTGAAATATTAAGTTTGAAATGCCTGTCAGATATACAACAGAAATCAAGTAGATATCTGGATATATGAATCTAAAACTCAGGAGAGAGAAATGTGCTAGCAATGAGTACCCTGAGGTACTCATGTCAAGCAACAAGAAAGTACTGACAAAGGAAACCAAGAAGGAACGGCTGGAGAGGTGAAGAGGAAAACGGGGGATGTATGGTATCACTCAAACCATGAAAAGAGTCAGCTTTTCAAGAAGGGAGTCATTTATTTTCCTGAATAATGCTGCGAGAAATTTAAATACACACAACCACAAACACTGAAGCCATTTACTATTTTATTTTAGCAAAGTAAGTTTTAATATAATGATGGGAAACAAAGGCCCTGAATGATGTGAATTAAAGACTAAAAAGAAAGGAAGGAGACTCGAGATGGACAAACAACTCCTCTGAGATACTTGATTATGAAGAAAACAAAGAAAATTAGGTACTGTTGTGAAGGATGTGGTATCAGGGAAGAATTTTTCTTGTTTTCTTTTTTTTTTCCAATATCTGAATTTTTAAAATGAGAGATACTAACATGTCTGAGTATTTCTACCAGGAAAAGAAGAGAGCATATCTTTCAAGATGGTTATATTATTCATTGTTAAGAAAACAGAAGTAAAGAATGGGAAGAGATTCACATCTGTAAATCTAGTGATGGTAAATGGGAACCATTTTTATTTAATGACTCCTATTTATTTCCATTAAAAATGAGGCAGAATTGTGATCTAGAAACTGTGAGGCAGGGCATAAAGAACAGGGCTGAAAAGGTATGAAAGAGTCACTGTAGAGCAGGGAGAGCAACCATCTAGAGAAATGTAGGAAGTCAGCCAGTGTTGAGTGCCCACCTGGTGTTTGCGGTCATGAATATATGGTGATATCAACACGCTAGGCTATGTGATTTCTTTCAAAGTATTAAGGCACAGACAAATTAGGTAATTAATTAGCCTTATCAAGGGTTAAGACTGTGCCAAGAGAACTGAAGAATGATTAAAATGATGAGTTGGGATAAAAGCTGTACTCAGAGGAAAGCAAACATTGAAGGGTACTGATAAACAAAGAAAAAGGTAGAGATCAATGCATTTAGATGTTTCAGGGCAGTAGTACAAAAAAGTGGTCCTTGTTCCCTCTGCTTAAAGTGCTCATCCCACAGGTCACCACACGGTTGTTTCCTCACCTGCTTCATCTTTACAGAAGATGTCACTTTTCCTGGGAGGCCTTCCCTGAACAGCCTTTTCAAAATTTCAATCACCTAACCCCACCCCAACATTCTCTATCATTCTATTCTGATTTTTCTTCTACTCTTTTACGGCATATAAATATTATTGACTATCATCAGCCCAAACACTAGAATGAATTCCATGAAGTGAAAAGATTTTGACTGTTTTCTTCTCTGCTGTATCAACCCTGCTGCTGCTAAGTCACCTCAGTTGTGTCCGACTCTGTGCGGCAGCCCACCAGGCTCCCCCGTCCCTGGGATTCTCCAGGCAAGAACACTGGAGTGGGTTGCCATTTCCTTCTCCAGTGCATGAAAGTGAAAAGTGAAAAGTGAAGTCGCTCAGTCGTGTCTGACTCTAGCGACACCATGGACTGCAGCCCACCAGGCTCCTCCGTCCATGTATCAACCCTAGCACCTACAACAATTTCTGGTACACAGAACTCAAAAAAATACATGTGAATGAACTGCTTACTGAATCAGTCAATCAGTCCCTTTTGAAAGAGAAAAATAAACTGGAGCTAAGTGGTTCCTTAAAGAACTCCTTTAAGGATTCTATGATCCAGTAATATAAAATTATTTTTTCAATATTTCCTGATATATCAAGAGGTAGGCAGAGACAAGCATACTCTAATTAAAAGTTAATAGTGAAAACAAATGTCACTCAGTTAACAACATTAATGCCTAAAATGTGACTAAAAGAAATGATATTGAATATATACATTTAAAACAAAACAAACCTCTTTCCAATATCAAGCATGTATTACTTATTTTCAGCATCAGGGATATGAAAGGTTCTTCTCAAATTAGAAGTCACAGGGATAAAAAACAACAATACATACTAGTTGAACTTCAGCAAATGTACTCCCAAATACAATTTTCAGAGTAGCACTAGCCATATAGACCTGTTTTACCTCAAAAAAATTTTACCTCTGCTTAGGTAAAAGAACTTAAGAGCAGCTTAGTTTATTTCCCTAGTATCAAAGTCATACATTTCTACAAGGTAATTACAAACACCAACAACTACAGTAATGTTCATAAATGTGTTAACAATAAATATTCTGAGTTTCCTTAATAAAATATTTAGGTCCACTTTATTTTTACATTGTATTTCAATCCATTTATATTAACATGTCCAAAGGCACCAATAAAATGCCTTGAACTGAATTGATGGCACTTTTTGCTGAAAGGAAAAGTTATAAACATGTATCATAAACCAAATTATTTCATAAAGTTGTAATTATTCATCAAAATCAATATTTTCAAGACCAACATAAAATGTTTACTTGATAGGATCCCTCCTACAGGAAACATGAAAAGCTCTATACTCACCTCCAGATTTTCACCATCTGAACTTTCTTTCGTTTTAGATGCAGAAGGAGGGGAAGACACTGGAGGAAGAGGGCTGGTTATAATTTGGGAGCTGAAAAAATAATACACTGATATGTAAAATCCTCTTTCTGTAAGAGAAGATACATATGTTCAGCACAGTTCACCACAAGTGAGTCTGGATAAAGTGCCATCTCCTAAAGTGTGTTCTGGCTAGCACTGAGTCACATTAGATTCTGGAAAAGAGGCTCCATAGTCAAAGAATATGGGTGATTCATCTTTGAGATGTATGTGCAAGTTTGCATACATTAAAGTTTCTGATAAATACTACAGTGTTTTTAAAAAGTACATTTTACTTTAAGCCAGTATTTTCCAAATATATTTGGCCACAAGACAACTCCTATCTCTTTTTCATCTTTTAAAAAGCATACAAATTGGTGACCAGCAGATACAATAGTTTATAGTTTACATCCTGTCATAAAATCTTAAACAGAGTTCTAATAAAACACTCTAAGTGGCAAAAGTAAGATGAAGTTAAGTAAACATGCCTAGAGACTGAAGCCCTCTCATGTACAGTGGAAGAAAATGTAAGGGATCTCCTCTCTTAAAAACAGGAAAACATAAAGGAGTCTATATAAGAAAAAAATGTTTTCCCCTCACTGTTTCTCAGTTTCCTTCTAAGTGAAAAACAGCAGATTAAAAAAAAAAAAAAGCATTATCATCAACAAAAATTCAGAAATATAATCTTGAACTCATGTGATAATCGAAATAACTGTACTAATCCAGATAATCTGAATTCTAGATCTCATTTGTAATTAACAAATCTCATGATTTCTTCACAAAACAATTTTATACCCACTAAGTCTAGAACTTCTCATACAAATGTTTCTATTCATCTCAAATTTTAAGATTTTATGAAAAGAAAAATGGCAAAGTAGAAAGAACAAGGGCTTTGGAGTAAACTCTACCTAATTTGCAACACAGAAGACTTTGGGAATTTACTTCTCCTTAAGTTCTTCATGTCTAAATTAGGGATATGAACACCTACCTCAGAGGATTACTAATAACAAGTTTAATGTATATGGGCCATCTCCTGGTGTCTGCTACAGAGGTGGGAGTTCTTAACTGTTATTACTGTTAATAGCCTACTTTCAATTCAATTAACAGGTTGCTTTAACTACTAAAGAGGTGAAAAGCAGTCAATAAAAAATACAACTTTACAATAAAAATGTCTGAGTCCACTAATATGCCTAATCTTTCATTTTCTTTTTGCATGAACAGCAATGACATCCAACACTTACCAAGCACCATGTGTCAGACACTTTTCTAAATGCTTTATGTGTGTCATTTAATCTTTCAGCAGTCCTTAAAGATCAGTTACTATTGCTGTATCCCCATTTTTAACATGAGAAACTAGGGCCAGGGGCACAGAGAGAATATTTAACTTGCAGAAGTTTACACAGCTAGCAAGTGGTAGAGTTAAGATTTTAACTCAGGCATTCTGACTCTATAGCTTGCTTTTAAAACACTGCCCTATAATACAGTAGTTTGTGTTCTGGAGCACACATGCCATGTTCACTGGTAGAACTTCAAACTTATTACCAACCAGGGCTTGGTACATCCGGGAAAAAAGAAAAGACGACAGTCTGAAAAGGTAGAAAACTATCAGATTTGAAAATAAGTCCTCCCTGGATATCCATACCTATCTATTTCTGCAGAATTTATTCCAGAATTTGACACACTCTCTGACACTGAACCCTGACTATCCTTCTTGGTAGGTTCTAATCCATTCTTTATGTCATCAAAGTTTTCATATTTGAGAGCTTGGACCAGCTGTAATAGGTACATCAACAAATCCTGGAAAACAAACAAAAAATAAGCCAATATTAGAAAAATGCAAATGATTACATACAAGTTATGGGTATTCCTAAATATCAAGTTAAACGATTTAATCTACCACTTATCAGTTGTGTTACCTTGGGCAGGTCCCAAGGTTTCTGAACTTCTTGGTGCCTCAATGGGTCCTCTTCTTTAAAATGGCCATAATCATATAAACCTTAGAGACTGAGTTGTGAGGATTAAATCAGTTAACAGGAAAAAAGTCACAGAATAGTTCCTGGCACAAAGTAAGTGACCAGTAAACATCTTGTTTAAAATGGTACCCCATCGACATGTATACACTGCTATACTTAAAACAGATAGCCAATAAGGACCTGTACAGCACAGGGAACTCTGCTCAATATTCTGTAATAATCTAAATGGGAAGAGAATTTGAAAAAGAATACATACATGTATATATATAACTGAATCACTTTGTTGTACACCTGAAACTAACACAACACTGTTAATCAGTCATGCTCTATTAGAAAATAAAAATAAAAAATAAAAAGTATCCCAAAAGCTCAGAAAAAAAAACAAAAACTAAGAAAAATAATTGAGATGGTTCATATAAAGCTGAGAAATTAACAAAAGATCCTTTTTACAGCAATGGCATTTTAGGTCTAAGATTACATGTGAAACTCCAATCTATTAAGTTTTCAAAGTGTTTCTATTTCATAATGTTTCCTGGTTGGGATTTTTAAAAAAAATATTATATTGCTTTTTTTCCCTTTAAGAGAATTTGGAGTTGAGTGAATTTAGAGAATTTGGGTTGTCTCTTAAATGGAAACTACAATGAAGTAGATATTTTAACATTCAGTTAAAGGAAATATTTATTTTCCTTCCAACTACCAAAACTGGCTTGAAGAAAACAAATTTCTAAATCTAAATTTCTCCTACTTCTTCTGATAAACAGTGAGATAATTCATACCGAAAAAAAAAGCATCAGGAAAGTTGTTTTTACCTTTCTGAGTTTTCCCTTAATGTTAAGAATGGAAATATTTTCCATTATACTCTATAAATGTACTTCTTAGCCCCTCCCAATGACTATTAAGAAAACGCCAAAAGTTTTGCTTTCAAAAATAATTACAAATTGAAGAAACTAACAAAACTCAAAAGAAAATTGACAGCATCTATTATCTTCCAGTTCTAATTGCCACTCAGGCAGTTAAAATTCAATTATGTAGTATTAAGACATTGTGATTACCAGTTTAATTTTAGTCACCGTTCCTTAAGCCCAGAAACCAGGTTAAATCCCTGGCTAAATATTTATATTTATACTTCAGGTATAAACAAATCTTTCCTTCTGTATTTTGTTAACAACTACAGCATTTGTGAGAGTGAAAGTCGCTCAGTCGTACCCAACTCTTTGCGACCCCATGGACTATGCAATCCATGGAATTCTCCAGAGGCCAGAATACTCAAGTAGGTACCCATTCCCTTCTCCAGGGGATCATCACCCAGGGATCGAACCCAGGTCTCCCACATTGTAGGTGGATTCTTTACCAGCTGAGCCACCAGGGAGGCCCAGTATTTGCAATTAATTGCTTATTTACTCTTTGTCATTTCCACCATTTTAAAAATTCCATGATGACGACTACTTCCCAACATGCTATTTTCCCTTATTTAATACCAAAATAAATTCTTTTCATCTTTTTTCTTATACTGACATGTCAACCTTTTTTACAGTTGCCCAAATACTGACAAAAAGCAATACATGTGATTTTACCATTATATGATTCTTTTCACAAAAAACTAAATGAAAGCTTAATTGGCTGAGGAGTAGTGTTAGTTGCTTCAGTTCAGTTCAGTCGCTCAGTCGTGTCTGACTCTGCGACCCCATGAATCGCAGCACGCCAGGCCTCCCTGTCCAGCACCAACTCCCGGAGTTCACCCAGACTCACGTCCATCGAGTCGGTGATGCCATCCAGCCATCTCATCCTCTGTCGTCCCCTTCTCCTCCTGCCCCCAATCCCTCCCAGCACCAGAGTCTTTTCCAATGAATCAACTCTTCGCATGAGGTGGCCAAAGTACTGGAGTTTCAGCTTTAGCATCATTCCTTCCAAAGAAATCCCAGGGCTGATCTCCTTCAGAATGGACTGGTTGGATCTCCTTGTAGTCCAAGGGACTCTCAAGGGTCTTCTCCAACACCACAGTTCAAAAGCATCAATTCTTTGGTGCTCAGCCTTCTTCACAGTCCAACTCTCACATCCATACATGAGCACAGGAAAAACGATAGCCTTGACTACATGAACCTTTGTTGGCAAAGTAATGTCTCTGCTTTTCAATATGCTATCTAAGTTGGTCATAACTTTCCTTCCAAGGAGGAAGCGTCTTTTAATTTCATGGCTGCAGTCACCATCTGCAGTGATTTTGGAGCCCAGAAAAATAAAGTCTGACACTGTTTCCACTGTTTCCCCATCTATTTCCCATGAAGTGATGGGACCAGATGCCATGATCTTCGTTTTCTGAATGTTGAGCTTTAAGCCAACTTTTTCACTCTCCACTTTCACTTTCATCAAGAGGCTTTTGAGTTCCTCTTCACTTTCTGCCATAAGGGTGGTGTCATCTGCATATCTGAGGTTATTGATATTTCTCCCGGCAACCTTGATTCCAGCTTGTGTTTCTTCCAGTCCAGCATTTCTCATGATGTACTCTGCATATAAGTTAAATAAGCAGGGTGACAATATACAGCCTTGACGTAACACTTTTCCTATTTGGAACCAGTCTGTTGTTCCATGTCCAGTTCTAACTGTTGCTTCCTGACCTGCATATAGATTTCTCAAAAGGCAGATCAGGTGGTCTGGTATTCCCATCTCTTTCAGACTTTTCCACAGTTTATTGTGATCCACACAGTCAAAGGCTTTGGCATAGTCAATAAAGCAGAAATAGATGTTTTTCTGGAACTCTCTTGATTTTCCCATGATCCAGCGGATGTTGGCAATTTGATCTCTGGTTCCTCTGCCTTTTCTAAAACCAGCTTGAACATCAGGACGTTCACGGTTCACATATTGCTGAAGCTTGGTTTGGAGAATTTTGAGCATTACTTTACTAGCGTGTGAGATGAGTGCAATTGTGCGGTAGTTTGAACATTCTTTGGCATTGCCTTTCTTTGGGATTGGAATGAAAACTGACCTTTTCCAGTCCTGTGGCCACTGCTGAGTTTTCCAAATTTGCTTAGTTGTGTCCAACTCTTTGCAACCCCCATGGACTGTAGCCCACCAGGCTCCTCTGTCCATGGGATTCTCCAGGCAAGAATACTGGAGTGGGGTGCCATTCCCTTCCCCAGAGGATCTCCCCAAACCAGGGATTGAACCCAAGTCTCCTGTACTGCAGGCAGATTCTTTACCGCAAAAGCTATAGGGAAGTCCACTCTGTGATAACTGCCTTATTAATTCTTATTCAAATATATCAGTATCAGTGGCCAGGAAAATCAAATGACTTTATCAAAATACTTATATAGAGCTCTGCTTCTAAAAACAAATTTTAATTGGATCAATAAATGCTTGATTTTCTATTATCTTATTTAGGATTTATCACACCTTATAGCTCTAGATATTCTTCTATGTATATTCTAAGAAAAAAATTATATAACAGAAAATTGTTTAATGAAGTATTCTTAGGAGGTTTAAGTAATTCAGTTTCACTGCTACCCTTTATTACCAGACAGGCTTTGGAAATGCTGCTGAATGTACCACCTAGTGTGCTTTCCCAAGTACAGAAAAGACTTATTGCATGAAAGCAAAAAGGTTGCACTGTTATTAAATTCCCCAAGAAGGAGAAATTCAGAAGAAAACACATCTTTTTAAGTCACTCATCACAGTATGATTGTGTTAGTCATCTGCTTTCTGTATTCAAACTACCCATTCCTTCATTTGTATGAAAATAAATTAACTTCAATAGTTAAGTGCAAAGGCTGTTTGTTCATTACACAGTCACATTCGAAAAACATAAAATCCCTCCAGGCATGAAGGATATAAGCATTTAAGTAAAGCAAAACAAACAAAAAAATCAGATTTCTATCTTAGACAGTTCAGGAAAACTTTCTCAAGAGCTATGAAATACTATCTAGATAGTAATCGTCATTCTTCTAAAGAAGTTAATTCTAATGCTTTAGAATACAAATGCAAGATTTCATGTCAAAATCACTATTTCTTATTGAATTAACAGTAATTTTTCATATAGGCATTTACAGTTAGAGACATGGGTTCTGACCCTGGTTCTCAGACAGCTACATATATCCCATATTTCTGGTGAAATGAAATACTTTCTATTTTCCTGCACTTTTCAATCTCCTGGCCTTTGCTCGTATTGCTCTCTCCACTTGGAAAATAAATTCAAGTTCAACTCTGAAATTCTACTCTTCCTTCAATGTCTTTCTCAAATGCTATTTCTTCCTCAAATTCTAATGGAGAATCTCTCTCCTTCTGAGCCACACCATAGAAAGAAATATGGCTTTTAAAAATGCCTTTAAAGAACATTAAACAAATCCAATTCAGAAAGACATTAAAAGACTGGTTAAGATATATGTTACAGACGTAAGGTGAGTTTAACATTAGGAATTCAGCATCTATCATATATTGTATTTATAATATATTAATGTTTTTCAGATAGCATGATGCTATACCTACAAATTATAGGGACCCATTTAACACCTATTAAAACTATAAACAGACATCACTAAAGAAACTAGATAAAACATAAATATTAAAATAAAAATGCAGTTTTCATTTAACCAACAAACAGAAATAAGAGATAACAGTGGTGAGGTAGTTTATAACAGTAATGACTGTCACAAAAATTTTCACATTTTTAAAATGTGAAAAAATTTCATGAAAAATTGTGATAAAGGCATGTATATTTTAACAATTTCAAAGCAGGTTACTTATTCAAGAATATGGAAAAACGTACACAAAACTCTGTTCACTAATACAGTTACAGCAAAAGATTAGAAATAAAACAATTGCTTACCACAAGAGGCTGACTGGTAAAATAAGTTATAAAATAAATGTGCGGTAAAATATTATGCTGCTGTTTTAAAAGAAAAAGGTAGATCTATAGGTATCCATAAAGTCTAAAACCACAGTGTTTTTCTACAGATTAGATGTACCTTTGACATCATTTGCCTTGATATTCATTTGCCTGTGTTTCCAGACTTTACAGACACCAGTTATTGTATTTGTTGAATATGAGAAAATGTCCAAGATTATACTGTTCAGTTAATAAGGCATGCTTTTAAAAACATGGATAGGATACTCCTATTTACCTTAATTTTAAGAGATGTCTTGGTGGCTCAGATGGTAAAAATTTGCCTGGTATTCCAGGCAGGAATCAAACCCAGGAAGACCTGGGTTTGATTCCTGGGTCGGGAAGATCCCCTGGAGAAGGGAAACGCAATCCACTCCAGTGTTCTTGTCTAGAGAACTCCATGGACAGAAAAGCCTGGCGGGCTACAGTTCATGGGGTCACAAAGAGTCAGACACAACTGAGCGACTTTCACTTTTCATCATATAAACCATACATGCATATATATGCTTGCAATTTGCATACAGAATATATGAAAAGATATGAGTGACTATTTTTCAGGGGATAAAAAATGGCTGGAAAAGTGGAATTGTTAAAGGAGCTTCAATGTTACTATTTCATTTATAATTTAAAAGGAAAGCAAATCAGAAAAAAAAAAAAAAAAACATGATAATATAATAACAATAAAGGAACAAACCAAATGCTGTGGGAGCAGAAAAGAAACCAAAATGTCATCTGCTTCCTTCAGTGGTTAAGAGAAGTTTCTCAGAGATATTGAGGTCTGTGCTACTCCTTGAAGGATGAACAGCAGGAAGACCTCACTAGGAAAATGAAGTAACACACATACAGGCTTGAGTACTAGAGGGACTATGGCATCCTGAACGAATTACTGTCCAAATATAAAGTGCAGTAATTTTCATTCAAGTTTTTCAATTGTCCAAGATGTAGATGTTTAGACAAAGTGACCTTTGATGTGATGCTGTGTTTACATGATTATATTATATTAAAGGACTACATTAAGGGCTCACTATGGTAAAGAATCTGCCTGCAATGTGGGAGATCTTGTGTTCAATCCCTGGGTTGGGAAGATCCCCTGGAGAAGGCAATGGCTACCCACTCCAATATTCTTGCCTGGAGAATTCTATGGACAGAGGAGCCTGGCAGGCTACAGTCCACGGGGTCACAAAGAGTCACACATGACTGTGTGACTTTCACTTGAAATACTAAAAAACATTTGAAGTTCATAACCATGAATACCATACTACTCCACAGATAATAATTGGAGAAGGAAATGGCAACCCACTCCAGTATTCTTGCCTGGACAATCCCAGGGACAGAGGAGCCTGTTGGGCTGCCGTCTATGGGGTCGCACAGAGTCGGACACGACTGACGTGACTTAGCAGCAGCAGCAGCCACAGATAATGCAAAAGCAGAGAGACATTTTATACCAATTAGAAAAGAAAGGTACAACATGAATGATTTTAGTATAAAATTGATATAAATTTATAATCTTTCAGCATATTATGTATAAGTATAGTTTTCAAAATTTTTCCCATGTAATTTTTTCTTCATAACTATTAAGTGATATAAATAGCTACTATCACTATTTTTTACATTTTTTTTGGATAGGAAACTGAGGTGAGAATAACACATGTTCCCAAAGACATATGGGTACATAGAGTCAGATAAAATCCAAAATTCAAATCTTAATGTACATTTGAAGAATCAGTAGAAACTAAATTAAAATATTTTTTTAAGCTGAGTATACAAAATTCATTATTGAACCAAGTTCAGAGAAAGGGAAATCAAGAGATAGCTACCATCTCACTATCTATCATCTCTAAAACCTCAAAAAACACTCCCAAATTAACAACCATATTTTGCGGTTTGGGATACATGCAATATTTCTATCATCATTCTTTATCTCATAACAAAAATTATAAAAAATCTATAAATAGTTCAGTACTTGCACTAATACTATTAATTCCAGAGACAATTAAATGTTTAACCTCTAAGTTTATAAGGGAATGTAGTCGGACACAACTGAGCGACTTCCTTTTCACTTTTTACTTTCACGCATTGGAGAAGGAAATGGCAACCCAATCCAGTGTTCTTGCCTGGAGAATCCCAGGGGCGGGGGAACCTGGTGGGCTTCCGTCTATGGGGTCGCACAGAGACAGACATGACTGAAGCGAATTAGCAGCAGCAGCACCAGTCAGACAACCAAAAATGATGATTTATAATATTTCTATTTAAACTCTGAACCCATGTTGAGGAGGGCTGTACTGACTACAACCCAAGACATTTATCTAAATCCTGACTCATGTCAAATACAGATAAAGACTTAATGACTAAAGTGAAATTTCTAGTGAATTTCAAAATAAATACTTCATTTTAAATAAATATTGCAATAATTTATTTTTACTTGTGCTATAGTAAAAAAAAAAAAAAAAAAAACAATAAAGAAGATAATATGCTGAATCACAATGCTAGGAACTGCTGTTTGATAGGAGAGTGAAAAACATCCTAGTCCAAAAAAATTATACAATATCTGAGAATTGCCTCAGAATAATCTAGTGGAATGTAAGGAATGGGGAGGAGAGAATAACTGGCATTAGAGATGAAAACAAAATTGTCTATGAGTTGGCAACTCTGAAGATAGGTAAATTACGCATGAACAGTCACAGTACTACTTTCTTTAGTGCTTAAATTTTACTGTAATTAGATACATATACAACTATCAACTTTAATAAATGTGGCATTCTGCTTCTTGAAATTCAGATACCACTAGGAGTTCAAAATCATGATGAACACTCCTATACATGTATTGAGGCTTAAGAAGAGTCATCTTATGTTCCATAAGCCTTGCAGGCTAAGTATGAGAACACATTTCCTCTATAAAAATTAGTAAGTTATAAAAAAATTAGTGAATTCATCTACCTGATTAGGAATTACTAAAATTCAACATCTAGCAATGTTTTGGGTCAATACAGTTTCCAACCTTCCCAGGTGGCCTCATATGTATATAAACAGCCACTATAAAGCTTGTAGTCTTCTTCTTGCAGAGGATTCAAAACCACCTTTAAAAAAATTTACTTACACACACAATTGTAGTAGCTTAAAGTTTAAGGGAGGAGTCTGAAAAAGAGTAAGATGACCATGCATCTCTATGCTTTAAAGGCCCCAAAGGCTTTTCAAAACTACTATTAAATGTGGCTTGTTGTAGACTGACTGATAGAGGGGATCTGAATTATTCCCTAGCTGGTACTGCATTAAACCATTTTTCATTGGAATTCCTTTTTCCAGACAGAGCAATACAAGCTCTGCTGCCAGGTCAATGCCCTGGGGGAGGCTGTCCCATCATAAACAGATCAGGAAGTCAATTTTCATTTCACAGAAGAGCCCCTAGAGAAATATTTTAATTTTGCTTCTAAAAACACACACAGTATATCCTCTTCCCTTCTCAAACTTTCCCTCTCTCTCTCTTTCTCACACACACACACACAGGTCCCAGTTTAAAATGCACCCAGTTGCAGAGCAGCAGTGAACACTACAGCACCTCGTCGTCCGCCTGCCGTAATCGGGCCACAGCGTAGCGCCTCACTGTTGGGTTCGTGTACTGAGAGGACAACAGCTCCAAGGAATCCTCCACATCCATGGGCTTCCACCTGCCCAGAAGTTCCAGTGCCTGTTTGGCCTCCTGAGGTAGATCCCAATTAACACATTTCAAGAACTTGGTCAAAGCCTAAAATCAGAAAAGGTTTGAAAATTAGAAATATCTTATTCTGGGAAAGGGAGAATCAAGGATGACGAGGCAGAGCTCAACCTGGACCTGACGGCAGAGTCACAAAGTCAACGACAGACTCCTCACATAAACACTAAACACACAATCTGAGGGAAAAAATGCAGGACCAAGGGGTGAGGGTAGAGTGAGGGGGTGGGAAATGCATGTTTCTTGTAACTTTTTTTTTTTTCAGAACACTACAAAGCACTATGAAGCTTTAAATTTTCTTCAACTTTTCTTCATTATGCTTTCACTATTTTAAAATACTGCAAGACTCAACACAAGGAAATCGTTGAGACATGTCTCATGAAGTCTGAAATGCCTTAAGAGAAAAACTTCATTTTACAATATCAACACGTGAGACATAAAACATTGCAACCAAAGAATGAAAGAGTCCAGGGCCAAAAAGAGTAGAACCCCATTCAAGGTACAATTATAAGAAAAAAAGAAAGAAAGAAAAGAACACATCCTAGAGTCAATGGTTTCCCTAGATACTCACATAGGATGACTCAAACGAAGCTGAATATGTATGTCTCTCTTACAGAGAGAAGTAACTACAGAAAAAGAGAGACAATTAAAAAAAAAAAAAAAACCTCTACAGAAACAAGTATAAAAATAGATAAACACACAGGAGCATTGGTTTCTGTATATTCATTCTATGATTCAGCTGGCTGTGTGTAGAATCTTTCTGGAATCTCCCTTCTTTAGAAAGGTAGCCAATTCTTAAGACTGTCAGGTGAGGAAGCTACCTTGGAGCATATGATTCATGGCTGCATAACAATAAATGCTTTTTAAAGAAAGGTTTGTACCTGTTTTTCATAAAACAGGTACAAAACATAAAAAAAAAAGCAATCCCTATTGCCAGATCTCCCTACTAACACTTTGCTGGCTGATATCCAGACATTTTCTTCTTTTTCTATGAATTCATCTCTTGAACAAAGATAACTTTAAAATTTTAAATTCTTGCTCCGCTCAACTAAAAACATTTTCATTAGTAAACTAACCAAGTTCTCCAAAAAAATGTTCCCTTGAATAATAAAACACAATTACTTATTAGTATGACACAAAATTAATCTTCATTCCCATTCCCTAACTTATTGTTATTTAACTTATATGTGGAGTGCATCATGCAAAATGCTGGGGTGGATGAAGCATAAGCTAGAATCAAGACTGCCAGGAGAAATATCAATAACCGCACATATGCAGATGACACCACCCTTATGGCAGAAAGTGAAGAGGAACTAAAGAGCCTCTTGATGAAAGTGAAACAGGAGAGTGAAAAGGCTGGCTTAAAAAAACTAAGACCATGGCATCCAGTCCCATCACTTCATGGCAAATAGAAGGGGAAACAATGGAAACAGTGACAGACTTCGTTTTCTTGGGCTCCAAAATCACTACAGTTGGTGACTGCAGCCATGAAATTAAAAGACGGCTGCTCCTTGGAAAGAAAGCTATGACAAACCTAGAAAGCATATTAAAAAGCAGAGACATTACTTTGCCAACTAAGGTCCATCTCGTAAAAGTTATGGATTTTCCAGTAGTCATGTACGGATGTGGGAGCTGGACCATTTAGAAAGCTGAGCACCGAAGACTTAATGCTCTTGAATTGTGGTCCTGGAGAAGACTCTTGAGAGTCCCTTGGACTGCAAGGAGATCCAACCAGTCAACCCTAAAGGAAATCAGTCCTGAATATTCATTAGAAGGAATGATGCTGAAAGCTGAAGTTCCAATAAAAAGACCCTGATGTTGGGAAAGATTGAAGGTGGGAGGAGAAGGGGATGACAGAGGATGAGATGGTTGGATGGCATCACTGACTCAATGGACATGAGTTTAAGCAAGCTCTTTGAGCTGGTGATGGACAGGGATGTCTGGCGTGCTGCAGTCCATGGGGTCACAAAGAGTTGGACACGACTGAGTGACTGAACTAAACTGAACTGAACTGAACTTATTCTTGACTTAACTAAATTATGGGATAAAAGCACTATGGAGTGCTCAAATTTGTATAATCTGAGTGAAGTCACTTGCCCATCATCTCAAAATATCAGACAGGCTAGACTTAGAATCTAAATCCATTGACTCTCAACCCATGCATGTTTTACCAGATGGTTTCTCCTTACCATTAAGGAACTACTATCTACTAATTAGCTAGCCCAAGCCCCTGGGAGCCATTACTCTACCAACACTTATCCCCTAAATTTTTAGGAAAAAAAGGGGGCACAAGTGAAGGGTCATTTTCCAGGTCTCAAATGAGTCCTTAGGACTGGCTGCCTAGTGAAGGTCCTTGGCTTCACACAGGAAAGAATTCAAGAACCAGCCACAGTAAAGTGAAAGCAGATTTATGTAGAGAGATACCCACTCCATAGACAAAGTGTGGGCTGTCTCAGAAGGCACAAGTGACCCTGAAATACGGGGGTGGTTAGTTTTTATGGCCTAGGTAATTTCACAGGCTAACAAGAGGGAAGATGATTCAAACTATTTTGAGGAAAGGGCAGAGATTTCCAGAACTGGGGCACCACTGACTTTGTGGCCTTTTATGGTTGGCCTCAGAAATGTCATGGCATCAGAGGGTGTGTTATTTAGCTAATGTATTACAGTGAGTACAAATGAGGCTCAAGGTCTCCTGGAAGTCAAATTTTCTGCCACCTTGGGCCTATTTAGGTTCCAATCAGTTTTTGTGAATCCTGTTCTTAACGGCTGCTTCATTCTTTTAATGGTTGTGCCCTGCCTCCTTTCTTCCTGTCTCAAATCCATTCCTAATTCTCTTCGATTATTTCCTGGTGATATTTCCCACTGTTCCCCTCAGACTGACTCTCACTATGCCACACATCTAGAGTTTGGCACAGCCTTCAAGCTAAGGGTTTCTCTTCTAATCATTTCACAAACTGTCAGATATTCAAGTTGGAAGTGATTTATTAGCACAACCTCCCACTAATAGCACAAATTTACTGTATAATATCTGACAAAAAGAGACTTGATATTTACCTAAGAAATTCCAGTGATTAATTTCCAACGTACTCATTGTATTTACAGACAGTGAAGCCATTTTTTTTTAAAACCTTGGCTTCTTTTTCGAAATATTCCTTTATACCTCTTACCATAATCCAAACCTTTAATTCTCAATAAGCTCTCATTGCCCCTCTATGCTTCAATCAAGCTAACCTATTTTATATATAACAGTCTAACTCCTATCTACAGGGAGTTCCTTCCTTTCTTATGCTCTTTGTCAAAATAGTAGTGTCATCTTCTTTAAGGCCAACTTGCCAAAATATCAACTTTTCCAGGAAGTTTTCAGCAACTTTCAGCTCTTCTCTCAGTAGCTGCTTAATTTTACATTCTTCAATTAAATTACTCTCTTCTAACTACCAAATGCTTTTCTGGACATTCTTATGTCTACAACTGGAATTTCCATTCCCCAAGGATAGCTAGCCATTTCTTCTGTACCTCCTGCACGTCATTTAAGTGCTCTCTTTCCATAAAAGCACATGGACGGCCCTCCTTATTCTATGCATTTATTTTTTACTTCTTAAATGTATTTCTAGATTTAATGTGGAAATAAAGCAATACTTCCTAAATAACTACAGTGAAAGCTTTTCCACTTCACAGTATATCAGCAGTCTTAAGGAAAATGTGCCAGTATGTACTTACTATAAGCAAATCTTGTAGCAAGCTGATGTACTCAATTCAGTAACTGAAACAATCTAACCCTCAGATTCTCAGATTTATAGATTTATTAGTAAGATTTATGGAGTATACTGCTGCCAGGGACTGTACAAAGATTTCACAACCTGATAATGCTAAATGTGACAAAGGTAAACAAGGATATAATAGAATGAAGGTGGAAATAAGAAGAGGAATGAGAAAGAAAGGAAGTATAAGAATGTGAAGTCAGAAATAGTAATGATGATACTTTATTTCAGGTGCTTTAAAGATGCTTTATAGATCTATATAAAACAAAGATAGAGGATTCAAATGCAATTTTATACCTAGGGCTTCCACAGATAACTGTATAGGTTTTAGAGGAAAGGTGTTTGGTTTCAAATCTTAGTTTCCAGCTCTATCAATAATTACTGAGTCACATGGAGCACATTATTTAACTTTTAAGTGCTCTATCTCATAAGTTTATGTAAATATTAAATAAGTTAATGATACAGATGTTTAAAACAGAATACATACATAATAAATAGTTGACAAGTGCTTCTGATGTTACTGTCAAATGTTAACATTATCACATGTATTATCATGTTTTATATTAATAGCAATAAATATTTTGTTAACCTCCTTTCTGAACTTAGAGTCACCTCACTGTTACCTCCTACTTTTAGAATCACGATCACACTTCAGAGCTGAAAACACTATTTATCATACATATTTCTAATATTAACTTCTACCAACCCAATTTTTGGAAATTTCTGCATTTCCAAAATGTAGAACAGGAAAACCTGTTCTACTCAAGACACTTCTGACACCCTAATTCTCTGCAGACACTGAGTATCCTGCAACTTAACTGAAATCTGATACTCAGTGCAGAACTCAGTGCAAGACTGCTTCCCATCTCAGATGCTAAGAGCAAACACTGGGTCCTCAGGTACCCAGAAATCAGTCCAATATGGACACATATTGGGGGTTCCCACAACTAACTTTCCTCAGGCTCAGTAATTGCTATAATGACTCAAAGAACTTAGAGTACTAGTTTACTTATTATTGCTGGTTTATTATAAAATATATAAATGAATAGCCAGGTGAAGAAACACATTAGGTGAGGTCCGGAAGGGTCCCAAGCACGGGAGCTTCATCTGTCCCCATAGTTAGGGATGCAACCTCCTGGCATATGGATGCATTCACAAACCCAGAAGCTCTATGAACTCCACTGTTACAGGTTTTCAGAGATTCCATTACACAGGCAAACTGATTAAATCATTAACTATTCTTGGGTTCTAGCTCAATTCCCAGCCTCTCTCCAATCCCCTATCCTTGCTCCCCCACTTCCAGAGGTCAAAGGTAGAGCTGAAAGTTCCAACCCTCTAATCAAAACTGCAGCTCTTTTGGCAATGAGCCCATCTCCAAGAGTCACCTCATTAGCATAAATACAGGTACAGTTGAAAAGGCCTTATTTTGAAAAACAAAAGATGCTCTTCTCATTCTTACCACTCATGAAATTCCTAGGGTTTTCGAAACTCAGTAACCAGAGATGAAGACTAAACATATTATTTTTTATTGTATCACCATATCACAGCTATTTTAATATTTTAAATTCAGAACATTCAAAACCAAAATATCTCCTTATCCTGATCCTTCCACTTGCCATATTTATTTCAGGTGCTCAGGACAAATTCTTGGCCATCGCCTCCAAGTAATTTTATACATTTTCCTCTCCTTCCTCTGCCCTCCAATACAGCTCTCAAAATCCATACATGAACCTCCTAATTATGTCTTTCTTCACTGTCACCTCTGCTGCAATCCTCCTGGTTTGTCTTCCTTAAAACATCACTTGTTAAGACACATTCTTGGCTTTACAGGTTTCCTTTTGTGAGTGATATCCAACTTTGAATCATAGAATTCAAGGCTCACTACAATCTGACTCCATCTTTTCTATTTAAAGAACATTTCATACAAACATTTCTATCTCCCAAACTTAATACTCTGCCTTACTCATGCTTTTCTTTCCCATGAAACATGATCATCAAATAAGAATGACCACCAAAGTTTGTTCAAACTTTAGGACCAATCTTACTTCTGTAAAACCTCCCTCATATCACAGCACATTAATCTTGTTCTCCTTCACATCACTATTCTAGTAATTACCTAACTATTAACTAATGAGACAGTGACCCTTTATCAGTTACTATCCTATACTTCTCCATTTTGGTTATCCATAATTATCTTTTCCCCCAGACAAACTGGGCCAGGCAGAGATCCCTAGAGAAGAACACGGCAACCCACTCCAGTGTTCTTGCCTAGAGAACCTCACAAAGAAGCCTGGTGGGCTCCAGTCCATAGGGTCGCAAGGAATCAGATATAACCGAAGCGACTTAGCAGGCACACCCAAACAATTTTAATTTATATGAAATTTACAGTGACATAGTATCTCAAAGCCCAAAGCCTTAAATAACACTAGGCCAAGAGTTGATACCAACTGTGTGCTGAACTGAATTCGTTTCTGCTATGGTATGCCATCAGCTCCTTGCCAGGAGTCACAAGTACGACTACCGTCCTGACGTCACTGTCTCAGAAGCAGCCTCGTCAGTGCGGTCCGTGTGCATCACCATCACCTTCACCATATGACTATTCCTACTGTTTTGTTCCCTAAGCATAACAGAAAGATAGTAAAATGATGGTTACCTTTAATTAACATTTCCACAAGAAGAAAGGACATTTACCATGTTAAAAGCTGAATTTACAAAGTTATAATATACACACTTTTGGTTCCACAAAAATGAGTCACTTTGTACATGCTACGGACCATAAATTTAAAACTACTTCATAAATTTAACTGCTTTTATTGGACAAACTTATTACTGTGAACTTTTCAGGTGCAACGTTAAGTCTAGACTAGAGGGCTTTTATCTGAAATACTTAAGGCAGGTCATTTAGGAAAAAATAGGTGGAAAGAACAAATTTAATTAAAAAATAAATAAGAAGTATAACTTTGTAAGAACCAATTTCCACTAACTTGTTTCCTGAGCACTGCTTTTTCGCTAGGAAATCTTTACAGCCTTTAGGGCACAAATGTCAAATAACCTAAATCATAGTTCCTGAGAAACTGGCATTGAGCAAATTTCTTTTATAAATAAATTAAGGGACAGTGGTAGAGAAGTATTTATTTTCTATAAAACCCATTTTAAATTATTACAAAGATACAAATGTGGCTATGTGAATAATTCCTTTGGTCATTTCAAGAACAATATATATTTGGTTTTCTGAAAAGTGCTTCCAAATAGTAAAAAACAGTATTCACCTTACTGTAGTGATCATAAGAACTCTACAATACATCCTGAGAATTGAAGTTTCATCACCTACCATTTAAAAACTTGAAATCAACTAGTTAAATGCAATCTGTCACATATTTACACATATCTAGAGGTAACTGAATTTCAGGGGGAAGTGACAACTTGTTTACACAATTTTCCTTGGAAGTTTTTCGATCTAAGGGAGTTCTGCTTTGCAAATCTATGATTCTTGAACCTATACATTTTAACAGGTTTAATTCAATATCTTGCTATTTATTTTTAGACAAAACTGCTGCATTCAAGATTCAATTTCTGTGAATAAGGTTATTCTTCATTTAGTAGAGTATCATATACTAACTCAATCTTTTTAAAAAACACAAAGATCACAAATCTGTGCTTCTGCTGGTGATTCCTTCCTTTTCTTGCAGGGATAAAAAGAATAACACTCAAAAGCTACAGCAAATTTAGAATTCCTCTCTCATTCTTATTATAGATGTAAAAGAGAATGAGTATGGTTCATTCACAAAGAATTTCCCAAGGCATCAATAAAAGATAGAAAAGAAAAGCTGAAGAGTTAAAATGAGCTGTAACTGGATTTTTATCCAATCCCCAGGCCATGGACTAGTACCGGTCTGTGGCCTGTAAGCAACGAGGCCACACAGCAAGAGGTGAGTGGACCACCTAGCGAAGCTTCACCTGTATTTATAGCTGCTCCTCAAGGCTCCCATGGAAGAAGTGAGACTAATCTCTGATGGCTCAGTGGTAAAGAATCCGCCTACAGTGCAGGAGACGCAGGTTCGATCCCTAGGTCACACAGATCCCCTGGAGGAGGAAATGGCTACCCACTCAAGTACTCTGGTCTGAAAAATCCCATGGACAGAGTAGCCTGGCGGGCTACAGAACATGGAGTCACAAAGATTCACACACAACTGAGCGACTAAGCATACAACACAACATAAACTAGAAGAGACTTAAAGTTCACTATAATTGAATCAACTCATATTAAATGTGAAGATGCTAAAGTAATCAAAAAGCTTCTTCATGAAAATACATAGCAATAAACAATCAGCCTCAAAACTAAGTCTCTATACTCAAGTCTACTACTGACTGTGTGTGCTAAGTTGCTTCAGTCATGTCAGACTCTTTGCAATCCTATGAACTGTAGCCCCGCCCCGGGCTCCTGTCCATGGGATTCTCCAAGCAAGAACACTGGAGCAGGTTGTCATGCCCTCCTCCAGAATATCTTGGTGCATCACTTATGTCTCCTGCATTGGCAGGCGGGTTCTTTGTCACTAGTGCCACCTGAGACAGCCCCCGAGTACTGACTTCTTCACCACAATTCTCTCTCTCATAGGATACTGGCCCCAGATAGCTGAGGTGCACGTGAAAGGAATGATTTCAGTGAGCCCAGAAGGAAACTGTATTTACTCCGTAGCTTCAATATGGAAGGCACTGTCTAGTTCTGACCTACCCTCTCTACCCTCATCTCACACTCGATGCCATTCTACCAATCCATCATTTCAGATTATAGTTCTCATACTCTCTCACTAGCCACATCTCCAGAATTCTACAGTTCTTTGACAGCCACCCAGGCTCAAGGAGGCAAAAAGAAAGATAAAATATAAGCTTCGTATAAAAAAGTATGTTGTCACAGAGCTAATTTACTTCTATGAAAAGAGAGAAGACAAAAGTGAGACAACATTTAACTCTGCACCTACTATGCACTAAGGACTCAACCGGGTCACTCATATGTATTCTCTCACCTGTGAAGAAGGGCTGTCATAATTAGTAAAATGAGGAAACAAAGCTTCCAAAGAAATCTGCTTCACCTTATCCAGAAAGAGTAAGTTGTACCGCTGCAAACGGAACCCAAATCTCTGTGACTTAACCCATTTAGACACTGTCTATACATCAACAAAGAGGTACATATGTCTTTGGGTGTATAGTTTCATAATTTTTAAGAAATGGAGCAACATACTTTGCTCTGTAACATTTTAATAAAAATTTGACAATTAGTCTGTATTTCTATGACAGTTTTGCTCATTAGCAACAAAGTTTACAGATAAATTTGGTATGTGAAAATATTCGAGAAACTCACTTTTTCTTGATTAGTAAGATAATATCTAAACTTCCATACAAGATCTTGTTCTTCATATGTAAGTTGCTTTGTTGGTGGATAACTCACAATAATCTAAAACAAAGAAAAAAAGAACCACTTTATCAAATTAAAAAAAAAAACTTGCTATCTATTTCCATTTCATTTAAAATTTTCCATTCATTTAAATATATCTGTAATTACTATAGAAGAAAGGAAAACGTACATGAAGCTAAGGAAGACATAAATCTGCTGTACCCACCTATCAGTTCAAAAAGGACATTAAGAGTGTAAGGGGAGAAAAAGATAGATAAAAGTTAAGCCTCATATAAAAAAAGTATGTTGTTACAGTTAATTTATTTCTATGAAAAATACAACAAACTCAAATAACAAAAGTTTTACCCTACCAAACTACTGCCTGCAAGATATACTATACAACATGGGAACAGAGAGAACAATTTGTAATAACTATAAATGCAAAGTAACCCTTAAATTTGTATAAAGTTTAAAAAAAATAAAAATGAGGAAGGAAAAAGCCCCCACCAATACACACACAAGAAAAGGAAAAAAAAAAATCAAAACAAAAAACCAGAAGTATAAACTTTTCTCTTGCTAATGGGTTTCCCTGATAGCTCAGTTGGTGAAGAATCTGCCTGCAATGCAGGAGACCCTGGTTCAATTCCTAGGTGAGGAAGATCTGCTGCAGAAGGAATAGGCTACCCACTCCAGTATTCTTGGGCTTCCCTTGTGGCTCAGCTGGTAAAGAATCCGCCCGCAATGCGGGTAGACCTGGGTTCGATTCCTGGGTTGGGAAGGTCCCCTGGAGAAGAGAAAGGCCACCCATTCCAGTATTCTGGTCTGGAGAATTCCATGGACTGTATAGTCTGTGGGGTCATAGACAGTCCACTGGACTGAGCAACTTTCACTTTCACTTCACATTATCTTGTTAAGCCAACAGAAGACCTCTCTTAGACAATGTTATCTTAGGGTCAGTTTCTAAGAATACTATACTAAGGAGATACACTATTTGTAGCTCTGTCTCTAGGGCTAATAGTTCCTGAAAGCCCCAAAATGATACAAAACGACAGAAACGTTAAGTTGTTGAAACTACATAGCATTCATTAACCTGCATCTCAATCACTTTCAAGTGATGTGCTATCACATGAGCTGCAATCAAAATATCCACTCAATAATTTTTATATTAATATTTTTAAAACGCTCTTACATTTAGCTGATCTCTTGTGGCAGCATTAGGTTTGAGATCGTGGTCAGAAGGTCCACTTCTTAAACTCCGGGCAAGTTTGTGATGTTTGCTCTCAACTAAATTCTCCTATAAATTATTTAAAAATATTAACCAACAATGTAAATTTCACCAATAATCAGTTTCAACAGTCACTCAGAAAAAGCAAATAGTTACTTAAGACCAGTTTATAATGCTATTTTCTTCTTGTTACAACTGTAGTCTCCTCTGTATCTCGTGGTGATAGGGAAAGCTAAGCAAGCTTGCCATATGCTTCACCAGGCACTGGTGCACACGTGCATGCCATCCCAGGCCCTTGTCTTAACTCCCCATTGTATTCAAGGTTTTAAATCGTCTAGCCAATCAAGTGTCACCTTCACTCCAAAAATTTCCCTTGGCAACCCAGACTAAAGCTCCTTTTTCCTAGGAGTTACTAGCAACTTTGTGATATAATCATACTATCACCTTCGTTCAAACTGCCTAGGGCAGTGACAATGACCAAAACACTTGACTATTGTATCTATGGCCAAAATCATAAGCTTTGAACACACTGTCTTTGCTTAAAGAGACCTTATTTTATTCATTTTTACATGTATGAATTGTCTGTTCCTGTATTTTTCCTAATTTGCAATTGGCTTTTTGGTCCTCTACTCTCCAGTATTAAGAGTTTTTGACATACTACATACACAGCCCTTTGTGGTATGTCACAAATAGTTTCTCCCAGTTTCTCAACTGTCTTTTGACTTTGTTACAGTGTTGTTGTCGTGCAACATTTTTTTTAACATAGTCGAATTTACCAATCATTTCTTTTGTTGCCTCTGGATTTTGACCCAGCTTTAGAAGTCTACCTACACCGACAGTAAAGTACCAGTTCAGTTCAGTTGTTCAGTCGTGTCTGACTCTTTGCAACCCCATGAACCACAGCACTCCAGGTATCCCTGTCCATCACCAACTCCTGGAGTCCACCCACACTCATGTCCACTGAGTTGGTGATGCCATCCAACCATTTCATGCTCTGTCGTCCCCTTCTCCTCCTGCCCTCAATCTTTCCCAGCATCAGGGTCTTTTCAAATGAGTCAATTCTTTGCATCAGGTGGCCAAAGTATTGGAGTTTCAGCTTTAGCATCATTCCTTCCAATGAACAGTTAGGATCCAGTTAGGATCCATTTCATAATATTTAAATCGTGATTCATTTGGAGTTTTTCCTTATGCATGGTGGGAGGTAATGTATGGTATGGGAATTTTATTTTTTTCTAAATGGTTCTTCCCTAGCACTATGCTCCAGTGATGAAAAGTCACCTTTATCAATTTCCTTATGTACTTGGATTTATTTCTGGGATTTTTAGACAGTTTTATCAGTCTATGTGTATATGTACATGTGCTAGTATCACACTTACACAGTCTGTTTTATTGTCTGATACAGGGATAAACCAGCTTGGTGGTATTCAATGTTTGCTATATTCCTCTATTTAGTTAATACTAAAGGCTACAAATTAAATTTTTTTAACATAGCAGATAAGGGTTTGTTTTGTCCTTTCTCAATTGCATTTAAAGCTAAAAAAATTTAATAGAGGTCTAACATCTTTGATTTTTTTAATTACAGTATCCAAAATGTTAAACCTGTAGTTGTTGATGAACATTTTATTTAGAAAAAAATACACTAAATAAACCGACCTCTCATTTACCTGACATTTTGGTACAAGTTATATGAAAGTAATATGTTTCAAATATGACAAAATTTGTATACACTCATCCATTTTGAAGGAAACTCTTCATGTGTTTCCTATATCTACAATGTAAAAGACAATTTGATTTTATAATGAAAACTCAGTATCCATTTTAGATCTATTAAAACAGTGGCTGACTTTATTTTTCTGGGCTCCCAAATCACTGCAGATGGTGATTGCAGCCATGAAATTAAAAGACACTTACTCCTTGGAAGGAAAGTTATGACCAACCTAGACAGCATATTGGAAAGAAACACTACTTTGTCAACAAAGATCTATCTAGTCAAGGCTATGGTTTTTCCAGTGGTCATGTATGGATGTGAGAGTTGGACTATAAAGAAACCTGAGCACCGAAGAATTGATGCTTTTGAACTGTGGTGTTGGAGAAGACTCTTGAGAGTCCCTTGGCCTGCAAGGAGTTCCAACCAGTCCATCCTAAAGGAAATCAGTCCTGGGTATTTATTGGTGGGACTGATGTTGAAGCTGAAACTTCAATATTTTGGCCATCTGATGCAAAGAGCTGACTCATTTGAGAAGACCCTGATGCTGGGAAAGATTGAGGGCAGGAGGAGAAGGGGACAACAGAGGATGAGATGGTTGGATGGTATCACTGACTCCATGGACACGGGTTTGGGTAGACTCTGGGAGCTGGTGATGGACAGGGACGCCTGGCGTGCTGCAGTTCATGGGGTCGCAAAGAGTCGGACATGACTGAGCAACTGAACTGAACTGAACTCTATTTTAAATTATGCCAGGATTGGGAACAGGAGAAGTACTAAGATGTTTGTTTCTACAATTCCCAAGTGATCTTTTTCTTCCAAATTTTTATTCCCTTTTCCCCCCTATTTCTTCCTTTGAAGTTAGGTAAATACATGTCGTATTTACCCTAATCATCATGTTTTCATCTTCCAATGCACTACTTTCAATCTACTTTGTTCTGATTAGGAAGGTAATTAATCTAATTAGAAATGAATGAAATAAGAATAAAATAGTTCAGAGTAATGTAAATGAATTCTAAGTGTGAATATCACAGTTTATATTATGCTGTTAAAAAGGATTTTTTTCTGGAACTTTCTAAATCTGAAGTCATCAAATCAAACATCTGCTACAAAGAAAGAATTCTTCCTCTTTCTTATTACTGAGAGAGCTATCATCTCAACAATTCATAAGCAGGGTATCCCAAAATCATCCCAGAAACCATAATCCAAACTGAACAGTTCAGGTAACTACCCATAATCTTCCCTATTTTTCACTAAAATCAATCTCCCTCAAATTTTTATCCATTGATGTGTTACCTCATGGTATAAATAAATTCTCCTTCTATTATGATGACAATCTTTCAAATACTTGTTTCTCCAAATCTATTTCAAGATCACATTCTATAGCTCTTTCAACAATTAAAATGGTTTACCAACACTGCACTATCCAGGCCTTATGATAAGGTAGTATTTCTTATAAATATTCCATTTGAATCTGATTCCATATGGCTGAAGTGAATTTATGATTCACTTTTAAATAACCAGTGAAGTTACAGAGACACTTTTTAGAAAGTGTATGATGTGGATAGTAAGTCATAATCAGTCTAGAGAAAAGAACTTTCATTAGAAATTTCACAGTGACTCACCATAGACATCTGAGGGTCAGGAACTTTCACTATCTCAAAGCTTGTTAAAATTGGAGATGACTCATCACCATCCTGGATCACAATACAACAAATTCAAAAAATACATACATATATATATTTAACCAAATGGCAAGAGACAATACATGAACATGTGTACTCGAATGTATTTTAATTTTTAAATAACATAATTCCTCCCTTTAAATTATCATCTTTCAACTATATTTTAAATCCATTTGTTACATATATATATCCATTTGTTACCTTCTGTTGCTTATGAAATATTTTGATAAAAATAAAATTTAACAATAAAAAAACCTGTATTATATAGTTATTAGAGATATGATGTCAGGAAAATCAGTAGACTATATTTGTCAGGATTTTGTTTTAAACTTTGTTTGTAATGACTGAGTCAAAATAATATGTCCTAATTTTAAAACTCAGAACAAAAAAATCAAAGAGTATAATTAAAATATGGCACAATGGATGTGTCACATTACTTGCAAAAATCACTTAGCAGATTTTGGTAATTCTTCAAATTACTACAATTAAGTTCCACTCAGGAAAGTTTACTCAAAGTTATATCTAACTAGAAACTCAGCAGCATTGCTTCTCAGAGGACACTTATTCAACACCATGCAAGCTAGAATAACAAGAATCAATTCTTATGAAATAAAACTGTCTTATTTTGTTGGCATTATCATTTTTTAAGAACTCTGGCTTTTATTTTTACCCAATTCAGGGAAGAAAGGTAATTTGGCCTAATAAATGTCACTGAATACATCCTGGAAAAGGGTAAACTAATTTAGGTTGAAACTCATTTCCTCACAATTGTATACCTAGTATCAAATTTTTCTGTCAACTTCCAAATGCTAGTATATTTTCAATTTTACATATGTGTAACAAAATCAGGGGAGACTGAAAGAGGGGAAGTATTGTGACTTTAAGTTCAGTAATTGAGTCTTAGAGAAAACCACAAATTCCCACAGCTATTGTTTAACAGGCTGGTTCTCAGTCACAACACCAAAAAACACATTTATCAACCCAACTGTGACAAGTAATCTTCACTAAGGCTATCTGTCACAGAAGACAGGTGACAAGAAAGTCTATTTCCATTAGATTCAATGCACTGGCCCAGCAATCTTTACACTAAGTGGAAATATGACAGGAAAAGTAGACAGGCATTAATTTATGGGCAATTTTCAAGAAGCAGTTAGAAAGGGGTCAAGAACCTTTTCAAAAATACTTGAAATTCTTCTAATTTCTATTCTGTTATTATTTCATCTATTATCAAAGCTATCTTTCAAAAGATCCTTCACATCTCCAGTGTGAAAATACCATCACCATTAGCATGCTTTTGCAATATAAACTCCATATGGGTGGGAAATATTGCTTTTAATGAAATTACATATAGTAAAAATTAAAAATGTGATTTTAGTAAAATGTATTGGTAACAAAACAATTTCACTCACACTTCATTACCCTTTCTTTTTAACAATTTTTCTAATGAATAAACAGAGTGTAAAGTAGTTTACCTTCCTATCTTTCCCCGCCCCCCCAGAGAATATAATTTATAAAATAAAAAGCAGAAACAAGTTAACTTTTTTTAACCTTTTTTCTAAAGGAAGGGGTAAAAGATAAAGGGAAATATATATATACCTTGTGAAGTACCAGAAAAATAATCACAAATTAACTATGCAAATCCTAAACCTTCATTATGAAAACATCTTTCAAATAGTAATTTACCAGCTATAAAACATGGATAAAAAAAAAATCACTTGTGACAACTTTAGTAAATAACACTAACATGTAAATGCAATTTCAAAGCACTACTTCTTATGAACAACTTAGCTCTATGCTGGACGAAATATTATTCTTTTATGCCATGTATCAAAAGTCTGTCCTCATTTACACTGATTCTGACTCCATCCTCGTAAGCACTTGTCTCAGTACTTTCACAATAACAGAAGGTTATGTGCTTTTGAACTCCACATACTATTATTTCTGTAGTATTGAAATGAAGACCCATCAATAAGTATTTAAAGCATAGATATTTTTCAAGTAGCTAGATATCAAACACACAACTACTTTCTTTTGGTAATGAACAAACCTGAGCAAATTTGTAACTGCATTCTTTTACCACTCAGACTATTGATAACATGGTTTTCTTAATATTGCAAGTACTTTATAAATAAATGAACATTTGAAAGGTCTTTCATAAGCATACTTATGTTTAGGGTCACATATACAGTTTCAACACATTATATACATACTTATATACAAACATACCCTTAACATGCAATAGCCTAACACATAAAAAATATGATACCCTCTTTTTACTTTTCAAGTGGATACTAATTGTCAATGAAGCTATTGCTTTAATGTCCTACTTGCCAATTTAGAGAACAGTTAATCAAAAAGTTTTTAATCTCTTGCATATTTATTGAATTCTGTAACCCAGAAATGTATTATATGATCAGCTTTTGTAACCTTATTCTAGCTAAATGATTTGATGTGTGTGTGTGTGTGTGTGTGTGTGTGTATAAACAACTGCTGCTGACAGCTGTCTGCTGCCATCCTGTAGCCAAATAATTCATCCCAGCAGGAACAGTAGTAATTTTTTTTTAATGTTTCCCCTCCCCTCTACCTTAGAGACCATAAACAGTTCCAAGGAAAATACCTTTTCATAATAAACAATACCATATTCCTTATCATCACACTTGACACATCGAAACTCAACCATCAAGTACATGAAATTAGAACTTCGTTTTTCACTCTAAAAAAGAAAAAAATTATGAAAAATGATTTTCTTCAACATTAGTTTGTATCTTATTCCCAATTTAGTAGTACATGGAATCCATCAAATACAAGTTAAAATGTAACAAATGTTTATGTCATTATTATAAGTGTACTATATACTACTACTATTTCACTACTGCCTTATCCAGAAGTGCCTACTACTCATTTGTAACTCCTTCCTCAAACTTAATTAAATTTTTGGTTTCTTCAGTAGTAGGAATTTTATTACATAACATTGTAAAGGTATTTAGTATACATTTGCAGGAAAGTTATTTCATCTCAAAAAAAAATAAGATTTTTGTATTTCTAAAAATTTTAAGCAAAGAACAGTTCACTCTTAAACCCTACGGACTAATTCAAATATAAAAGTTAATATAACAAAAACAAAAGTAAAACAAAGTATGTAACTAATGACAGAGGCAATTTGAGCTTAACAGATACAATATTTACAAGTTTTTGACAATTTATAAATGGTCTTAAAATAACTTGCAATCATTTGTAAATTTTTATCAACACACTTTAAATACAGTGGGGAACAGTTATTCTTCCCCAACATATAAAATGTTGGCTGTGTGTATAACTGTATTCCCTTAAGAAAGCAAATATTACGTTAATAATGAAGTAAAAAAAAAAAGAAACTTAAAAGGGTGATTAATTCTAACCCAAATCAGTTTGAAAAATGGCTTTAAATCTATAGTTATATAATCACAAGGATCTAAGAAGGTCACTTAAAACTGTTCAGCTTATGAAGCATATTATAAGTCTATTATGATAATGGTAATGGCCTCTTAGCCTCTTATCTTTTAAAGAGTGTGGACAGAGTGAGAAAAAGTCTGAGCAAAGTATGCGCTAACATTACATTTTCTAAACCCAGGGGTATGTAAGTTGATGAATGGAAGCATTTCAATTAAACTGTTTTTAGAATGTGACAACTATAAAAATTCAAAACAGTAAATTTTTTTTTCCAGTTTCAGTATATAAGAATATATTATGAATAAGTTTAGAAAAGATACCCAGTATTCATACTAAATGTAACTGTTGTTAGACACTACCAATTTGTTTTTTAAAAATGCACAATGCTAAAATTCAACTTTTCTAAGTGTTCACTATAAAATGACGAATTTCTCTCTTCCTCCTACTAAAAACTGTTCAGAGAACAAAAATTAAGTCAGTTGTGCCATGTGCTGATCACTATAAGCTACATATATCACAAACCTGTTATCCCTCTCTCCTAATGTGATTAATATACAATTGCTATTTCTGCTCTCTAAGCCAAACATATAGTATTTCAGTGCTAATGTACAGAAACTTTTGTTGTCCTAATTTTGTAAAGAGTTTCACTAAAGTCGTGTCTTAATTAAACCTATTCTGGACCAATACACAATATCAGGAAGTACACAAATTATCTGAACCATGTAACTTCATCAAGTGCGCACAGTCCTACATGTACTACGTAAGAGAAGGAGCATCCTAACTGGGGAGAGGAACTGCTAACGATGACTCAAGGTCACTGAAGTAAAGACATTGTGTTGATATATTGTTGACAGACATATCCAACTTAGACATAAACTACCATATGGAGAAAGAGAGAATCTACAAGTGAGGTATCAAACTTAACATGGGCTTCACTTATATGATATTTACGATGAAAAGCAGTCAAAGGGAAGTGTTAGTCACTTAGTCGTATCTGACTCTTTGTGACCCCATTGACTGTGGCCCACTAGGCTCTTGTCCATGGAGTTCTCCAGGCAAGAATATTGAAGTAGGTAGCCATTACTCTGTCCAACAGATGTTCCTGACCCAGGCACTGAACCCGGGTCACCTGCATTGTAGAAGCATTCCTTACCGTCTGAGCCAGAGATATCTACTACTTATGTCAGGGTTCAAAAGAACACTAAAATATAAAAAAGGCAGATATCTCAAGTTTTCCTCTTATTAGCATAGAATTCATAACTAGAAGTTATCCTCAATATCTCACATATGAGAGATACATGACAATGAATAATTCTTCTAAATAATTTTTCATTTAAAATTCTGGAGAAAAAATTTTGAAATAAAAAAGAGGGATACAACCCACCTCATTTATCATTTCTATTTCTCTAAATGTCAATCTGTCCAGCCAATCTACTTTCACCATGTGACCTTGTCGATGAGCTTTGGTGAGCTGCAAAACAAAATGCAGAAAATTTTAAGAGACAGATATCATAGAAAAGAGAATAAAGAATGGTAACAGGCCATTCTCACCTTCTGGGAAAGACTACATTCTACCTACAGGATGTGTATCTCTCTAAATAAACTTGCTTTCCCCTTAAAAAGAAAAAGAATAGTAATGATCATCAATATGACACTGAAAGTGCTAGCTTATGCAATAAAACAAGGAAAAGGAAATAAACAATAAACAGATTGGGAAGAAATAATACATTCTTTAGTCAAAGGTGACATAATCATTTATGTAGCAAACATTTTAAAATGGACCAAAAAAAAAGCTCCTGGAATTAATAAGCAATTATAACAAGGAGGATACAAGGTTCATATAAAAAGTCAATCTCTTTTCTATATGCCAGCAATTCATAAGTAAAACTTGAAATTAAAAACACAATCATCATTTACATTGGGCTTCCCAGGTAGCGCAGCGGTAAAGAATCCATTGATCAATGTAGGAGACACAGGAGATCCGGGTTCGATCCCTGGTCAGGAAGATCCTCTGGAGAAGGATATGGCAACCCACTCCAGTATTCTTTCCTGGAAAATTCCATAGACTGAGGAGCTGGGTGGACTACAGTCCATGGGGTCCCAAAGAGTCAGACACTAATCATTTATATTCTGTTCAGTTCAGTCGCTCAGTCGTGTCTGACTCTGTGACCTCATGGACTGCAGCACGCCAGGCTTCCCTGTCCATCACCAACTCCCAGAGCTTGTTCAAACTCATCTCATAATATAAGCTAATCATTTATATTAGCACCCCCCAAAAATAAAATTGATATAAATCTAACAAAATATGTATAAGATCTATATGAGGAAAACTACAAAAGTCTGATGAACAAGATCAAAGAAGAAATAAATAAATAGATACTCCAATCAGGGTAAGAAGATTCAGTATTGTCAAGATGTCAGTACTTACCAACTTGACCTATAGATGCAAAGCAATCCCAGTAATCAAGATAGTATGGAAAATAACAAATAGATCAATGAAACACAATAGATTCCAGAAACAGATCACATAAATACAGTCAACAGATCTCTGACCAAGAAGAAGAGGCAATAAAACGGAGCAAAGAGTCATTTCAACAAGTGTTGCTGGACTAACTGGACATGCAGGTGCAAACAAATACATGTAGACAAAGACCTTACATCCTTTACAAAAAATAAATCACAGACCTAAATGTAAATCACAAAATACAAAACTCCTATTAGATAATATAGTAGAAAATCTAAATGACCTTGGGTATGATGACTAGTTTCTAGATATAACACCAAAGGCACAATCCATAAAAGAAAATCATTGATAAACTGGACTTCATTACAATTAAAAACTTCTCTCTGTGAAAGACAGTGTGAAGAGAATGAGGAAGCAAGTCACAGACTGGAAGAAAATATCTGTAAAAGACCCATGATAAAGAATGTTAGCCAAAATACACAAAGAACTCTTAAAACTCAACAACAACAAAAAAAACCAAATGATCGGATTAAAAAAAACGGCCAAAGATCTTAATAACTTACCAAAAAAGAAATATGGATGGTAAATAGTTATATGAAAAAATGCTGCACATCACATGACGTCACAGAAATGCAAATTAAAATGAGAAATCACTAAACGTCTACCAGAATGACCAGGATTTGGAAACTGACAGCACCAACTGCAGGTGAGTGCATAGAGCTACAGGATTCCTACTAATTGCCTGGGGGATGCAAAACGTACAGCCGTTCTGGAAGACAGTGTGGCGGCTTCATACAAACTAAACATACTCTTACCGTACATTCCAGGAATCGCCCTCCTTGGGTTTTACCTAGAGGTGAAAACTTACGCCCACACAAAAGAGGGCACATGGATATTTTTATGGCTTTATGACTTTATTTATAATAGCCAAAACCTGGGCACAACTCAGATGGGCTTCAGTAAGTAAATGGATAAATTGATACATTCAGACAATGTTACTTAGTGTTAAAAAGAAAGGAGGTATCATAATGTAAAATGTATAATGCAGGGAGCTCAAACCAGTACCCTATGACAACCTAGAGGGTGGCACAGGGTGGAAGGTGGGAGGGAGGTTTCAGAAGGAGAGGATATATGTATACCTACAGTTGATTCATGCTGATGTATGGCAGAAACCAACCCAACATTATAAAGCAATTATCCCCTAGTTAAAAAAAAGAGGTATTAATCCATGAAAAGACACCAAGAAACCTTAAGTGCATATTACTTGCACATTGCTAAGTGAAAGAAGCCAGTCTGAAAAGGCTACCTACAGTATGATTCCAATTAAAGAAAAGGAAAAACTATGGAGATAATACAAAGATAAACAGTTGACTTGAAACTAAACATGAAAAAAACTAAGATCTGGTCCCATCACTTCACAGCAAATAGAAGGGGAAAAAGTGGAAGCAATGACAGATTTTATTTTCTTGGACTCCAAAATCACTGTGGACACTGACTACAGCCATGAAATTAAAAGTCACTTTCCCCTTGGAAGAAAAGCTATGACAAACACAGTGTATTAAAAAGCAGAGACATTACTTTGCCAACAGAGGTCCATACAGTCAAAGCTACGGTTTTTCCAGTAGTCATGTGTGGATGTGAGAGTTGGACCATAAAGATTGCTGTAAGCGCCAAAGAATGGACGCTTTCTAAGAATGGACGCGGTGCTGGAGAAGATTCAAGAGTCCCTTAGGCCACAAGGAGTTCAAACCAGTCAATCCTAAAGAAAATCAACCCTGAATATTCATCACAAGGACTGATGCTGAAGCTCCAATACTTTGGCAACCTGATACCAAGAGCCAATTCATAAGAAAAGACTCTGATGCTGGGAAAGACTGAAAGCAAAAGAAGAGGGCAGCAGATGATAAAATGGTTAGACAGTATCACCAACTCAATGAACATGAATTTGAGCTAACTCCAGGAGACGGTGGAGGGCAGAGGAGCCTGACTTGCCACAGTCCATGTGTTTGTAAAGAGCCGGAAAGGACTTAGTGACTTAAAGACAACCACAATAAAGTTGCCCAGGGTAGTGGGAAGAAGAGGGAAATAAAAGTGGAACACAGAAGATTTTTAGGGCAGTAAAATTACTCTGTATCACATTATAAAAGAAAGAAAGAAAGTGAAGTCGCTCAGTCGTGTCCGACTCTTTGTAACCCCATGGACTGTAGCCCGCCAGGCTCCTCTGTCCATGGGATTCTCCAGGCAAGAATACTGGAGTGGGTTGCCATTTCCTTCTCCAGGGGATCTTTCCAACCCAGGGATCAAACCCGGGTCTCCTGCATTGCAGGCAGATGCTTTATCCTCTGAGCTATCACATTATAATGATGAATAAATGACATTAAACATTTGTCAATGCCCATAAAACGTACAATATTCAGAGAACCATGAGGTAAACCATGGATTTGTGGTAATTATGACGTTTCCCTACAGGTTCATCAATTTTAACAAATTATAACAAATGTATCACTGTGGTGGGAGGTGTTGAAAACAGGGGAGCTATGCATGAGTTAGGGCAGAGTGTATATGAGAAATATTTGTACCTTCCTCTTAGCATTGCTGTGAATGTAAAACTATTCAACAAAAGTAAAATCTTTAAAAAAAAAATCTAAAAAGTTAAAAAAAAACGAAGGGTTATGTCACATTTACATTTGACACATTTCTATGAACAACAAAAGCCATACACAACTATCAAGATAAGAAATGGACTTTGGCTAGAAACTGTTAAACTTTAAAAAAATGTTTTTAAATGGTCTATAATCTGTCACTAAACATGCTAAAAAATAATGAAGACTTTACTGAACATATCTGCATCTATATTTCTTACAGTTTGATTATTATAAAGGGAATTATAATAATAGTTATTCAAATTGAAAGTAAACTTTTTTTCCACATCTCAATATGAAAAATAGTTACATACAAAAGGCATTTCTCTGGAGCCTATAATACTCTAAGATGTAAGCGCACTGGTGTGCGTGTTGCATTTTAATTTTAAAAGAATTAGCAACTAAATAATAACAACAATAAAACAATTAACAGTAATAGAAGATCTAGGGCTAGAAAAAGAATTTCTAGAGCTGCAGTTGGTAGAGTGCTCTGAAGGTCTTACATACCAACCTAACCTTGGTTTCACAATTTAAATAATAAATCTACTACTATAGAGAATTCAAGATAATTTCTAAGGTCTTCAAACTGCAACTAGATTTTGTCTAAGATAGTGTAATTTTAAACAACAGCATTATTTATGCATCAAACCTTTCTTTCTAAACAAATTCATAGCATAAAGCAAAACTGGGCATTAAGGACTTCATGGTAGCTGGACTTTATGATTTGTCTTCATTTCTATTATACATGCTATGATGGCATTACTACAAGGATGGTAAATACTTTCACCAATTATAATTTATCTCTCTCACAGAACCAAAAATCTTCATCAGTATTCTTTATAGTCCTCAAATAAGGTACTCTTATCACAATTACATGGTCATACTATTTCAGAAATAAAAACAGTAACTTCATACAAGTTTTGAGGATCACTGTAAGATAAAAATATTACCAGCTTAGCTGTCTTCTGAATAACAAATTCTTTTCCATCTGAGGTAACCTCTAAATGAAAATGGATAAGGCAACAATAAGTGGTTAGCATTATTATTCACACAAAGCAGCAGGAACTAAACATTTCGTGGAACGTTAGACAAATATACTAACATGGAAACAGACCAAGAATTAATCATAAGGGAACCAAACGAACATGAGTCTACAAGTTCATGACCTAAAATTCTAATCCTAGCACTCCATTTTTGAATTCTGTCATTTTTGAACCCACAGATCTACAAAAAGGATTAACTTCTAGTTCTGGTACCAAAATTCAAATAGAATTATGGATACACATTATGACAGACAGTATTAACCCATATAGTCTGTAAAGAATTGTATTCTCACTTTGCCATGTTTCCAACTAGTTTTTTAAATTAATAAAAATGTACAGGGTCACAGCACATCAACATAGCACACAGCACATCAACATTGAAGTGTCAGAGCTGGAACTGACACCCCAGGTCTGTAAAGTTCATACTCTTTCCACCAGTCTTCACTACCTCCTCAAATGATGCATTTGTAGAAAGAGATGAGATTTAAATCCAATTAAATTTTTTAATGTTTTAAACACAACTTTCATACTTATGACACAGTAGTTGATTCTCCACTAGTTTCCTTTGAGGAAAAAATTGTCAAAAGTATATTAAGTTTAGATATGGGAGAATGTGTTGGGCATTTTTCTTTCCCTTATTAAATCATAAGATAAATTGAAAATTTTCTAAAGTAATTTCACTAACACCAGAATTCATGTTTGCTGCTAATATATTATACATGGGCTTCCCCAGTGGCTCAATGGTAAAGAATCCAACTGTAATTCAGGAGCCACAGGAGATGTGGGTTCAATTCCTGGGTCTAGAAGATCCCCTGGAGGAGGGCATGCAACCCACTACAGTATTCTTGCCTAAAAATCCCATATACAGAAGAGCCTTGTGGGCTACAGACCATAGGGTCGCAAAGAGTCGGACATGACTGAAGCAACTTAGCACACACTCAAGCACTTGCATAGTATATTTCTAGCTTTTCTATTTGAATACTAAAAGATGACTATTCTCAACCTTACAAACAGCAACCAAAGAATGCATGGTCAAGGATGGTAGTACCATAAACTGGTATAACCATTTCGGAGTACAAGTTTAAATTACCTGAGATATATTAGTATTTGTGCATCACTGTTTCCAATATGGAAAACATAGACATAAAAGAATGTAAATGTCTATCAACAATGGGAACTGTTAAAGTAAACTATGGTACACATACTAAGAAATACTTCAAGCAAAAAGAAAGAAGTCTTTATAACCTGCTAGGAAAGATTACTATGACTGTTGAATACAAAAGCAACTGCAGAGGTTCCCTGGTAGCTCAGTGGTAACGAATCTGCCAGCCAAAGCAGGAGACACAGGTTCCATCCCTGGGCCCACATGTCGTGGAGCAACTAAACCTGTGAATCACAACCAATGAACCTAAGCTTCCAGAACCTGAAAGCTGAAACTACTGAAGCCCACGGGCTTAGAGCCTGTACTCCGCAACCCGAGAAGCCACCACAGTGGGATTTCCCAGGCAAGATGAGTAGGTCACCATGTCCTTCTCCAGGGGATCTTCCCAAACCAGGGATCAAACTCACATCTCCTGCACTGGCAGGCAGATTCTTTATCACTAAGCCATCAGGAAAGCTTATTTATCTGATACTATGTAAAAAAGCACCCCGAAAGTTGAGTGACTTAACATATATCTTAATTGTCATAATAAAGAAGGCTGAGTTCCAAGAATTGATGCTTTCTAATTGCAGTGCTGGAGAAGAATCTTAAGAGTCCCTTGGACAGCAAGGAGATCAAACCCAGTCCATCCTAAAGGAAACCAACCCTGAATGTTCATTTGAAGGACTGATGCTGAAGATGAAGCTCCAATACTTTGGCCACCTTATGTGAGGAGCCAATTCATAGGAAAAGATCTTGATACTGAGAATGACTGCGAGCAGGAGAAGGGGGCGACAGGATGACATGGTTGGATGGCATCACCGACTCAATGAACGTGAGTTTAAGCAAGCTCAAGGAGATAGTGAAGGACAGGAAAGCCTGGTGTGCTGCAGTCCATAGGGTCACAAAGAGTCAGACACAACTGAGCAACTGAACAACAACAATATGTGGAAACATCAAGAAGTCATTTTCTTGAGGAATTCTGGATATTTTTTAATTAGTCTAACAGTCTCTCATGTGATAACTGGAGCTGGACTGTCCAAGACTGCTTCACTCACAATTCTAACACCTTTGTGGGAAAGGGTGAGCTCAGCTGGGAAACCAGGGTGGTGGGGGCCTCTATCTTTCTGAAGGTATTCTCAGAGCTGCTCCCTCTTCAAGTAGTCTTTCAACACAGAAACTCCAAGGCAGCCAGACTTCTTACATGGTGGCTCATTACTCCTCAAAGTGCAAAAACAAAAGCCTTCGGGTTGTCTTAAAGTTTAGTTCTGGAACAGGCAAGCATCACTTCAGCTGCATCATGTTAGTTAAAATGAGTCACAGAGTTAAATGCAGATCCAACATGAAAGCATGAGCATTGTGAAGCATGTTTCTTTCCCTGAGGGTCATCTTTGGAAACTAGCTACTACAGCACTTACTAGATAATATAAGCATAAAACAAATCACTCAATTGCAAATGAGCAAGAGGAGAGAATCTGAAGATGGCAAAGCTAGCTCATAACTAGACTTTAGGCATCAAGTAAAGTCTAGAATCTATCACAGTTACTAAATGATTAAGCCTTTCCTTTTCCAAAATAAGTTCCTACAACTCTCCAACTGACATGCTAACTCTAGCCACCCATTTCAGTTCTCCAGATCAAAAGGCCTGTAAGACACGATGCAGATTAAATAATTTAATATTAAATGAAAAATTTTACTAAAACTTTAGAAAACTACAGAGCACCGTGCATATTGTAAGCAGCTGTTATTAGCCCATAATCTATGTCACTTCATCTCTACAGGTGCTGATGACTATGTAGACAGACTTGGGTGGTTTTCACCAGTCTGAAGCAGCTTCCAGTTGTCTCCAGTCTGAGAATATCTAGAAATAATGAAGACCAATAATGAACCTGAACAATTTAGATTTCATTTAGGGTCTGAAATGTCAATGACCTAGATCTCCTAGATGAGAAAACCTGCATTCTGTTAAACAGCAGGGTGAAACTAGTGCAATCTGTCTCAAATTGCTTGTGAAGATACAATCCTCACCAAGGTGCTCATCCTAAAAAGTAGCCAGGTCAAGGTATCAGTAAGAGTCATTCTTTCTTTTTAAGAAACATAGATTTCTACAGAATTCACAAGAAGTCATATAGAGGTTGGAAAAGAAGCCCACTGTCACAGAAATAATAGTATCGTTATTGAGCTCTAACTTAACTAGATGGGGAAACAGTGGAAACAGTGTCAGACTTTATTTTTTTGGGCTCCAAAATCACTGCAGATGGTGACTAGCAGCCATGAAATTAAAAGACACTTACTCCTTGGAAGGAAAGTTATGACCAACCTAGATAACATATTCAAAAGCAGAGACATTACTTTGCCAACAAAGGTCCGTCTAGTCAAGGCTATGGTTTTTCCTGTGGTCATGTATGGATGTGAAAGCTGGACTGTGAAGAAGGCTGAGCGCTGAAGAATTGATGCTTTTGAACTGTGGTGTTGGAGAAGACTCTTGAGAGTCCCTTGGACTGCAAGGAGATCCAACCAGTCCATTCTGAAGGAGATCAGCCCTGGGATTTCTTTGGAAGGAATGATGCTAAAGCTGAAACTCCAGTACTTTGGCTACCTCATGCAAAGAGTTGACTCACTGGAAAAGACCCTGACTCTGGGAGGGATTGGGGGCGGGAGGAGAAGGGGACGACAGAGGATGAGATGGCTGGATGGCATCACTAACTCAATGGACATGAGTCTGAGTGAACTCCGGGAGTTGGTGATGGACAGGGAGGCCTGGCATGCTGCGATTCATGGGGTCGCAAAGAGTCGGACACAACTGAGCAACTGAACTGAACTTAACTAAGAATTAAACATCAAGTGGTTTTAAAAGCTATTTAAATAAAAGACTCTGTAAGAACCAAATAAAAACATTACAGGAAACTGCTTGGAGTACAAATAATGTATATCAGATTTAATGCGAGGACAGATATATACTTAAGGAAGATGCTTCAGGTGAGTATGTATTCAATACAAGTACCAAGAAGAGAACTTAGAAGTAGGCCAGCTTGCTACACTGTATATAGACAAGGAACAGCAGAGAAAAAGATTGTCAAGCCGGATAGCTATCCCGGGGAACACACACTTCCACGATTACCACAACTCACAAGTCATTGCTCCTTATGCATATCTACCCTACTAGACCATAAGCTTCTTGAGTGCTGGAGCTATGAATGGTTGACAGAACCTAGCATTTATTCATTCAATTATTTACATTTATTGACAGAAATTCTAAATGAAAGGGTGACATAACACAAAATTAATGCTTGTATACTCTGCAATTCTGTTTAAGAGCTTTGGGGAGTGAATGAGGGGCAAGGAGGAGGAAGTGACACTCAAAAGGAAGCTGGAGAAAAGAATGTTCATGCTCTTAGTCACTTTTCTCTAGTACTTGGATAATTTCAACATGAATATATGTTAGTTTGTTGTTTTAAGTTACAAACTTCCATCAGGGTCCTCCACTCTGGAGATAACAGAAGCAAATTCTCTGCCTTAAAGAACTTAAGATAGGGGTGAGTTATTTATATGATAATGCCTGTATGTCCATATGATAAATGCTTATATGTCTCTGTTTTTCAGTTGCTAAGTCGTGTCTGACTAACTCTTTGGGACCCCCATGGACTGCAGCAAGTCAGGTTTCCCTGTCCTGCATATCTCCGGAGTTTGCTCAGACTCATGTCCATTGAGTGTGATGCCATCCAACCATCTTATCCTGCTGCCCCCTTCTCCTCCTGTCCTCACTCTTTCTCAGCATCAGGGTCTTTTCCAGTGAATCAGCTCTTCGCATCAGGTTGTCAAAGCTGGAGCTTCAGCATCAGATACACAAACTAAAACAGTAATATTAAAGTCATGAACAGGGTGACTGACAGAAAATAATGGGGGTTCTTGAGAAGGCCTCTCAGGCACATAACACTTAAGCAGAGACTTGAAGGATAAGAAATGAGTCAAACAAACAGGATGAAATCTTCCATGAAGAGGAAACAGCTTTACTTGTCAGGACATCAGAGAGCCTGATGTGTCTAGGTACTAAAGAGAGACCAGAATGGTAGCCCAGAGTGAATATTTAGGTAAATCAAGTCCTTGTCAAAGTGGAGAATAGTAAGATCAATATATACATAAGATGATTACTGGGAATCAGTTTTCTTGAGGTTCACCATGATCTGGATTTTTCCTTATAGTAAACAATACTCTTATAGCCTCAAGGAAGAAGGGGGCTTCCCAGGTGACTCAGTGGTAAAGAACCCTCCTACCAAGGAGAAACAAGAGACATGGGTTCGATTGCTGGGCCAGGAAGATCCCATGGAGTAGGAAATGGCAACCTATTCCAGTATTCTTGCTTGGGTAATTCCATGGACAGAGGAGACTGGCAAGCTCTCTGATATCCTGACAAAGCTGTTTCCTCTGCAAGGAAGATTCCATCCTGTTTGTTGACTCACTCCTTATCCTTCAAGTCTCTGCTTAAATGAAGGAAGAAAGGGGAGAGTAAAAATAACTGAAAAACTTTTATCCATTTCAAATCTGCCTAGGAATCTGTAGGGAGGTAATAGGAAGAGATAGACTCAACTGGAGAGAAAACGGTAGGCTTTGTTGCTTTACAAAAGAAGATATAATAATTTACTAAGTTTAATATCTAGCTGTGATCCTGGTTTTAAGCACCCACATAACTCTATGACTATGTCTGATAATATGGAAATACAGCATATGAACACATACCAAACAAGCCACATAAAAACAATTTGAAGAATAATTCTCGCTTTCTATGTTCAAGCTAGAGAAAATTTAAAGTGGATAAAGGCTTAACAACCACATAGAATTGCAAACAGTTTGAATAGCCAACCAAAGAGGAGTGCTGAAACAAAGTATGGCATATCCAAGGCAATGGCACCCCACTCCAGTACTCTTGCCTGGAAAATCCCATGGGCGGAGGAGCCTGGTGGGCTGCAGTCCATGGAGTCGCCAATAGTTGGAGACGACTGAGCAACTTCACTTTCACTTTTCACTTTCATGCATTGGAGAAGGAAATGGCAAGCCACTCCAGTGTTCTTGCCTGGAGAATCCCAGGGACAGAGGAGCCTGGTGGGCTGCCGTCTATGGGGTCGCACAGAGTCGGACACGACTGAAGCGACTTAGCAGCAGCAGCAGCAGCACATTATACAAAATCCTACAGTCTTTACAAATTATGCCATGAAAGAATCTTAACTGACCTGGAACAATTCTGAAACACCATTCATTTAAACACACATAATATGATCCCAAATTAAAAATATATACATTCATATATTACATAGATATATACATTTATTTACCAAAAGCATATTAACTAAAATATTAATAATGGTGACTATTGTGGGTAAAGAATTGGAGGTGATTTTTACAGCCTTTGTACTTTAACAATCTTTTACTAGTATAGATGTACATTATCTTGTAATGTTATTTAAAAACTAAACTTACTTTTAAAATAACTGTGGAGAAAATTCTGTTGAGAAAACCACAAAAGATGAGCATTTATCAAGATGATGCTAATAAGGTTATTTTGCTTCATAATAAACTCAAAGAATAAGGATCAATCTGATTAATTTACCTCAAACACATGAAATGAAACCCAGGTATTAACGTAATTATTCTCTCTTAAATTACTTCTTCCAAGGGCCTTTCAACTAGATCCAACTAAAAACCCATATAAATAAAATGATGCTGCTGCCTTATGGTTAATAAAACCGCCTATACAGCAAAATGTATAGGTTTAAGGTTTCAAACTTTACTCACATCGAGAAACTTTAAGAGGGGAGTTACAAGATAGGTGGCTTTTCCAAAGTAAGTAACTACACAACAGGTGATGCTTGGGTCGGATACACTGATGCTTTTTCAGGAAACCTAAGGAGAAAAAAGTGACCAAGCTGTATTTTTCCCCCCTCTGCCACTTGAAAAAATAAACAACACCCGCCCCACACCAGTCTACTCTCATCACCAGACAGAAAACTTCCAGATTCAGACAGCCTATGTGAATGTTTAGAAATCGCTCTCTTGACACATTTATAGGAATATTGCCCAATAAAAAAGGCTGGAACTACCAAACCCAAGACTATTTTTTTCTACCATGATGACAAAGGGTTGTGTTTATTCAACTACTTCATATCTGATTGGAAAATCCTATGGGTGGAGGAGCCTGGTAGGCTTCAGTCCATGGGGTTGCGAAGAGTAGGACACGACTGAGAGACTTCACTTTCACCTTTCACTTTCATGCATTGGAGAAGGAAATGGCAACCCACTCCAGTGTTCTTGCCTGGAGAATCCCAGGGACGGGGGAGCCTGGTGGGCTGCCGTCTATGGGGTTGCACAGAGTCGGACATGACTGAAGCGACTCAGCAGCAGCAGCAGCAGCATATCTGATTCATCTAAATCCTCTCAATTTAAATGTTATAACTCTTTTTAACAGGAAAGTTTTACTAAGCCTAGACTAGAAGTGAGCAGAAGTACTCACTAAACAGAAAATCATTATTGGTCAGCTAATCTATCAATATTTGTAGGATGCACTATGGCTCACTGATATAGATTTCAATTGTTAAACAGTATGATTCTTTAATAATTTTTTAATGTGTCAAATCTGTTTCAAATCAAACACAAGTTACACAGTAATTTATAATTGAAAAAAATATGTAGTTGTAAATAAGGATTTACTTGAACTGAGATTTAAAAAGGAGGTATATCTATATGTTAAGAGTTTGCATACACACCTACGGTACTTAATTCTTACAAGACAAGGAGTTTCTTCTACCTTCCTGATTAATTTCCTTAACCACAGATTTTCAATTTTACTTTGAAATTTTACATGTGCATCTTATTCAGGACAAGTGGTATTTGTCTCATAAAAGTTGTTTTCGATTTAACTTCTCAGAGATTAGTCTTAAAAGCATATTATTGTGTAGTTTTCTGGCAAAAACTATAGCTGTGAAGACAGACAATAGATTTACAGAACATAAATCGATATTCTTTTAGGGCTTAATCTTTCACTGGTAAAAATGAATTTAGTCTACTTGCTACCATCAATTTCAATACAAATCTAAAAGTTTTGACAATCTTAGACATCAGTAGGCAAATCAAAGTGACTGATAAAAAACATTCTACCATGTATCATTAGGAATAAATTTGTAAGAGATTCCCACATTCTTTTATGACAGAAAAAAAGCCAACAGAATCAAAACCAATATGGTATTTTTAAAAGTTACACATACGATACAAAAACTTAAAGCTGAGGTACTTTTGATGACATCAGTGGTGCCACTAAACAAGTTTTACAGTTTTGAATAATTTTACAGAGACTTGTTTGACATTTGAAGGAAAAATCCCTAAGGATAACAGAATATTCATTTTTCCTCCTTCCCTCCTTCCCCTCCCAACTATTCTTCCTTCCTTCCCACTAAAAGCACACTGAAAAAGTAGTGTGTTAGACAATCTAATTGAGTTAGTTGACTTTGATCTTTTTCATCAGAATGCTTTTCAGTGTGAGGGAATTAACCAAATAATTTCACTAAGTGGTAAATGAATTCCAAGATGTGTGACAAGAGGTGGTATAAACACACTGGTTGACTTAATATTATTATTTATTGTTTCCCCAGTTCTGCAAAGTTAAATGCCTGAGTTTTAAAATTATGTATGCAGTTAAATTTTTTATTTTTATTATAAAACAAAGTATGCAGAATAATGTAATAAGCATCCATGTATTCACTGTCAAAACTGAACATGTATTAACAGTTTGTCTTCTTTCACTCTTTTCAAAAAAGATTAAAAAAAAGCAAACCAAAGGTATTTGTAAAGACTTCCCTCATTCTTTGAATTTGCTTTTTTAAACTTAATGCTGTTTTTGACATGTATCTGTGTTAATCTACACAACTCAAATGCTTTCATTTAAATTGCTGTAGAGTATCCCAATATGAGTAAATGTATCATTTATTCTCCCAACAAGCTCAACATTTTGTATTATTATCAGGGCTAAAGTGAGTAAGTATGTATCTCCTTATGCCCATGAGTTTTTTTAGTGTAGAAATCTAAGCATGTAATTGCTGGATTTCCAAGATGAAAATCAATACCTTTCCTGATTGGTTTATGTCTAAATTTCATGTAGTTTTTCTTACTACTGCAAATATTCTTTAAACATTGTTATTTTTAGATTGGTGATACAAACTTTGGAATAGTTAACTGATGTCTGCTTAATTAATCTTGTATTTAACATTTCTTGACTAATTATTTGTAACAGTTTCTCTAACAGTTCTTTTGACTTTTCTATATGATCATCATCTGTAAATAATTCCTATCCCTTACCTCTATATACAGTTTCCTAATACTGACTAGTACAAGAAACTCTGGTACAGTGTCTTAACCCGAGCAGTAGTAGAAACATCCTTATTTTGTTCCTGACTTTAATGAAAACGTGTCTTACATTTAATCATTTGGTAAGATGTTTGTTATCAGTTTTTGGTCTATTTCTTATATCAGGTTAAGAAAGTCATATTTTATTTTACCAAAACTTTATATGATGAATGTTTGTTGAAGTTTACCAAAAAATTGGTAAGACTGGGGATCCTTCTGACCGTATGTTATTTTCTCCTTCAATATGCAGGAGATAGTTAACACAGTGGGCTTGAAGCTCTAATTTCAGAAGGACCTGCTTGCAAAGACAGCCCTGGTCAATGTGTGAAAATCTGACTTCTGAAACATTTCCTAACTGGTATAGATGTTTCATTGTGGCACGGCTCTTCATACACTGTGATTTATGGTGAGCACCTGCTCTCTTTCTGGAAGGCTAGAATTTTTGCAGTTGAGGGCAAAGAATGTCTGTGTGACCAGACCGCCAGGAAAACCCCCAATTTCTGAGTCTAAAAGGCCTTTTTTCTAAAAGGCTTCATTTTAGTTTCTGGAGAAAGCAGCACTATCAAGTGAGTCTCTTCCTGGGCTGGGAAGGGGAAGAATAGAAAGCCCGTATATGGATTTCTCCAGACCCCACTACACCTCTTTACCTAACTGAACCATCTAGTTGTATATACTTACTGTGTTGCTTATAATCAATCTTAGCTGTGATTACAACTCCCTCTGAGTCCTGTGACTCCATCATCTCATTTTGGGGGACCCCTGAAACACTCAATGCAAAGAGCTGATTCATTGGAAAAGACCCTGATGCTGGGAAAAGATTGAGGGCAGGAGGAGAAGGGGACGACAGAGGATGAGATGGTTGGATGGCATCACTGACTCAATGGACATGGGTCTGGGTGGACTCCAGGAGTTGGTGATGGACAGGAGGCCTGGTGTGCTGCAGTTCATGGGGTTGCAAAGAGTCAGACACAACTGAGCGACTGAACTGAATTGAAACACTCAATAATACAATAATAAGGTACAATAACAGATATCCTGTGTTAAACTGCTTCTGAAAAGTGTAGTCACTCAGTTGTGTCCAACTCTCTGCAACCCCATGGACTGTAGCCCACCAGGCTCCTCTGTCTATGGAATTCTCTAGGCTAGAAAACTGAAGGGGATTACCATTTCCTTCTCCAGGGGATCTTCCCAACCCAGGGATTGAACATGGGTCTCCCGCATTGCAGGCAGATTCTTTATCGTCTAAGCCCCAAGGGAAGCCCCAAACTGCTTTTATGTAAACATTCTTGGAATAAATCATGTTTGGGCATGATGTATTTTTAATTGCTTGATTCAGTTTTCTAATTTTCTGCTGAAATTTACCATCTATAAGTGATAAGTGTCTAATTTTCCTTTCTTTCACTTTCCTTTTCTAGTTCATAGTCATACTGATCTCAGCAGGTTTTATACATCTAGCTTATAAAACCACCTGAGTTTGAAAAAAGGAGAATAAAGGGCTCACTATACAGCTATAGTAGCAAATAGTATCTTGGTTTCTATGTTTTGATCCCTTGATTTATGTTTTATAGTTTTATATTATTGTTTTATTTTTAAATTATCCTTTCAGTATTTTACTATCTGAATTTTTGGTGGATATATTCCAGTTGTTTGTTATAACTGAGTAGGGCTTCCCAAATTGTCATACTTATTTTACTGCTACTTCATATTATTAGCAATTTGTTGTGGGAGGATTCTCAGTTTATCTTAATCTTCCACATGACTGAAACCAGAAATCAAACATTATTTGCCTATCTTCTATTGATGTTAGGGAAATCTAGAGAAAGGAGGAAATATATTAGAAAACATGGCAGAAAGCAAAGAAGAATTAAAGAGCCTCTTGATGAAAGTGAAAGAGCGGAGTGAAAAAGTTGGCTTAAAACTCAACATTTAGAAAACTAAGATCATGGCATCTGGTCCCATCACTTCATGGCAAATAGAGGGAGAAACAATGGAAACAGTGACAGACTTTATTTTGGAGGGCTCCAAAATCACTGCAGATGATAACTGCAGCCATAAAATTAAAAGATGCTTGCTCCATGGAAGAAAAGTTATGACCAACCTAGAGAGCACATTAAAAAGCAGAGATGTTACTTTGCCAACAAAGGTCCATCTAGTCAAAGCTGTGGTTTTTCCAGTAGTCATATATGGATGTGAGAGTTGGACTATAAAAAAAAGCTGAGCAGCAAGGAATTGTTGCTTTTGAATTGTGGTGTTGGAGAAGACAGCAAGGAGATCCAACCAGTTCATCCTAAAGGAAATCAATTCTGAATATTCATTGGAAGGACTGAAGCTGAAGCTGAAACTCCAATACTTTGGCCACTACATGTGAAGAACTGACTCATTAGAAAAGACCCTGATGCTGGGAAAGATTGAAGGCAGGAGGAGAAGGGGACAACAGAGGATGAAATGGTTGGATGGCATCACTGACTCAATGGACATCAGTTTGAGCAGGCTCTGGGATTTGGTGATGGACAGGGAAGCCTGGCATGCTGCAGTCCGTGCGGGTCACAAAGAGTCAGAAATGACTGAGTGAATAAACTGACTGACTGACTGAAATTTGGCAAATGTTTTGATTTTTGAAATGTGATTTATAAGCTAGATATCATTTTTGTTTATACATTGAAGAACAGATTATCAAAGTGATAATTTACATGGGTTTTTAAACCAATATCCACATTATGATATTTGCAGTTAGATTTTAGAGAAATGAGAAACATGGAATTTTCAGAGACATGGTTTGATAATTAAAAGCATTACCTTTAATTTTATGCTTTTAAAATTAATAGAACAAAATTTATGGAATATTTAAATAGTAATGAGTTTGAGTAAGTTCCGGGAGTTGGTGATGAACAGGGAAGCCTGGTGTGCATGGGGTCGCAAAGAGCTGAACACAACTGAGCAACTAAACTGACTGACTAAGGTACATTAAAACCGGGTAGAAAGACTGGCAGTCAAAACCCCTGATTTATAGCTCTCACAGTGGATCAATTACTAGCCAGGTATTTCTGTTTGTGAACATTTTTCATTGATATAATGTGGTCAGTTGGACTCCATTCTCTCTGTGAATTATAGGAATCATTAACAGTGTCATCATCATCATGATATTTTTCAGCTGTTCTGAAAAGAAAAGAGACTATTTTCTCTACAGTATAGCAAGTGGATTAAGCATATTTGTCTTGGTTTCTGAACATATTTCTACCTTGAAGTAGCTTTGTGAATAAACTGATATTCTAGATAAAATTAGTTTAAGAAAATAAATTATTCAGTAGGACCTATTAATGATCTGTCTCCCTCATTATGATTATGTAATTAATCATTTTCAGAATATAACACAAAGTTCTTAGGTTTGGTTTATTCACTAAGTCATGTCCGACTCTTGTGACCCCATGGACTGTAGCCTGCCAGGCTCCTCTGTCCATGGGATTCTCCAGGCAAGAATACTGGAGTGGGTTGCCATTTCCTTTTCCAGGGGATCTTCCCCACTCAGGAATCAAACCCAGGTCTCCTGCACTGCAGGCAGATTCTTTACCACCTGAGCTATCTTAGGGCTTTTGGGGGGAAAGTTGGTATTCTTTGCAATGTCTGTCCTTGATTAGATCTCTTCACATGAAAAAAAAGTGTCCTTTCAGCCATATGTAAATCACTAAAGTTAGCACACTCCCTCACATCAAACACAAAAATAAAACTCAAAATGGCTTGAAGATTTCATTATAAGACATGACACTATAAAACTCCTGGAAGAGACTGTAGGCAAAACTTTCTCTGACATTAAGTCATAGCAGTCCTTTCTTAGATCAGTCTCCCAAAGCAAAAGAAATAAAAGCAAAAGTAAACAAATGGGACTGATTAAATTTGAAAGCTTTTATACAGCGAAGAAAATCATAAGCAAAATGGAAAGACAAACTATGGGAGAAAATATTTACAAATGATGTGCTTAATTTCCAAAATGTACAAACAGCTCATATAGCTCAAAAAACCCCAAACAATCCATTCAAAAAACAGGAAGAAGACCTAAACAGACATTTCTCTAGAGAAGACATAAAGAGAGCCAACAGGCACATGAAAAGATACTCAACACTGCTAATTATTAGAGAAATGCAAATCAAAACTACAATAATAAATTACCTCACACCAATCTAATGGTCATCATTAAAAAGTCTACAAATAATAAATGCTGGAGAGGGTGTGGAGAAAAGGTGCTGGTGGACAGGTAAATTGGTGTGGCCACTATGGAAAACATTCCAAGTGCTTTAGAAAACTAAAAATAAGAGTTACCATATAATTCAGCAATCCCACTCCTGGTCATGTATCCAGAAAAGATGAAAACTAGTTCAAAGAGATACATGCACCCCAAGGTTGATAGCAGCACTATTTACAACAGCCAAAACACAGCAGTGTTCATCTACAGATCAATCAATAAAGATATGTGCATGCATGCTCAGTCAGTCCTGTCTGACTTTGCAACCCTGTGAACTGAAGCCTGCTAGGCTCCTCTGCCCATGGGATTTTCCAGGCAAGAATACTGAAGTGGGTTGCCACTGTCTTCTCCAGAGGATCTTCCCAGCCCAGGGATCGAACCTGGGTCTCCTGCTTTGTAGGCAGACACTTTTACCGTCTGGGCCACCCGGGAAGTCTTTGGTTAAGGAGAGTTCATTTATAGCACAGATATTTATTTGCTCACTCAGCACAGGAAAATCACTGTTTCTTGACTCACCATCTTCTATGCTATACCTGAGGACCTATAGGAATATATCAGGGTTGGCCAAAAAGTTCCTTCAGTAAAAATGACCTAATTTTTCATTTTCACCATGAACTTTACCGAACAATGTATTCACCATTCTGTTCTACTACCTTCTGCCATTTTAAAAGCAACTTCATAACTCCATCTTCCCCAAACACCTTATCTTCATAAGCAAAGAACTGTTCCAAGTGCCCTTTCTATAGTCTTCCAGGGAACTGAAATTTTTCCACTAATAGAATTGTGTAAATACCAAAATAAATGGAAATCCAAAGATGAATACCACAGATGACTCAGAACTTCCCAGCCAAGCTTTAACAGTCTTTGTCTGTCATCAAAGAAACATACAATCTTGCAATATCCTGATGGGAGATTATGCATTTTCTGTTGACTAATTCTGACACTTTTTATAAAGGGCTGCCTTCAGTTGGTCAGACTGGGAGCAAAACTAATCGTTCGGTTTTCCAGATGGAGCTCATAATAGAGCACTCCCTTCCAATCCCACCATACACATAACATTACTTTCTTTGGACGAAGGCAGGTCTTTGGTGTGGTTGGTGGTGGTTCACTTCACTTGCCCCACGATCTCTTCTGTTCTACACTATTGTACAGTATCAATTTGTCATTGCTTATCACAATTTGTTTTAAAAACGAAACACTGTCATTACACTTCAGTAGAGAATAGCATATAAAATATAGTCAAGAAGGGTTTTTTTTTTTAATGCAAAAGTAAAATGTCAATGTGATTAACATGACCATGCTGATGCAGATGATTTTCAATGCTTGATATGGATATTTTCTGTGTGTTGGCTATCTTCTGAGTACAGGGTATCTCCCGTAGCATTGACTATATTCAAATAATGTCTCAATGTTATCGCAATCAACTTTAACTGGTCTAACTGACTTTGGAGAATCCTTTAGTGAGAAATTTGCAGCATGAAACACTGCAAACCACTTTTGACATGTTTGATCAGTCACAGCTCCTTCTCCATCCACTACACAATCTTTTTGTGTGTGTGTTTCAGTTGCATTTTTACTTTTCTTGAAAAACTAAAGCATAATAAGCTGAAAATGTTACTTTTTTCCCTTCATCTTCACTATTAAAATGGCTACACAAAAACTCACCAATTTTGAATAAAAGCTTTTTTTAAAAAAGAGATCAAATCAAGATGGTGTAGTTAAAGGAAGTATGCTCATCTCCTCCTGTGAGAGCCCAAAAATCCCAACTAGCTGTTGAACAACCATCAACAGAAGGACCCCGGAAATCACACACAAAAAGATACCCTATATTCCAAGAAAAAGGAGAAGCCACAATGAAATGGTAGGATCACAATAAAATCAAATCCTATACATACTGGGTGGGATCTAGTGGCTTACTGTTTCATAATTTAAAAAATTAAAAACCAGATAAAGGGACATGTTGCCAAAAGAAAACAAAAGTTTGCTTTCTTTTTTTTTTTTTTGCACACTGATATGACTGCTGTCACAATATAATCTAACAAAATTGTTCTGAATGAAGTTAAAGACAAGCAAGAGCCATCTTACAGAAAAAAACAAACAAACATTAAGGCCAACCAATTACATTTTTTCATTTCATACTCTGCCTCTTCTACCTTTCAACTTTAACATTCTTGATAATAATGAAATTCTCTCAGTTCAGTTCAGTTGCTCAGTCATGTCCAACTCCTTGCAATCCCACGGACTGCATCACACCAGGCTTCCCTGTCCTTCATCAATTCCCAGAGTTTGCTCAAACTCATGTCCATTGAGTCGGTGATGCCACCCAACCATCTCATCCTCTGCCGTCCCCTTCTCCTCCTGCCTTCAGTCTTTACCAGCATCAGGGTCCTTTCAAATAAGTCAGTTCTTCACATCAGGTGGCCAAAGTATTAAAGTTTCAGCTTCAGCATCAATCCTTACAATGAATATTCAGGACTGATTTCCTTTAGGATGGACTGGTTGGATCTCCTTGCAGTCTCTCAAGAGTCTTCTCCAACACCACAGTTCAAAAGCATCAATTCTTCAGTGCTCAGCTTTCTTTGTAGTCCAACTCTCACATCCATACATGATTACTGGAAAAGCCATAGCCTTGACTAGATGGACCTTTGTTGGCAAAGTAATGTCTCTACTTTTTAACATTCTCTACGCAAACTAATTCTTCACAACCCTAAATCTAAAACATGATACTGATACTTATCTTTAGAAAGGTATTTATAAAAAGGATTTAAAGACCTGATTTCAGGTCCTGGTAAAACAATTTTCTGTTTACTTGAATCATTAAAATACAGCACTTAACCTCTCTAAGCTTCCATCCTTTCAGGAGTTTAAAAACAATGTACATTTCATGAGGATAAAAACAGTGTATATTACAAAGCCAATCATTACACTTGTTAGATTCAAATGAAAGCAAAGCAAATAAGATCAAATAACAACAGCTAACATTTATGAGTGCTCAGTACTGTCTAGGAAGCACTACTACGAACAAGCTGGTGGAAGTGATGGCATCTGAGCAGAGCTATTTAAAATCCTAAGATGCTGTTAAAGTGCTACATTCAACATGTCAGCAAATTTGGGAAACTTAACAGTGGCCACAGGACTGGAAAAGGTCAGTGTCCATTCCAATCCCAAAGAAGGGCAATACCAAAGAAGGTTCAAACTAACACACGATTATGTTCATTTCACATGTCAGCAAGGTTATGCTTGAACTCTTTCAAACTAGGTTTCAGGAGTATGTGAACTGAGACCTTCCAGAGGTACAAGCTAGAATTCGAAAAGGCGGAGGAACTAGAGATCAAATTGCCAACATTCACTGGATTGTAGAAAAACCAAGGAAATTCCAGAAAAACATCTACTTCTGCTTCACTGACTACACTAAAGCCTTTGTGTGGATCACAACAAACTGTGGGAAATTCTTAGAGATGGGAGTACCGGACCATGTTACTTGTCTCCTGAGAAACCTATATATGCGGGTAAAAAAGCAACAGTTAAAACGAGACATGGAACAATGTACTGGTTCTAAACTGGCAATGGAGTACAACAGGCCATATAGTGAGTATCACTATGCTTATTTAACTTCTATGCAGAATGTGCTGTGTGCTTAGTCGCTCAGTCGTGTCCCACTCTTTGCAACCCCTTGGACTGTAGCCCGCCAGGCTCCCCTGTCCATGAGGATTCTCCTGGCAAGTATAGTGGAGTGGGCTGTCATGCCCTCCTTCAGGGGATCTTCCCAATCCAGGGATTGAACCCAGGTCTCCTGCATTGCAGGCAGATTCTTTATCATCTGAGCCACCAAGGAAGCCAAGCTGGATGAATCACATGCTGGTATTAAGATTGCCAGAAGAAATACCAACAACCTCAGATATGCAGGATGCCACCCTAATGGCAGAAAAGGAAGAACAACTGAAGAGCCTCTTGATAAATGTGAAAGAGGAGAGTGGAAAAGCAACAACTTTCAAAAAACTAAGATCATGGCATCCAGCATCACTCAGATCAGATCAGATCACATCAGTCGCCCAGTCGTGTCCGACTCTTTGCGACCCCATGAATTGCAGCACGCCAGGCCTCCCTATCCATCACCAACTCCCGGAATTCACTGAGACTCATGTCCATCGAGTCAGTGATGCCATCCAGCCATCTCATCCTCTGTCGTCCCCTTCTCCTCCCGCCCCCAATCCCTCCCAGCATCAGAGTCTTTTCCAATGAGTCAACTCTTCGCACGAGGTGGCCAAAGTACTGGAGTTTCAGCTTTAGCAGAATTCCTTCCAAAGAAATCCCAGGGCCGATCTCCTTCAGAATGGACTGGTTGGATCCCCTTGCAGTCCAAGGGACTCTTCAAGAGTCTTCTCCAACACCACAGTTCAAAAGCATCAATTCTTCGGCGCTCAGCCTTCTTCACAGTCCAACTCTCACATCCATACATGACCACAGGAAAAACCATAGCCTTGACTAGACGGACCTTTGTTGGCAAAGTAATATCTCTGCTTTTGAATATGCTATCTAGGTTGGTCTTAATGGCAAACCGAGGAAAAGTAGAAACAGTGATAGACTTTATTTTCTTGTGCTCCAAAATCACTGCGGAAGGTGACTGTAGCCATGAAATTAAAAGACACTTGCTCCTTGGAAAAAAAGCTATGACAAACCTAGATAGCACATTAAAAAGCAGAGATACCACTTTTCTGACAAAAGGCTGTATAGTCAAAGCTATGGTTTTTCTGGGATTCCCTGGGGGCTCAGACCGTAGAGAATCCTCCTGCAATCCCGGGAGACATGGGTTCAAACCTTGGGTCAGGAAGATTCTCTGAAGAAGGGAATGGCCACCCACTTCGGTATTCTTGCCTGGAAAATTCCATGTGCAGAGAAGCCTGGAGGGCTACAGTCTCTGTGGTCAGAAAGAGTCAGATGTGACTAAGTGACTAACACACTTAGTTTTTCCAGTAGTCATGTACAGATGCGAGAGTTGGACCATAAAGAAGGCTGAGTGACCATGAATTGATGCTTTTGAACTGTAGTGCTGGAGAAGACTTTTTGGCATCCCTTGGACTGCAAGGAGATCAAACCAGTCAATCCTAAAGGAAATCAACCCTGAATATTCATCCGAAGGACTAATGCTAAAGCTGAAGTTTCAATAGTTTTGCCACTTGAGGCAAATAGTCGACTCACTGGAAAAGACCCTGAAGCTGGTAAAGATTGAGGGCAGGAGGAGAAGGGAGCAATAGAGGTAAGATGGTTGGATGGCATCACCAACTCAATGGACATGAGTTTGAGCAAACTCTGGGAAATAGTGAACAACAGGGAGGCCTGGCGTGCTGTAGTCCACAGGGTCGCAAAGTGTCAGACATGACTTAGCAACTGAACAACTGTCCCATAATATGTTAAATCCTTTAACTATTTATTTAACCTCATTTATATCTAGTCTTCATAGAAACTCAAAAAAGTAGATATAATAATTACTCCTATTCATAGATGAGGAATTCATGACTTCGTAAAGGTTAAGTAGCTATCCAATATCACAAGTGAACAAGACACAATTGGAATTTGAATGAAAAACAGTCTCCATTTTAGTTCCTGATCCACGCTAAAGGGTTTTAGAGCTATTAATGCTGTTTATACATGCAAGGTGATTATTACTATTTTAGTATTACTCAAAATGTCACTAATAATAACAGTTTCAACCTGGTAATCTAGTTCTTAAATCTCCAACATTTAGGAGTGCATCAGCAACAAGAAGTGATGATGGTGGCGCTAAAGAGGACTTGTCCACATACTTAAAATCTCAGTGAACTCCTCTAAATTCATACCTCAAGACAAGTACCCATTCAATGCAGTTCATTCTATGTAAAATATTTACTTTCAAGGGTAAATATTTCAGCAGGTCAATTAGTACTGTAAAATAATTTAAATAGTCTGAATTTCATTTCATAAAATTTTGTAACAAGAAAATTTCTTCGTTACCTTAATCTCAGTTGTAAAGGATTATTTTGTGATCATGATAATTAGTCAATGTTTATTGAAAACATACAGTATATTCAAGAAACTAGAGAAATGATGTCAAGAGAGAAAGAGGAAAAGAACTTTAAAGATTTCCTCAAACTGAGAGAAATATCTCACAAGCTTTCTAGCTCCTTCAGGGTCCTTCATGATTAAGAAATTAATAATCTCCTGAAGACTAATTTAATTTGCAACTTGCCTTGAAAAATGGTGTCCTGGGTAACAGGCACAAGTAGCATGGTTACCATAAAGATAATATGGTTGCTCACTATTAAAAATTATTAAATTGGCATTCAAGACCACTGCTGCTCAACAGAACTTGCTCAACAGAACTTTCAGCAATAATGGAAATATTCCCCTACCTGCACTGCCTACTAGGTAACCACTAGCCACATGTGGCTATTGAGCACTTGAAATGTGATTATGGTAACAAAGCAACTGATTTTAAATTTATTTAATTTTAATTAAGTTGCCATATGTGAATTGAGGCTATTATGACAGTACAGGTCTACATCATAAGGTTAAAAATAACCCCTTGAATTGATTGGCATGAACCTATGTTCAAGATACTAACTTTTTCTGGATGAAGTAAAATAAATCCAGTTCCTGCGGTTACAAACCTGAGTCTGATTCTGGACCCACAATTACCCCTTCAAGGCACTCGAGGGGTCAGCCTGACACATAACCACATCCTACCACGACTTCTCTGCAGCAGCACTCATCTGTACCCTCTCCCTAAGAGTGCCTACCCTATCTTGTCGCACAAAGCATTTTTCAAATAGTCCTTACTTTCTTTTGCCTCCTCTTAATCAAATTGACAGAAACTAAAGCACATTCCAAAGGCAACAAGCAGAGCTGCTAAAATGAAGACAGTGGAGATGGACGCTTTTATCTAAAGACATGAACTCAAATATAAATCAAACACTACAACTTAGTAGTCACATCCAAAACCCCAGGTGGATATGCATCCTAGCCATAAAACTCTTAAAATATGACAAGCTGAAAAATGGAGCTGAAAAATGGAGACCAAGTAACACCCACAATTATTAAAAGGTTGGCTCACAGACAACCAAAGGGTAATAAAATGCCCAAGAGTCTGGCCTTTTATTATTTTCACAAAGCAATTCTAACAGAAAGTTACTACACATTAATAAAAATTAATTGGGGAAATTTAGAGATGGGAAAGAGAAGACAATGAGGAAGATGAGGGAAAGAGTATATTTCAATACATTCACTATCTTCCTGTTCCCTACTAAGTCTAAGAAATTCAAGTTATACAAAGTAAGAACTAAACTGAAGACTATTGAGTTGTTTCCTTTTCTTACACTCAATTTTTCCTCAAACGAAAATTAGGCATGTTCAAAAAATGATGTAAAATCATTAAAAGTTAACTCCACAAAAACTATTCCAGGAGTATTTAAACTCTTAAAAAATGTTAAACCTAGATATCAGGCTTTTAAACTTCAATTATTCAAATTGCAGTTATAATTTACTTTCAGATCTATCAATAAGAATTAGAATATTTAGTACAGCTTGAGTTTGAGGTTCTTTGCTTAGTAATTATATAACACTGTCTTTTCACAGGCCATTTAAAAAGTTCATCTTCATTTCCCAGCTCTCTTATCCTATTAATTGGAAGCAGCCAAGACTAAAGCAGTTCCTTAACTGAATAAACTCTCTTAATCTGTAGTTTGAAAACTGTCACTTTGCTATTTATTTTGGCTTACAGGATGCATGGAAACTACACTTTAAGATACACTGTGTATTATTTAATAATAATACACTGTTTATTTAATAATACACAGTGTATTATTAAGATTAATACACACCATTTTATGTTTAAGCTGATCAACAGGAAGGTAGCAGAGAGCAATGAGAGGCGGTCCCTTCAACTAACCATCCAAGAGCCCCATAACCTCACCAAGCAATTTACCAGTCCCGCCCCTGATACGCCCACCAGTACTCCAAAAATAGTCAGGAAACTTTAAACCCCCCCCCCACCGGCCCTACTGTCAGGACTTTCCCTACCCTAGCACACTGACACACCCCTAACTATCCAGTACTAAGGTAACCTTTGGTGGCCATTGGACTTTAACTGCTCATAAATATTCCTTGAAAACATACATCTAATTGTAACAGACTGAATTATGTGAAGGACATGCGCAGTAGAGCATCCTTCCATATTACTATAACTTGCAGCAGTTACTCAACAAACTCCCTGGATTATGCAAATGATCCTGCCTTAAAAACTCTTGTACCCCAACCCTCCAGGGAAATTTGTCTCCCTTGACGGCCCTCTCTCATGAAGTGTTCTCTCTGTTCTTTGTGTGCACTTAGTCGGGTCCAACTCTTTGCAATTTGTTCTTTCTTTCCTTATTGTTAATAAACCTTCTTGCAATGGGGTAAGACCTTAAATTCTTTGCATCCCTACCAAGAGCCAAGGCCCCCAGGAGGAAGTCTCCAGATCCCTTCTGCTAACAAAGCCACCTTCTTAACAATTAGAAACAATCAGAGTAAATTCAGTGGCTGAAAAATCAAAGTACAATATGAAAGAAATCGTTCAGTTCTAACCACTTGAACATCATCTATTAGAATACTCATTTCTTTTCTTAAAATGATAGTGAGAAACAGAAGTATCTGTTCCTTTTACATGAAAATGGAAAAATGAGCACAGACATTCTTTCCCCAGGTTTTAAAAGTATATTGCACCACAGACAGTTTCAAAATATTTTGTAGATGAGAATGACAATCTAACAGGACAAACTTTTTAACGTGGAACCGGAAAACTGAGAGGAAGAGAGGAGGGAGAAAGAGCTACTGTGGCATAATTTAAAGAAAAAACACTACCAAAATACATTTTAAGTTCAGAGCATACCTAGTATCAAAGTGTACTCTCTTTGATAAGTTTAGAAATTAAGATCACAACAAATATCAAAGTATACTTTTTCTGGTAGAACAGAAAGGAAATATTCAGGAAGCCAGTCTGAAAAATTTAAGTCAAGAAACAGGCACTAATCAAACAACAACAAAAACAAAATCTAAGAGCATAGCCAGATCATTCGCTAAAGCAGATCCTAAACAATGCTTTACTCCAGGCATATGTTTTACAGAAAAAAAGGAATGGCATGAACAACAATGCCACAATTGGCAAACGATGACTGCATGTTTTTTCTTCTACTAAGGTGGAGAGAAAAAAATCCCCATTATTTGCTATGTCAGTCTTTTAGAATCATAGAATATGAACCGCTACACAGGAGTATAAAATGAAGTAGGGCAAAAGCTAACAGGGTTTCTCAAGAGAACAGACTGGTCATAGCAAACACTATTTCCAACAGCTCAAGAGAAGACTCTACACATGGACATCACCAGATGGTCAATACTGAAATCAGATTTATTGTGCTCTCTGCAGCCAATGATGGAGAAGCTCAATACAGTCAATAAAAACAAGGCCTGGAGCTGACTGTGACTCAGATCATGAGCTCCTTACTACAAAATTCAGGCTTAAACTGAAGAAAGTAGGGAAAACCATTAGGCCATTCTGGTATGATTGAAATCAAATCCCTTATGATTATATAATGGAAGTGACACACAGATGCAAGGAATTAGATCTGATAAAGTGAAGTAAAACTATGGATGGAGGTTTATAACACTGTACAGGAGGAGGTAACCAAAACCATCCCCAAGAAAAAGAAATGCAAGAAGGTAAAGTGGTTGTGTGAGAAGGCTTTACAAATAGCTGAGCAAAGAAGAGAAGCAAAAGGAAAGGGAGAAAGGGAAAGATACATTCAAATGAATGCAGAGTTCCAGAGAATAGCAAGGAGAATAAAAAGGCCTTTTTACAGGAACAATGTGAAGAAACAGAGAAAAACAGTAGAATGGCAAAGACTAGCCACCTCTTCAAGAAAATTGAGAGATATCAAGGGGAACATTTCATGCAAGGATGGGAATGATAAAGGACAGATACAGTAATGACCTAACAGAAGCAGAAGGGATTAAGAAAAGGTTGCAAGAATACACAGAAAAACTATACAGAAAGGGTCTTAATGACCCAGATAACCACGATGGTGTGGTCATTCACCTAGACCCAGACATCCTGGAGTGTGAAGTCAAAGAGGCTTTAGAAAGTATTATTACAAACAAACCTAGTGGAAGTGATGGGTACCTAGCTGAGCTATTTAAAATCCTAAAAGATGTTGCTGTGAAAGTGCTCCATATAATATGTCAGCAAATTTGTCATACAATATGTCATACAAAACTCAGCTGTGGCCACAGGACTGGAAAAGGTCATTTTTCATTCCAATCCCAGGGAAGGGCAAAGCCAAACAATGTTCAAACTACCATACAACTGCACTCATTTCACATGCTAACAAGGTTATGCTCAAAATGCTTCAGGCTTGGCTTCAGCAGTTCATGAACCAAGAACTTCCAGATGAACAAGCTGGATTTAGGAAAGGGAGAGGATCTAGAGAGCAAAATGTCAACATTTGTTGGATCATGAGAAAGCAAGGGAATTCCAGAAAAACATATATTTCTGCTTCACTGACTACGCTAAAGCCTTTCACTGTGTGGATCACAATGAACTATGGAAAATTCTTAAAGAGATGGGAGTATCAGACCATCCTACCTATCTCCTGATAAACCTGTATGTGGGTCAAGAAGCAACAGTTAGAACTGAACATGGAACAACAGACTGCTTCAATACTGGGAAAGAAGTACAACAAGGCTGTATATTGTCACCTTGCTTATATAACTTATATGCAGAGTACATCATGTGAAATGTGGGGCTGGATGAATCACAAGCTGGAATCAAGAGTGCTAGGAGAAATATCAACAACTTCAGAAATTCAGATGATAACACTAAGGGCAGAAAGGGAAGAGGAACTAAAGAGCCTCTTGATAAGGGTTAAAGAGAAGAATGAAAAACCTGGCTTAAAACTCAACATTCAAAAAACTAGGATCATGATTTCCAGTTCCATCACTTTATAGCAAATAAAAAACGAAAAAGTGGAAGCAGTGACAGATTTTATTTTCCTGGGCTCCAAAATCACTGCAGAGACTGCAGCCATGAAATTAAAAGGAAGGAAAACTATAACAAACCTAAATAGTGTATTAAAAAGCAGAAATATCACTTTGTCAAAGACAAAGGTATGCATATAGTCAAAGCAATGTTTTTTCCAGTGTCATGTGCAGATGTGAGAGTTGGACCATAAAGAAGGCTGAGCACCAAAGAATTAATACTTTCCAACTGTGGTGCTGGAAAAGACAACTGAAAGTTTCCTGGACTGCAAAGAGATCATCAAACCTGTCATTCTGAAGGAAATTAACCCTAAATATTCTTTGGTAAGACTGATGCTGAAGCTGAAGCTCCAATACTCTGGCCAACTGAGGTGAAGAGTTGACTCACTGGAAAAGACCCTGATGCTGGGAAAGATTGAAGGCAAAGGAGAAGGGGGCGGGAAAAGGTGAGATGGTTAGATAGCATCATCGACTCAATGGACATGAATTTGAGCAAACTCCAAATCAGGAAAGGAGTACGTCAAGGCTGCATACCGTCAACCTGCTTATTTAACTTATGTGCAAAGTACATCATACAAAATGCCAGGCTGGATGAAGCACAAGCTGGAATCAAGATTGCCGGGAGAAATATCAATAACCTCAGATATGCAGATAACACCACCCTTATGGCAGAAAGTAAAGAAGAACTAAAGAGGTTCTTGATGAAAGTCAAAGAGGAGAATGAAAAAGTTGGCTTAAAACTCAATATTCAGAAACCTAAGATCATGGCATTCAGTCCCATCACTTCATGGCAAATAGATGGGGAAATAATAGAAACAGTGAGAGACTTTATTTTCTTGGGCTCCAAAATCACTGCAGATGGTGAGTGCAGCCAAGAAATTAAAAGATGCTTGCTCCTTGGAAGAAAAGTTATGACCAACCTGGACAGCATATTAAAAACAGAGACATTACTTTGCCAACAAAAGTCCGTCTAGTCAAAGCTATGATCTTTCCAGTAGTCATGTATGGATGTGAGTTGGACTATAAAGAAAGCTGAGGGCCAAAGAATTGATGCTTTTGAATTGTGGTGTTGAAGAAGACTCTTGATGGACTGAAAGGAGATCCAACCAGTCCATCCTAAAGGAAATCAGTCCTGATTATTCATTGGAAGGACTGATGCTGAAGCTGAAACTCCAATACTTTGGCCACCTGATGCAAAGAACTGACTCAATGGAAAAGACCCTGATGCTAGGAAAGATTGAAGGCAGGAGGAGAAGGGGATGACAGAGAATGAGATGGTTGGATGGCATCACCAACTTGATGGACATGAGTTTGAGCAAGCTCCAGGACTTGGTGATGGACAGGGAAGCCTGGCATGCTTCAGTCCATGGGATCGCAAGGAGCTGGACACGACTGAGAGACTGAACTGAACCAGGAGATACTGGAGAACAGAAGAGCCTGGAATGCTGCTATCTATGTGGTGAGAAGGGGATGACAGAGGATTAGATGGCTGGATGGCATCACTGACTCGATGGACATGAGTCTCAGTGAACTCCGGGAGTTGGTGATGGACAGGGAGGCCTGGCGTGCTGCGATTCATGGGGTCGCAAAGAGTCGGACACAACTGAGCGACTGATCTGATCTGATCTGATGTGGTGGCAAAGAGTCAGACACAACTTAGCGACTGAACAACAGCAACACAACAGCAACAACAATAATAATATATATAATAAAAGCATAAAGTGGTTTTACGTTCATCTTTGCTGTAAGGATGTTTTAAGAGTTTATATGATCCTCCTCTTCTATGAATCAAAGATGTCAACTATAATACAAGTTATGACAGAAATTTTGAAATTTTACATGTTCTTTTATATTTATTGGTATTTATGATACTTGTTGATATTTATTTGTAAGGTTGGTTACCTTAAATTTACTAAAAGTAAAATTTTCATTGCAATTATTAAATCGTGAAAAGCAAAATTTCTACTATAATCATTCAATTAAAGTCATAATTTAAAAAAATAAATAAAAAATAATTGGGAAAAGAATTAGGAACATATGAATAGAAGCCTATAATTTTTTTAATATGAAAGAAACAAAGTGGATGCACTGTGCAACTACATAGCTTTATATTTCTTGACTCAGCCATTTCTCCTCAAATTCAGCATTTTGTTATTACATGAATCATAATATTCATTCTCATAATGAATGCTGTTCTTAAAGACAATTTAAGGTTTTCCTGAATTTGAGATACAAGCTTATAGCTTATTAATGAGGTGATTCTGATACAATTTCTATTATTCACAGTTTATAAAATTCAGAGAGTAGCTTCAATAAAATAGCATCACTAAGATAAATTCTTAAAGAGAAAGTATACATATGAAAAGTGTAAGAGGTTTCCTATATTACATGTAAGAATGTCAACAAAATCTCACAATGAGTAGCTGAACTGAAAGCTAAGTTTTATTTATTATGGAGGGGAATAGTACTTATGGAGGACAACAGCAATTTGGTCAAAATGCTTATTAAGAAGCTCTGATACAATTTCTCCATAAAAGAGACATAGAAAAAGACAGAATAAACTTGAAAAAAATTACATTGAAGCATAAAGCTTAGACACTCCAAGTGCTTATTCTTTATAATTAGGATTTCTTCCACATGTAGATTGAGGCAACAAGTTGTAAAATGTTTGGCACCAAAACTTTCACCAGACATTATAGTCATCCATAACTAATAAGATCAGAAAGGAAAACCACATGTAAAAATTAAAGTCTCATCTCTTAACTAAAGAACTGTAAAAGGATATTTAAACAATATCTAACATAGTACTTTTTTTTTTGCCTTACAATATTATGTTTCACACGTACAGCAAAGTGATTCGAACAGAACGTGTTTGTGTACACTTTTTCCAATTATTGTCCAACACAGGTTATAACAAGATACTGATCACTTCTTCCAATTATTTTCCACTACAGGTTATTACAGGATATTGAATATAGTTCCCTGTACTGTTTGCAGCAATAGAGACACAGATGTAGAGTACGAACATGCAGACACAGCCGGGGAAGGAGAGTGGGACGAACTGAGAAAGCAGCGCGGACGTGACACACCACCATGTGTAAAACAGACGGCTGGTGGGAAGCTAGTAAGTAACACAGTACTTTCTGAACAGATATTCACAAAATAAGTTAAACTGTTGTGATTTAAAAAAAGAATTTAACTTAAAAATACAAAAGCTAAAGGAAAACACTTCATTAACACAATTCTGAAAGAAAAAGGTAATAACTCAGTTTACAAAAAGAGGAGTATGGTGGAGTGAGGGCAATTTAAACTAGCTAGTATAAGAAATTTTCATTTTCAAACAGTATAAGAATCTCCAGCATGTAATAACACATGCATCTTTCAGATTATGTGACCAAAAAAGGGAGGTGATCGTCCTGAAAGTATCACCAAAAGCTCTGTTTTCAAATCCATTGGAGTTTCAGACACAAAAAGCAATATATTACATGATTCTCTTTACATGAAATATCCAATACTGGAAAATCCACAGAGATAGACAGTAGATTAGTAGTTGCTAGGGGCTGGAGAGAGGAGGGAACAAGGAATGACTGCTAATGGGTACATGGTTACATTTTTGATAAAAATGGTCTAAAGGTAGAATGGTAATGAATGCACAACTCTGTGAATTCACTAAAAAACAATCACTGAACAGTACACTTTCCAAGCGTGAACTTTATGGTACATGAATTATATTTCAATAAAACTATTATTAAAAGATTGAATTTAAATTAAAAAGTAACCTCACAGAATTCATAATGTCAATTTATACAACAGATTATCATTTAAAGCTTTCCACCTGTTTCAGTAATTTCTTTTTTACCTTGGCAAGGCGACTCATCTGATCCTCTGAGAGAGTACTGCTTGTTCTGCCAGGAGTTTTGGTGGGTTCTGATCCATCTGCTTCCACGTTAGGCCAGACTTTCAAGTCATGCATCCCTTGGCGAAACATGCTAGGCAAAAAGAATGTTCAGGACAGAATTAATTTAGTTCATTATGGGAAATTTTAGATTTCTAAATAGAAACAATTCCAGCAAGCCTCCAGTGGAATATAAAGCAATTAACCAAGCAACTGAATCCACGTAGCACTGTTTTTCACATACTTCTTTTTTCCTTCAAGCAGTTAGAACTATTATAGATATTCCAAAGGTAGAGTGCAAAAAGAGAAGCATCAGGAATAGGCTACACACACTTCATCACTTCAGTGGAGACCTTAGAAACAGAAACCAAATTTCTACCCAGAGAGAGAATGTCACATTTACATCAAATCGAAACTAAAATTAAAATAATTACATAACTTGCCACTTTAAGTGACAATTCAGCAGAGTATTAATAGACAGTGGTGTTGAACAGCTGGGATTTGGATCCCTGCTGTGCCAAATGTTACTTACAAGACTTTTGGTAAACTATTTAACATCTCTGTGTTAGCTTCCTCATCTATAAAATGAGACTATAAAGAGTAACTGTGTCTCACACAGTTAGAAATATTAAATAAACCAGTACAAGTAACAAGTACTTAGAATAGTGCCTATCATATAATACGAACTCAATAAATAAAAGCTACTATTTTCCTTTTCGCTGGGTAGAGGCTTATTTTTCTCCTGTCTTCTTTTGCATAAGAGAGATGTCTAAAAGGGAATACAATACTGCATTCAAACAAGAAAAAATGCCCATGTCTACAAATCAGAAATTTAACATATCGTCAGAATTCAGACTGAGCTGGATGATCCTACTTTAAAGTGAAAGACTGTATCACTTTGTCACGCTTTTGCGTCCTTCAAAAGCTATCAAAGAGGAGTCGGGATGGCAGAAGAGAAGGACGTGGAATTCATGTCTCCTCACCAGGACATCAAGACTATATCTACAAATGGAACAATTCTCACACAGAGTACCTACTGAACAGTAGAAGAAGACTCTGAACACCTAAAAGGACAAGAAAAATCCCCTCAGAGTGGGGTAGGAAAAAAGAAAGGAAAAAAAAAAAAGAATCATAAAAGGGACCAGCAACCCTGGGGGGAAGCTGAAGGTAAGAAGAGGTTCTTGCAATCAGAAAATCCCCTCATGGTGGGGAAATCTGCGGGGACAGAAAGGGACCTTCGGAGGATCAAAGAACACGGTGGACCATCTGTGAAAGGCAGGACAAAGTAAGAACTGTGCACACGGTCTGTACTGCAGCCTTGCCAGCCCAGCCTGAGTCACGTGTCTTCTGTCAAGAGGAGGGCTGGATGCTGGAAAGTGGGGTTTGGAAATGGACCCAGGAAGGGGACAGCTGGTAGCTGTGAAGAGAGCCTGAATGGACAGCAGTAAGGAGTTCAACAACTGAGAAAGTCTGCAGAAGAAGGCCAGGACACCACAGAAGCAAGGCACCACTGCTGGGTGGTGAGCAACAGGCGGGGCTGTCATTTTAATCCCCATCCCCACCCACCCGCTTCAGCCTGTACAAGCACTGGGAGGTGCACTCATCTGAGTAGGCTCACCCTCCACACACACCTCAAGCCAAGGTCTCCTCTGCCAGGATAGGCTCCAGCATCCTGAGCATCGTCCATCCCAAAGCCTCCTTCAAAATCAGCCCTGGGTGCCACTGACCAAGACAGGATTTTGCCAGTGCTGGTGGGGGCTGAGAGAACTGAATACAAAAATGTGGGGCTAAGAGCACAAAGGTGAAGGAATTCCAGCTGAGCTACTTCAAATCCTAAAAGATGATGCTGTTAAAGTGCTGCACTTAATATACCACCAAATTTGGTAAACTCAGCAGTGGCCATAGGACTGGCAAAGGTCAGTTCTCATTTCAAACTCAAAGAAAGGCGATATCAAAGAATGTTCAACCTACCGGACAACTGCATTCATTTCACATGCTAGCAAATTATGCTCAAAATTCTAGGCTTCAACAGTACATGAACAGAGAACTTCCAGATGTTCAAGCTGGATTTAGAAAAGGCAAAGAAATCAGAGATGAAATTGCCAACCTCTGATGAATCATGGCAAAAGCAAGAGAATTCCAGAAAAACATCTACTACTGCATCATTGACTACTTAAAGCCTTTGACTATGTAAATTACAACAAATTGTAGAAAAGTCTTAAAGAGATGGGAATACCAGACCACCTGACCTGTCTCCTGAGAAATCTGTATGCAGGTCAAGAACCAACAGTTAGAACACAACGTTGAAAAACAGACTGCTTCAAAATTGGGAAAGGAGTACGTCAAGGCTGTACTTGACAATATAGGTCAAGTACAATACAATATATGTCAACCTGCTTATTTAACTTATATGCAGAGTACATCAAGATAAATGCCAGGCTGGATGAAGCACATGCTGGAATTAAGACTGCCCGGAGAAATATCGATAACCTCAGATATGCAGATGACACCACCCTTAAGGCAGAAAGTGAAGAAGAACTAAACAGCCTCTTGATGAAAGTGAAAAAGAGTGAAAAAGCTGGCTTAAAACTCAACATTCAGAAAACTAAGATCATGGCATCTGGTCCCATCACTTCATGGCAAACAGATGGGGAAACAATGGAAACAGTGACGGACTTTATTTTCTTGGGCTTAAAAACTACTGCAGACGATGACTGCAACCATGAAATTAAAATATGCTTGCTCCTTGGAAGAAAACCTATGACAAACCTAGACAGCATATTAAAAAGCAGAGATATTACTTTGCTGACAAAGGTCCATATAGTCAAAGCTATGGTTTTTCCAGTAGTCATGTATGGATGTGAGAGTTGGACCACAAAGAAGGCTGTTGTTGTTATTCAATCACTCAGTCGTGTCCAACTCTTTGTGACCCCATGGACTGCAGCACTGAAGAATTGATATTTTCGAACTGTAGTGTTGGAGAACACTCTTGAGAGTCCCTTGGACAGCAAGGAGATCAAACCAGTCAATCCTAAAGGAAATCAACCCTGAATATTCATTGGAAGGACTGATGCTGAAGCTGAAGCTCCAGTAGTCTGGACACCTGATGTGAAGAGCTGACTCACTGGAAAAGACCCTGATGCAGAGCAAGATAGAAGGCAGGGGGAGAAGGGGACAACAGAAGACAAGAAGGTTGGATGCCATCATCGATTCAATGGACAAAAGTTTGAGCAAACTCTGGGAGACTGTGAAGGACAGGGAAGCCTGCTATGTTGCAGTCCATGGGGTCGCCAAGAGTCAGACACGACTGAACCAGAGAACGGATGTGGAGAGAGGACTGCTGTTGACCCTGAGAATACAAGAAAGAGAACAGGAGTGTGAGGCCCCGAGTGGAACGTCCCTAAAGGAAGTATGGTTTGCCTAGGAAATGAGGCACCACTGTTGACTGGCATGTGGAGTGGGGGGGTGGGGGGTGTCACTGTCCCCACATGCCAGCCCCTGCCTCCAGACACCTGGAGGGACTCCCACCAGAGTAAGCATGCCCCATTCTGTTACCCAACTGCCTGCCAATCTCCACCACCACAGGCAATTCACACACACCCCAGTGTGGCTGCACAGCCCTGTGGGCCTGAGTAAGTCTGCCTCAGTCAGCCACTGCTTTCGCTCCCTTTTGCATGGGTGTAGAACAGATGCCAGAAGGGGGTTTACATGCAGAGCTGGGGCCAACACCAAAGCTGAGCCTCAGGGGCTGTGCAACTAAGTTAGAGGAATGAAATCTCCAGGTAGCTGGACAAGCCTCAGACTAAATCCCTGCGATCGGTTTGGTAAACCCTGCATCTGTGGGATATCTGAATAGACGAGTGTCCCACAACTGACAAGAGTCTAGCTTTAGCAGCAGTGGACTTTGAGAGAAAGTAGTACATGCAGAAGTTGGGCCAGGTCAGAGTCTGGGATGCAGCAAAAGCAGTTCTAAGACGAAAGTTTATAGCAATACAGTCTCATCTCAGGAAATAAGTAAAATCTCAAGTAAACCACCTTAATTTACACCTAAAGCAACTAGAGAAAGAACAAACAAAATCCAAAGTATAAGGAAAGAAATCATAATGATCAGAGCAGAAATAAATAAAATAAAGACAAAATAACAGAAAAGATCAATGAAACAAAAAGGTTTTTCTTTAAGAAGATGAACAAAAATCAATAAACCTTTAGCCAGACTCATCAAGAAAAAAGTGAGAGGACTCATATTTATAAAATTGGAAATGAAAAAAAGAGAAGCTACAACTGACACCGCAGAAATACCAAGAATCATAAGAGACTACTACAAACAACCATATGCTCCAAATATGGACAAACTGTCAGAAAGATAAAACCTTCCAAGGCTGAATCAGGAAGATACAGAAAATATGAGCAGGCCAATCACAAGTACTGACTGAAGCTGTGATTAAAAATATTCCAAAGGCCAGGGCCAGACGGCCTCACAGGGGAATTCTATCAAACACTTAGAGAAGAGCTAAGACGTATTCTTCTCAAACTCTTCCAAAACACTGCAGAGAGAAGAAAACTCCAAAGCTCATTCAATGAGGCCACCATCACCTGAATACCAAAACCAAACAAAGGTATCACAAAAAAAGAAAATTACAGGTCAGTATCTCTGATGAACATACATACACAAATCCTCAACAAAATACTAGTAAATAGAGTCCAACAGGACATTAAAAGGATCAGATGCCAGGATCAAGTATGATTTACTGCAACCTAGCCAACAAAGGTCCGTCTAGTCAAGGCTATGGTTTTTCCAGTGGTCATGTATGAAAGTGAGAGTTGGACTGTGAAGAAAGCTGAGTGCCAAAGAATTGATGCTTTTGAACTGTGGTGTTGGAGAAGACTCTTGAGAGTCCCTTGGACTGTAAGGAGATGCAACCAGTCCATCCTAAAGGAGATCAGTCCTGGGTGTTCATTGGAAGGACGGATGTTGAAGCTGAGACTCCAATACATTGGCCACCTGATGGGAAGAGATGACTCATTTAAAAAGACCCTGATGCTGGAAAAGATTGAGGGCAGAAAGAGAAGGGGACGACAGAGGATGAGATGGTTGGATGGCATCACCGACTCAATGGACATGAGTTTGGGTGAACTCCAGGAGTTGGTGATGGACAGGGAGGCCTGGAGTGCTGCAGTTCATGGGGTCTCAAAGAGTCGGACACAACTGAGCAACTGAACTGAACTGATTGCAGGGATGCAAGGATTCCTCAATATGTGCAAATTAACCAAAGTGATCCACCACATTAACAAAGTGAAGAATAAAAACCATGTAATCATTTCAATAGATGCAGAAAAAGCTTCTGACAAAATTCAACCCATTTATGGTAAAAACTCTCCAGAAAGTGGGCAAAGAAGGAATCTACCTCTATATAATAAATGCCATATATGACAAAGCTACATCAAATATAATTCTCACTGGTAAAAAACTGAAAGTATTTCCTCTAAGAACAAGACAAGGGTGTCCACTCTCACCACTTTTATTCAACACAGATTTGTAGTCCTAGCCACAATCATCAGAGAAGAAAAAGAAATAAAAGGAATCCAAACTGGAAAAGAAGTAAAACTGTCACTGTTTGCAGAAGACATAATACTGTACATAGAAAATCCTAAAGATGCCCTCAAAAAATGACTAGAGCTCATCAATAAATTTAGTAAAGTTGTAGGATACAAAATTAATACACAGAAATCTCTTGCATTTCTGTACATTAACAATGAAAGATTAGAAAGATATATTAAGGAAACAATTCCATTTACCACTGCAACAAAAAAAAATAAAATACCTAGGAATAAATCTACCCTGGAGGCCAAAGACTATATGCAGAAAACTGTTAAGATACTGATAAAAGAAATCAAAGATAACAAAAACAGATAGAGATATACTATGTTCCTGGATTACAAGACTCAATATTGTGAAAATGACTATACTACCCAAAGCAATTTACAGATTCAATGCAATTGCTATCAAATTACCAAAGACATTTTTCACAGATGAGAACAAACAATTTTACAGCTTATTTGGAAACACAAAGACCCTGAAGAGCGAAACAATCTTGAGAAAGAAAACTGAAGCTGGAGGAACAGTAAAAATAAATAAATATATAAAAATACAAAAAATAAAATCTAGACAGTAAATTAAAAAGCAGAGACATTACCAAAAAAAAAAAAAAGAAAAAGATGTATGGTACTGGCACAAAACAAGAGATCAGTGGAATAGGATAGAAAACCTAGAGATAAACCAGTGTATTTATGGTCACCTAACCTAAGACAAGGGAGGCAATACTATACAATGGACAAAAGACAATGTCTTCAATAAGTGTTGCTGAGAAAATTGGACAGCAGCATGTAAAAGAATGAAGTTAGAACACTACCTAACACTGTACACAAAAATAAACTCAAGTAGATTAAAGACCTAAATATAAGGCCAGATACTATAAAACTCTTAGAGGAAAACATAGGTAGAATACCCTTTGACAGAAATCATAGCAAGATCTTTTTGGACTCATCTCCTAGAGAACTGAAAAAAAAACCAAAAATAAACAAATGGGACCTAATTAAATTTAAAAGCTTTTACACAGCAAAGGAAATAAAAAACAAGATGAAAAAACAACCCTCAGAATGAGACAAAATATGTGTAAATGAAGCAACTGACAAAAGATTAATCTCCAGAATATACAAACTGCTCATGCTGCTCAATACCAAAAAAAAAAAAAAAAAAAAAACAGGGAAGGAAGACCTAAATAGACATTTCTCCAAAGAAGACATACAGGTAGTCAACAAACACAAGAAAAGATGCTCAACATCACTAATTACTAGAGAAATGCAAATTAAAACTACCATGAGGTATCATGTCACATTAGTCAGAATGGCCATCATCAAAAAATGTACCCTGGACAGGGTGTGGAGAAAAGAGAACCCTCTTGCACTGTTGGTGGGAATGTGAACTGATACAGCCATTATGGAGAATAAGATGGAGGTTCCTTAAAAATCTAAAAACAGAACTACCATATGAGCCAGCAGTCCCAGTACTGGGCATACCCAGAGAAAACCATGATTCAAAAAGATATATGTACCCCAGTGTTTACTGCAGCACTATTTACAACAGCCAGGACATGGAAACAGCCTAAATGTCCATCAACAGAAGAATGGACAAAGAAGATGGAATACAATGGAATATTAGTCATAAAAAGGAACAGAATTGTGTCATCTGCAGAGATGTGGATGGACCCAGAGACTGTCATACAGACTAAAGTAAATCAAAGAGAAAAACAAATATCATATCTCAATGAAGAATCAAGAAGAATGGTAAAGGTCTTATTTGCAAAGCAGAAACAGAGACATAGACATAGAGAACAAATGTATGGATACCAACAGGGAACGGGGTGGGGTAGGATGAATTGGGAGAGTGGCACTGACATATATTCACTACGATGTATAAATTAGGTAACTAATGAGAGCCTACTGCATGGAACAGGGAGCCTAACTTGGTGCTCTGTGGGGACCTATATGGGAAAGAAATACAAACAAGAGAGGATATGTGTATACGTATGGCTGATTTACTCTGCTATACAGCAGAAACTGATACAGCAGTGTAAAGCAACTAGCAATAAAAATGATAAATTTTTTTTTTACATAAGAAAACAAGCTACCAAGAAGACCCAGAGTAGAGGTTGAACAGACTCATAAAGGAGCTCTGGGTAACTTTTTAAAATGCACTGCACAGATAGTCTTCTGTTAGTGTGTTCTCTCTTAAGTGTTAATAAGGTCTTTCAAACATTATAAAGTCTATTCAAACTTACCCTCAAAGCTGAAAGGGCAAGTTGTCAATTGCAATGGAAAGACTAAGACTAAAAGTGTGTGTAGGTGAGCAGGCAAATCCAAAAACTTCTACATTAAATAATTTTCTTAACTAGGTACATATTGGATATATTGATACATTCTTACTATCTTTAAAAACACTGTATTTAACTGTATGTGTGATGTGCCTGTGTGTGTATGTGTGTTAGTTGCTTAGTCATGTCCCACTCTTCGCAACCCCATGGTCTGTCCATGGAACTTTCTAGGCAACAGTGCTGGAGTGAGTTGCCATTTTCTTCTCCAGGGGATCCTCCCAACCCAGGGATTGAACCGGGATCTCCTGAATTGCAGGCAGATTCTTTACTGTCTGAGCTACCATGGAAACCCTATTTAACAGTAAAGTGAAAGTCAGTCATGTCCGTCTCTTTTCGACCCCATGAACTATACAATCCATGGAATTCTCCAGGCCAGAATACTGGAGTGGGTAGCCTGTCCCTTCTCCAGCGGATCTTCCCAACACAGGAATCGAACCGGGGTCTCCTGAACTGCAGGCGGATTCTTTACCTACTGAGCTAACAGGGAGGCCCTATTTAACTGTAAAAGGGTTACATAAATTTTTAAACAATTATTATCTTTATATTACCAATAGAAAATTTCTTAGCAGATTTTCCTGAGATAATAAAGAGGATTTTCACTGAATATTATGTAATGTATGTAAGTAATGATGCCATAAACATTTAAACTGGGAACTGTAAAGGATTGCTATAAGCTCATGTGCAGTATAAGATTAAGGACCAAATGTTTTAAAAGTTTCTAAGCCTGGTAATAAACAGGTAAATATCTAGCAGCCATATCTGCAAAAGCTTACTATATAAGCCCAATACAAAATGTATGAAATGGTTAAGAATCAAAACTCTCAATATTTATCTATTATGTTAAAGATAAAAAAAAAAAAAAAGTTATACTATTAAAGAAGTACTTTATAAAGTTTTTGGAGAAGGAAATGGCAACCCACTCAAGTATTCTTGCCTGGAGAATCCCAGGGACAGAGGAGCCTAATGGGCTGCCGTCTATGGGGTCGCACAGAGTCGGACACGACTGAAGTGACGTAGCAGCAGTTATAAAGTTTATTTTCTTTCCCTTTCAACTGAGAGAGATTCAACATCCAGCAGACCTTCTTAGTCTCCAAGAAACTGGGTACAGTGAGGTCATAATTCCACTTTCAGTGAATATCCTTAAATGTACCTTCAGAAACAGCAAAAGGCTTCCCTTTCTTCTCTCCTTTTCCTTACCCCTCAACTGAATAGTTTGGCTAAACTTAACTAAGTAAAAAATCAGAACATTTGGCAGGATGTTAGTTTACTAAATGATTTAGGTGCCTTGGGATGGACCTGGAAAAGAAATTTAAGGATAGAGGACATGGAGGATGGGGTGATGCCAAATGATTCAAATGATCAAGTGAACATCTTACTTTAACACTAATGGCACCTTTGCAGATGGACACAGGAGCCTGGCGGGCCACGGTCCACAGGGTCACAAAGAGCTGGACACGACTGAAGTGACTAAGCAGACACAAAAATTTCAGGTGACAAGTCAGAAGATGCTCAGTGGATTAAGTCCACTTGGGAAATTAAGCCAAACCAAGGCATTTTAAGCCAAATTAAGGCATTTTGTAAGGAGCTTCCCTGGTGGCTCAGACAGTAAAAAATCTGCCTGCAATGCAGGAGACCCAGGTTTGATCCCTGCATTGGGAAGATCCATGGAGAAGGGAATAGGAACCCAGTATTCCCTGGGTTGCTATATATATACTCCAGTATTCTTGCCTGGAGAATTCCATGGACAGAGGAGCCTGGCAGGCTACAGTCCATGGGGTCGCAAAGAGTTGGACACAACTGAGTGACTAACACAACCGAGTGACTAACACACACACACACACACACACACACACCCCCCAAGGCAGAAGAAAACAGTACAGCAGGATCACCCTCAGACATCAGCAAAGGACCCAGCAACAGCTGCTGCTGATGTTCCAGCTCCCGGGGCCAAGCCACTACAGAAGGAACTGCCTTGACTTCAGAACCCACATTTGTAAAAATCATCTACAAGAGAAATCTATGGTCCTTTGCCAATTCAACCTAATGATCAATCCATTCTTTAGCTACTTAGAAATCTCATAAGCTAGATTTTCAAAATGAGGACAATTAGTTATTCTAGCCATATCCTAACAGATCTTTCAATTAATTTACACTGTTTTCCAAGAAGTACTGATTCATACTGACTCAGGTATACAAAACAGATAATAGCAAATAGCAAGTCCATACTAGGCCTATTTCAGGAACAAGAGTGGGGTAGGTGCTATATCACTGCTTAAGAAACATTTGAGGAAGTGAAGGTCTAAAGCACCATCTCCCTAAGTCATGAGAACTGTGGTGGCACATGACATGATTCTTAAGGGTACGCGGAAAAAAACTTTGCACAGGCGTCCTCCTGAGGTCATCAAGAAGACTCATGCTACTTTCTCACCATGAGTGTCAGCAACCCCACACAGAAAGCGGCTGTGATCCAGCAGTACAAGCAGATGTCTGCACTCTGCTAAAGCACCTGAAACATCCTGAATGTCCTATTCTTCCACAATCCAAAGATACACAGAAGTCCAATATCCAGCAAGAGAATGCCTGGGCTTGTCTCCACTGCAACCCAATTCCCCTTCAAGGAAAGGCCCCAAGACACACAGAGAAAAAGGAGTCATTTTAATTTCATAGAGCTTCTCAGAGTTCCTTTTTCTGAGGTGCAGCATCAGCCTAGAGGGAATAGTAGGTGATCTAGTATGAGTTATTACAAACACACATACACACAATGATTACTGATTTCATGTACTTCGTCGGTCTGAGTTTATTTGGCCGTAGGCAGGTTATTCCACTGTACTTCTATGGAAATTTCTATTGTCTCACACCTACAGTCTAGTCAGACTGTCTCCTGAAACAGTATCCTAAGGTCAATGAAAATGCATGTGTGTTAAAAGAGACATTACCATGAGGGAAACTCCCACTGATATTTCAGAAAGTAAACCACTTATGAAGAAGCCAGGAGGAAAAACCAAGAGGTCTATCTGGCTGTTTCTTAAGAACATTTAACCAGTAAAACTACAGTAAGAGTGATAAATCTTTTTTTCTGTATGGCAAACAAATTTCACCCTCATAGAGACAAAAAGAAACAAACACTTTGGGAAAGGAACAATACTGATTTTGTAATATGTCCATTCTACTATAACATGTCATTTTATCAAAAACTATGTTTAAAACTGGAGGCCACAATATATCATGCTATGTCTAAAGTACTGCTTCTGCATGGATTTCAATGATAAATAATTCTTTAATAGGTACATTAAACTAAGATACCTACACATTACTAAGGAATCAAGTTATTCTAAATGGAATTACATCTAAATTTTATTCCTGAGATGAAATTTTTCTGAGACACCTTATTTCTGAATAGAGAAATTCAGTATTATAAGATTATCAATTTTTCCCTGTAATTCACATATTAATTCAATCAGTTTCCCAACAAAATAACAGTGAGTTTTCCTTTCAAAATTAAGTAAATATTAAAATGTATCAATACAGAGAATATTCAGAGAAATTCTGAAATGACTATTACTGAAGATTATCCCTCTCCAACATTAAAACATTTTATAATTAATAGTATTCAAAACTAACAAGAATAGTTCAGAAATAATGACAGCTAATATTTACTTAGTACTTCTTAAGCATATTACTGTCTTTAGGAATTTATCATCATAAACTATTCTGTGAGGTAAATACTATTACTATGATTTCATTTTACAGAAAAGGAAATTGAGACATAGAGAGATTAAATAACTTGCCCAAGGGTACACAAATAATAAGCAAAATTATGTATAGTGTTAAGGTGGTATTGTTGTTTAGTTTCAAAGTCATGTCCAACTCTTTTGCAACCCCATGGACTGCAGCCCACGAGACTCCTCTGTCCACGGGATTTCCCATGCAAGAATACTGGAGTGGGTTGCCATTTCCTTCTCCAGAGGATGTTCTGACTCAGGGATCGAACCCAAGTCTCCTGCATTGGTAGGTGGATTCTTTCCCACTGAGCTACCAGAGAATCTAAGAAGCAAAAGAGCCAGGTTTTGAACTCAGACAATCTAGTTCTACAGTCTGCCTTCCTAACTACCATCAGCTTATAAAAAGCTGCTAAATTCCGTATCATAATTTAAGATTCATGAATTGCAACTGAATAAGCAATAAACAAATATGTGACAATTCAAAATGTCAAGCAGGAAAAACAATATTTGTAACATGTAACACACAAAGGGCTAATTTCATTAATCTACAAAGACTTCATACACATTAAAAAAAAAATGACAACTTAAAAAAAGGCAAAGAATTTTATGGAGTGTGAATTATACCTCAATTTTAAAAAGTGGGCAAAGGATATGAAAATGCAATTCACAGAAACATAAACACAAAGAGTAAATGAAAATATCATAATATGATCACCTTTGCTCGTATTTTATGATGTAAAAATAGGCAAAAATTAAGAAGTTTGATTAAATCTAGATTATGATCTCTATTATTTCATACCAAAAGGGACTAGAACTTCTTTCAGACTCCAGGTCTGGGGCAAAAAATTGCCCAATGAGCCTGTAATAGTTTGACTACCAGAAAGTAAAGAAGCTACCAATAACTGCTGGCGAAGATATAGGATCAATTTGAAGGGGCTCCTAATGACCAAAAATGGGAATTTTTTTGAGAAGTATAAAGAATAAAAAGAGCAATGGGTTGAAACACTTCAAAACTATTTAAAAGTCATAATAAAACTTAAGACCAAAACTAAAAAAAAAAAAAAAAAAAACAAATAATCATCACCTTTGCAGGTTAACAAGGTACTAATTCATAGAAAGAACAGAATGTCAACAATTTTCTTAAGATGAAGAGTCATCTCTCTGTTCAGGAGAAAAGGTATAGAGAAATAACACCCTTCAGGACTATCATGTTTTTGGTTTTGTTCTGGTTTCCCCCCCCCCCCATAATAAACCTCTATCAATATTACCTGTAAATTCTTAAAACCAAATTTAACTTGTCTATCTTAATCATTACCATTATAGCAAAATTGGAGAAGGCAATGGCACCCCACGCCAGCACCCTTGCCTGGAGAATCCCATGGATGGAGGAGCCTGGTAGGCTGCTGTCCATGGTGTCGCTAAGAGTCGCACAGACTGAGCGACGTCACTTTCACTTTTCACTTTCATGCATTGGAGAAGGAAATGGCAACCCACTGCAGTGTTCTTGCCTGGAGAATCCCAGGGACGGGGGAGCCTGATGGACTGCCATCTATGGGGTCGCACCCAGTCGGACACGACTGAAGCGATTTAGCAGCAGCAGCAGCATGGCAAAATAGTGTATTAGTGCTTTTTAATCCCGTTAATTGTTCTCTTTCTCATTATTATGACAAAGTAGAAAAACCCTATAATAAAGCAGTTACAGTATATGCCAAATTGTCTTCCCCCCCGCCCCTAAAAATAAGGTTCCAGCTTTCAATGACTATTTCCTACCAAAAATCACAGCATTCCCATTAGGAGAAGAAAATGCTTACCCGTATTTTCCAAACAGTGAAACTGTTGTCCCTCCCACTGGCACTGCTTTTCCTGGTCCATACACATCCCATATTGTCAGGGCCACTTGGGCATTCCTGGGCAGGTCAGGGTATTTCACAGGCAGTTTTAGCCATTCATTCCAGCTATGAAAATAAGGTAAACAAAAACATAAAGCCAAGGACAGAAAATGAACACAGACATACGTGTATAACTTTCTTCTAAATTAACAAATCATACAAGAAATTTGATTCAGAGAAAATGTACCAAAGATTAGTTAGTAGTAGAAAAACTAACATGGCACTTAACCTCAATTTTGCTCTAGGCAAGTTCAACTTCAAATACAGAAAAATCTGTATTTTACTTCACTTCACTTTATTGGACTTTGCAGATTCTGCATATTTTACAAGTTGAGGTTTATGACAGCCCTGCATCTAGCAAGTCATGGGCACCATTTTTCCAACAACAGCATTTGCTCATTTTGTGTTTCTGTGTCGTATTTTGGTTAATTCTTGCAATATTGCAAACTTTTTCATTATTGTTTTTATGGTGATCTGTTGTGATCTTTGATGTTACTACTATGACTCACCGAAGGCTCAGATCACAGGAAGGTTTTAGCAATAAAGTCATTTTTAATTAAGGCACATATATTGTGTTTTTAGACACAATGTTATTGCATACCAAAGAGACTAATAGGATAGTATAAAGGCCATTTTTATATGCATTGAAAAACCAAAAAAATTACTACAATATTTGCTTTATGGTGGTGATCTAAACTCAAACCTGCAGTATCTTCAAGGTATGCCTACAGAACACGTGAAAAAATTTTTGTAAGACAAAATTCATGAAAAATAATGCTGCTAAGTCCTTTAATCAAGAAACTCAGACATCAAAATTTTACTACATAGCACTGAGTACTATAATCAATATCTCATACTACACTATAATGGAAAAGGATTAAAAAATAATACAGATATATACATATGTGTATGTATGACAGAATCACTTTGCTGAATATCAATCACACTTCAATTTTAAAAAAAGGAGGAAGAGACAATATGACTAAGACACAAGGCTATAATAACAGTTCCCTGGTGACTCAGTGGTAAAGAATCCACCGTTAAGCAGGGGACATGGGTTTGATCCTTGGGTCAGGCAGATCTCCTGGAGAAGGAAATGGTAATCCACTCCAATATTCTTGCCTGGGGAATCCCACAGACAGAGGAGTCTGCCAGCTATAGTCCACGGGGTTGCAAAGAGTTGGACATAACTTAGTGACAAAAACAACAACAAATAAACACCTGGGAAAACACTTAAACCTGTTAGAACCAAACTTGTTTTCAACCAAACCATGATTTTTTTTTAATGTAAGTATCCTCCAGAACAGCTTTTTATCAAGAAAAGAAAGAAATTAGAATTATTCATGTTATACTCAAAATATGCTATATACAGTCCTATAATATACAGCAGTATCTCAATAAAGCAGAAGAAACCACCAAAAATTCAAAGAGGTCAAAGGAGACCATCCAGTAACTTTGTAACATGAAGAAGTTACTAGACTGCTCTGGACAAACATATGACAATTTTTTAGGTGAGATTTTTCTTTTACTCACATTATTTATTAATATCAATAATGTTTAACTATTGTTTTTTAATGCTTTCAAAGCATATTTGTACATATGCTTTCACTAAGGAATGTTTGTTCTTACTAACAGTAATGACAGCACAGCTCTCCCATTTTTTTTTTCATTCTCTATTCACCTCTGCAAATTTTCTTCTGCATTCAAAATTAATACTTGATTTATCTGATCATTCCCACTCCCTTAAACAACAGATGGCTTTTAAAATCCCCAAAGAAAACCATGCAAACACACAAAGTAATATCCAGCAGACACACAGAATTGGTTCTTCTGTTTACTCAAAATTATTCTCAAAGGGCATATCGGAGTTTAGGTCAGATACACCCGCATCAGTAAGAATCTAAACAGAATTTTCATAAATTTAAAGAATAAAACATTTACATCCACTATATTATACAAAAATTAGAGATGGCTACTAATTTAAAGGAAACGCTAAACGACCTTAAATCTTTTTCTTCTACAAAGTTCTTAAAAAAATAAAACACATGCTTTAAAAAGCCTTTCTTCACTACAGATAAGCTTAAAAAACTAAATGAATTTATTTATTTACTATTCACATGATGGGCCAGACTGAAAAGGTAAATTATAAGCAGTGTTACCTTATGCCAACGAACAAACCACAGAGATTAGTTTACACAGGCTAAAGTTAAAAAGAAAAGTCAGTGACACTATCCAAAAATGAGCTGTAAAAATACTCACCTCTATGTTCTGTCCTTTGACTAGGAGAAAATAGATAAAGTTGCTCAGTCAAGTCAAACTCTTTGCAACCCCATGCGCTTATATACAGTCCATGGAATTCTCCAGGCCAGAATACTGGAATGTATAGCCTTTCCCTTCTCCAGGGGATCTTTCCTACCCAGGGATCGAACAGCAGGTCTCCCACATGGCAAGCAGATTCGTTACCAGCTGAGCCACAAGGGAAGCCCAGGAAATAACACTTAAGAGCAAGTAATCATTTGCCTCAAACCTTGATCCATCCAACTCCAGGTCCTCACACCTCTTTAAATTAAAGCAAAAACACTTTAACCTGTTTTACATACTGAGCTTCTACAGAAGATTTCTTTTAAAGAATGAATCTGCAGCTAAAAAATAAGTTTGAAAACTGCTCAAGATAGTCCAGAAATTATGGAAAGATTTGGTGAGACATTAAGGAGCTATGTATTCAAAATTTTGTTCTCTCCCTTCCCAGGCATCATCCCTTCCTCCTGCCCCAGCTCTGCTTGTGGTGATTTAGTCACTAAGTCAGGTCCGACTCTTGAGATTCCATGGACTGTAGCCTGCCAGGCTCCTCTGTCCATGGAATCTTCCAGGCAAGAATACTGGAGTGGGTTGTCATTTCCTTCTCCAGGGGATCTTCCCGACCCAGGGATCAAACTCAGGTCTTATGCACTGCAGGCAGATCCTTTCTCATCTGAGCCACCAGGGGGAAGTCCCAACTCTAATTAGGCCTAAATTCATGTGGCAACTTGCAAATGTTCCCAGATTCAAAGCCCTATTCTGGATGATCTAATGTCCTATCATTAACCCCACTCCCATATATCACTGTACTAATTCTCTAGTCTGATTAATACACTCCAGAATCCTAATTTTCTAATTTTAAAATTGTAGGTCTATATATAAAACCATTTCAAATCTTCCACATGACAAAACAGAATATAAATTTTTAAAAAAGTTTAAACCACTGGCAATGCAAAATAATATTCATATATTTCATATATATGTAACATAAACATTTGCAGCATTTCATGCCTAAAATTGATGATTTTACCCTAAGTGTAAAGGAAGTACAGGTTCCCTCACTATGGGCTCTTTTATTATCGGACAAGATAGAATAGAATACGATAGACGAGACTTAATCAATTTTGAATGAATTCTTCATTATTTGAACTCGTATGACTCACTATTAGAAAACTCTGAAATCAGATTTAGACAACTTAGAATTTCATCCTACCCAAAAATACTTTCTCTAAATACAACTAAGGAAATGCAAAAATTAGGATAGCAAGAGATTCTTTCATAATATAATTTATTTTCCCCACAGAATACGTAATTCTTCTTTTAAGTAAGTGCTTATAGAAAACAATGGCTGTATAAAGTTTGCCTTTATTTATTTTAGAAGTACAGTTTTTGTACTGATGAATTGGTAAAAAAAATTCAACTGTTAAATACTAAAGAGCAGGATGCACAAAATCTCCAAGTGCTTCCCCTAAGCCCAAAGTGTATGTATATTTAAAAGAAAACAAAAGCCTCACTACCCAACATGAGGTATTTTCTCAATCTATTTTCTTCACAACTGTTTTAAACCTTTTAATAATAATTAAAAAAAGCCATTCTAGGTATTTTAGAGTACCTTCTTAGCTTCACAATTTAAAAAATATAAATTAAAAATCTCCCATGTGAAAGAGAAAATATGAAAGTTTTTAAATCCTTGAAAATGCATAATACATAAACAATGCACAGAGGAGTTGGTAAATGGAAGGAAGAGGAGAAAGATGCTAACTTTCTTATAACTGGGAATTTGCTTTTGCTCTAATTTTTTTTATTGCCGAGGCATGGTACAGAACCATCATACAATTTTCCTCAAAAAAGTGGAATTCACCATAAATGTTGACTTTATAGACCCAAATTTCTGGTTTTAAGTCTTTTTGGGGTCACAAGCCACCTCAAAAAGTCTAATAAAAGCTTTGAGCTGTCCCTGTAAAAACACATAAGACACAAAACAATCTGCATAGAATTTCAAAGTTTTGTAGATTTCGTGATTCCAATTTAAGAACCTCTGATACAATTTAGGAGTTTGGGTGGATTGCTTTAGGTGTAATAATGGTACTGTAGCTATGTTAGAGATACACAGAAATATTTGAGATGATACAATAATGGAATTTGCTTCAAAATAACAGTGAAATAAAAACAGTGGCCTTGAGGTAATAATTAACGAAGCTAGGAGACAGGGCGCTGGAAGTTCACTACATTATTCTCTACTTCTACAGGTCTGAAATTTTCCAGAATAACAAGTACAAATGCATTCACATATTTGTGCGTATGTGTGTGCGTGCGTGCAGCCACAAAAAATACTAAAAAAAAAAAAAAAAACACATCATGAAAATAGTTAGTTTCCATGCAGACAGATCATCAGAGCTTAATTTCTGAACTCTTTAGAAAATTTTTCCCAGTCTGCCAGGCCACATTTGGTTAAAAAAAAGAAGTGGGGAGAGGGCTGCACCCTCAACAGCACAGCTTGAGAGTCCACGTGGCCATCCCCTGTCCTCCATGAATACTAAAGGTATAAATTCCTTCCTAGAGAGGCACACAACCTGCTTATCCTGTACCAAGCCTACCAAGGTACTGAATAAGACTCATGGGTCAAACATTAAAACTACACCATCACTCTATCAAAAAAGAAGTGTCAAGAGGTTTTATTAAGGACCTACAAGAAAAACAGGAACTTCATATTCACAATATTTACCTTCAATACCAACAATGGCCTGCTAATATATCATGATTAATAAACCAAGAACTTTAAAAAATAAAGTTATTTAAGATAAACATCTGATCCAGATGACAATACATCTCTCTCTCTCTCTCTCTCTCTCTCTCTCTAAAGATCTGAATTTCAAGTATCAGTTGAAACATCTGACTATCCAGTAGTATTTCTGTGTTCAAGGGCACAGAATGGGAACAAATGTAGAGATGTGTTTTTGGCTTGGGTCATTCTGTGAATCAGTCAAGTTCTTATTCATACAAAAATATTTCAATGTACTCAATACAAACATAAACTCACTTCCACCTCAATTCGTTATAATACTGCTATGTATAACAACTTTATCTGAGTAGGTTCCTACTTGATCTACGGTTATAGGTACTAAATAATTTTAATTCCTTTGGTATCCCTTCCAAATAATACTTTAAATATCCATAAAAAAAAAATTGGAGAATAGTTAGGAACCCACCATATGCAAGAAAACAACTTACTTCCATCTTGTACTAAACGCCTTGTAGGAGGTTCTTACTGGCAAAGCCAAAGGCTTCCCTTCTGCAAAAACTTGGCAAGTAACATAGAGGTCTGAACATGTTTCTTGATACAGTCCTGAAAACTTCAACATCGGGTCTTCTAGAACGGCTTTGTAACTCTTTTGTTCTCTCTTCCCTTCCAAACTTCCTCTGAAAGCATAAAGTAATATTTAGACACATTTTTTTAAAACAAACCTAACAAATACTAAGAAGACTTAATGGTTATGCCCTAGTAAACTTATGCTACCTCAACATTTTCCTATAGATAAAACTAAAGTCTAAAGGTCTCTTAAAATCCTAGCATACCATGTCCTATTTTCATCAACATACTTCTCTATTTCAGGCTTCTTAATTTTAAACCCTGTCATCAACTGTTAGATCTATCTTTGAGATGTCACCAGCTCTCCAAGCACTAATTTTTTTTAATTTCAAGTTGACCACTTATTCCCATATTCTTTCAACAACATTTATTGTACTCAGCATAAAGGCCCAGCAATGAAAGACAAGATAAACAATACAGTGTTACAAGAAAATATTACATCCTTGCTCTGGGGAGAAAACTTACTGTTAACTGCATACTTTTTTATACTTTCAATTTATTTTTTTTTACTATGTAGATGTATTATCTAGTCCATTTTTTAAATTAAGAAATACAGTGTTTTAAGTCATAAAAAATATGCGTAAGATTATAAAAGAGATAGGAACATTGCTTGGAAATTAAGATTACATCATATACTGTGCCAGGCATTTTATAGAGACTTTCCTACTTACTTCCCACCATCTTACCATTTTATAAATCATGAAGCAGAGACTCAGAGATAGAATTCATTATTGAGGATCACAAAACAAGTAACAAAGCAGACAATAAAAACCAGAACAGAGGAGGCCAAAGCCAGTATTTTTCCGATTACAGAAAAATACATCAAAAAGTCTCAGGAACACCTTGGAGGCAGGGGCTGCCTGAAATGAGCTTGAACAATACACAGGAGATGAAGAGCTACAGGCAGGAAGTCATCCCAGAATTAAAGGACACCATATATGGCAAAAAGGTAAGACTGTGTGTCCGGGGAACTACAAGTTGGTACAGCTAAAGCATAAAGCTCATGTGGAGAAGAAGCTAGAGATGAGAATCAAGGGGAGGCGGACAATGAAGCTAAAAAAGTAGCCACCACATTCAGTGCAGTATCTGCAACAAAATGAACTTTCAAAAATCTGTTCATTGAACAATTTGAAGTGAGAGTACTATGATCACATTTGTGTTTATGATACTTTGGCAGGAGTGTAAGAATGTAATGGAGAGATGGGATTGAAAGCAAGGTCAGTTGGAAGACTTTTTATCAAAATTAAAAGGAAAAAGACAGATTAAGACTAGGGCAGTGGGCTTTCTAGGGGACATGGATCAAAGATACTGAGCAGGTAGATTCAAGGTAACTTGTGAATGATGAAACAGAGGTGAGAGACGGGTGTCTGTATGACTCCTTAAGACTCATTTTCTATCTTAACCAATTCAGTGAATAATGCTAACAGTCACCAAAATAGAGTGAGAGAAGATTAACATTAAAAGGGCAGGCTAATGATGTGCTCCGTTGTGAACAAGTTACTTCTAATGTGTTTTGGAACACCCAAAATGACCATGTCTTGTGGGCAGTTCGATATTCAACTATGGCACTGAGAAATGGGACATCAAAGTGCAAATTATTAAAATGATAGAAAGAGATGAAAAGACCTGGGGAAAACAAAATTTTTAAATTTACTACTCTTTGATTTTATGATCCTAAATTGATACTTCCTGTCGTCTCCAAAATCAGTCTCAGAAAATAAAAGGTGGTTAGGACTAAATTTTCTTCAAAATACTCAATGCATCTGTTAATAAAGGACCAGTTTTCTTTAAATTTTTTCATTTTTCCTTTTAATGTCCAAAAGTTTCAAACAAATAAAAAATGCATTCATATACCCAAGAAACACTGAGACGAATGGGACTGAAGGAAAGTCCTTTACCAGATGATGGCAACACAGGTCCTATATAAGCATCTATCTGTAAAAACTACTTTAAATGGGTGTGTCAAGCATTACAAAGGTGCAGTTTGGTTGTTGATATATTATTCTTACTGCCACCACAAAATCAAAAGTAAAGGACTTATCAGAGTCTGAAGTAACTTGCAGAAACAATCATTCAAGGGAGCATCTAACAACTGAGAAAATATAAGTGTGCAGCCCTTTGCCCAAAGTACATTTGTTAAATACTGACTAAAATATGGTGAATGATGTTAGATAAATAACTTGTGATAATTTATGATCGTTTTCACACGTGAAAATGTATCTAAGAGACTGCTAATGGACATAATTTCCAACTTGGTCCTAGCTGTTCCCCATCTCGGTTCCATTAGTGTGGTCTCAAGACGTCATGTCCTGGACTTCAACTGTGATGCCTCAAGACTTTCCTGCGAAGATCTCTTCTCATATATTCTGGTCCCTTTACAACCGGAACCCTCCTCACCTTTGACTGACTTCCAGCTTCAGTAGCTGAACAATAATAACTGACTGTTCCTAAGATTCAATCTAAGCCTCTCTCACCTCTCATGTTTTTAGTACTATATCCAATTCTCAGCTACTTTTATCTGCCCCTCCGTAATTTCTTCAGTCTCCATTCCACCTTCCAGTCCCGTTTTAAAGTAATATCTTCCAGTTATAACGGCAGGACGACGATTTAACCAAGACTTGATTTCTCTGTAACATGAGACAGTAATAATCCCACAAAAGGTTGCTGTGAATAGCAAACGCTTTCTGGAAAACAAACCCTCCGGAATTTACGGACTTACTCCTACCGCTGTCTTTCTCACGAGATCGCGCCCTCGGCCTTCCCGCACGGCCCCTCTCCGACCTCCAGTCCACTTCCGCTTTCCCGGCTGCAACCCTCTCGGCCGTGGCCAGGCCGACCCCCAAGCTAAGAACCATCTTCTCTCCCCAACCCGCAGGCCCTTGCCGCCCCGCCTCAGCCTCGGCAATCCCCATCCCCGTCCCCGGACTCTCTCACATTTTAAGCTGCACGTTGATGTCCAGGTCACAGCTGTAGACATAGTGAAACTTCTCCGCTTCCCCCATGGGACCACCAAGTAACAGGTACACCTAAGGCCGAGAGCACGGCGCTGGGAAGAGGCTGGGGCTGAACTCGCAGAACAGCACAACACAGGCGCTTCCGGTTCCGCCTCTCGGCCCTGGCGCCGCCAATCCCTGGCCGGAGCGCGACCGTTTGCGGCGGAACTGCCCGCCCCGCCCATGCGTCCTCCTGCGCATGTGCAAAGGGAGCAGCCATCTTGCTTGAGTGCAAGCAGGATTCAGGAAACGCAGTGTACTCGGTTACATTCCAGACTTCCGGTATTCCCGCGGTTTTGTTTTCGATTTTTTTGTTTTAAGAAAGTAAGAAACTGTCTTTTGATTCGGATCTATTCTGAAGTCAGACCAAAAGGAAATTCAACTCAAAAAGAAGTGTAACAACTTTCATTGCCTGGAGGTCAACCAAGGAATAAGCACAAGGATTAGAGATTTACCAAGTGTAAATTTCAGTGGCCGTTCCAAAACCTGTAGCTTAATCACGTATTTGCTCTCTCAAGCAAAGATTTCCTCTTTCTGTTCTAAAGAGTGGAGAAAGAACTAAGCAAAGATCAAGGAAATCTGGCTTTACGCTATTTTGATTAGAGTGCTTGTGTGCTTGTTTACCGCTGGATGTTCTCAGACCCAATGTACGCTTGAAGACCTATGGAACCTAGAAACATCCAATAACAAGTCTAGGACTCAGAATTCTGACCTCTAAACTCCTACAATGTTTATTTTTAGTATATAAAACTGTAATTTTTAGTATATAAAACTGTAATGGAACTGTAATCACTTCCAACTAGAACCAAAGCTCTTGGCAAGAGCAGTGTGTCCCTTGGTGCCTAATAGACTTCTCTGGTTGGTCAGATAACGCTAAAGAATCCGCCTGCGATGCAGTTGGATCCCTGGTTTGAGAAGATCCCTTGGAGAAGGAAATGGCAACCCACTCCAGTATTCTTGCCTGGGAAATTCCATGGACAGAGGACCCTCGTAGGCTACAACAGTCCATGGGGTCTGGAAGAGTGAGAAATGACTGAGTAAGCACTTGATGCCTAATATATTGTTGACTGTAATAATTGCTATTCATTATTGTTAGTGGTGAGCTTCCCTTATGGCTCAGATGGTAAAGCGTCTGCCTGCAATACGGGAGACCCGGTTTCGATCCCTGGGTTGGGAAGATCTCCTGGAGAAGGAAATGACAACCCGCTCCAGTATTCCTGCCTGGAGAATCCCAGGGACGGAGGAGCCTGGTAGGCTACAGTCCATGGGGTCGCAAAGAGTCGGACAGGACTGAGCGACTTCACTTCACTTCTTCATTGTTAGTGATATTGACTAAAAATCTCTACGTGTTTATTTTTAGGTGTCATATTGTAAAAGAGACAATGCAAGAGTATAAGTTATTATAATTGAGGGGAGAAGAAAAAGTTTTCAAGGAAAGATTGCAAGGCTTGTAGCCATTTAACTTGGAAAGCCAAAAAATGACTAATGTACAATGTTTTGTCCAAAGTTAAGTTTTTAAAAACATTTGTGGAAGCAACAGTAGGGAAAAACATAAATTAGTCTCTTATAAGGTACAGTTCCAACAAAAAGCAGACTTGACTTGTTCCTAAGTATTAACATAACTACTACCAATGGTTGGAACTGACAGGAAATGTAATTTTAAGTAATGAAACTTGAACTTTCTGATCAACAGAGCTCCCAACGGTAAAACAAACAGTTACAAGTCCCCTGTCTATGGGATAATTCCAGCTGTGGGTGTCAGGTATAAGGTGAAATAGATTGCTCAAACTTGAATAAAATATTGACAATTTGTAAAGAACTAAATTTTCTGCTGACTTAAATTGCTTTTTTTACAATATTATTTAATGTATAAACCTGTGTAAACTTCATATATACACCAATATATTTCTTATAAAATTTTAAAAAGCAAGTTTACAAATGAGATATAAAAACTTCAAATTAACAACCTTAATGCAGTACATAGCCTTTTTGCTGAAACCCTATTGCCTACAGCAGGAATATGGAATTGACTACTCTTACAGAACTGGTTCTTTGAAATTCAAGACCTCTATATTAAAAAGCAGAGACACTACTTTGCCAACAAAGGTCCATCTAGTCAAGGCTGTGGTTCTTCCGGTAGTCACATATGGATGTGAGAGTTGGACTATAAAGAAAGCTGAGCACCGAAGAACTGATGCTTTAGAACTGTGGTGTTGGAGAAGACTCTTGAGAGACCCTTGGACTGCAAGGAGATCCAACCAGTCCATCCTAAAGGAAATCAGTCCTGAATATTCACTGGCAGGACTGATGCTGAAGCTGAAACTCCAATCCTTTGGCCACCTAATGCGAAGAACTGACTCATTTGAAAAGACCCTGATGCTGGGAAAGATTGAGGGTAGGAGGAGAAGGGGACAACAGAGGATGAGATGGTTGGATGGCATCATGGACTCAATGGACATGAGTTTGAGTAAACTCTGGGAGTTGGTGATGAACAGGGAGGGCTGATATGCTGCAGTCCAGGGGGTCACAAAGAGTTGGACACTACTGAGCGACCGAAATGAACTGAACTGAACTGATACTGCCCTTTTATGGCAATTCCATTTTCTTGCCTCTTTTTCTATTCAAATAACTATGAACTCTATTAGTCTAAGTACCCAGAGAGTATCTGGCCTTCATTTGACCCCAAAAGTACTTTTTTTTGTCTTAAGTCTATCCGTTCTTTTCTCATTAGCTCATAACATTTAATGTTCCAATACAGTTACAGACACACCACAGATAAAGGCATAAAAATGAAATATCAATGCTTAGTTGTAAGATATTCATTCATAGGGTCCTGGATAGACTTATGTTAATGTTTTAAAGGTAATAATCAAGAAAAAATGTTTACAATAATATTAAAAATGTACTATGTGAGAATCTTAGAAGACTGTACTGTAATTGTCAAAGACGATAATGCAACAAGGAAAACTAATCTGCAAGTGAGGAAGATAATGGTAGGTCACAGAAGCATTGGAAAAGTCACAGAAATCAAAACTGGCAATGTCTTTCCTGGACCAACCATAGATTGAGAAGATGTGGTTAATAGATGTGAGTATCAGACTCCAGTTAGCAAGACCATGGGAAATGAAAGCCTTGGGTATCTTTTTCTAAAAGGAAAGAAGTGATGCCTTCTTTCCCATGTGATCTTTTAGAACTCAATATAGGACACTGAAAGTTATAGAACATATTTCTTGCATTGCAAAAATTCTCAGTTTTACAGACTACTGTGTGTCTGTAGGAAAATAATTTTTTGCATAAATGTTTTCTTTATGTGGTAGGCTACTTCATTGAATATTTGGTCTCATATCCAATTTTAATTTAATTAACTCATCTTTGTATTTGCAGTTTTTATTTTGTTTCCTTTGCCATTTTTTTTTCAATTTAATGTTTATTCCAAATACAAATTTAATGTTGGTTGAGAAATTTGTTGATAATAATCTGTTCCCTCAAGTTGCCCAGGACTTATGTAGTGATTATCAGGCTTATATTTGTCAGTTTCTGTCACCCACTTCATTCTCTTTAGCTTGTAATAAAAAAATTTACTCATAGCTTAAAATATTTACCATCTATTATTAGCCTTCCATCAAGATAAAATAACTGTGATATTGTGAGATTAAAATAATCTCAAAACTGCTTTTTCTCCAATTAAAAATTGCCTTTACAAGTTTTCTAGTAACTAGGGATTTTAGAACCTAATCGCATGATAGAACAGACTACACTATCAGGAAACTTGAAAAATCCTACATGATAAGCCAAGACCTATAGTCATTTGTCAAGTGACAGTGTTGAAAAAGGTGAACTTGAGACTGTCTCCTAGTGATCTTGGCGTAGGAACCTACAAAGTGGGTGGTTCCATTGAAAAAAGTAAGTTCTATCAGCTACAAAATAGAACAGATCAAAAGAATGCATTTTCTGAAAAATAATAAAAGTATACTTTGTGTGTGTGCTCCTCCTACTCTGTAATTAAAGAAGCTCCTTTAAGTGTCATGAGAAAAAAAAATGCTGATAGTTGAATAATATTATTGTCAAAAATTGCAGTTGTAAGAGAAAAATGGGGTCATATTTCCCCCAGAAAGCACAATCAGGTCCCTCCCAAGGAACATGCTTCTGGGTTAAACTCTTTGTGCCTCCTCAACCCCTTCATTCAATAAGAGGAGTGATCTCTAGTACTCAGACCTTGGAAAGAAGAGCTTTAAAACTTTGAGAACTATCTGCTGTTATTAATAATCTCTTGATTTAAGATTTTTAGAGATTTTAAACTCTAAGCCCCATGGACTCTGGGCTTTTATAACATGTTCTAGTCCCCAAAAGAGTCTCCAGTATGCTCCCTTACCTTTGCCAGAAAAACAAACAAACAAAAAAGATTAGATTTATGTATTGCAGGCCTGAGATTTCTACCTCTGAGAAGCCTCCTCGGACCCCACCTTCCCTCCCAACACTAGAGTAAGTCATCTCACTCAAAAATCCATTCCTCCTGTATTCTTCTTCCATAGTATTTTCAATGTCTTTATAATAATTATTTAATTGATGGCTGTCCTTTCCATTAGGCTACAAGCTCTCCAAGGGAAAGATTTCTGTCAATTTTATTTACCCCTGTACTCTAGTTCCTGGCACAGAACAGATGTTGAATAAGAGAAGTAGGAAAGAATCTAGCACTTGAAAACTATTATCTGTCAGATAGCACATTACATCAGTATAATAGTGAAGTAGGTGCTGTTATTTCAGAACATAGTGAAGTAGGTGCTGTTATCCTATTTTACAGAAAAGTAACTGTAATGTATGTTAGGTAATTTATGTAAAATTAACAGCTAATAAATGGCAGAACCAGATGTGTTCAACTTCAAAACACATGATACTTTTACCAAACTGTGAAGGAATATTCCAGAATAATTCCTAAATTTATTTTTGTAACAGGAAAAAAATTATTAATGACAGTCCTTTTAGCATCCTTGCTGTTATTTAGCACTGCCGTTGATTCCCTCCACCTCTCTATAGATTATACTCTCAGGTAAACATCTTGACTCACTACAGATCAATTCCATGGAGGGAGGAAATTTTGGCCCACTCAGCATCTTTTCAGGTCATCCATTAATTTAACAAATTTTTACTTAGTGCTAAAAATGTGCCAAGAACTGCAGAAAGCATTGTATCAGACATTGGCCTCTCCAGTCTCACCAGAGAACAGTGTTCCTTGTCTGCATGTGATGTCACCCCTGGCATCATCCCTCAGAGTGTGTTTCCTATGTCATTGTGCAACCTGTCTTCTAATATCATAGGACACAAAGAGCTTTATTTCACTTGTTCTATAAGAAACTGTGGGATGATAATGACTTCAGGCATCTCCAAGAATCCATTGTTTTTAGAAAATCCATTACTCTGAGTGCAACCTCAGCCCACATTATGTTTGATGTGTAATCCTGCTCTATGTTAATTATTTCCTTGTGATTCTATATGCTTTGAAGGACAGAGAATGCTGCTGTTATTTTTGACACTTCTTATTGCTTTGATTGTATGCATTTTTGTTTGTGCATGAATATTTAATCCCAGAAAGGTTGTTGACTTGCGATCAGACTTGCTTCTCTGAGACAAAAAGAAAAAAAGCAATCAGAGCCTGAGTCCGTAGGCAGTCATTAGTGACACAACTAACTCCTCAAGATCCCTGGAGTCTTTTAAGTCACTTTGCTACCTACCCAGATTCTTTAAATGCACAGGGAAAGAATGGCAGAGACCTTAAAAATACAAAAAGGAAAAAAGGAAGGAAAAGAATGAAAAAGAGGAAAGAAAAGGAGAATTGTTCACTTGAGGGTCTGCTTGGGTTTGAGCTGTGCATTAGTGTGAGAGTTACAAAAGCTAACAGTCTTTTCAGGGAGGAATGCTTAGGATAGCAATGGGATTTGATGAGGGAATAGACAGAGAAAGACTAAATGAGAGAATGTGAGAACTAAAATACTTAGACCTTCATCGTCTCAGAGAAACCTACTCTACCTACAGGACAAAGGTGAAACATTATCCCTCTTTCTGTCTTAAAGACTGTTGGAGAAGTTTAGGAGAGGACTTGACCACTGGCCAATCCTCCAGCTGGACCTGGAGAATCAGAAGGTCTTCATCCCTCTACTGTCCTTGGAATGTATGCTCTGCCCATAGTTCCCGCAGTGGAAGCTGTGTTTAAGGATGGAGTATTGAAAGAGCAACCTGTTGTTGAGGCCACATTGGATGTGTACATGCCTGAACCCCATTAATGCTTCTCTATAAACTCTTAAGATGCTGTTATGTGGACCGGATCCACTCCTGGGTGAGTTTCCCTCCTATTAACAGCACCACCTACCAAGAGTTGTCTCTTTGGTCTCTCCTTGTCCTCTGCATATGGAGCCAGTTTCAGATTATACTCAGAAGCTCTCAAGTTTGCAACACAGAAGTGATATTCTATAGTTCTTCACAGGCATTAAGAGGAAAGAGAGGCTTTCTAGAACCTCATGGTCTGTTTAAAATTGGAGCTAAGTTTTAGTTGTTTTGTGAACTTATTTTCTGTTTGTCTCTCAATGTTTGTTTGAACATACTAATTCTGAATAATATCTTTTCTCTTATTCTGTATTCAGATTTTACCTTTATCTCCACCCAGTAGTGGTAGAATTGATTCTTGTTGCACATGGCATTTACAGTCTATAAAATCACAGTACACTGAATTAGTAAATATTGAAACACTCATAACACAGCACACAGTAGAGGGAAAAGAGTGGGGCAAAGAAAGTCTTTTATGATTAATTTTTTTTCTTGTCTTGCCATAAAATATGAATTTTATTTCACAGAAGGAAGAGGTGACTTTTTAGGGAGAAGGTATAGCATAAGCAACAAGTAGGTGGGGAAACACAGGTTGCAAGAAGACTGTAGTTGGCTGGAACCTAGACAGAGTGTCCATCTTGGGAAGCAGTAGAAAATAACATACCAGAAGGAGGCTGAAGGAAAAATCTGAAAGATAAAGCAGCTCTAGCTAGTCAAGAGACCTGATTTTTATTCCACCAGGTGTGATTAGGCATTAAGGGTTTTGAGCAGAGAAGTGACAAACTCATATTATATATTAAGTGTCAATCTCATATGTCATTCTCTCAGTCAACAAATATTTACTGAGCATCGGCTATCCATCCAGGGCTAGCACTAGAGATACAGTAGCTACAGGTAGGTATTGCTTGTGCTGTCCCCAAGGTACAGTCTCATAGGGAAGGCAGAAAACTGAACAAGTACAGTTAATCCGCATTGTTCATAGTCTATACTTATGGATTTACCTACTCACTAAAATTTATTTGTAACTCCCAAATTAATACTTATGGCACTTCCATGGTTGTTCACAAACATATGAAGATTGGGGAAACTCTAAGTCATCTAGAGTACACATTCCCTGCTGAGGTCAAACAAAGCAATGCTCTGCCTTCGGCTCTCATACTGTAAAGTAAACTTTTTGCAGTCTATTTAGTGTCACATTGTTTTGCATGTTTGTATTTTTTATTGGTGACTTTTCTGTTAAATACAGGCCCTAGGGACTTCCCTGGCAGCCCAGTGATTAAGACTCAGTGCTTCCATTGCAGGAGCTTGGTCCTGTTCAGGAACTAAGTTCCCACATACCATGCAGCGTGGCCAAAAAGAAATTTAAAATGGCCTCCAAATGTAGTGCTGAAGTGCTGTCATATGTTCCTAAGTATAAATTGGTTGTGATGTACCTTATGGAGAAAATAGTTGAAGTTCCACTCAGGCATGAGTTACGGGGCTGTTGGTCATGACTTCAACATTAGTGAATCAATAATATATATTGAATAAGGTGTCTTTAAACAGAAACATACATAAAAAGAGATTTTGTGCTGATTAATGAAAATGTTACCAGTGCCCTTACAGGAACCTAAACCTGTATTTCTCCGAGGGGCAATGGTTCAGTATTCACTAATTCAGTGTTCACGACTTCTTTATAGAACATAACTACCACAAATAATCATTGTTTATGATAGGTCTGAAAGGTGATACAGTGTGTTTCTACATTTGGGGAGGGTGCAGATGGGACAAAGAAGACTTTGCAAAGGAAGAAAGGATGAAGCAGAGATCTGAAGAATAAATAGAGATTGCCTAGGTAACTAGGAAGAAATATAGACAGGAAGGAAATAATAAAAGTGTTCTGTGCAGAGAAAACATCCTGTGTTTTCTCAAAAAAGAAAAAACAAAGTGACTTGAAAGAAGCACAGAACACAGTAGGAAGGAAATATATTAGTTTGCAAGATCTGCTGTAACACAGTACCATAAACAGGGTACAATAAAAAAATAGACATTTTTTGGTCTTACAGTTCTGGAAGCTAGAAGTCCAAGATCAACTTATTGGCAAGGTTGGTTCCTTCTGGGGTCTATAGGGGAGAATCTGTTTCACATCTCTCCCCTACTTTTGGTGCTTTGCTGGCAACCTTCTGTGTCCCTCAGCTCAGGAAATGTCACCCTGACACTCAGCTTCATCTTCACAAAGTGTTCTTCCTGCATGCATGTCATGTGTCCAAATTTTCTCTTTTTTTAAGGACACCAGTTTTATTAGGATCATACTTCCGTATGATCTCATTTTAACTAATTATATCTGCAAACCCTATTTCCAAATTTGAAGTTACTAGGGGTTAGCATTTAAATGTAAGAATTTTGAGAGAACACAATTCAGTCAGTAACAACAGTAAAGGTAATGAAAGAGGGTGAGAGACAGGAAGACCCAGAACCTAGTAAAAATGACTAAACAGTTAAGATTTCACTGTAAAGGAATATAGAAAAAAACTGTGCTTCAGCAAAGAATTATGCATTTTCTACTGACACTCATCCAGGCTATATGATTCTTGTATTTCATAGTATTTGAACTGGTTTAACATTTTGTAGATTATAGGCAACAAATAATGATGCAAAATAATTCCTAAGATAAATCCAAATTAATTTCCCTCTACCACCTTTAGAAAAAGCAGTTTTGCTTTAATTTGCTATTAATGTCAATATTCTTCATCTAAAAATATCAGGAGTAATCTCTGAATTATCTTTTGAACTGGTTAGGATGTCTGCCTGGTTCCATCTTTAGTTAATGAGTAGAATGAAATTGTTAAAGTGTCTTCATTTTTATGTCTGTATGAGTCATCATTTTACCTTTTTCTGAAAATTGCCTTTTACAAGAATGTGAATCCCTTGGTGGATAATACATCAATAAATGAACACTGCATGAATAAGTCAGTTAACCTAGTAGGTAAACTCTCAAGAGACAAGACAGTTTAGTTATAGTTAATAACCAGATTGAGAATGACAATGTTGAACTTTATGCTGAGCCCTGTGTTCTTGGAAAACAGGGATGGTTAAGACAATCTCTACTCTCTGTAACCTAGGGAAATAGGTTATTATAAAGACCTACACTTCTCCCTGTGACTAAGATGTGTGCGTGTGTGTGCGTGTGTGTGTGTGTTAGTTGCTCAATTGTGCCCAACTCTTTGTGACCTCATGGACTGTGGGTCCCCACATGACCCACCAGGCTTCTCTGTTCATGGAATTTTCTAGGCAAGAATACTGGAGTGGGTTGTTATTTCCTTCTCCAGGGGATCTTCCCTGGCCCAGGGATCAAACCCGGGTCTCCCACAATGCAGGCATATTCTTTGCCAACTGAGCCACCAGAGAAGCCTGTGACTTAGATAAAACTTGCTAATAAACACCTTTTTTTTTTTTTATGTTAAGACCAGATGGAGACACCTCTATACTTCTATTCTTTGTTTTATAAATTTTTAACTGAACCATTTGTTCTCCCCAAGTTAGTTGGACACAGAGAAAAATATTTCCTGTTCAGGTGACTGACTGAAAATCTCTCTGATTATAAAAACAATCCCAATTATAACATCACCTACCTATAATTTGTCTACTTCTCCCTATACAAGTTTAAGATGAAACCATCCTGATGAGAAATTCTGATCTTTGGACTTGGGATGTTCTCCTATTGTAAGTTTGAATAAAAGTTTCCTTCTCAGATTCCAAGTGGCTTCAAATAGCCCTGAAATTGGAATGAAATCTAGAATTTAATAGACAGCTTATAAATTCAGTGAAATTATTATTTCCTCGTCAAGCTTAGTGCCCATGTCAACTCTATGTGACTTCTGTCTTCCCATTTCATAGCTGGAGTTTCATCTATGGTTTTTGCATCCAACACTGTTGGGACACTGTAAGAGGGCTGATGTTTCTCTGCACTACAATCTTCTGGTTAAAATTTTTAAACTTCTTGTTCAATTTAACTATTTATAATTAAATTTATTTTTATAGATGAAAAGTGAAAGAGCTTCCACCTAGGAAGCTCTCTTGGTAATGACCCGCCTACCACCGCAGGAGACACAGATTCCATCCATGGGTGGGGAAGATCCCCTGGAGGAGGAAATGGCAACCCACTCAAGTATCCATGCTTGGAGAATTCCATGGTCAGATGAGTCCATGGGATTGCAGAGAGTCAGACACGACTGAAGTGACTTAGCATGGACACATGCACGGTGAAAAGAATTCAAAATTATGTGAAGAAAGAGAAAAATTCTGAAGGCAAAATCATACAACATGCTATTTTCTTTAAAGGTAGTTGATGCAAGAAGCTAAATAACTTCTATGAACACTTGATGATATATGTATTAGTATGTGTGTTCCCAGCTGACTTTAGGATTATTAAAGTGTATTTCAGTGCAATGTACAGAAGCGATTGATTCCTCTTTCTACAGAAGGCATCCTTTTAAATTGCAAGTTTTTCTTACACATAGTTCTGCATGACTTAGAATCTCTCTATGGTTTGTTGATTTTTTTTTCATAGCATCACAAATCTCAGAGCAAAAAGAAAAAGACCTCATCCTCTTTTATTTCATTTGAATCAGATGATTTTCATGTTAAATGGGTGAGGTAACCAGCATGCTATTTTCTTTGTTATTGTTTCACACGTTTGCTTTTTAATCCCACATTGATCAGATGGACTATAACATTTTCTTATATTCATCAAAGGTCCCAGAATACTGCCAGACAGATCTTGGCACTCCAAAAGGAAAAAAAAAAGTATTGATGCTAAATGGATTATCTTCTGAGAATTTGTTTCTCAGAGACAATGAGTACTTGGAAATTTCCGTTTGTAATTAATACATTAATTTTAAATACTGAGACAAATAGTAAACTAATGTTGAAACATTCCACTAGAAGCAACTTAAATAAACGTTTCTTTAAAAATGATCCAATAAATTCAGTTTTGCTAGTGTCCGCAGGGATTAGTGGTGATTAAAAGAAAAAAAGCAAGAATCTTCATTTTTATTTTGCCTTAGATCGGGTAGTAAGGTTACATTCTGAAAGTACAGTAGGTTGTTAAATGAGTAAACAGAGGTTTATAGAAAAGGGGAAGCAAGCAAAATATCAACACACACACACATACTGCTGTTCTCTGCCTTGCCCAATTTTATGCCTAAGGAGACTGGCAGGGCAGCTGATGTGATGTGAATCTTAGAGTGAATTCATAAACTCTTTAGTCTTCTTCCTCCCCTCTCTCCCCCGCCCCCATCCCCACCAACCCCATCAATCAGAGATTCTATCTGCACAGAGGTAGTCTCCATCATTATGGATCTGGGCTGCTTCCTGATGTAAATCTGTATTTTAACAAAGAGAGAGGAAGAGGAGAGAGGGATGCCTGGGGCAAGGTCATTCTTTGACCCCAGGCAATTGTCCTTCCCCACAGAGCAGTCCCAGGACCAAGTCAGAACTAAACAAACACAGCTGCCCCATCAGCTGTTACCTTGCCACCTGCCTTTTGAAGAAGAGGCTTTCTCGGGAGCCTGCCTAATGAGCGTGCCTGCCACGCTCAGACTGGCTGTTATAGCCTGAAGAGCCCTCTGCACACACATTGAGCTTTTCTCTCTACTTTGCACTTCAAGAACTTAGGAAGCTTCAGGGGAAATAAGGATTCAGTTTTTTTCTCCCTCCATTGTGATGAGCATTTGCTTTCCCTACAGGAGGCTTTGAAGTACCTTAAAAATTCACATCGTAGCTTTAGGACACAGGCACTCAGAGGGATAGGCATGTTCTGCTCATCCTGGGCTGGAGCACAAGGGGGGACTTAGCAGCACTGGCCGTGAGCACACCCTCATGGCATTCCTAGCTTGGCTCACCAAGCCCAGCCCAGCAAATGGGAGTAGCTGAGGCTACAGAGAGAAGAGAATATTGATAAAGAACCCCAAAAGCTTGTACTATCTGAAGGAGGAAACAGACAGAACAGGCTCCATCTTGAAAGCAGGACTCCATCTTGGGCTGGACTGTGGACTTTGAGCTATATGCCCAGTATCTATGGAAACGACATACCAACTGGAAAATCAGACCCCCCAGATGAAGAGCCCTAGGGCTCATACCTAGACACTCCGTGGCCTAAAAGAATACCCTAATTATCTATGTAACCAAATAGAATCACAAGTTCTACTATGCCTATTGGGGTATGACCATAGGCCTATTGATAATTGTCCACTGTTAGCTACCTAGGCTTAAGGCATACGAATCATGGGCTTAAGGCATACGAATCACGGGTTAACTTTGACTGTATCTTTCTTTTCCCTTGTTAAGACTAGTTTCAGAGAATTTGGGGAGGTGGGTTTGAGCACGTACACTTAGGGTATATAAGGTTTTCACAAAAACTGGTTTAGGGTCCTTGGTGAAGAGGAGACTCTGCCTTGGGCCCGCTGGTGTAATAAACTGCACTCCACTATCTGCATTGTCCTTCTGAGTGGGTTTGTTTCCTGGAATGCATGGCTACGACTCTATCCTCTGCCTCTGTTGCCATCCCTCCCTCTGCCATTCTCAGAGATTATCAGTCCTGCCAAGGCCCTCTACTAGCAGATTCAATCCTTACCCAAAGTCCAAGATGAGTTGAACCAAATAGGAAAGACTTAAGAGTTTTTCAGCCCTTAGCTGAATCTTTTCTTTCTTCACCCTTGCACCCACCCAAACACACCTTCCTTCTCCAATCTAGTGGGGAGGCTGATCAAGATGAATCTAGTATGGCTTTTGCATTAATGTCTCAGTATTCAGTTGGGCCAATCTTGGATACTGGAGTTTGGATGGAGAGGAGAGTAGTAGATGGGAGCTCAGGTCGTTGATAAATAAGAGCAGAACCCTGGCCCTTAAATGGACAAATAGGGGAGAAGAGGTGATAGACCCTCATGGCAGGAACTTGAAAAGAGCTAGGATTTTATAGCAGAGCCAGGTCATTTGCTTTCCTGGGCTATGTGCATATTTAGCCCCTTCCTTCATGAAAAATATTAAAAAAATACATTTTATAACTGTGTTAATAAAAGGTAAATATAATCCATGCTAGAGTATATACACTTTTTCCTTCTGATTTAAAAAGAAATAAAAATATTTCCCCAGTTCTCTAAAAGCAACACAGACTCTAGGCCCCGTGCTTACTGTGCAGTCTCTGAAGGGGGATGACGGAGGAATGATCAGAGGTGGCACTGGGATCAAGAGTATATCTGATCCACCTCCTGGTCCTGAAGTAGGTGGTGTGTGAGAGGAAAAAAGAAACAACAACTTCCATTTGAAAAGGAGAATAGTGTTCTCAAGGACAAATACATTACCCGTAGGTGTAAAGGTGAAGGAATGTGTCAGAAATGAGACTGCAATCGTCTGATCATAGAAGACAGTTCCAGAAGCCCAGAGAAAGGATTCGGAGAAGAGGTGGAACTGAGTCAGATTAGGGATAGTGTGGCCAAATGCGAATGAAAATTCAGGATGAGTTGATTTCTGGTGGCAGGGGCAACTTGAATGTAAGTCACTGTGGTCTTCCCTGAGAAGACCTTCTCTAGGCAAGAGTACCAGAGTGGGCTGCCATGTTCAGTTGGTAAAGAATCCACCTGTGATGCAGGAGACCCCAGTTTGATTCCTGGGTTGGGAAGATCCCCTGGAGAAGGGGTGGCTACCCACTCCAATATTCTTGGGCTTCCCTTGTGGCTTAACTGGTAAAGAATCCATCTGCAATGTGGGAAACCTGGATTCAATTCCTAGGTTGGGAAAATCCCCTGGTGAAGGGAAAGGTTACCCACTCCAGTATTCTGGCCTGGAGAATTCCATGGGCTATACAGTCCATGGGGTCTCAAAGAGTTGGAAACGACTGAGTGTCTTTTTCATTTCCATGTGCCTGGAATGGCCTGAGCTGTTCAGAATTAGTTTCAGGTGGTCCTGAGGAAACTTACTCTGGAAGTTCAGCTCACTTGACTGCTAACTTTAACAGCAGAGGGACTGTTCCCTCACTGTGATAATCTGTAGAGTGACTGAGAAGGTACAGATTGTATTCAAAGAAATTTTAATGCTTTAATCTCATTTAATTCCCACAGCAACCCATTTTACAGTGGAGAGATCAGAGAAATTGAGAGGTGGTTACTTATCTAGGGGCCACTCCTCAATAATGACTCTTGTCATGTATGTATGTGTGTATACACTACACACATGTATACATACAGGTATCCCCTGCTTTTCCAAAGTTTGCTTAGGCAACTTTTTTTTTTTTTTTTTATGAGAAACCTACATTAGTACCTGTTTTCAATAACCAAAAGAAATTTGAAGAGAGTTTTTGCTTTTACAAAAAAGAACAGCACTTGTTCTGCAACTAGCTATTATAGAAGCAGCTCTCACCCAGAGCAGTGAGAGGGGCACCGCCAAGCTGCTTTGCCGGACCCATATTCAGCGTCTCTCCATCAACATGCCATATCTTTGATCTGTGTTTGTGAGCATCTGCACTTTACCCTGATTTATTTTGTGCATCTGTTAGCAAGATGTGTCCTAAGGTAATGGCTTCTTTGCTCTATGCCATTTCCATTTACAAAAGGTTTTATAGACATGCTCTACTTTTGGATAGCAGAGGAAAAACCTGTGTATACCTACATACATACATGCTGCCGCTGCTTAGTCATTTCAGTCCTGTCTGACTCTCTGCGACCCTATGGACTGCAGCCTTCTAGGCTTCTCCATCCATGGGATTCTCTAGGCAAGAGTACCAGAGTGGGCTGCTATGCCCTCCTCCAGGGGATCTTCCTGACCCAGGGATCAAAATCAGGTCTCCTGCATTGTAGGCACATTCTTAACCACTGAACCACCAGGGAAGCCCATATATACATAAGTGTATATAACTGCAAAAGTCTGTGTGTATATATATATACAGAAGTATGTATATTCTGATATTTTATATAATATATACATACATATATTAATCTAAATATATATCAGATTCCTGCTGTAATTGCAAGTATAACTTGAAAAGTAAAGCACCTTGAGTAGTATATTATGGTTCATTAATGTATAGGATAATGCTTTTTTTTTTCCACTTTTATTTATTTTTTATTTTTTTAAATTTTATTTTATTTTTAAACTTTACATAATTGTATTAGTTTTGTCAAATATCAAAATGAATCTGCCACAGGTATACATGTGTTCTTACGCTGTATCCCCTTTATGTGTCCATGCTTCCTATGATGCAATTGCCCTGGATTCTAACTTTCTAGGAGGCAGGAAACATTTCTAAGGTATATATAAGTGCTGGATAGTGTTTTGATGGTAGTGAAAAGATAGATTTTTCTAATTTCTAAATTAAAAATTAAAAATATCAGCTATCTATACTCACAGTTAGTTATCACAATGGGGAGAGAGGTAGAGAGCTTCCTATGTTTATTCAACAAATGAGTGAGGCTTTATTGCTTGTCAGGAGCTTAGCTCCTGGGGCTAGACTAGTTCCTGACCCTGGATGAATTATTTCATTTCTCTAAACCTCTATTTATTATCTATGTAAAATTACTTAGCGAAATTCCTGGGAGTGCATGGTTGCTCAGTTTTGTTGTTTAGTCATTAAGTCATGTCTGACTGTTTTGCACTGTATAAAGAGCCTCTTGATGAAAGTGAAAGAGGAGGGTGAAAAAGTTGACTTCAAATTCAACATTCAGAAAACTAAGGTCATGGCATCTGGGCCCATCACTTCATGGGAAATAGATGGGGAAACAGTGGAAACAGTGTCAGACTTTATTTTTGGGCGGCTCCAAAATCACTGCAGATGGTGACTGCAGCCAACTGTGGTGTTGGAGAAGACTCTTGAGAGTCCCTTGGATTACAAGGAGATCCAACCAATACATCCTAAAGGAAATCAGTCCTGAATATTCATTGGAAGGATGGATGTTGAAGCTGAAGCTCCAATACTTTGGCTACCTGATGTGAAGAACTGACTCATTTGAAAAGACCCTGATGCTGGGAAAGATTAAAGGCAGGAGGAGAAGGGGATGACAGAGGATGAGATGGTTGGAGGGCATCACCGACTCAATGGACATGAATTTGAGTAAACTCTGGGAGTTGGTGATGGACAGGGATGCCTGGCGTGCTGCTGTCCATGGGGTCGCAAAGAGTCAGACACAACTGAGCAACTGAACTGAACTGAGCTGAGACTGTAGCCCACCAGTCTCCTCTGTCCATGGGGTTTCCGGGGTAAGATTACTGGGGTGGGTTGCCGTTTCCTTCTCCAGGTATCTCCCCAATCTAGAGATGGAACCTAAGTCTCCTGTACTGGCAGGTGACCTCTTTACTGCTGAGCCACCAGGGAAGCCCTAGTTGCTCAAAAGTCAGTAATTATTATTACTGTTGAATGCTTACTGTATGCCAAGTACTTTGCAAGGTCTTAGGGATTCAAAGACACTCTTAAGAAGTTCCTAGTTAAGTGGTGAGACATTGAAACAAAGAATTACCCCTACACCCTATCCCCTACCACATACACAGCCATTCATGCTGTGATACGAGATATGTGCAGTGGACTTTGAAACTATAGTGGGAGTAACTAAATACCAAAAAGGAACCAGAGAACTCATGGTGAAATGGAAGCATTTGTTTAATATGTGTGTGTGTGTGTGTGTGTGTGTGGTAGTGGGGAGTTATAATTGTGCTAAGAACATTTTTTTTTTTTTTAAACTGGAGCTGCTTAAGATACCCTGCCCAGTCTCCCACCAACTGGGAAGGCATAGTGGAGTAAAACTGGTGTCTGCCATCCACAGTCTTTCCTGGATGAGCAAAGCAGTGTGGAGGAGGAAGCAGCACTCAGAAATATGATGCTCCTATTCTGTCCCTCTCTCTGTTCATGCTCTCCTCCCCACCGTCCTATATCTGCTCTTGTGAGAGTTTGGTCGTGAAGTACCAAGGTGGAGGGTAACACGAGGAAGTGTTTTTTATGTGGTTCCTTTTGTTTTTTCTCTCTTCTTCCTCCTCCTCCTCTTTCTTCTTTTTAAAGTTTACTTTTGCTAAATGAGCAACAAGAACCCCAAACTTAGTGTTTCTCAGAATCAACAGTAAAGAGCCGTGGTCTGCTGATGTGTTTGGAGTTTTTCTTTCTCTCTGGGATTACAGGCCTGTTCACAATGCTGATGCACAGTTTTTAGCTATGTTAGGTCTGTAATGTTAGTACTGAATGTTTTCATAATATTCCCCTGGCAGTTAGAAGCAAGGAAAGATTTATTTTAAAGGGAAAAAAGAGATCATTATTTCAGCCCCAGAACCACAAGGTAAGAAAGGAGACTCGGCAAGTGTAAAGGCAATACTCTCAGCTCAAGCTCCTAACCACCTCAGGTTTTGCCCAGCTCCATTTATTTATCATTTCAATTACAGAAGAGATGTGTTGCTACAAAAGCCATATTGTGTCTATTTTCTAAAGGAAGGAAAGGCAATTTAATCTTTAAACTCTTTTACGTGAATATTTCCTCTACCATTGAGGATTTTAGGAAATGAAGAATTTTATCTATAATGAGTGTTTTTATCCTCAAGTCATCTGAACTCAAATAATGTGTTTTTCATCTTCTGTGATATTCTTTGTACCCCTTTCTACTGAAGCTTAATTATTGTGCTTTACAATGATAAACAGATTCACTTCATTTTTAAAAACCATTTGATTCTTATAGGCGAAAGACTTTAAAAAATTCCACTAATTTACATGCTACCTATGACTATTCTTAAATTGCGTTTAACATAGTTTTTCCTGTACATTATTCAAGAAAAATTAATACATTTTTATTATGATATCATTAAGACCTAAAACTGAAAAAAATGTGTTCGTGTATATCTTAAAGATGTTGCTTACTATTTCAAATGCAATCTTCACACAGCAGTGGGAAAATCAGATATGCCAGGTAAGAACCACTCATCACTAATCCTACATAATTATAGAGACTAATGAAAGTATCATGAACTCTATTAAAACATCTAATCACAAAGATGTAAATATGTACTAGAAACATGAAGCTCTCACTTTCTGTATAACTGTGTACATTTTTATATGGTTTTACAGTATATTGGAAAATTCAAAACTAGGGTGTTGGTTATTTCTCTACCTTTACTGAACAGACCAAAACACTGGTATTAACTTTATGGGATTAAATTCCCCTTCAAAATAAAAATTGAAGGTAAGAAATCTATCTTAAAAAATAATCACAATTAGATAAAAATAAATATTTATTTAAAAAATATACTTTGCAACACAATTTATAGTAACAAAAAGAAAACAATCTAAATGTTCAACAAAAGGGGACTGTCCACATAAATTTAGAGTTATTTCTGAAATGGAAAACTCCACTGTCTTTAAAATAAATTTTCCCAATAATTTTGGTCTCATAAGAAATGGTCAGGATACAGTGTTAGATGAAAAAAAAAGGAGGATTTAAATCTATATGTACTGAGTTAATCCAATTATACATATAAGTAGACCCATACACAAAAAGACTAGAAAAGAATGTTCCAAAATATTAAAAGCAGTTAAAGATACATTTAATTTCTTCTTTAAACTTTTTTATACTTTTACAATTTCCATAATAAGCATGTATTATCTTTCTAATAAAATTAATGAACATTTTAAAAGTTGAAGATTTTAAAATCAAATTTTGAGACAAGTTCAGCATTTGATTAGTAACTAAGTATCTTTAAAATATTGAAATATGTACTTCACAACTAACTAGAGAGTGTTTTGTTTTTGTGTTAATTTGTCTGTTTGTTTTAGTATACTGTCTTTTTTGTGTTAGACTGAAAATAAAGAATGGATATATTAAAATACATGAAAGTGGATGATAGTGGGATGAAACTTCTTTTCCCAGTTATGTGATAATAACTTAAATTTTAGAGTCTATGATATTCGTGCATGCATTCATTCATTCATTCCTCTAAAATGTTTTTGCCTAAGAAGGTTGCTGGTTGGGCTGGCTCATGCCTGTGAATCTAGAGTGTCTGAGTTGTCTGAGTTTAAGTATCACACCCCAAACTTTTGGTTCTCACTTAAATAGGGGTTAACTAAAAGACCGTCAACATAACAAGACAAACAAAGCCTAAGGAGTCTCTGAAAGGTGGAAGGAAATAGATGGACTGCCTAGGGACCTCAGGACTTGAGCAACCACAGGACAACTAGTTCCCTGGGTTTCTTTATTGCCTCCTGTATATCCCTGGATTAGATCTGGCTGGCAGAAACTTCCAACCTTGAAACCTCCAACAGGTGCAGAAAAAAATAGCTGCAAGGAAAGCTTGTTTCTCCTAGCCAAAGAATCAGGAAAAGGGTGGCCTCTATCATGATTTCAGCAGGACTGAATGGGGAACTGATCTTCCTTGCCTCCCTCCCAGAGAACAGGGCATCAGCAGCAGAATCCTTATGCACCTGAGCTTCCACCACCAGGAGGCAGCAACAAGACTTAAAAGACACGGTGTGTGGCAGGTGGGTGGGGGAATTGGGAAGATGGATGTGGTTCATTGTCACTATGCTTTACTCCTCTCCAGCCCAACCCAAGTTAGTGGGGCTGAGTTGGGAGCTGAACCTCTATACCCACCTGGCTGCAATGAGACTGAATGCAGCAGTGCAAAACAGGGCTAGCTTGTATTAGCCTCCCTTCTCCTCTCCCGCTTCCATATCCCTCGCCCTTCATTTTCTGATCTACAAAGCCTGGTGAGGAGCCAGCCTCTACCACCACTTGGCATCTGACAAGGCAGACTGAGTTGATAATTTACAGGGGTGGTTGGAAATTTACTTTCTCCCCTCGCCTCTCCTGGTGTCAGCAGGAGGTCTAGATTGAAGCTGGGTTTATACTTCTACTGGAGGCAATGCTATGGTGCTAATGTTATCTCACTTTCCAGGATAGGTATCAGCCTGGCAAAATTGGGAGATGAGATTCCACTCCATATAACTGCAAAGAGGCAATAGGAATCAGGGTTCACTTTTGCAGGAGTGGTGTAGGGGATGGGGAGACGGGAGATGATGCCTAGGAAAAAGAACATACACACCCACCTGGTCCCCTCATTACACTTCAACAGGCAGACTACCTGCTTAAAAAAAAATTAAGTAAGATCCAGAGTCTATAATATTTCAAATTACCATGATGCATTTGAAAATCACCTGTCACACCAAGAACCAGGAAATTATAACCTGAATGAGGAAAGGCAACACTCGTTAACTCTGAAATGAATGATATATTGAAATTATCTAACAAATATTTTAAGGAAGCCATCATCAAATGATTCAACAAATGGTGATGAATTCTCTTGAAACAAATGAAAAAATAAAAAAATCTCAGCGAAGAAATAGAAGTTATTAACCTAATGGAGATTAATACAACTGGAAAATGCAGTAACTTGAAGTGAAAAACTTATATGTGGAGATGACAGAGAAGAAAGTCAGTGACCATTAAGATAGATCAACAGAATTTACCTAATCTGAACAACAAAGAGAAAATGGACTAAAAAAAATGAATAGAATCTCAGGAACGAAAGCTAATGTTTATATCTTTAAAGTCCCTGAAAGAGAAGAGAGAATATAACTAAAAACTTAAAGAAATAGCTGAAATTTTCCCGAATATGGTGAAAGACATAAACCTGCAGATTAAAGACCTGGTGATTAGCAAATACAGAAAATCCAAAGACTCGCGCACCTTCCTATTACAATCATTAAATGAAAAGGGTAAAAGAAACTGGACTAGAAAGAAAGGGCATGCAATATTGCTGAGAGATCCCTTGGTCCTTTTTACAAAATAAATAAATAAATAAGTACTTCCTAGGGCAGGTGGAAATCCACTTGGAACTTTATTAAGTTCTCCCACTATTCATTTGCATACTTTCAAAATCGTTGTTTCCATGTATTTATTTTTTTTAATTTTATTTATTTTTAATTGAAGGATAATTGTCTTACAATATTGGTTTGATTTCTGCCATACATCAACATGAATCAGCCATAGGTGTACATATGTCCCCTCCCTCTTGACCCTCCTTCCCACTTCCCACCATTTCCCATACTTCTAGGTTGTTACAGAGTCCCAGATTGCGTTCCCTGTTAAATTTCCATTGGTTATCTATTTTATATATGTTAGTGTATGTGATTCCATGCTACTCTATCCATTCATCTTACCCTCTCCTTCCTCTCCCCAACCCTTGTCCATAAGTCTGTTCTCTATTTCTGCATCTCCACTGAGGCCCTGCAGATCAATACCATCTTTCTAGATTATATATATATATATATATATATATGTTAATATATTTGTATTTCTCTTTCTAAGTTATTTCACTCTGTATAATAGGCTCTAGGTTTATCTACTTCATTAGAACTGACTCAAATTCATTCCTTTTTATGGCTGAATAGTATTTCATTGCATATATGTACCACAGCTTCTTTATCCATTCATCTGTTTATGGACATCTAGGTGGCTTCCATGTCTTAGTTATTGTAAATAGTGTTGAAATGAATATTGGGGTAAATGTGCATTTTTCAGTTTTAGTTTCTTCAGGGTATATGCCTAGAAGTAGTATTGCTGGGTCATATGGTGGTTTTATTCCTAGTTTTTTAAGGAATCTCCCTATTGTCTTCCATAGCAGCTGTATCAATTTACATTCCCACCAACAGTGAAAGAGGTGTCCCTTTTCTCCACACTCTCTTCAGCACTTGTTTGTGGATTTTTTGATGATGGCCATTGTGACCTGTGTGAGGTTATATCTCACTGTAGTTTTGATTTGAGTTTCTCTAATAATGAGTGACGTTGAATGACTTTTTGTGTGTTTATTAGCCATCTGCATGTCTTCTCTGGAGAAATGTCTGTTTAGGTCTTTTCCCCACTTTTTGAATAGATTGTTTGTTTTTCTGGTATTGAGTTGTATGAGCTGCTGTATATTTTGAAAATGAATCTTTTCATCAGTTGTTTCATTTGCTATTATTTTATCCCATTCTGTGGGTAGTCTTTTCAGTTTGTTTATAGTTTCCTTTGCCGTGAAAAAGTTTTAAGTTTGACTAGGTCCCACTTGTTTGTGTTTTTAATTTCCATTATTCTAGGACGTGGGTCATAGAGGATCTTGCTATGATTTATGTCATACAGTGTTCAGCCTATATTTTCTTCTAAGAGTTTTTATAGTTCCTGGTCTTATATTTAGGTTTTTAATACATTTTGAATTTATTGGGTATGTTGTTAAGCAGTGTTCTAATTTCATTCTTTTGTCCAGTTCTCCCAGTACCACTTATTGAAGAGATTATCTTTTTCCCATCATATATTCTTGCCTCCTTTGTTAAATAAACATGGGTGTGTATAGGTGCATGGGTTTATCTCTGGCCTTTCCATCTTGTTCCATTGGTCTAGATTTCTGTTTTTGTGCAAGTGCCATAGTGTCTTGATGACTGTAGCTTTGTAGTATACTTTGAAATCAGGTAGGTTGATTCCTCCAGCTCCATTCTTCTTTCTCAAAATTGCTTTGGTTATTCAGGGTCTTTTGTATTTCTACATGAATTGTGAGTTTTTTTGTTCTATTTCTGTGAAAAATGCCATTGGTAATTTAACAGGAATTGCATTGCATCTGTCAACTGTATTTAGTAATATATTCATTTTCACAATATTGATTTTTCAAACCCAGGAGCATGGAATATATCTACATCAGTTTAGTTTTATTAAACTTTACTATTGTTTCCTTCATTTGTTTCATTTATTTCTGCTCTGATCTTTATGATTTCTTTCCTTCTAGTAGCTTTGGTGTTTATTTGTTCTTCTTTTTCCAGCTGTTTTAGGTGTAGAGTTAGGTTGTCTATTCAATGTTTTTCTGGTTTCTTGAGGTAGGATTGTGTTGCTATAAATTTCTTTCTTAGAACTGCTTTTTCTGAATCCCATAGGCTTTGAGTCATTGTTTTTTTGTTGTCATTTGTTTCTAGGAATTTTTAAATTTCCCTTCTTATTTCTTTAGTAACCTATTTATTACTTAGAAATGTATTGTTTAATCTCCATGTGTTTGTGTTTTTTTACAGTTTTTCCATTTTTCCCCCTGTAATTGATATCTAGTCTCATAGGCTTGTTGTAAGAAAAGATGCTTGATACAATTGCAATTTTCTTAAATTTACTGAGGCTTGATTTATGACCTAAGATCTGGTCTATCCTGGGGAATGTTCCATGTGCACTTGAGAAGAAAGTATATCCTTCTGCATTTGGGTGGAAAGTTCTAAAGATACCAGTTTTTGATCCATTCAGTCTAATGTTTCATTTAAGGTTTGTGTTTCTTTATTAATTATCTGTCTGGATAATTAATTGGTGTAAGTAGGGTGCTAAAGTTCCCTACTATTATTGTGTTACCATCAATTTCCTCTTTTTTGTCTGTTAATGTTTGCATTATGTATTGAGGTGCTCCTATGTTGGGTGCATTAATATTTATAATTGTTATGTCTTCTTGGTTTGATTCCTTGATCATTATATAGTGTCTTTCTTGTAATAATCTTTATTTTAAACTCTATTTTATCTGAAATGAGAGTTGCCACTCCAACTTTGTTTTGATTTCCATTTGCAGGGAATATCTTTTTCTGTCTTCTTAATTTCAATCTATATGTGTCTCTAGGTCTAAAGTGAACCTCTTGTAGACAGCATATATATGAGTCTTGTATCCATTCAGCTAGTCTGTTTCTTTTGGTTGGAGTATTTAATCCATTTACATTTAAAGTAATTATATATATATATATATGTTCTATAGTATTTTTCTTAATTGTTTTGGGGTTTTTTTTATAGGTCTTTTCCTTCTCTCTATAGGTGTTTCCTGCCTGTATAAGTCCATTTAACATTTATTGTAAAGCTGGTTTGGTGGTGCTGAATTCTCTTAACTTTTGCTCTTCTGTAAAGCTTTTGATTTCTCCATCAGTTTTGAATGTGATCCTTGTGTTATAGAGTAATCTTGATTGTAGATTTTTTTTCTTTCAGTACTATAATTATATTCTGCCATTCCCTTCAGTTTCTGCTGAGTGAATAATCAGCTGTTGTTGTTGTTCTTCAGTTGCTCAGTCATGTCCCACTCTTTGTGACCCCATGAACTGCAGCATGCCAGGCTTCCGTGTCCTTCACTAGCTCCCTGAGTTTGCTCAAATTCAAGTCCATTGAATCCATGATGCCATCCACCCCTCTCATCCTCAGTCACCTCCTTGTCTTCCTGCCTCCAATGTTTCCAGCATCAGGGTCTTTCCCAAGGAGTTTGCTCTTTGCATCAGGTGGTCAAAGTATTGGAGCTTCAGATTCAGCATTAATCCTTTCAGTGAATATTCAGGGTTGATTTCCTTTAGGATGGACTGCTTTGATCTCCTTGTTGTCCAAGGGACTCTCAAAAGTCGTCTCCAGCACCACGATTCAAAAGCGTCAACTTTTCTGCACTCTGCCTTCTTAATAGTCCAACTCTCACAACCATACATGACTACTAGAAAAACCATGGCTTTGACTACATGAATCAGCTGTTAATCATATGGGTTTTCCCTTGAATGTTACTTGTATACTTTTCCCTTGCTGCTTTTAATATTCTTTCTTTGTGTTTAATATTTGTTAGCTTGATTAGTATTTGTCTCAATGTATATCTCCTTAGATGTATCCTGTATGGGACTCTCTGTACTTCTTGGACTTGATTGACTATTTCCTCCCCATGTTTGGGGAGTTTTCAACTACACTCTCTTCAAAAGTTTTCTCAGACCCTTTCTTTTTCTCTTCTTCCTCTGGGAACCCTATAATTCAAATGTTGGTGCCTTTAATATTTTCCAGAGGTCTCTGAAAGTGAAAGTGAAGTTTCTCAGTCATGTCCGACTCTTTGTGACTCAGTGGACTAGAGCCTGCCAGGCTCCTCTGTCCATGGGATTTTCCAGGCAAGAATACTGGAATGGGTTGCCATTTCTTTCTCCAGGGGATCTTCCCAACCCAGGGATCGGCAGACAGGCTCTTTACCATCTGAGCCACCAGGGAATCCTGAGAGGTTTCTGAGGTTATCCCCAATTCATTTCATTCTTTTTCCATTATTATGCTGTTCAGAAGTTATTTCCACCATCCTGTCTTCCAGCTCACTTATCAATTCTACCTCAGTTATTCTCCTTTGGTTCCTTCTAGAGCATTTTTAATTTCAATAATGTGTTATTCATCTATGTTTGTTTATTCTTTATCTCTCTAGGTTCTTGTTAATTGTGTTAATTGATTCTTGCATTTTCTCCATTCTATTTTTAAGGCTTTGGGAAATCTTTACTATGATTACTCTGAAATCTTTTTTTTCAGATAGTTTGCCTATTTCCTGATTTTTTTTTTTTTTTTTTGGTGAATTTGTACCTTGTTCCTTCATTTGCTCTCTTTTTCTCTGCATTTTCATTTTTTTTTTTTTTTTTCTCTAACTTACTCCATTGGAGGTCTCCTTTTCCTGGGCTTAGGGTTGTATTCCTTCTTTGCCGGGGACCAGCCCCGGCTGATCCAGGGTATTCGAAGGAGAGACAGCATAGGCGAGGATCAGGATACAATAGCTTCAATTAGATATTAATTAAAGATATAAAGAGTAATAGAATAAGGATAGCTCAGTAGGAAAATTCAGTGGAGAAAAGAGGCTGAGTGGCTTGGTTTACGCGGGAGACCAATAAAACTTCAAGACAAGAAGTTTGCACCACTTACGTAGGCCGCAGGCGTCCTTCCGTTCTCCCGAAGGAGAGGAGACACTGAGGCCTCCCCGGTCGGATCTTAGAAGCCCAGGCAAAATTAGTAAGCTTGGTGGGTTCCGCGCTCCAGATGGAGACTCAGCCAGAGGGAGAGAGAGACATGGGGAGACCAGTATTTTGAGAAACTGATCCCAATTCTTTATTTTCCAGAGTCTGTTTTTATACACTAAGATGTTATACAAAAGTCACGTGGGGACAGCAGTCCTGACTTTTATTAAAGTCAGGTGCTTCACACAAATGTATACAGAGGTCTTAGGGGTGTTACATCATCTTCTGGCCAGGGGGGCCTGCTGACAATTTACGACCCTCTCCTTGTGACAGCGGTCAGTCAGTCAGGACACTTATTTCTCCAGGGCTGATTATTCTCAAAACAGACACCACCCAAATAAAGTTACATTCCTACAGGGTGAGGGTGTAGTGGGTTTTAGTTAAGGAAAGAATTTACTTAGCCTAAGGTCTAACGTGATTAATATCAAAGGTTAATACTTATTCCTTCTATATATTCATTAATGTGTGTAAGGGCACGGGATATGGAGACTTAGCAACAAACATTGGCTCAACAAATGAAAAACCCTTCACCAACACAATTTCCAATCAGCCCATTATACTTATACTAATAGTTTTCTAACTTCTCTAAAGAACCTGTTTTTAGAGGGTTTAAAGCATCTTGTGCCTCTCACAGTTGGGAGGCTGTGAGCAGTCACATGTGGCTGGACGAGCCTGTCAGGCAGGCTAGAGAACCTTCAGAGGAGTTTGTAGGTTAAAACAGTCTTATCACGCCCAGGAATTATTATTAACTGGAGCTCTAGGTTAACTCCTTCTCCGAAAGAGGTGGTGGGGGACAGCCCCCCGTAAAGTCAGAGGTGTAGGTAAGAGCACAAAGTAGTAAAGTAGGCAGGCTCTGGTAATGGGGGTAGATGCTTGAGGATTTCCAGGGGGACTCCTGAGGCTTGACCCCGCCTTTGCGTATGTCGAGCCTCCTTCCTCATGACCTTTGTCACGGGTGGAGTACCTCACTCTGGCCCCCAACACTTCTTCCTTTTGGTTTCTGTCCCTGGTGGGTAAGCTTGGTCCAGTGGTCTGTGTTGTCTTTGTGTTGGGGGTGACTTGTGCCTGCATTCTAGTAGGAGGAGGTGTTTCTTTTTTCCCTCTGATGGGTTGGGCTGTGTGAGGTGGTATATTTGGGGCTGTCTCTGGGAATCCTGTCTGCTGATTGGTTTTGTGTTTTTGTCTTGCTTGTTGTTTGGGTGAGGTGTCCTGCGTTGGGTTCCATCCAGTGTTCTGGTCAATGGAGCTGATTTTGTCCCTCTGAAGGGCCATACTGTGTCAAGTAGTAGATTTATATGGGAATAACAGACCATCTTACCTGTCTCCTGATAAACCTGTATGCCAGTCAAGAAACAACAGTTAGAACCTTGTATGGAACAACTGACAGGTTCAGGATTGAGAAAGGAGTATAGGAGTATGACAAGGCTATTTCTTGTCACTCTATTTATTTAACTTATATGTACAGCACATCATGCAAAATGCCAGAGTGGATGAGTTACAAGCTGGAATCAAGATTTCAGGGAGAAATATCAACAACCTCAGATATGTGGACAATACCATTCTAATGGCAGAAAGTGAAGAGGAACTAAAGAACCTCTTGAAGAGGGTGAATGAGGAGAGTGAAAAGGCTGGCTTAGAGCTCAATATTAAAAAAAAAAAAAAAAAAGCAAAAACCAAGATCATGGCATCTGATCCCATCACTTCATGGCAAATAGAAGGGGAAAAGGTAGAAGCAGTGACAGATTTCCTCTTCTTGAGCTCTAAAATCACTGCAGATGGTGACTGCAACCATGAAATTAGAAGACGATTGCTTCTTGGCAGGAAAGCGATGACAAACCTAGACAGTGTGTTAAAAAACAAAGATGTCACTTTGCCAACAAAGGTCCATATAGTCAAGGCTAAAGTCTTTCCAACTTGTGGCTCAGCTGGTAAAAATCTACCTGCAATGTGGGAGACCCTGGGTTCAATTCCTGGGTTGGGAGGATCCCCTGGAGAAGAGAAAGGCTAGCCACTCCAGTATTCTGGCCTGGAGAATTCCATGGACTGTATGGTCCATGGGCTGCCAAAAGGGGGCTTCCCTCATAGCTCAGTTGGTAAAGAATCTGCCTGCAGTACAGAAGACCTGGGTTTGATTCCTGGGTTGGAAAGATCCCCTGGAGAAGGAAATGGCAACCCACTCCAGTATTCTTGCCTGGAGAATCCTATGGACAGAGGAGCCTGGCAGACTATAGTCCATGGAGTTGTAAGAGTCTGACACAACTTAGTGACTAAAGCAAGCAAGCAAAGTCTTTCCAGTAGTCATGTATGGTTGTGAGAGCTGGACCATAAAGAAGACCCAGAGGGATGGTACGGGGAGGGAGGAGGGAAGAGGGTTCAGGATGGGGAACACGTGTATACCTGTGGTGGATTCATGTTGATATATGGCAAAACCAATACAACATTGTAAATTTAAAAAATAAAATTAAAAAAAAGAAGACTGAATGCTGAAGAATTGATGCTTTTGAACTGTATTGCTAGAGAAGACTCTTGAGAGCTCCTTAGACAGCAAGGAGATCAAACCAGTCAACCCTAAAGGACACCAAACCTGAAAATTAATTGGAAGGATTGGTGCTGAGGTTGAAGCTCCAATATTTTGGCCACCTGATGCAAAGAGCCAACTCATTGGAAGAAACCCTGGTGCTGGGAAGATTGAAGGGCAGAAGGAGAAGAGGGCAACAGAGGATGAAATGGCTGGATGGCATAATCAATGCAATGGACATGAATTTGGGCAAACTCTGGGAGATGGAAAGGGACAGGGAAGCCTAATGTGCTGCAGTCAATGGGGTAATGATTTGAACATGACTTTGTGACTAAACAACAACATGGGTTCAGTATGGCTTTGGGTAGCCTGTCTACTAGTGTGCAATGCTGTGTTTCTGTTTTTTGTTGAAGGATTGATGTGGGATATCTGGGCACTGGTGCTTGCTGGCCTTTGGGTGGGCTTGGTTTTGGTGTTAAGATGGAGGCCTTTTGAGGCTCTCATCTATTAATGATCCCTGTGGTTGAGAGTTCTCTGGTGGTTCAAAGTCTTGGGCTTGAGTCTCCCACGTCAGAGGTTCAGGCTCAAGGTTGATTGAGGCTCCAAATCCTCACAAGACACCCAGCATGAAAGACAAGGTCCCAGTACTCTTGGTGAAGGCAACACTCAGCAGCCCAGAAAACCCAGTCAGGTTTACACCTAAGTCCTCTAATCTTTCTAGGAAGGTCTCTGGACCTGTTTTGGGCAGCATGTGGTCACCTCAGTCTCAGATCTGGCTTTATTTCAACTTGTAGTTGCCCCTAATGTTCACATTTGCACTTAGAATCCACAGTCTATTACTCACCTGGACATGGTGGGTGGGCTAAGTCTGAGACTCATTAGGGCTCACCTGCTCTCTTGGGCTCGGGAGAGGGGAGGATATGGAAGCCACATATGGGTTGTACTTGGAGTGCCTGTGTTAATAGTGACTTGTTGGATGTTGTTACAATCTGAGAAGAGTTGTGGGTTCTCCCAAAAGAAAAAGCCCCATTTCATGGATCCCTAGAAAGAGTTCAGTTGTTTAAGCTCCTAGCAGGTTGTGAGCAGTAACCTGTGCCTGCTCACAGCCTGGTGATAGCTGCAACCTCAGTAGACTGAGACTACATTGGTGGTATTTTATCTGCTGCCTTCAGCACCTCTCCTGGCTTTGGCTGTGATACGCATATCCATTTCTTCAGCCATGTCAAAGAGGCCTCTGAGCACATCCTCACGGCCACCAGCCTGCTACCTCTCCCTGGGATCTTTGCAGGAGCTTCCACCTCTGGTCCCAACCTCTATAGCAGGCAGGCCAGATCTTGCTAGCCACTTCTCTTGGCTCCCTACCACCACCCTCTTCTCAGGTGGATGTTTGTGTGCCTCTTCTTGGTTCCCTAACCGCTCTTTCTGGGCCAGGCTAGGGCTTGCTAGCTGCTTCTCTAGGCTCCCTTCCCCAACCCTCTTGTCCAGGCTGTGGTTTATAAGCTGCCTATGGGCTGAGAAGTGCTGTTTGCGAACTTTCTATGTATTTTGCCTTCTAAGCCCCGCTCTGTTGCATGGCACTCTGAGGTTCTGCAACTCCCTGTTGGTCTGGCCTCGGATGGGGTTTCTGAGTGCATGGAAATTTTTCTTCCTTCATGACTCCCTCTTTCCCTTGGAGCACCCATCCTGAAGTCTTTTTTTTTTTTTTTAGTATTTTTATCTTTGTCCTACCTCATTCCAGGGAGATTAGCTTGCCTTTTTGGAGGCCTAGGGTCTTCTGCTGTCATATAGAAGTTGCTCTATAGGAGTTGTTCTGTATCTTGATGAGTTCTTTTATGTATTTGTGGGGAGGCAGGCAATCTCCTTCTCTTACTCCCCCACCATCTTCTTCTGCTTCCCCTTCATTTCTTTCTTTTGGATGTTTATTTTATAAGAAAACATTTTGTGTTTTCTTAGTCTAATTAATATTTATTGATCATCTAATATATTCTGTTTTAAGCAGTATAAAATGTTCAGGTAATACAAAGACAAAAAGGGCAAATTATCTTCCCTTGAGGTTTCAGAGTTCAATGGGGGACACTAACATTGTATGATAAGAGATGTCAGTAGAAGTTGTGCCAGATCAAATCATGGCTTATACTACTGTAGGTTTGGGAGAACATATGTTTATTTGAAAATGTAAGTTTTAACCCTATCATCAAGTGATGGTAGAAAAGAAAACTTAGATCATGCATGCCTTTCTATCTTTCTATTTGCTGATAAGTAGTGTCAGATACTGGGGCTTCCCAGGTAGCTCAGCTAGTAAAGAATCTGCCTGCAATGTAGGAGACCCTGGTTTGATTCCTGGGTAAGTAAGTTCCCCTGGAGAAGGGATAGGCTACCTACTCCAGTATTCTTGAGCTTCTGTGGTGTCTCAGATGGTAAAGAATCCACCTGCAATGCGGAAGACCTGGGTTCAAATCCTGGGTTGGGAAGAACCCCTGGAGAGGTATGGAAACCCACTGCAGTAATCTTGTCTGGAGAATTCCCATGGACAGAGAAGCCTGTCAGGCTACAGTCTATGGGGTCACAAAGAGTTGGACACAACTGAGTGACTAAGCACAAGCACAGTGTCAGACTACCTTGGAACAGGAAAATTATACACCTCAGTAAATAATTAAGGCTTGAGTTTTTGAAAAGATCAACTTCCTGTAAGTAGCTTTGTGTAGGGCTGCTGACATTCAGAAACCCTAGAACAGTCACACCCAAGTTCAGACTCTGATGTCCTCTGTTAGGCTACATCCTTATCCTCCACAGTGCAGAGCACCACAGGAAGGGAATACAGCAAGATTCTAAGATTCTTTTCTGAGAGTCCAGTGTTATGGTGGGGTTATTGCTACTCAGCCAATCACAGTAGTACACAGGATGGCATAGGAAATGGGGAGACCATACATGTACCAACTCTCTGCGTTTGGTTTCAGCCTGAACCAAATGATGCTTTCTGGTGTTGCTTAAAACCCTCTTTGTTAAATATTTTTTTAAAAATCAATATCTTTTTGAGGAAACAATGATTCTTTCTGCCTAGTTCTGTTCTTCAAGGACTAAGAGAGGTGGAATTATGATCAGAGCAGGTCTTATAACTATCAGGCTAAGGCCCTCCCCACCTTATCAAACTATCATTTCTTTTCAGGATTGAATCAAAAGAGGATAAAAATTTCCAATGAAAAAATATATGAGAAAATATATTATTCATAGCTTGAAAAGTTAAACATAAAATGTTAAATGTTTAAGGATAAAGAAAATTCCATTATCAACCAGGTAGAAAGCATTAATGTTTCATTTACTAATGTTATGAGGTCTGTGTGTGTTTATCTTTAAAATTTGAGGAACTGACTTGATTTGCTCCATTAAAAAATATGCCTTTAACCAAATAAGAAATTGTCCACTCAGTATTGTGCTGGAATTCAAGTATTCAAGTATTGGAATATCAAATGAGAAATAATCATGATTATTGACACAATTTAACTGAATTTTACTTCATATTTAGTTTTGTTGTGAAATAAACAGCTAATTTTGCTAGGACACATGTTCACATGTATGTTTCTTGACCTATTTTGTTGATCTTTATCTACTTTGCTCATTAATGCCAATGTAAAATTTTCTAAAATAGTTTTTATCATATTATTTGCCTTTTCATTGTTGTATAAGCTATCATATATTAATTTATCTTTCTGTAGTGAGCGACTACTGGGGGCTAGTCTGGCCCACAAAGCCGTCTCCTTTGTGGGAAACTCTTGTTTACAGGGTGAGTTTCAAGCACCCTGGTAAGTATGATATAATCATCCCTTTTGGCCTACAATTGATTGAGTTGGTGGGGGATGTGACTTTCACAGTACCCAAATGTCATCTTTCTTGGGATATGATATTGGAATCTAGAAATTATCAGTCTGTGTCTAGAACTATAACATAAATAGAAGCAAAGAAAGCTCATTTGCAGAGTGTGAGAGAGAGAAGGATGAAAAACAAACCGAAAAATGTAGCAGTGCAATTTTCAGAAAAGGTGCTTCTGCCAGCTGTCCCAGATTTGGTTCTCAACCTTCTCTGAGCCTTGGTGGCATTCTTCAATTCTGGTTCCTTTAAACTCTTCCATATCATTTAAATAATCTCCTCTGTTTGGATTAAACTAGGTCAAATCAGTCCGTTACTTGCAGTTAAAGTATCTTATGTAATACACTGGATTTCAGACTCTGGCCCTATACCATATGGTCAATTATAATTTCCAATATTGTCTTTGTACTCATCATTCTCCTTCTTTATTCACGTGGACCTGACATCTCTCCTTTTGCCCACATTGATATTCTAGCTTCAAATGCTTTCTTTCTTTCCAAACAACAACCGGTCTTGACAAAGCTGAATGCCTTTTTTCATATCGATTTTCTCATTTTGGACTTCTAGCTTACTTTAGTCAAGACTGGTATGTTGTGGCGGAAATTACCTTGAAATATCAGTCACTTGACAAATCTTCATTGTTTGTTCATGCTACATTTTTAATAAAGGTGGTAATGTTTTTCTCTTGCACACAATCAAGAACCAATACCTGGGGGAAAAAAAGCTGTACAATCTGGACTCAGAGTAACCTTAATTATTGAAATTGTACTTGTCCCCTTTAAATAATTCCTGGAATATAGTATTGAGTTTATTTAGAAGCAAGACTTCAGATATATTCCACCTTTCTGTGGGCTGAGATAAAAGGAAGTGGAAGTACTAAGATTCCAAAATAACAGGTATTTTGGAATAAATTAATCTGATTATTTCCTTCCCATAAAGATAGCAAGGGCTCTTAGTTTTATTAGTAATAATCTAACACTAAAGTGTTAGGAAGACAAAAGAAGGAAAATAGGTGTCAGTTTGAGACAAAATTTTCTCTGCAAATATTTTTTTCTTTTTTTAAAAAATAAAAAGCCAAGACCATGTCATTACTCAGGATTCAAAGACAAAAAATAGTCCAGTTTGGTCAACATGATGTAGCCAGAAGAATTTACTGGCTTAATTAAATTAATTATAATTAATAATTATAATTAATAATTAAATTAATTATTTAATTCAAGTTGTATCTATAAGTAAGATCAAGAACTTAATGCTATGGTAATTAATCTCTAGAGCCAGACATCCTGGAACGTGAAGTCAAGTGGGCCTTAGAAAGCATCACTACAAACAAAGCTAGTGGAGGTGATGGAATTCCAGTCGAGCTATTTCAAATCCTGAAAGATGATGCCGTGAAAGTGCTGCACTCAATATGCCAGCAAATTTGGAAAACTCAGCAGTGGCCACGGGACTGGAAAAGGTCAGTTTTCATTCCAATCCCAAAGAAAGGCAATGCCAAAGAATGCTCAAACTACCGCACAATTGCACTCATCTCACATGCTAGTAAAGTAATGCTCAAAATTCTCCAAGCCAGGCTTCAGCAATACATGAACCGTGAACTTCCAGATGTTCAAGCTGGTTTTAGAAAAGGCAGAGGAACCAGAGCTCAAATTGCCAACATACGCTGGATCATCAAAAAAGCAAGAGAGTTCCAGAAAAACATCTATTTCTGCTTTATTGACTATGCCAAAGCCTTTGACTGTGTGGATCACAATAAACTGTGGACAATTCTGAAAGAGATGGGAATACCAAACCACCTGACCTGCCTCTTGAGAAACCTGTATGCAGGTGAGGAAGCAACAGTTAGAACTGTACATGGAACAACAGACTGGTTCCAAATAGGAAAAGGAGTACGTCAAGGCTGTATATTGTCACCCTGCTTATTTAGATTATATGCAGAATACATCATGGGAAATGCTGGACTGGAAGAAGCACAAGCTGGAATCAAGATTGCTGGGAGAAATATCAATAACCTCAGATATGCAGATGACACCACCCTTATGGCAGAAAGTGAAGAGGAACTTAAAAGCCTCTTGATGAAAGTGAAAGAGGAGAGTGAAAAAGTTGGCTTAAAGCTCAACATTCAGAAAATGAAGATCATGGCATCCGGTCCCATCACTTCATGGGAAATAGATGGGGAAACAGTGGAAACAGTGTCAGACTTTATTTTTGGGGGCTCAAAAATCATTGCAGATGGTGATTAAAGCCATGAAATGAAAAGATGCTTACTCCTTGGAAGGAAAGTTATGACCAACCTAGATAGCATATATAAAAGCAGAGACATTACTTTGCCAACAAAGTTCCGTCTAGTCAAGGCTATGGTTTTTCCTGTGGTCATGTATGGATGTGAGAGTTGGACTGTGAAGAAAGCTGAGAGCTGAAGAATTGATGCTTTTGAACTGTGGTGTTGGAGAAGACTCTTGAAGAGTCCCTTGGACTGCAAGGAGATCCAACCAGTCCATTCTAAAGATCATTCCTGGGTGTTCTTTGAAAGGACTGATACTAAAGCTGAAAGTCCAATACGCTGGCCACCTCATGCGAAGAGTTGACTCATTGGAAGACCCTGATGCTGGGAGGGATTGGGAGCAGGAGGAGAAGGGAATGACAGAGGATGAGATGGCTGGATGGCATCACCAACTCGATGGACATGAGTTTGGGTGAACTCCCGGAGTTGGTGATGGACAAGGAGGCCTGGAGTGCTGCAATTCATGGGGTTGCAAAGAGTCGGACATGACTGAGAGACTGAATTGAACTGAACTGAACTGAATTAATCTATATTCTTCTGCTATGACTTAGAAGTAAATCAGTCAATATAAGAACTCCATTTCTGCCTCCTTGTGCCTCCTCATTTTCTAAACCTCCTGTCTTACCATCTTTAGAGAGATGATATGAACATTTTTGAGAAGAGAAAGGAGGTAGGAGAAAAGGTCTTGGTTATAGAATGGGACTGCTGGGAGTAGTATTATACCCACTTTATTACAATAAGGTCCTGGTATCCATCTCAACTCCTCTGGCTCTCCCTGGAACTGAAAAGATGGGAATTCATCCATTCATTAACATTGAGATCACCGTAAGCCATCCATCCTACAGAGGAATAATAGCTGAACTCAAAAGCCTTCCACCTATCAGTTAATCTGAGATGAACTCAAGTTATGGGATTTCAGGGCAACTGCTGTCCTCTATTTTCATTTTGTCTCTATAAAATATCCTCCACCCCCACCCCTCCACCAAAGTGACTCATAGGAAAGTGTTTATTGGGCTGAAACATGGGAAAAGCTAGGAAGAAGTGAAATAATCCCTTTGTCAGTCTATGAAAAGCCTTCACAAAAGGCATTCTGTAATGACCCATCTTCTGAGAAACCTGTATGCAGGTCAAGAAGCAACAGTTGGAACTGGATATGAAACAAGCTGGTTCAAATTTGGGAAAGGAGTACATCAAGGTTGTATATTGTCACCTTGCTTATTTAACTTATATGCAGAGTACATCATGCGAAATGCCAGACTGGATCAATCACAAGCTGGAATCAAGATTGCTGGGAGAATTATGAACAACCTCAGACATGTAGATGACACCTCTGGAATGGCAAAAAGTGAAGAGGAATTAAAAAGCCTCATGATGAGGGTGAATGAGGAGAGTTAAAAAAAAAAAACAAAAACTGGCTTAAAGCTCAGCATTCAAAAAACTAAGATCATGGCATCTGGTCCCATCACTTCATGGCAAATAGATGGGGGAAAAGTGAAAATAGTGACAGATTTTATTTTTTTTTTTTGAGCTCCAAAATCATGAAGACAGTGAATACAGCCCCCAAATTAAAGATGCTTGCTCCCTGGAAGGAAAGTTATGACAAACCTAGACAGCATATTGAAAGCAGAGACAACACTTTGCCGATAAAGGTCTGCATAGTCAAAGCTATGGTTTCTCCCGTACTCATGTATTGTTGTGAGAGTTGGACCATAAAGAAGGCTGAATGCCCAAGAATTGACACTTCAAATTGTGCTGGAGAAAGCTCTTTAGAGTCCCTTGGAGAGCAAGGAAATCAAACTAGCAAATCCTAAAGGAAATCAACCCTGAATATTCATTTGAAAGACTGATGCTGAAGCTCAAGCTCTAATACTTTGGCCACCTAATGTGAAAAGCTGTCTCATTTAAGAAGACTCTGATGCTGGGAAAGATTGAGGGCAGAAAGAACAGGAGGTGATAGAGGATAAGATGGTTGGATGGCATCACCAGTTCAATGGACATGAGTTTGAGCAAATTCCAGGAGATAGTGAAGGACAGGGAAGCTGGGCGTGCTGCAGTCCATGTGGTCACAAAGAGTCAGTCATGACTTAGCAACCGAACAACAACAACAACAATAATGACAGTTGAAGTGACTTGACATCCTGGGAGGCCAAGACACACAAAACCAATGCAGAGTCTGACACAGAGTACACAATAGTGTATTATAGGAAATGGACATCCACAATGCTGACCTGATTTCATGAAGAAAAGTGGATATATTAACTATTCTCTGCTTCAAAACTCACAGAAATAAAGTATTTTTTAATATATTTCTGTCAAATGTGACTCAGGAAAACACAGTGAAGAGCTTGGCTGCAGATAAATTTTAATCATTTTGTAATATTTACCTATATGGAACAATTCTTTCTTTAATGATAACAGGTGAATGTAGTATCACTTAATTTTGATTTCTGCAAAAAGTTTCCTGAATTCTGATGAGAAAGAGAATGCTTTTTGTATTTAGAAGTAAAACTCAAGCAGGAAACAGAAAAAATTTATTTGGTAACAAGTGTTAGGTTCATTATTGAATGAATCTATAAGAAATCTTATAAAATACTATGAACTAACTTCATGCCTTCAGATAGAAAATGTCTCAAGGCATTAAGGCAGTAATACATTATTTTCTGAAACTCCTCTAAAATTGTCCTTACATATTTTCTCAAAGCTTTCCATGGAAAGTGAAAGTGAAAGTCGCTCAGTAGTGTCCAACTCTTTGCAACCCCATCGACAGTCCATGGAATTCTCCAGGCCAGAATACTGGAGTGTGTATCCTTTCCCTTCTCCTGGGGATTTTTCCAACCCAGAGATAGAATCCAGGTCTTCCACATTGCAGGCAGATTCTTTACCAGCTGAGCCACAAGGGAAGCCCAAGAATACTGGAGTGGGTAGCCTATCCCTTCTCCAGGGGATCTTCCTGACCCAGGAACCAAACTGGGGTCTCCCTCATTGCAGGTGGATTCTTTACCAACTGCGCTATCAGGGAAGCCCTTCCATGGAAATTATAATAATTCTAATAGTTTGATAATCAAGATATTCTTTAAAAACTCTGGAGAACAGGATAGAGGTTCCTAAAAAAGCTGAGAATAGAGCTACCCCACTCCTGGGTGTATATCTAGAGAAAAGCATGTTCTGAAATGATACATGTACTCCAATGTTCATTGCAGCATTGCTTACAATAGCCAAGACATGAAAGCAACCTAAATGTCCATCAACAGAGAATGGGTAAAGAAGATGTGGTACATAACATACAATAAAATATCACTCAGCCATTAAAAAGAATGAAATAATACTGTTTGTAGCAACACGGATGGACCTAGAGAGTGTCATATTGAGTGAAGTAAGTCAGACAGAGGAGAAGAAATGTTGAATGACATCCCTTATATGTGGAATCTAAAAAGAAATGATACAAATGAACTTACAAAACAAGAAGACTCAGTCCCTTAAAATTTTAATAGCAGCTTTATTTAGATGTAAATCATATACCATACAGAGAAGGCAATGGCAACCCACTCCAGTACTCTTGCCTGGAAAATCCCATGGACGGGGGAGCCTGGTGGGCTGCAGTCCATGAGTTGCGAAGAGTTGGACATGACTGAAGCGACTTAGCAGCAGCAGCAGCATATACCATAACATTCATCTTTTAATGAATTTTAATGAATTCAGTAGCTTTTAGTTTATTCAAAGTTGTACATTCATTCAGTTCAGTTCAGTTCAGTCACTCAGTTGTGTCCGACTCTTTGCGACCCCATGAATCGCAGCACGCCAGGCCTCCCTGTCCATCATCAACTCCCGGAGTTCACTCAGATTCACATCCATCGAATAGTGATGCCATCCAACCATCTCATCCTCTGTCATCCCCTTCTCCTCCTGCCCCCAATCCCTCCCAGCATCAGAGTCTTTTCCAGTGAGTCAACTCTTCGTATGAAGTGGCCAAAGTACTGGAGTTTCAGCTTTAGTGTCATTCCTTCCAAAGAAATCCCAGGGCTGATTTCTTTCAGAATGGACTGGTTGGATCTCCTTGCAGTCCAAGGGACTCTCAGGAGTCTTCTCCAACACCACAGTTCAAAAGCATCAATTCTTCAGCTCTCAGCTTTCTTCACAGTCCAACTCTCACATCCATACATAACCACTGGAAAAATCATAGCCTTGACTAGATGGACCTTTGTTTGCAAAGTAATATCTCTGCTTTCGAATATGCTATATAGGTTGATCATAACTTTTCTTCCAAGGAGTAAGCGTCTTTTAATTTCATGGCTGCAATCACCATCTGCAGTGATTTTGGAGCCCCCCAAAATAAAGTCTGACACTGTTTCCACTGTTTCCCTATCTATTTCCCATGAAGTGATGGGACCAGGTGCCATGATCTTCAGTGCCCCAATAACTTAGAGGGCTACAGTTTTATAATCAAAAGAAAAGTGGAGAAGGGGAATAGACCGCCTTCTTCTGTATTCTTGAGTAGATGGCACACTTCCATCATCAGCTCCTTCTCCAGGTTGGGCAGAGGAGTTTTCTTGTACATACATGGTCAAGCCAGGACTGTCATGGTATATGGAAAAATTATTTCAAGTCTTAGTACAATGAAGGTCTTTAATTTTGAAATGTCACCTTTCCATTAACTATTGTTTCTTTCATCTACAGAAAGCATGTGCAAGAGGTCATTAACTTACTGAGCTCACTGGGCAGGATGTAGTTAGCCACCATTGTTCTGTTGTTTTGGGGCATGTCTCATGCTTCTGCTCCATAGTTTCATTGGTAAGCAAGCCTGCTTGGTTTTGTGGTTAAGCAAACCTGGTTTCTTGAGTAATGATTAACTTACAGGGTTCTCCTATACTCCTATACTTTTTATTTACTTACAATTCTCTAGTGGAATTAATAACCTACTTTGTCCCTTTACTCTGTCCCTAACATAGCATGTATCAGTACATCATTACTTTTTAAACATTTTTTATTTTAATTTTTTAAATTATGAAAATGTGGTAACACATTTACAGGTGATTTGGAAAATACAAAACAAGGTTACATATAGTGGAACTGTATATTATATTTTTAAGTATATACATTAAGATTTTTGGTTAGAGTTTCATTATAAAATTCTCAAAAAGTAATAGAATGAATATACAGAGAATTAGAATGATGTAGTAGACCTGTGAAGCACTTTAACATAATTAATATTTATACAATTTTCACATAACATACAAAAATTCTATTCAAATTTCCATAAACTGTAAACTAGAAGACACTGGAACATATCCTGGGACATAAGGTGCAAGAATTTCATGGTCTAAAGTTATTGAAATCATACAGCATCTGTTCTCTTATCACTGTGGTGTTATGTTAGAAATTAATATCAAAAGATATTTGAAAATAACCCACATATTTTCAAGCTCATTTCAAATGTCAAGTGACATTTACCAAGAAAGATCTTTGACTAAGCCATCGAGTTCAGTTCAGTTGCTCAGTCGTGTCCAACTCTGCGACCCCATGAACCGCAGCATGCCAGGCCTCCCTGTCCATCACGAATTCCCAGAGTCCACCCAAACCCATGTCCATTGAGTCGGTGATGCCATCCAACCATCTCATCCTCTGTCGTCCCCTTCTCCTCCTGTCCTCAATCTTTCCCAGCATCAGGGTCTTTTCAAATGAGTCAGCTCTTCGCATCAGGTGACCAAAGTATTGGAATTTACTCCAATTAAATTAAGTGAAATTTAAATGAAATTAAAAGACACTTACTCCTTGGAAGGAAAGTTATGACCAACCTAGACAGCATATTAAAAAGCAGAGACATTACTTTTCCAACAAAGGTCAGTCTAGTCAAGGCTATGGTTTTTCCAGTGGTCATGTATGGATGTGAGAGTTGGACTATAAAGAAAGCTGAGCACAGAAGAATTGATGCTTTTGAACTATGATGTTGGAGAAGACTCTTGAGAGTCCCTTGGACTGCAAGGAGATCCAACCAGTCCATGCTAAAGGAGATCAGTCCTGAGTGTTCATTGGAAGGACTGATGTTGAAGCCATCAAAAGTCTCAGTGAAGTTAGACTGAAAAAAAAAAACAAAAAACAGAGAGGGTGATTGCAGAGAAGATAGCATTTAAGTGAGAAATTAGTATCAAATGAGAAGTTAATATTAAAGATAATTTAAACAAATTCCCATAATTTAAAAATTAAATATCCACTTTTAAATAATGGGTGCATCTAAGAAGCCATAACAAGGAAAATTAGAAAATATTTGTAATAGACTAAAAATGAAAAGAGAATTTATCAGAATTTGTTGCATGCAGCTGAAGCTGCTCAATGCAGTTAAATACAACATGGAGTTTTGAATAAGGTATGAAAACAAATAATGGATACTAGCACACCACTTTGTGAAATTTGAATGAAGTCTGTACTTTAGTAATAATACTGTATCACTTGGCAATTTCTTTCTTTTTTTAAACATAGTATTTCTTTATATTCCCAGAATTGGATTAGAAGTTTCAAGTCTCATTCAAATTTTTTAAAATCAATAAGATAATAAATTTTATAGATTTTTTTAACAGTAATACTAGATGGCAAATAGATGGGGAAACAGTGGAAACAGTGTCAGACTTTATTTTTCTGGGCTCCAAAATCACTGCAGATGGTGAGTGCAGCCACGAAATTAAAAGACTCTTACTCCTTGGAAGGAAAGCTATGACCAACCTAGATAGCATATTCAAAAGCAGAGATATTACTTTGCCAGCAAAGGTCCGTCTAGTCAAGGCTATGGTTTTTCCTGTGGTCACGTATGGATGTTAAAGTTGGACTGTGAAGAAAGCTGAGCGCCAAAGAATTGATGCTTTTGAACTGTGGTGTTGGAGAAGACTCTTGAAGAGTCCCTTGGACTGCAAGGAGATCCAACGAGTCCATTCTAAAGGAGATCAGTCCTGGGTGTTCTTTGGAAGGAATGATGCTAAAGCTAAAACTCCAGTACTTTGGCCACCTCATGCGAAGAGTTGACTCATTAGAAAAGACTCTGATGCTGGGAGGGATTGGGGGCAGGAGGAAAAGGGGACGACAGAGGATGAGATGGCTGGATGGCATCACCGACTCGATGGACGTGAGTTTAAGTGAATTCCTGGAGTTGGTGATGGACAGGGAGGCCTGGCATGCTGCCATTCATGGGGTTGCAGAGTCAGACATGACTGAGCAACTGAACTGAACTGATCTGAACTAGATGCCAAAAATATATGGAACTATATCAAAGTTTTGAGTGGCTATAAATTAGAAATCTAATTTAAAACAAGTGGAATCAAAATGTCATCATATTTTTAGCTAGGCGAAAATTCATAAAATTTCTAAAGTGAAGTGAAAGTCGCTCAGTCATGTCTGACTCTTTGAGTCATATAGCAAATTCCCATTGCCTATCTATTTTACATATGGAAAAGTATGTTTCCATGTTACTTTCTTCATACATCCCACACTCTCCTTTCTCCCTCTATCCTCATGTCCATAAATCTGTTCTCTATAACTGTGCCTCCATATGCATATGAATTTTTAAAAGTGATTACATGTTTTTCTATTAAATGGTAGTTTTATTGATATATAATTCTATTATTTTCAATTGACCAGTCATGATATAACGGCATTAAGTGAATAAAGGTTACATAATCACAATAGTAAAAAAGTTCATCAGTTCTTGCAATCAATAGCCAGACAAAAAAATGAAAGATAATTACAATCACAGGCCATAATGGTAACATGATTAACCTAACAATATAAAACAATTACATACAATTTGGGGAGTTATGTAGAGTGATCCATGCGTCATGCATGTGGTTTCATCATGCAGCCAGTCTATGTCTTTTGGTTGGTGCAATTAATCCAATTACACTTAAGGTGATTATCGATAAGTATGAGCCTATATAGGCTTCCCTGGTAGCTCAGATGGTAGGATCCTATATGTATCATATATGCATGATATCATATATCAAACATATATAAGATCATATATGTATGATCTTATACTGGCAGCTCAGATGGTAAAGAATCTGCCTGCAATATAGGAGACCTGGGTTTGATTCCTGGGTTGGGAAGATCCCCTGGAGAAGGCAACCCACTCCAGTATTCTTGCCTGGAAAATTCCATGGACAGAGGAGCTTGGACTACAGTCCCATGGGGTAGCAAAGAGGCAGACACGACTAAGGTACTGATACACATGATCCTATTATCATTTTCTTAATTGCTTTGGGTTTATTTTGTGTAGGTCTTTTCCTTCTCTTGTATTTGCTGCCTAGAGAAGTTCCTTTATATTTGTTGTAAAGCTGGTTTGATGGTTGATGGTGCTGAATTCTCTTAACTTTTGCTTATCTGAAAAGCTTTTGATTTCTCTGTCAAATCTGAACGTGTTTCTGGGTAGAGTATTCTTGGTTGTAGGTTCTTCCCTTTCATCATCTTAAATATACCATACCATTCCCTTCTGGCTTGTAGAATTTCTGTTGAGAAATAAGTTGATAACTTTATGGGAGTTCTATTGTATGTTATTTGTTGCTTTTCCCTTGTTGTTGTTAATATTTTATCTTTGTCTTTCATTTTTGTCAGCTTAATTACTATGTGTCTTGCTGTGTTCCTCCTTGGGTTCATCCTTCCTGGGACTCTCTGTGCTTTGTGGATAATTAACTATTTCCTATCCCATGTTAGGGAAGTTTTCAGCTATTTTCTCTTCAAATATGTTTTTGGATCCTTTCTCTCTATATTCTCTGTCTAGGACTCCTATAATATGAATGTTGGTGCATTTAATGTTGTCTCAGAGGTCTCTTAGGCTGTCTTCATTTTTTTTTTTTTATTCTTTTGTCTATATTCTGTTCTGTGGCAGTAATCATCACCATTTTGTCTTCCAGGTCACTTATCCATTCTTCTACTTCAGTTTCTCTGTTATTGATTTTTTTCTAGTGTATTTTTCATCTCTGTTTGTTTGTTTTTTAGTTCCTCTAGGTCCTTTGTAAACACTTCTTGCATCTTCTCCATTCTTTTGCTGAGATCCTGGATCATCTTTACTATCACTATTCTGACTTCCTTTTTTGGGAGGTTGCTTACCTCTGCTTCATTTAGTTGTTTTTCTGGGGGTGTATCTTGTCCCTTCATCTGGGACATAACCTTCTGCTTTTTCATTCTGATTAACTTTCTGTAATGTGGTTTTCATTCTGGCCACTGCAGGATTATGGTTCTTCTTGCTTCTTCTGTCTGCTCTCTGGTGGATGAGGCTAAAATGCTTGTATATGCTTCTGATGGGAAGGACTGGTGGAGGCACTGGGTCTTGCTGTGGTGGGCAGGGCCATGCTCAGTAAAATTTTAATCCAGTCATCCACTGAGGGGTGGTGTTGAGCTCCTGGTCTGTTTGTTGTCTGGCCTGAGGCAACTCAGCTCTGGGGTCTTTGGACTCTATGGCATGGTTAACGATGACCTCCAAGAGGGCTTATACCAAATGTCCCCTTCCAGGAATGTTGCTACTAGTGCCCCCATCCCCACAGAGAGCTGCTGCCAACCCACACCTCCACAGGAGACCCTGCAACACTAGCAGGTAAGTCTGGTTCAGTCTCTGGGGGCCGGGGGGCGGTCACTGCTGCTTTCCCCTGGGTCTTGGTGCACACAAGATTTTGTTTGTTTGTGCCTCCCAAGAATTCAGTCTCTGTTTCCCCCAGTCCTGTGGAAGTCCTATAATCAAATCCCACTGGCTTTCAAAGTCAGATTCCCTGGGAATTCCTAGTCCCTTTGCCGGATCTTCAAGCTGAGAAGCCTGACATGAGGTTCAGGACCTCCAAAATAGTGAGAGAACTTCTTTGGTATTATTGTTCTCCAGATCATGGTTTGCAACCCCTTCACTCCCCACAGTGGGCATGGGATTTGATTTTATTGTGATTGCATCCCTTCTACAATCTCATTTGATCTTCGTCTTCATCTCTGGGCATGGGGATCTTTTTTGGTGGGTTCCAGCATCCTCCTGCTGATGGTTGTTCAACAACTAGTTACATTTTTGGTGCTCTCACAGAAGGGGAGGAACACACGTCCTTTTACTCTGCCATCTTGAACCAGAAACCCAGTACTTCATTATATTTAAAGGCCAACTAATATTCTATAGCATCAGTTCAGTTCAGTTCAGTGGCTCAGTTGTGTCCTACTCTTTGAGATCCCATGAATCGCAGCATGCCAGGCCTCCCTGTCCATCACCAACTCCCAGAGTTCACTCAGACTCAAGTCCATCGAGTCAGTGATGCCATCCAGCCATCTCATCCTCTGTCGTCCCCTTCTCCTCCTGCCCCCAATCCCTCCCAGCATCAGAGTCTTTTCCAATGAGTCAACTCTTCGCATGAGGTAGCCAAAGTTCTGGAGTTTCAGCTTTAGCATCATTCCTTCCAAAGAAATCCCAGGGCTGATCTCCTTCAGAATGGACTGGTTGGATCTCCTTGCAGTCCAAGGGACTCTCAAGAGTCTACTCCAACACCACAGTTCAAAAGCATCAATTCTTTGGCGCTCAGCCTTCTTCACAGTCCAACTCTCACATCCATACATGACCACAGGAAAAACCATAGCCTTGATTAGACGGAACTTTGTTGGCAAAGTAATGTCTCTGCTTTTATATATGCTATCTAGGTTGGTCATAACTTTCCTTCCAAGGAGTAAGCGTCTTTTAATTTCATGGCCGCAGTCACCATCTGTAGTGATTTTGGAGCCCAGAAAAATAAAGTCTGACACTGTTTCCACTGTTTCCCCATCTATTTCCCATGAAGTGATGGGACTGGATGCCATGATCTTCATTTTCTGAATGTTGAGCTTTAAGCCAACTTTTTCACTCTCCACTTTCACTTTCATCAAGAGGCTTTTGCGTTCCTTTTCACTTTCTGCCATAAGGGTGGTGTCATCTGCATATCTGAGGTTATTGATATTTCTCCTGGCAATTTTGATTCCAGCTTGTGCTTCTTCCAGTCCAGAGTTTCTCATGATGTACTCTGCATATAAGTTAAATAAGCAGGGTGACGTTATACAGCCTTGACGTACTCCTTTTCCTATTTGGAACCAGTCTGTTGTTCCATGTCCAGTTCTAACTGTTGCTTCCTGACCTGCATACAGATTTCTCAAGAGGCAGGTCAGGTGGTCTGGTTTCAGAATTTCTTTCAGAAGAAAGAAATTTTCAGAATTTTCATCTCTTTCAGAATTTTCCAGTTTATTGTGATCCACACAGTCAAAGGCTTTGGCAGTCAATAAAGCAGAAATAGATGTTTTTCTGGAAGTCTCTTGCTTTTTCCATGATCCAGCAGATGTTAGCAATTTGATCTTTGGTTCCTCTGCCTTTTCTAAAACCAGCTTGAACATCAGGAATTTTATGGTTCATGTATTGCTGAATCCTGGCTTGGAGAATTTTGAGCATTACTTTACTAGCATGTGAGATGAGTGCAATTGTGTGGTAGTTTGAGCATTCTTTGGCATTGCTTTTCTTTGGGACTGGAATGAAAACTGACCTTTTCCAGTCCTGTGGCCACTGCTGCGTTTTCCAAATATGCTGGCATATTGAATGTAGCACTTTCACGGCATCATCTTTCAGGATTTGAAATAGCTCAACTGGAAATCCATCACCTCCACTAGCTTTGTTCGTAGTGATGCTTTCTAAGGCCCACTTGACTTCACATTCCAGGATGTCTGGCTCTAGGTGAGTGATCACACCATCGTGATTATCTTGGTCTTGAAGTTCTTTTTTGTACAGTTCTGTGTATTCTTGCCACCTCTTCTTAATATCTTCTGCTTCTGTTAGGTCCATATCATTTCTGTCCTTTATCAAGCCCATCTTTGCATGAAATGTTCCCTTGGTATCTCTAATTTTCTTGAAGAGATCTCTAGTCTTTCCCATTCTGTGGTTTTCCTCTATTTCTTTGCATTGATCACTGAGGAAGGCTTTCTTATCTCTTCTTGCTATTCTTTGGAACTCTGCATTCAGATGCTTATATCTTTCCTTTTCTCCTTTGCTTTTCGCTTCTCTTCTTTTCACAGCTATTTGTAAGACCTCCTCAGACAGCCATTTTGCTTTTTTCCATTTCTTTTCCATGGGGATGGTCTTGATCCCTGTTTCCTGTACAATGTCACGAACCTCATTACATAGTTCATCAGGCACTCTATCTATCAGATCTAGGCCCTTAAATCTATTTCTCACTTCCACTGTATAATCATAATGGATTTGATTTAGGTCATACCTGAATGGTCTAGTGGTTTTCCCTACTTTCTTCAATTTCAGTCTGAATTTGGTAATAAGTAATTCATGATCTGAGCCACAGTCAGCTCCTGGTCTTGTTTTTGTTGACTGTATAGAGCTTCTCCATGCTGCTGCTAAGTCTGCTAAGTTGCTTCAGTTGTGTCCAACTCTGTGTGACCCCATAGACGGCAGCCCACCAGGCTCCTCCGTCCCTGGGATCTCCAGGCAAGAACACTGGAGTGGGTTGCCATTTCCTTCTCCAATGCATGAAAGTGAAAAGTGAAAGTGAAGTCGCTCAGTCATGTCCGACCCTCAGCGACCCCATGGACTTCAGCCTACCAGGCTCCTCTGATTCTCCAGGCAAGAGTACTGGAGTGGATTGCCATTGCCTTCTCCGTAGCTATACCTAATTTGTTTATTCATTGATCAGTGTATAAATATTTGTATTGTTTCTACTGTTTGACTATTATTAATAGTACTGTTATGAACATTATTGTACAAGTTTTGTGTGGTTATATCCTTTCAGTTATTTAGGAGTGGAATTGCTGGGTAATATTGTAACTCTGAAGTTTAACTTTTTGAAGAACTATCAAACTATTTTCCAAAGTGGCTGCACTAATTTATATTCCCACTAGCAGTGCATGAGGTTCCATATTTTTTCACATCCTTGCCACTTGTTATTGGTAATGACGAATGATGTTGAATATCTTTTTGTGTGTTTATTGCTCCTTTGTGTACTGTGTGTATGTTTGTTTGTGGATAAATGTCTATTCAAAGCCCATTCTCATTTAAAAAATTGGGTGATTTGTCTTTTTATTGTTGATTAATAAGAATTCTTTATTCTTGATACACGGATTTGATTAGACATATGATTTGCCAATATTTTTTTCCATTCTGTAGGTTGTCTTTTCATTTTCTTGATGGTGTCTTTTGAAATGCAAAATATTTTAATTTAATGAAATCTATTTCTTTTTCTTTTGTCCTTGTGCTTGTTTCTGAACTCTCAAATCTGTTCCATTGATCTATATGTTTATCTTTATGCCAGTACTTACTATAGCTTTCTATTATTTCTCCTCAAATGTAAACTGACTTTCCCTTTGTAAAAACATTTTTATTATTTATTTATTTATTTGTTGCTATGTGTAGGCTTTCTCTAGTTGTTGCAAATGGAGGCTCTTCTCTAGCTGCAGTATACAGGCTTCTTTTGTGGGCTTCTCTTGTCGCAGAGCACAGGCTCCAGGGTCACGCTCCATAGTTGTGGTGCCTGAGCTTTGTTGACCCATTGTATGTGGGATCTTCCTGGAAGGGATCAAACCTGTGTTCCCTGCACTGGTGGGCAGATTCTTCACCCCTAAACCACTAGAGAAGTGCTCATTTTCCCTTTCTGTGCCAGAGAACAACTTGGATAGCCTGCCCAATCATTATAAGTCTGTCTTATCACTTTTTGAGTTATGTAATATTTCAGCTGGAAGGGAACTTGGTGATTAGCTGGTCCAGTTATTTCATTTTACAGATGGTGACTCTAAGATCCAGAGTTTAGAGTTTATATATGCAATTGTGTGGGCCTTTCTGCACACATGGTACAAAGTTCAAGAAATCTTATCCATTTGTCATTTCTGTTTCAGGTTTTTTGAAAGAAATCAAATATCATGGACTTTATACTTCTATTTTTCTCATTTCCTTCCCAGGATCAAGTAGCATTCTGAATCTACTATGTACCATTTCATGCTTTTGTACTTTTCCAGGACCAATATAAAGCCAGTTTATTATGTTCATTATTTATTAACATCCTTTTTTCATTTTAACATTGTTTTTAAGGTTTGTTCATGTTGATACATATAGCTTTGATTCTTTAATTTTACATATTCTAACATAGTCCATTTAATGATTATATATCCATTTTCATATATCTATTCTCCTGTTGAGAGACATTTAGGTTTTCTCCATTTATTTGTTCTGTTATAAGCAATGTTTGCACATTTGTCCTCCTGCTCAGGTGTGAGCATGTCTCCAGTGGAGCAATGCCACAGGAGAGCAGCAGAGGACCTACAGCTTTTAAACTAGATATTGCAAATTGCTCTCTAAAGTGCTTCTCATAGCTCCTTTTTTTCATATCCTCAATTGTATTTGATATTGTCACACTTTTTAATTTTTGCCAATCTGATGTTTGCATAATGGTATCTCATTATTTAATTTGCATTTCCCTGATGACTAGTAAAATTGAACTCTTTTTTCATGTTTATTAGCCATTTGCTTTTCCCCCTTCCATTACATGCCTAAAAACACATTTCAGAATACTGTCTTTTCCCTACAGCATGAAATTGCTATTTTGTATTTAGCCTATAGTTAAATATGTCTCTCTAAAGACTAGTCTACTCTTACTGCTGCTGCTGCCCTCACTACCAGTTCTTCCACTATTGCTGTTTACTGAGGGGCTACTCTGTGCCTGGAGTATTTATTATTCTAGTCTTCACTAGATACTTGCAGAGACAAAATTTCCATTCTAAAGATAAGAAAACTGAGGTTGAAATAGTTATATATATAAATATATATATATACATACACATACACATATATAGACAAAGCTGTAGAACTAAGAAGTGGTGGAGTTTTATTCGAATTCAAATTCATTTTCTTAAAAGTCCCTCCTTCCCCCCAACCCAGTTCTTTTTCTTTATTTTCTGTAAATGTATCTCCTTATTTCTGTTGATTTTTGCACTGTTTTAAAGAAAATGAACCCAGTTCTTTTTCTTTATTTTCTGTAAATGTATCTCCTTATCTCTGTTGATTTTTGCACTGTTTTAAAGAAAATGTTCCCATTTTATCAGGGACCCCTTAAAGTTTCTATCTTTTAATAATTACTTTGTAATATGTTGAAATTTCTTAATTATAATTTTGATTTTTAAAAAAGTCATTGTTTCAACAATAGACTGAATAGAAGGAATGCCAAACAGATCTATTTGGACTATCATTTGAAATAGTTAAAGAGTAAATCATTATTAACTAACTACAATTCAAATGGTCCTACTTAGTTGACTTATACATTAAGCAGTTGCCACTCAGGTCAAACCTCTGTGTGATTACCTACGATAGTGTCTGGAGAGAAAGAAATAGGAAAAATAAGTACTGCAGGGAGAAAATAGGAAAATAGTTAGATCAAACAGGATGTATCTGACTGTGGGCTCCTGAGAAGTTATTAGGTATCAAGAGAATGCTGGTATCTGGTAATCAGGGAAGTGAAAGGTAAGCATTAGAAGCTTATTTAAAATTTTGCATGTCCTCAGTCACAAAAGGAATGGAAACTATATTCGATATCCTGTAATAAACCACCATATATGTATATATATGCATAAATGAATCACTTTACTTACATCTGAAACTAATAGAATATTATAAATCAATTACATATCAATTTAGAAAAAAAATTACATGTGATCATATTTGCTGTTACCTTTAGTTGTTGGAGATGGGTAAAGTAGAGATCAAAGTCTATCTCCTGAAATGAAAATGAATAGCTCATGTATCTGTCTTTAGTTATTCATTTTTTACCATTAATTCACCAGAGACTTTATTTATAATAACTGGGCTTCACCAACAGCTGCCTAGTAGTCCATAAAGTTATTCATAGGCTCACTTGTGGGAAGCCATCTTCTGACCTCCATTGCTTTCCAATGGATTCTGAATGTGATGCAAATGGATTAAATAATTATTAGCACTAGTATTTCTATTAAAGGTGAAATAGGATAAAGAGGATTCATGCTTGTCAATAAGGCTGCTTAGTACTTCGTGGTTTTCCTTTTCCAATGTGCTCTTGCAAATATTAAACAGACAAATGATTCTGCTGTGATGTGAATAGAAGTCACACAGCTGCAACTCCATGGACTCTGTGAATATGTTCCCTGCATTGTCAATTAATTTTGCTTCCTGAAGCATATTCTTTCATGTATAGTTTCATCCGTGCTGTGTGTTCTGCCTGGAATGATCAGAGGCCTGCTAAAGTGGATAAAAATAACAAATTAAAAACAGAAAAAAACAACAAAACATAATAGCTTTTCAGGAGTGAGGCCAGAACTTGGAGTCTGTTTTCTTTCCGTTTTTTTTTTTATATTTTAATTTATAGGGTAAATTCATCACCTTTCTCCCACCCTTCGATAAGAATGGTCTTTTGCACTCTATTAACCTCAGGTTCTAGAGAGAGGCAATTTCCTAACAGGTGAATTAACACTAGATAACATTACCTCAAATGCCAAGTCATTTAATGTGTAATTGAAAAAACAAATTTAAGATGGAGTAAGGCAGTATCTTAACTTCTTCTTCTTTTTTTTTTTTAAACATTATAAACAGTCTTTACAAACTATACACTCCCTACCTCTGGAGAGTGATTTGCCTATTAACAAGCACAAGAACAACTCCCACTCCCAGTACAGAAGAAATAGCACCCAATTTCCAATTACTTTTGCGGCTGACGGTTCGCTGGACTGTTAAGACGCGTTCGGCGCCATTGTGTGGATGCGGTGGAGCCAGGCAGCCGTGTGCGCCTCTCTTTTTGATTATGTAGTAATTAGACTGTTTCACTAATGGAAGGAAGCATAAAAGTTTTTAGAGAAAATGACATCCAGTGAAGCTAGCTTTGAAAAAAATCACTGGCACAGAAGAATAAAGAGTAACCTTTTTGTCATGAACACTGTGAAAGGTTTTATGCGTTAACTAAGCTGCATAAAAAATGAAAACTTGGAATCAAAAATTAGCTCAGGCATAATTGTATGTTTGCTTGCAAATACTAAAGCAAATAGGTGATTCAGACAAGCTCATTAGTCAATAATAAGCCTTTCAGAGATGTACACAAGAGACTCTGGACGCAGTTGAACATCTCTAGGAATTTCGGATTCTGTGTCTCCGCTCGGTGAATTCATTGAAGATCCCTTGGCAGTATCGGAAGAGTGGGAGCTCGCCCTTTTGTCTTTGAACTGGCTTCACTTGAGAGCTCAGCTCTTCCTGTAGGTTATTAATGTATTAGTCATCCTATAAAAGTTCCCTTGATTTATTTTTCTGGTGGGGAATTTAATTCCTTCTCTTAAAATTAAAAACTCAAATTCGTTTCTCTGCTCTTTCGGCCTTGCCCCAACACCCACAGTCTTCTTTTTCTTCTTTTCTTCCCACATATTTTTTTTCACTCAACTTTATATCTTTAGTATTTTGTGTGAATGTGACATTTTCCTTTTTACCTACAGAATTTTCCCATTCTTCCTCCCCAGTGTGAACTGAAAACGGCAGTTCTTTATTCAGTACACTGCAAATGACTGGCACTCTATTGCAGGTATGAATATAACCAAATGTCTCCCTTTTTGGTCTTATAAAGTCCTAGAGGCTTGGATGCCCTTTTCAATTTCTCTCTCTCTCTCTCTTTTTTTTTTTTTTTGGTTAACAGACATAGTAAAAAGAGGCTGGAGTTGGGGATTCTTAAAATTATCATTTAATTAAGCACTGCTTTGATGAAAGAGAATTTTTTAACCTGGGTTTTCATACGTTACTAGTTTATGCCTGATTTATATCCGATTTAATGTCCACATAGTGGTTCTCTGGTGCTGTTTCTCTTGTATGTGGCAATTAACAAAAATTGTATTTTTAGCAGATTTTCTTGGTGACCATATTTAAAAAAAAAATCACAATCTAGAATTTGACAAAAGATTTTTGTGCCAATTCTGCCACTGAGAAGCACATTGTTAGATTTAGATTGTGAGATAGTGACAGTCCTGAATGCTGGAATCTTTCCTCGTTTGGGAGATGACAGGACATTTAAAATGAGGATCCATGAAGATTTTCAGCATGGGGTCCTGGTATGGACAAAAAAAAAAGGGGCTTTATGTATAATTTTTAACATGCTACTTATATCTTCATTTTTTTTGGTCTCTCAAAAGAGCATATTTGAAAGAAAATGAATGAATTTGATAGAAAATGAATGAAAATGACATTGTTTATGGTACAGCTTCAAAGATACTGTTTTATTAGAAACAGTATTTTTTAAGGTATTTTCCCTATTAATGTCTTTTTATCTATGTCACATGCTATGATTGATATTAAAGTACTTTACATCCAATATTAACAAATGAGTATGTCATTACAGCTTGGTTGAGAACAGGATTAAACATATGGCTTCCTGTGTCAAGGAACATAACGTAGTTTGAAACTGTTTGTGATTCTCTATTATTGCCAATGGAGCTGCTGCTGCTGCTGCTGCTGCTAAGTCACTTCAGTCGTGTCCGACTCTGTGTGACCCCATAGACAGCAGCCCACCAGGCTCCCCCGTCCCTGGGATTCTCCAGGCAAGAACACTGCAGTGGGTTGCCATTTCCTTCTCCAATGCATGAAAGTGAAAAGTGAAAGTAAAGTCGCTCAGTCGTGTCTAACCCTCAGAGACCCCATGGACTGCAGCCTTCCAGGCTCCTCTATCCACGGGATTCTCCAGACAGGAGTACCGGAGTGGGGTGCCATTGCCTTCTCTGTTGCCAATGGAGAAAAGGACAAAAAAAGAAAGGAAGGAAGAAATGACAATTTAAAAGGGCCCATTTCAAATATAAAATTTTTCATTTTGCCAGTCTTGACTGCTTCTGCCATTGATATTATTACTGTCGTTAGCATCATTAGTGTGATCACCACCATCATCAATCCCTGCAAATCTGGAATCAAACAAAAAGACCGTATGTGTCTTTGCTTTTGAGGGTTTTTGTTGTCCAGCATTTAAAAAATAAATAAATAAAATAGAAGCCAACAAACAAACAAAAAACAGAAAACTATTCAACAAATACTTGGAAAAAAATTTAAAACATTTAAATATTCTCATACTTCTCTGGTATACATTTTATGCAGCATATTCCATTCGTTATTAAGACATGCAACATGTATAGTAAGGTTGGAAAAGCAGAGTTTTGACAACAAAAATGAGCTGCTTCTTTTCATGAAATTTTGGTGTGAGTTAAATTTTTTTAAATCAAAGAACAATTTAATTGAAACATGCTTTTACATGAACTGGACTGCTCGATTTTAAATTAACATTGCAGCAAGTTATCTATTAAATAGGACACATTTTTTGGCAATAGAAATAGCTGCTTCCCAATCTCTTTAATATATGTTTTAGAATTTTTGAATCCATATTTTCTTACATTGGGTTTTCTTAAAGTTTGACATCCATTTAATGTGCAATCTTCTTGCTTCATTGTAAAAACAGGGTACATGTAACAAAACATATATTTGAGGAAGGTTCTGACTTTAATTATCCATAGGGAATTAAAGGACACATAAGGGATTCTATAATACTTGTGACCCAGAATATACGTATACAGTTATGAATTTATTTAGGATCTCAATGTGGAAGTTTTATTTTAATACCTCTCAGTTTATAGCCCACATCACAATTAATTCATGTAAAAAGTCTTTCATCACTGTACCCTACTCCTATAAGTATGCTCTTTTCTACATCTATTTTACTCTAATATGTATTTTTCTGTTTGTATCTATTTTTATATTAATAAGATACATGTTTTATTTGTCTGTGAGTATATTTAATGTTTATAAATGGTGTTGGTATAGCATTCTTGATTTTTAAAATCTTTTAAACTAAGCACTATCTATTAAAGGTCTACAAATTTTGCCATGAACAGGGATTGGATATTTGAAAATTAGGAAACAGTTGCCAAGCAAACAGCTTTGACATCTATTACAGAGGACAAGGAGTCTTAGAACTGGAATACAGAAACAAGTGTGCATCAGAAATCCAGACTGATACATGAAACATCCAAAAGTATCATTATAGTATACATATTATTGTGTATAAACCAAAGTACAAAGTAATATTTGGTAAAATTTCAGAAGAAAAGGAAATCAGTAAGTGGTGGAGAAGTAAAAGAAATCTAGAAATTAAAGGGTTCGAGATTTGAAAATGCATCAGGAAAAAGGATTTAAGTGGGGTGTGGGGAGAGGAGTGTCAAAAGAGCAATGCGAATAAAGGCAGAAAACTGTAGGCTGCATCATGTAAGGTAGTGAGAAATAATGTAAATAATGCCTTGGAGCTCTAGAATGATATTGGTTTTGCTATGGACTTGTTCTGTTCCCTTTTGCTCATACCTACTTCTTTTTCCTTGTTGCCCTCTTTCTCTACTATCATTGAGAGCTCCCCTTATGTGAGGCTCCCCAGGTGGCTCAGTGGTAAACAATCTGCCGGCCAATGCAGGGGATGCAGGAGATGCAGGTTCAGTTCCTGGGTCTGAAAGATCCTTTGGAGGAAGAATTGGCAACCCACTCCAATATTCTTACCTGAAAAATCCCATGGACAGAGAAGCCTGGCACACTACAATGCATAAGGTTGCAAAGAGTTGGACAAGACTGAGAGACTGAGCATACATGCATACCTCTTATGTGGCTGGGGAAGTGATAGAAAAACTCTAGACTCCATGCTCTATATGGTGATCCATCCCCTGTAATGATCCAAGAAGAGGATGTTTTCTCACCAAGGGTCTTTTTGTATATAAATTTATAGATAAACTATTCTTGGATATCCTTGGTTGTCTATTCCTTGGGCCAAGTGCTGAGGACGTGGGAATGGAGTGCCATGATTGATTAAGCCTCTGCCACATGCTCAGGTCTGAGATGAGAACCAAGCAAGCCATATGGTGAACAATCTTCCAGGAGACACACAGATGGAGAAAGAGGACATTTCCTCCCAGGAAGGAGGAGCCAGGCAGACAAGAGCAGCAAATATCTGTTGGAACTTCCCATGTGTCCTCATAGCAGTTCCCAGATGTAGGTAGGATCAAGATTCCCATTCACATCAGTTGACAAGGACACAGTGGCTGACCCAAAGTCAAATAAATTGTAAGTGGGCAAGGAAGAACTTGATCAAAGTCCACTGAAGGGTTTAGAGCTGGTTTGGAAGGGTTTAGAAGGGTTTAGGAAGTGAAGTCGTCAAAGTGACATTTTAGAAAGATTAATAACATAGAGATAAGCTTTAAGAATTGCATTTTATTTTTGAACAAAAATTTTTCCATTCTTTGCTTTTTTCTTTCTGTATTTTTAAAACCTGTGAATCATATGACAGTTCTTTGAGGGTAAAATTTAGAAAATCAATGTGAAAAGCTTTTGATTATTCAGAAAAAATAATAAAGATCTTAAACACACACACACAACTCCCTCTCTCGCTATTCACAGTCACAGACACAATCCTATTATGTTTATTGAAAGTTTATTGCATTCTAGGCACCTCCTGTATGCCTTACACATATTACCTCATTTAACTCTCATAAAGTAACCGTATGATGCAGGCTCTACTGTTGATTTGCGTTTTACAAAGTCACAGAAAGTTTGTTAAGTAGTTTGTCCAAGTTCATGTAGACAATAGATGTTAAAGCCAGAATTCATCTCCAGCCTGATTGCTAACCAGATGTTCTTACCCACCAAACATACAGCTAAAAAATGCATTCATATGCAGGAAAAATATGTGTATATTTTACTATATAGGTGTATTTCATATGATTTATTTGTGATTGCTAATGCCATACAATCTGTAATCAATTTAAAATGCGTTTATCCCAGTGGAACACAGAAAATTCCTTTATTTAGTATTTCACTGTTTATGAGAATAAATGGATACATACTGGTCTGGATCTGTATTATTAATTAAATTAAATTAAATGGATTTAGTTGCCTGTAGATGACCAATTACAGTTCTTCCTAAATACATAAAGCCCAAATTAGTCATGAAGGAAAACTTCAGGTGTCAAATAGTCTGATATTCACAAATACATTGCCCTATATACCATTCTATGACTTTATCTGTTACCTAAACACCTCTGTGAGAACCAAAATCTCCACTAAATATATTTTCTTTTCTATTTTAAATGTATTTTTCATGTTTCATTCTGAATATAATTGTTCTTGAGTTATAAAAGATCAGCACTTCACTGCTGGAAAATAACATTTTGATGGCAGCCAAGAGTTAGGGAAGAAACTATGCAATGGATCCTGTCAATATTCAGCTGACAGAGGCTACTCCTGCTTGTTTCAGGGGAAGATTTTCAATCTGTTTGCAAGTAGCTGCCAAAATGTTTGACTGAATAGGGATGAATGCAGTCAATCACCCAGATGTTCCACCTGTAGGAAGCCATGCACCCAGCTATTTAGGAACAAGCAGGTGCCCAGAATATGGAGACAACACACCTGGAAGATATGTGGGTTGTGTGTGTGTGTGTGTGTGTGTGTGTGTGTGTGTGTGTGTATGTGTTTGTGTGAACTTTTTTAGGACACATATTGATGTCATGTTGAAACAATAATTAACGCCTCTCATATGCAACTCTGAGATAAAGTGTATATAATATAGTTTAGAAGAATGTTTATGTATCAGTTCAGTTCAGTCGCTCAGTCATGTCCAACTCTTTGCGACCCCATGAATCACAGCACACCGGGCCTCCCTGTCCATCACCAACTCCCGGAGTTCACTCAGACTCACATCCATTGAGTCAGTGACGCCATCCAGCCATCTCATCCTCACATCCATCGAGTCAGTGATGCCATCCAGCCATCTCATCCTCTGTCGTCCCCTTCTCCTCCTGCCCCCAATCCCTCCCAGCATCAGAGTCTTTTCCAATGAGTCAACTCTTCACATGAGGTGGCCAAAGTACTGGAGTTTCAGCTTCAGCATCATTCCCTCCAAAGAAATCCCAGGGCTAATCTCCTTCAGAATGGACTGGTTGGATCTCCTTGCAGTCCAAGGGACTCTCAAGAGTCTTCTCCAACACCACAGTTCAAAAGCATCAATTCTTCAGCACTCAGCTCTCTTTCTGGTCCAACTCTCACATCCATACACAACTACTGGAAAAACCATAGCTTTGATTAGATGGACCTTTGTCAGCAGAGTAATGTCTCTGCTTTTTAATATATTGTCTAACTGATGCTTTTGAATTGTGGTGTTGGAGAAGACTCTTGAGAGTCCCTTGGACTGCAAGGAGATCCAACCAGTCCATTCTAGAGGAGAGCAATCCTGGGTGTTCTTTGGAAGGAATGATGCTAAAGCTGAAACTCCAATACTTTGGCCACCTCATGTGAAGAGTTGACTCATTGGAAAAGACTCTGACGGTGGGAGGGATTGGGGGCAGGAGGAGAAGGGGACGACAGAAGATGAGATGGCTGTATGGCATCACCGACTCGATGGACATGAGTTTGAGTTAACTCCAGGAGTTGGTGATGGACCCGGAGGCCTGGCGTGCTGCAGTTCATGGGGTTGCAAGAAGTCGGGCATGACTGAGTGACTGAACTGAACTGAGATTGATCATAGCTTTCAGAACCAAGGAGCAAGGTTCTTTTAATTTCATGGCTTCAGTCACCATCTGCAGTGATTTTGAAGCCCAAGAAAATAAAGTCTGTCACTGTTTCCATTGTTTCCCCATATATTTGCAATGAAGTGATTGGACTAGATGCCATGATCTTTGTTTTTTGAATGTTGAGTTTGAAGCTAGCTTTTTCACTCTTCTCTTTCACTTTAGTCAAGAGGCTCCTCAGTTCCTCTTTGCTTTATGCCAAAAAGATGGTGTCATCTGCATATCAGGTTATGGATATTTTTCTGGAAGTCTTGATTCCAGTTTGTGCTTCATCTAGTCTGGCATTTTGCATGATGTACTCTGTATATAAGTTAAATAAGCAGGGTGATATACAGCCTTGACATACCCATTTCCCAATTTGGAACCAGTACATTGTTCCATGTCCAGTTTTAACTGTTGCTTCTTGACTTGCATACAGATTCCTCAGGAGACAGGTAAGGTGGTCTGGTATTCCCATCCCTTGAAGAATATTTCACAGTTTGTTGTGATCCACACATTCAAAGGCTTTGGAGTAGTCAGTAAAGCAGAAGTAGATGTTTTTCTGGAACTCTCTTGCTTTTTCTATGATCCAACAGGTATTGGCATATGATCTCTATGCCTTTTCTAAATCCAGCTTGAACATCTGGAAGTTCTCAGTTCATGTACTGTTGAAGCCTTACTTGGAGAATTTTGAGCATTATTTGTAGGGCCAGCCAAGATGGACGGGTCATGGTGGAGAGTTCTGACAAAGTGTGGTCCACTGGAGAAGGGAATGGCAAAAAACTTCAGTATTCTTGCCTTGAGAACCCCATGAACAGTATGAAAAGGCAAAGATATGACAATGAAAGATGAACTCCCCAGGTCAGTAGATGCCCAAAATGCTATTGGAAAAAAGTGGAGAATAACTTCAGAAAGAATGAAGAGATGGAGCCAAAATAAAAACAACACCCAGGTGTAGCTGTGACTGGTGATGGAAGTAAAGTCTGATGCTGTAAAGAACAGTCTTGCCTAGGAACCTGGAATGTTATGTCCATGAATCAAGGTCAATTGGAAGTGGTCAAACAGGAGATGGCTAGAGTGAACATCAACATTTTAGGAATCAGTGAACTAAAATGGACTGGAATGGGTGAATTTAATTCAGATGACCATTGTATCTACTACTGTGGGCAAGAATCCCTTAGATGAAATGCAGTAGTCCTCATAGTCAACAAAAGAGTCTGAAATGCAGCACTTGGGCACAATTTTAAAAATGACAAAATGATCTTTGTTCATTTCCAAGGCAAACCATTCCATAGCACAGTAATCCAAGTCTATGCCTCAACCACTAATGCCAAAGAAGCTGAAGTTGAATGGTTCTGTGATGATCTACAAGACATTCTAGAACTAACATACATACACACACAAAAAGATAACCTTTTCATCATAGGGGGCTGGAATGTGAAAGTGGGAAGTCAAGAGATACCTGGAGTAACAGGCAAATTTGGGCTTGGAGTACAAAATGAAGGAGGGCAAAGGCTAACAGAGTTTTGTCAAGAGAACGCACTCATCATAGCAAATACCCTCTTCCAATAACACTCTACACGTGGAAATCACCAGATGTCAATACTGAAATCAGATTGATTATATTCTTTGCAGCCAAAGATGGAGAAGCTCTATACAGTCAGCAAAAACAAGACTGGGAGCTGACTGTGGCTCAGATCATGAACTGCTTATTGCCAAATTCAGACTTAAATTGAAGAAAGTAGGGAAAACCATTAAATCATTGAGGTATGACCTAAATCAAATCCCTTATGATTATATAGTGGAAGTGACAAATAGATTCAAGGGATTAGATCTGATAGACAGAGTATCTGAAGAACTATGGATGGAAGTTCATGACATTGTATAGGAGGCACGGATCAAGACCACCCCCAAGAAAAAGAAAGGCAAAAAGGCAAAATGGTTGTCTCAAGAAGCCTTACAAATAGCTGAGTAAAGAAGAGAAGCTGAAGGCAAAGGAGTAAAGGAAAGCAATACCCATTTGAATGCAGAGTTTCAAAGAATAGCAAGGAGAGAAAAGAAAGACTTCCTCAGGAATCAATGCAAAGAAACAGAGGAAAACAGTAGAATGGGAAAGACTAAAGATCTCTGCAAGAAACTTAGAGATACCAAGGGAACATTTCATGCAAATATGGGCACAATAAAGGACAGAAATGGTATGAACCCAACAGAAGCAGAAGATATTAAGAAAAGGTGGCAAGAATACACAGAAGAACCACACAAAAAAGATCTTCATGACCCAGATAACCACAATGATGTGAACACTTACCTAGAGCCAGACATCTTGGAATGAGAAGTCAAGTGGGCCTTAGGAAGCATCACTATGAACAAAGCAAGTAGAGGTGATGCAGTTCCAGGTGAGCTATTTCAAGTCCTTAAAGATGATGCTGTTAAAATGCTGCACTCAATATGCCAGCAAATTTGGAAAACTCAGCAGTGGCCACAGGACTGGAAAAAATCAGTTTTCATTCCAATCCCAAAGAAAGGAAGTGTCAAAGAATGTTCAAAGTACTGCACAATTTATCTAGTATCTAGTAGAGAATATTTCATCATGGTAATGGTTAAGTAAACAATATATCCACCTGTAGTTTTTCTTGGCTTCCCCCATTAACTTCTATAATTTTATTATCTAGTCATCAATGAATTAGCCCTAAATGAATTCAAATGACCAATAAGCAGGGGTTTCCCTGGTGGCTCAGTGGTAAAGAACCTGTCTGCCAATGCAGGAGACATGGGTTCAATCCCTGATGTGGGAAGATTCCCCATCCTGCAGAACAATTAAGCCTGTGTGCCACAACTGTTGAGGCTGTGCTCTATAGTCCAGGAGCCACAGCTACTGAACCCACGTGCCACAGCTACTGAAGCCTGCATGCCCTAGAGCCTGTGCTTCAAAACAAGAAAAGCCATCAGAATGAGTAGCCCACGCACTGCAACTAGAGTAGCCCCTTCTCTCTGCAACTAGAGTAAAGCCAACACAGCAATGAAGACTCAGCAGAGCCAATAAATAAATAAAATTATGTTTTTAAATGACCAATAAATAAAGATAAGAAAACATGTCTGACCTGCTTAGTTTTTCAGTATATGTGATAAAATATAAAATAAAGAAAACAAGATAAAATAACAAGATACAGTGTAGGAACTTTAAAGAGGGGGACTATTTGGTCAGGATGCTTTTTAAGTTTATCTCATGATATAAATCATACAGATATGACTTTGAAAACATGTACAAATTGTAGTAATTTAGTACATGGAAATATCAATTCTGGAAATGGTGAAACACTGAAAGCTGGTATTGTGGTTCTAATCTTGGACAGAGGTGGTGAGCAAGTTGTGAAGACAGGAACATGGGGTCAGAGCACGAGAAAGGTGTATTGCTACTGAACTTGGGCCATAAAGGGAGGAGGATAGAGGCATGGTGATTGGATTAGGGTGTTGGCCACTCACTCCACACTGCAGAGGCTAGATATATAATCTATAGTGTGAAACCAGTTGGGAATCAGGGGGCCCCAGTTGGGACTCAGGGAGCCCAGAGGCAGGGCTGTGTTAGGCATCTGCTATACTGTTGGCTATTGGACAAGTCTCTGTACAAAATGACTGAGGCCCAGATATCAATAATCTTTCTGCACCAGCCAGAGTATGTTTGTAATAGGCTTTAAGTTTTATCATCTGGAATTCACTTAGAAAAATAATACTGTTATCTGAGAAATTACCTTGGTAAGACTAAGAGAAAGGTGAGATCCTAACTGAATTTGCAGTAACCAAAACAAAAAATGAAACAACTACATTTCTCTGAGTTAGGAGGAAACAAATATTGAGATAGGAGAGAGAAGAGGTATAAGAAGTTGGAAGGAGTGAGGAGACAGTGAGAACCAGTGAGGAGACACAGGGCTAAGGCACTGGAGGTGAAGTGGTCATCTGCAAGAAGATCCCTGGGATGGGTTAAAAACATGGAGAGAGCAAGTCTACTTGAAAGGCTAGCATTCATTTTGAAGTTGTCTGCAATCCTGTTAGAGTGGCCAAAAAGTTTGTTTGGGGTTTTCACTATTTCAGTATTTCACTATTTCCAGATATTAAGATATTTCCATGTACTAAATTACTATGACTTGTTCATGTTCTCAAAATCAGATCTGTATGATTTATATCTTGCGCTAAACTTAAAAACCCCCAATAAGCCTTTGATCAACTCAATATATTGTTGGCTTTCCTTTCCCTTCCTCCAAACCGTCTATACCACTAGGGTTTTAGTGGGAACTGAGAAAGGAGCTTAATTACATTCATGGGTTAATGTGGTATAGAAGGCAGAGTGTACCTGAGATGCTGAGAATTAAAACCTCCAAGCAAGAAATCACCATTAGGACATATTTGGCACCCTTGCCTACCCTCTGCCTCTCCCCCAACTCTGCTCATATTTCCAAGAATTTGGAGAAAAAAATCAGGTAAAGGCTTTGGATTTCTGCAAGAAGTTGAATGGAGCTTGTGCCAATCACATAATAGGGAGCCACGAACTGACATCTAGGCGACTTTGTAGGTCTGATGCCCTATTCAATTCTTGTTAAAATAATAAATGATTTTTTCCTTTAAGAAATAGATTTAATGCAGTAGAGGAGCACTGTGATAAATCGTCTGAAACTAGTGTGAAGTATCAGGCTGTCAGGGATAGTCTTAAATAAATCAAACCAAAAGTTAAAAAAAAATCTAAGGAGACAGTAGTTTCCATCTTAAGAAAATGTACAAAGTTTGAAAAACAAAAACATGCTGTGGTTTTCAGAGGCTTATTTACTGCAACATGGAACTTTAACTACTCTTAGGTGGTTATGACACCATGACTAGCTCTAGGGTCCAAGCAAAAGTAGGACTAGAGAAGAATTCATGGAACCCAGGATACCAGAGAGACTCCCCAGAGAACTAAATGTTCTGTTCCTGTCCATTTGTACTCAAGGATTCAGTTTTTTTTTGTTTGTTTGTTTTTTTTGACATTAATGGAAACATATTGATGTTAGAACGAATAGCTCCTGTTTGGTTTCTTCTTATAGGTCCAAATGTAAAATTATCCGGTTGTTTACTTATTCATTCTCAAGCATTTATTGAGTTTTTGTTGTATGTCAGACATTGTGACACAGCACTGAAAATGCACAGATAAATAAAATGTGGTCCCATCCTTGGGAGCACAAAGCCTAATGAAAAGAGAGCAGGCAAACAATTTTAATGGAATTGCAAATGGTGAAGCTTGGGCAAGGTTTCAGCAGGAGCACTGGTAGAGACAGGTGCTGGCTCTGTCTAGAGAAGATGGAAAAGACTTCAAAGAGGAGGTTATTCATAATAAAAGCACTAAGACCAGAGTCAGGGCCTTAGGGTACCTTCTAGGAAATAAAACAGGTTTCTTGAGCTGAAATGAAGCATAGACATATAGAAGGCCTAATTATTAGGCCTATTTATTAGTAAGCATTATATTTCTCCCCATCATTCCTACCACAGAAAAACATAATCAATTTAGATGAAGACAAATATCCTGTTAATCGTAACTACTACTAATAAACTACATGTTATTAATGTAGCTTATTAGTGATAGTTATGATGTAAGTTAAGCTGTTATAATAAACAGAGCCCAGATGTAGTGACTTAAGGAATAGTTTATTTCTCACCTTTAATTCCAGGGCAGGCATCCCAGGTCAGAAGGCAGCTCTTCTCTGCACAGAGTTTGAGGGAATCAGGCTGCTTCTGCCTGTGACTCGGTCATACCCACCCCCAACTTTTTGTCAGAAGTATAGTTAGGGTCTGGGTTCAAGAGTAGAAGGAGGGAGAGAGGATGAAGTAGGCGCACTGCCATCCCCAACACCACCCCCACCCCAAAGTACAGTCTTTTATTCACATAAAAACAGTCTAGAAAATAGTCTCAGCATAGCATCTGATTACAAAGAATGCTGAGAAATGTAACCCAATCATGTGCGCAGGAAGGCGAGACTAGATTTTGGTGGCCAGCAAGTATTCTCTGCCATAGATATAAAATTAAAAATGAGAAAATTTTAGACAGTCTAAATTGTTCTAAATGGGTCTAAACCTATAATATAAAAAAATTATAATACTATATAAATATCTTCACTTAGACTAAAAACAATGAATTGTACAAGTGCAGAATAGGACAGCCAAATTAGCAATGTTCATGCAAGAAAAAGTTGGGGATTTTGCTTGAAGACTAATTCAGTATAAGCCCACGGTTTGATGTGGTTCCTAAAAAGCAAACAAATACAAAATCAAACAACAACAACAAAAACAAATACAGTTGTAGACGGCTCCAGTACAAGTGTAAAAGAAGGAAAGGAATTGATCCAGAAATACTTAAGTCAGAATCTTTTAATAGTGTTCTCGCATTATTTTGAAGCGGCTCATGAGCAAACAGAAAGAGTCTAGGATGATAAAGTGGCAGGGATCTAGAAACTGTTGTTTGAGGATGAGTAGTAAAGAAATCAGGTTCTATCCTAGAGAAGAAATGCCATGATGAGGGAAGGTTTTGTGTGTGTATGTGTGTGGAGGGGGTGGGGGGTGGGGGGATATGAAGTGGGGAAGGGTATGCATTAAAGTTGTCTTTAAAATTCAAAGAAATTTAGTTTAAGTTCTTGAAATTCAGCCATATGGAAGGAAAAAGTACATTCATTCTCTTCTGCATCATGAAACAACAACAACAACAAAAAGAATGTTCTACTTTGCTGTGACAAAGATCTGAATAAGAATTAAAGCTATCCAAGAATTCTGAAATAGGCTGCTTAGAAAACCATTGAGATTCACATCACTGGAAGTGCTTGATCAGAAGCTGAATGAACTTCAAACCTGCTGAAGAGAATATTTTCTTTCAGAAAGGACTAGATGATGTTTAAAATATTTTCTAATTCTATGATTCACTAAATTTGGTATTAATACTATGGCTGTTCTAGATGATTCAAGCCAAAATAAAATTTCTGTTGAAATATATGTCTTGGCCAAGAGGCACAGCAGTGTGGCCAACTCCATTTTGCACTGGAAAAGCACTTCTAAAATCATCTAACTAGTAGCACTTTTTATGAGATACCATTCTGCTTAAAATTGAACATGACAGACAAATTATGGTTATTTAGACTAGAGAATTTGGCAGACATTTTCTGAAAATTAAAAATGTGAATTTGTCACTTCAAGAAAATATGAATAATATTTATTGCCAATGAAAACATTTGAGCTTTTAAATAAAGATTGGCAGTGTGGACCCTTTATATCTGCCACTTGACCATGATAGTTTCCTAATATTTGAAGATTTTTCTGATGAGGTCAGTGGTGATATTATTAGCAAATGTGATTTAAAAAGCATTGTATAATGAAATGTGTCAACTTTTGGATGATCTGTATAACTCAGTGAGCCACTATTTTCCAAATGACCAATATATTATGTTATAAAATCCTCATGGATTAAAAAAATTTGCTCAAAGTACACAATAAACCAGTGAATTTTTACTTAAAGTAAAAAAAATATCTTTGATAGGGTTTGGATTCCATATTGTAATTAACTTTCCAGAAATAATCACATCACTTGAGTTTTGGTGTAGTATCAAAGAATATTTAGAATTATCTGAAGTTGCTATTAATATACTGTTCTCTCTTTCACCTACCTGTTTGAGGTCAAAGTTTTTCATGTACTATAACTAAAATCATGTTTTGCTGTGTTGAATGCAGAAGCAAATTTAAGAAGCTAGCTGTCTCCTATTAAGGCATATATTAAAAAGATTTGTAAAAATGAAAACAATGTCACTCATTTCCCTAAATTATTTTGCTTTGGAAAATATAGTTACTTTCTTACTTTTCTCATATATTTTTGAATAAATATATTACTTATACTGTATAAATATGTAATGGGTTTATTCTAGTCTTGAAAATAAAGCAATATTTGAGCCTCTTGATGAAGGTGAAAGGGAGAGTGAAAAAGCTGACTTAAAATTCAACTTTCAAAAAGCTAAGATCATAGCATCCTGTCCCATCACTTCATGGTAAATAGATGGGGAAACAATGGAAACAGGGAAAGACTTTATTTTCTTGGGCTCCAGAGTCACTGCAGATGGTGACTGCAGCCATGAAATTAAAAGACACTTTCTCCTTGGAAGAAAAGCTATGATAAACCTAGAAGTCAAGTGAAGTGAAGTGAAAGTCATTCAGTTGTATCCAACTCTTTGTGACCCCCGTGGAGTATACAGTCCATGGAATTCTCCAGGCCAGTATACTGGAGTGGGTAGCCTTTCCCTTCTCCAGGGGATCTTCCCAACCTAGAGACCAAATCCAGTTCTCTTGTATTGGAGGTGAATTCTTTACCAGCTGAGCCACAAGGGAAGCCCAAGGATACTGGATTGGGTAGCCTATCCCTTCTCCAGCGGATCTTCCCAACCCAGGAATCAAACCGGGCTGTCCTGCGTTGTAGGTGGATTCTTCACCAACTGAGCTGTCAGCAAAGTCCCATATAGAGAGCATATTAAAAAGCAGAGATGCTGACAAAGGTCCTTCTAGTCAAAGTTATGGTTTTTCCAATAGTGATGTATGGATGTGAGAGTTGGACCATAAAGAAAGCTGAGCGCTGAAGAATTGATGCTTTTGAACTGTGGTGTTGGAGAAGACTCTTGAGAATCCCTTGGCCTACAAGGATATCCAACCAGTCCATCCTAAAGGAAATCAGTCCTGAATATTCATTGAAATGACTGATGTTGAAGCTGAAGCTCCAATACTTTGGCCACCTGATGTGAAGAACTGACTAATTGGAAAAGACCCTGATGCTGGGAAAGATTGAAGGCAGGAGGAGAAGTGGACAACAGAGGATGAGATGGTTGGATGGCAATCACTGACTCATTGGACATGAGTTTGAGCAAGCTCCAGGAGTGGGTGATGGACAGGGAAGCCTGGCGTGCTGCAGTCCATGGGGTCACAAAGAGTCTATTACAACTGAGTGACTGAACTGAACTGCAACACTCAAGAGGTGTAATTAGAAAATAATTTGATTTATTCCTCCAGTGACCATTCAAACACATACTGCAGGACTAATATTTTCCTTTACCTTTAAGTGGAAACTATGGCATGGTCCATGACTCTGAAGCTATAAAAGTGATTCTAGCTCAGTAATAGTATGTCTAGTACAGTAATGAAAAAGTAAAATTTCTCTTCAAATTACAGCTTCTTTGTCTCCCTGCCTCAAGACTAGGTGTTGCAAAGAGTGAAGTTGCTGTTGTTCTTCACTTGATGCTATTCCTCTGTTTATCTTCCTTAATATGAGTTATAATGCTGGGTTGGGAGTTAGGGAGGAAAAGGAGAGTCAGTGGCAGAGGAAAGTTCTAACTTGACTGGAAGTATCACTGATCTTAGTTTTCTTTACCAAAGGCTGACTCTTTCCCTAGTGGGAATGCCTCTGTGGTTCTTGAGACCCTCACCTTTTGCTCCCCTTCTCCTGAGCATCTTCTCCTCCTTCCAATCTGAGCATCTCTGATCATCAGGTCCACCAAAATGGGTAACTGCATTTTGTTTTATTTTTTCCCCGAGCTGGTCAACTTAACTTCAGGCATCCCATGGTACGCATTCTGCTTTCTTTTGCTTCAATCCTTGACAGAACTTAGGTTTTCATGGCCCTCCAGATGGGGACCAAGACAGTGTCATATCATCTCTCTAAAAAATCTCTTGCTTCACGTCTTTTCTACAGGAAGACTTCCATGTGTGACCCCTCATTCGTGGGAATGCAGTAAATCCACAAGCCACAGTGCTTTATCTAACTGCCCTAATCTTATGCTTTACCATGTTGAGGCAGATGCCAGTTCTCGGCCCCCTCCAGATTTTAGGAGACACATTTCAAGGTCTTCAAAAGGTGGTCTTTTGAAGACTTAAAAGGTAGGACTTCCCTGGTAGTCCAGTGGTAGAGAATCCTCCTACCAGTGCAGGGGATGCAGGTTCCATCCCTGGTCTGGGAAGATGCCACATGCCGCAAGCCATGTAAACCTGTGTGCTGCAGCTATGGAGTGCACACTGTGACTACTAGAGTCCGCAGGCCCCAGAGCCTGTGCTCCACAAGAGACGCCACCTCAACGAGAAGCCTGCACCCTGCAACTAGAGAGCAGGCCCCGCTCTTAGCAACTAGAGACAGCCCATGTGCAGCAATGAAGACCCAGTGCGGCTAACAATAAATAGATAAATAAACAACACTAAAAATAAGCAAAATATGGAAAAACTTTAAAAAAGAATTATTTTAGTATGATACTGAAAAAAAAAAAAAGATACCACTGAATTATCTATTTTGTAGACCTCAGTTTAAGGGCAGGTGCTTCTCTCCCTTAACCTTGCTGTGTGTGTTGGAGGAAGTGTTAGCTATACTCAAAGCACAACACCTCATTTGAGCTCTAATTCTTGATGAGAGTGAGCATTAAGAAGTACAAGCTCAGGAATTTCCTGGCTGTCCAGTGGTTAGGACTCCATGCTTTCATTGCTGAGGGCCTGGGTTCAATCCCTGGTTGGGAAACCTAAGTCCCACAAGCTGCATGAAATGTAGCATCTACAGGTGCCTTGAAGTAGATTGCTAAAACAGACATTTTTCTTCACTTTCCCTTGTATCCACACCCTGTGTGAAGTGACTTTGTAGTTCATACTTTCAGAAGGTGGACTCTATTTCTTTGTATCTGAACTGATCTTGTCATTTGCTTTGGCCAGTTGATTGCAGAGGAAACGGCAGGGTGCTGGTTCCAAGCCTGCGATCCAAGTTTTGAGTGGTTCTGTTCTCTAGTTGTCTTATTCCACCAAGTGAGCAAAAACCAGGCTAGCCCACTGGTGGGAGAGCACAGGAAGAACTCAGCTGTCCCAGCCATGTCCATCGTAGATCAATCTACAGTCAGCTAGTTAATTAAATGTGTGTGTGTGCGTGTGCGCACATGTGCACACACGCTCAGCCATACCCAACTCTTTGCGACCCCATGGACTGTAGCCCACCAGGCTCCTCTGTCCATGGAATATTCCAGGCAAGAATACTGGAGTGGGTTGCATTTCTGTAGGGGATCCTTTCGACCCAGGGATCGAACCTGCCTCTCTTGCACCTCCTGTATGGGCAGGAGGATTCTTTACCACTGAGCCACCTAATAAGCCCAATTAATTAAATAGGAAACTTTTTCTATACTATACTCACAACACCTCTGACACCAAATGTGTGAGTTTTTTTCTTGACAACAATTATTAATAATTTTCCAACTTTCTGGATATCAACTAGGTGTCCTACAATTCAATTATGACATTAAATATCTAAAGTTAGTGCAGGTCCCACAGGTTAAGAACTCAGTCCCTCAAGGTGCCCCCCACTTCAGACCATTTACAAGTCCAAGGTTATCACCTGTACTTCTGACCAACTGGCTATAGAATGGCAGTTTCCACAACCCTCTCCCCAGATTTGAGAATTTGCTTTAAGGGCCTAAAGAATGCAAGGAAATACTAACTTACACTTACTGATTTATTTTAAGGGATACAAATAGACAGCTGAAGAGTTACAAAAGGCAAGGTCTGGAAGGTCCTGAGTACCTTGTCCTCAGGCACCTCTTGTCCCTGGGAGTTGGGTGTTGCCACCCTCCCAGCACATGGATATGATCATCAACCTGGGAGCTCTGTAAACCTCATAGTTCAGGGATTTTTATAGAGGCTTCATCATGTAGGCATGCTAGATTATTAATTAAATCTCCAATATCTCTCCCATCCCTGGGGGTTGGGGGTGGGGCTGAAAGTTCCAAGCTTCTATTCATGGCTTCCCAGTTCAGTCGCTCAGTCATGTCCAACTCTTTGATCCCATGGGCTGCAACATGCCAGGCCTCCCTGTCTATCACCAACTCCTGGAGTTTATTCAGACTCATGTCCATTGAGTTGGTGATGCCATCCAACCATCTCATCCTCTGTTGTCCCCTTCTCCTCCTGCTTTCAATCTTTCCAAGCATCAGGGTCTTTTCAAATGACTCAGTTCTTTGCATCAGGTGGCCGAAGTATTGGAGTTTCAGCTTCAGCATCCGTGCTTCCAATGAATATTTAGGACTGATTTCCTTTAGGATTGACTTGTTTGATCTCCTTGCAGTCCAAGGGACTCTCAAGAGTCTTCTCCGACACCACAGTTCAAAAGCATCAATTTGAATTATGCTTTGGTCTTTCTGATAACCAGCTTCCACCCTGAAGCTATGCAGGAGCCCACCAAAATTTGTCTTCTTAGAACAAAAGACTCTTCTATCACCCAGGATATCCCAAGGGTTTTAGGAGCCCTGTGTCAGGAACCAGGAACAGAAATAAAATATGTAGTTCTTAGTTTGTCATACCAAGGTATGTGATGGACAGAGGAGCCTGGTGGGTTACCATCCATAGGGTCGCAAAAGAGTCGGAAGATGACTTAGTGGCTACACAACAACAACAATGTAGGAGAGCTTGACAAAGAAGAGCAGAGCTGCCCTCATGATCCACCACTGACCACAGAAACATGAGTAAGCTTAGCTGAGACGGGCACTGCCTACTTAAACCTTGTAGTTTAGATCCACTAAGTTTTGGGCTGATGCATTATGTTGTTGTTCAGTCAGCAAGTCATGTCGTGTCCGACTCTCTGCCACCCCATAGACTGCAGCATGCCAGGCCTCCCTGTCCCTCATCATCTCCTGGAGTTTGCCCAAGTTCATGTCCATTGAATTGGTGATGCCATCCGCCATCTCATTCTCTGTCACTGTCTTCTCCTCCTGCCTTCAGTCTTTCCCAGCATCAGGGTCTTTTCCAATGAGTCAGCAATAACTAATTGATACAGGTTTTAGTGAGAACCAGAGCTTCCCTGCTAGCTCAGTTGGTAAAGAATCCGCCTGCAATGCATGACACCCCAGTTTGATTCCTAGGTAAGGAAGATCTGCTGGAGAAGGGATAGGCTACTGACTCCAGTATTCTTGGGCATCCCTTGTGGCTCAGCTGGTAAAGAATCCGCCTGCAATGCGGGAGACCTGGGTTCGATCCCTGGGATGGGAAAATCCCCTAGAGAAGGGATAGGCTACCCACTCCAGTGTTCTGGCCTGGTGAATTCCATGGGCTGTACACTCCATGGGGTTGCAAAGAGTCAGACATGACTGAGCAACTTTCACTTTCACTTAGTGAGAACCAAGACTAAAATGGGCTTTCCTTGTATAGTAAAGAATCTGCCTGCAATGCAGGAGACCCAGGTTCGATTCCTGAGTTGGGAAGATCCCCTGGAGGAGGAAATGACTACCCACTCCAGTTTTCTTGCCTGGGGAATTCCATGCACAGAGGAACATGGCAGGCTACAGTCCTTGGGATGCAAAGAATTGGACATGACTGAATGACTAAGCACGCACACAAAGACGAAAATAATTTTGTTTTGATATCCTATTACAGTAATGTATATCCTGAAGGAAAGGAGAAGAAGAGTATCATAGACTGGGGAGAAGGGACAATAGTAAGAAAATAAGCAGTTAAAATATATACAATTGAGTATTGAATAATATGGTTTTGAACTGCGCAGGCCCACTTACACATGCTGCTGCTGCTGCTGCTGCTAAGTCGCTTCAGTCGTGTCCGACTCTGTGCGACCCCAGAGATGGCAGCCCACCAGGCTCCCCTGTCCCTGGGATTTTCCAGGCAAGAGCACTGGAGTGGGTTGCCATTTCCTTCTCCAATGCAGGAAAGTGAAAAGTGAAAGTGAAGTCACTTAGTCGTGTCCGACTCTTAGGGACCCCATGTACTGCAGCCTACCAGGCTCCTCCGTCCATGGGATTTTCCAGGCAAGAGTACTGGAGTGGGGTGGCATTGCCTTCTCCTTACACACATGCTATTTTTTTCCAAACGTACATACAATATAACCATGCAGTCAGCGGCTGGTTGAATTCCCTGGTGGAGAACCATAAATGCAGAGAAACCGCATATACAGAGGATCAACCATAAGTTATATGAAAATTTTCCACTGCTAGGAGGGTTGTTCAAGGGTCAATTGTATTTATTCAGGAGTCAGTCGATAGGCTAATGTGAAGATAAAACTTTACATTAGGGGGCAGGAGGATAAAGAAGCCAGAAAAGTGAATTCGAGTTAGACTGCAGAGACTTTGGTGTAGGAGCTTCTGTCGTCTGTCATTTGATGTTCAATGGAGAACCCCTGAAAGTGACGACTATGGTTTCCATCCCCATTTCTTATACTTCTCTCTCATTCTGGCCACTCATTCCTATAGTGCCTGCTAAAGTAAAATTCAGAGTCAACGGAAGCACCTCTGTTTTAACCCACAGGGTACTGACTGGCAATGAAGAAAACATTCTCAATGTGTTTCCTTGTGAATAACTCCCAGCTTACATTTTATGGCTTGAAGCACAATTTGACAGAAGATGAGCCAAGATACTTCTATTCTGACCAAAGAGAAACAGATGGAAGAAATGATTTCCTCCACAAGAGAAGACAAGTAAAAAAGAAGTTATCCTATTTAAGTGAAAAAGAAAAACACGTTTGGTTATTCATGAGAGCCGTTAAATCTTTCCTTCTTTCTTGAAGAGGCATGTGAATTTATTGACCACTAGATGGCACTTGTATACAGCATTTGAAACATATCTGTGAAACCAAGGGTACCTGTGGTGTGGTCAGAGAAGAATCGGAGGTTTTGCTCTGATGCAGCCTACTTCCTCCCCCACCCAGAGTCAGGAGGGACGCAGAAGAGAGGGCCTAAATCTCTTCTGTGCTTTCTTGACTTGTAAAGAAAAATGAACATGGCAGAAGTGTACCTGATTAGATCGGGAGAAAAAGAATGATACATTCTTGCCTGGTGAATCAGGAGAGATGATATTCTATCATTCTTTAGATATAGACTTGAAATACTAACTTTAAATTTATGGTTGTGGTGTGAGCCATGGTTCTCTGTTCACCTAGTCAGTGGATTTGGGTGAAGTATGAATAGTGGTTAATTGGTTAATTTAACACTGATACTTTCAGAAGATATAATAACTCTTTTCCTTTTGGGTGAAAAACATGGATCTCAGAAGTCTTCTTATCAGTTCACCATAGTTTGATTCATCTTTATGAGAGTTGGTTGCCCGGTTGTCCATTGCTCTCTCCAACTCATCTGGACATTCTCAGATGATGCAAAGGGTAATAGCATCTGTGAACATCATCAACAACTATACCTGAACCAGTATAGACACATCTTCAAAAAAAAAGAAAGAGAGAGAGAAATACCAAACAAAAAAAACAAACAAACCAGAAAATTTAATAGTGCAAGACAGCCTAATCAGGGGCAACAAAACTGATAATCTTGTCTGACCTGCGCCCCTTATTGCTCTGGCCCTGGACCTATTACCAACATTTAGAACCACCAGCAGTACACAACCCCCTTTCTGGAAGGGAAGATGCTGGCAATCTTCCAGTTACAGCTCTGCCAACCCATTAGCTTGTCGCCACTGTGCTGATGCTGATCTCGTTTGGGTCTCATCTAATCTGTCCTTTCAGTAGCCTCAGCTTTCTCCTGTTTAGCCTAAGCTGCTGTAAGCACATGTTTTGAAGTATCGCCAGATCTGATATAAAAGGGACATCTGTCCTAAAGAAGATTAGGGTAGGGTCAGAGAGCTCCAGTAGGGCAAAAAGAAAATAGCAGATTGGGTCATAGGAGTGAAGGGAAACCAGAAAGAGAACTGTATGTGCTGGGGCAGTGCAATGCCAGAGAGGGAGCTCTCTTCAGTACCTGTGGTCCTACGCCTTTGACCGCCAGAATGGCCCCTCTTGGTCCTCTTTTTGGTTACTTAGAGCTTTTATGCTTTTTCCAAGTGCTCTTATCAACTCATACCTTGGGAAGAGGATTGATAAACTAATTCCAACTGAATATTTCTATGTTAACAGGAAACAAAGCAAGAATTTCATAAAGCAGTGTAATAAAATTCTGATGGTAGGAATGCAAGTTTTTGCAAACATTGTCAGTGGTATTTTCCTCTTATTTGTGAAGTCATCACTTAGGCTACCTAGTTTTGCGTTTTTTCGCAAAACCATCCCTATAAATTAATGTACCGCCAAGAGCCTAGTTGGTTTCCATAGCACCGAATATGCTCAATTTGATTAGGAAATTGTTGTTGTTCAGTCACTCAGTTGTATCTGACTCTTTGCAACCCTATGGACTGCAGCACTCCAGGCTTCTCTGTCCTTCACTCTCTCCTGGAGCTTGCTCAGACTCATGGTCCATTGAATCCGTGATGCCATCCAACCATCTCAACTTCTGTCACCCTCTTTTCCTCCTGCCCTCAATCTTTCCAGCATCAGGGTCTTTCCCAGTGAGTCAGCTTTTTGCATCAGGTGGCCAATGTTTTGGGATTAGGAAATAGAGGGGCTGAATTATTGGTAAACTGCCAGAATTTGAGTTTAGGGAGGAACACATATAAAAATGTAAAAAAAACAAATACATTGAAAATTATGCATGAGAAGCTTGAAAACCATGTGTATCATAGTCTTTCAAACTTCTGGTTATATATGAACTTCTGATTAGTTATGTTATTAGGCCTCATCAGTTATAGAGTTTGGCACACAACTGGCTTACAATCCAGACCAGCTAATTAGAATTCTATTTTTATATGGAAAAATGCTATTTCATTCTCTGGAATAGCAAAGCTGGGATGATACAAACCTGGAGTTTTTGGTGGCATTGCTACTTCCTGTCCTCAATTAATACATGGAACAAAATTGTCTGAAGTTATAATGAATGAAGCCGATGTGCAGAGAAGCAGGGATGTTAGTTGAGCAAAGGCAGAGATGAAGTACATCTCTCATCTTCCAGTTACATGATCCAGTGCAATCTCTTTTTAACTTAAACTATTTGAGTTGGGTTTCTGCCACTGGAAACCCTGAGAATCGACTAACATATTCCCAACCAGTCCAACTGGGTCTTCTAATATGGCACATGTGTTGCTACTAAGAATTTCATTAAGTAAATTATTTTACATTTACTGGCTCAGCTTGCCATCTGATTCTAATAGAGACAACAGTCAGTGTCTTTAGAAGAAAATATAGCTATAATTCAAATTTTGGTCATTTTGACTCATGATCATTTTATGACCTGAAGCACAAGTATTAGCTGTCACTGCAAGAGGTATTATTTAGGATGGAACCATAATTGCAACAATTTACCACATTTTCATAGGAGAATTTAGAGTGAATGTGTTTTTCATTAGCTCCTGGGATGTTTTCCTTCAATACTGTGATGACTGGCAGTGTGCTGAGCTGGACAACATTCTTGTGTTTTCTCTTAATAAGGACTAAGAGTAGAATGGAAGGAGGGCTTTTGGAGTCTGATGCAGCTTAAGTTTAAAAGCAGTAAGATTAGAGAAAGGAAAAACATGCATCAGCAGGAACTAGAATGTAACTTATTGTTTTTTGGCCCCATAAATGACACCCTAATCCCCTCAGCCCTGCAGCCAACCCAATATCACTACAGTGGAAGTGCAGGGACCTTAGTCCAGCTTCCTTATTTTGTAGAAAAGGAGACCTAAGAGATTAAGTGACCTTGCCAATGTCACAAGCAAGTTTGCAAAGAACTACTCCCTGTCTTCTCTTGATATAGTCAATTGCACATAAAAACTTAAGAGAGATTATTTTGTTATCACTTAAGGGGGTTATTTTCCCAGTTAATGTTCCCCGATAATAGATGAAGAAAGGAGGGAATCTTTTTTCAACAGTTTTTTAAATAACATGTATTTATTTTTTTGGCTGCATCAGGTCTTCCTTGCCACATGTGGGGGTCTCCCATCTTCACGGTGGCATGCTGGGCCTTTTAGTTGTGGCACACGAACTCTTAGTTGAAATATGTGGGGTAGTTCCCTGATTAGGGATTGAACCTGCTCTCCCTGGACCGGGAGTGCAGTCATAGCCACTGGACCACCAGGAAGTCCCAAGAGGCAATATTTATATGAACATAAAAGCAAAACAGCCTCCCCCCAAATAAAATAGTGCCTTGCTTATCCTTTTTCCAAAGCACCATCACAGCATGCTTTTTTCCCTGGAATGCCTTCGTTTTCTGATTCTGTGCCGCTGCTTTTGTTGTTTGCATCTCTTGGAATAGCCTTCCTATGCCTCATTCTGGTTTAACACACATGTAGTGAGTGCCAGACACTCTCAACACTGGTGCTGTCTCACAGAAACAGAAAGGAAGCTACACATGAGATGTAAAATGTTCTAGTAGTCACATAAAAAATTTAAACAGTAGAAATTAATTTTAATAATATATTTTATTTAACCCAATATACCCATGCATGCTCAGTCGCTCAGTTGTGTCTGACTCTTTGTGATCCTGTGGACTATAGCCTGGCAGGCTTCTCTGTTCATGAGATTTCCTGGGTAAGAATACTGGAGTGGGTTGCCATTTCCTTCTCCATATATTAAAATATTAAATATTAAAAGAATATACCCCAACTGTTATTATTTGAATATGTAATTCATATAGAAAATTGTTAATGGGATATTTTATATTCTTCTCTTTGTACTAAGTTATCTAAATCTGATATGCATTTTATACTTACAGCACATTTCAGTTTTGGCAAGCTGTATCTCAAAGTGCTTAATTGCCACAATTGGACAGTATAGATGAAGAGCCTTAGAGTATTGTCAAATCTTACCAGTTTCTCAAGATAAAAATCAAACTTCCTTTTCCCAACGTATTTTTTCCTGTGCTTTGCATGCCAAAAATACTTCCTACTCTGAACTCATAATTTTATTACTGTGAAAAGCCCTTTCTCCATGAGTACCCACAAAGGGTCAGGCACCACACTAGATCTTAGGAAGTCCTTTCATTCTTCAAGTCTTTGGAACACTCCCTGTATCTCTTGGGGCCTGTACATTGTTATACCTCATCCTATGGTTTGGTTAGCTTATGCACTTTACTGGAGGGTAAAAGTATCTCCCTACAGGAGCTATCTCTTACTTTTATCTGTACATTTCATCCCATATTACCTGTGTTACACCATTAATACAAGAGTGTTGAATTATATAGATAAGATAGCATCGTATTATGTATATCTTCCCATTTAGAATATAAACATCTTAAAGGAAGAGTCCATATCTTATTTTTCTCTATGTGCTCTCAGAAACTCATAAGAAAGAAATTTGTACAAAGAATATGTTTGTCAAGTACTTGCTGATTGATGTTGATCTCCACCTAAGGTGAGGCAGGCATTTTCCTGTCCTGACTCAAGGTAGGGTTGAAAGGAGATGGAGGTCTGTTTCTCACTAGATGTCTGCCAAATGGGCTTTGCTGCCAACACACCCTGTCTCTGGGTAACATGATTAATTTTACAGAAAAATTCTGGAATTTTTTCTTAAAACATTTCTAAGTTTTAAAAATGTTCAAGAGACTTTAAAAAGGCCTGAAGAGCCCAAAGATGTTATATACGGCCCAAAGATTTAATATATGATTATACTAAGGTTGTGTCTGTTGGTTCCCCCATTGCTAAGTTTTCTAATTTTCCATCTTGTAAATTTAGATTTGTATGGAGCACATATTTAGTAGAAAGAACATAGGTTTCAAAATTGAGAAACGCATGGATTTTAGTACTGACCACTCCCTCCTACTTAGACAGTTAGGTTCACTTATTTAATCTTTTTAAATCTTAGTTTTCACATCTGTAAAATGGTGATCATGATATTTATGTAAGTTGTTCTAATGATGGGATGAACTAAGAATGGCAAGAACTTGTGAGTTTAAAACCCTTTACCAATATCTGGCATATAGACCATAAATGTGCAATAGATTCTTTTTTTTTTTTCCCCATATCTCTTGCCAGAAGGAACACAGTAAATGACAAGCTGGGGTAGACCTACAAAGTAGGTCTGTCTAAGTTCTGGTGGTATACTATTTCTCTTTTTTATGACTTCCCACGTGGTCTCAGGCAATAAAGCAGCTGCAATGTAAATGTCCATGAATCTGGAGGAAAGTCTCTTGAAGCAAGTCTTGGAACTTTGTCTAGGACTCTGTTCAGCTACTTGTTGAAGACCTATGTGAGGACAGTGAGAAAATGCTGATCAAATTTGTAAGTGGCACAAGGCTAGTCTGAATATCTAACAGGTCAGAGGACAGAATCAAGGCTCAAAAAGGTCTTTAGATGCTATTGTAATGGTCTAAATTCAATAAGATGAAATTTATAGGGAATAATGTGAGGTTGTACACTTTTGTCTGAAAACTCAATTGAGGTTGCTGCTGCTGAGTCACTTCAGTCATGTCCGACTCTCTGCGACCCCATAGATGGCAGCCCACCAGGATGCCCCATCCCTGGGATTCTCCAGGCAAGAACACTGTAGTGGGTTGCCATTTCCTTCTCCAATGCATGAAAGTGAAAAGTGAAAGTGAAGTCGCTCAGTCATGTCTGACCCTCAGCGACCCCATGGACTGCAGCCTTCCAGGCTCCTCCATCCATGGGATTTTCCAGGCAAGAGTACTGGAGTGGGGTGCCATTAGGTATAGTTTAATAGTAGGTGTGTGAAAAAGAATTTCAGGGAGTGCGTGGTCTTAGTTGACTATAAACTTGACATGAATCCATAGTAATATGGTTGTTCAAAAAGTGAAATCAGTTTTAGGCTGCATTCACAGGTGTTTTGGAGTAGGAAATGGTAACCCATTCCAGTATTCTTGCCTGGAAAATCCCATGGAGAGCAGAGCTTGGTGGGCTGCAGTCCCTGGGGTTACAAAAGGTTGGACATGATTGAGCACGCACACACACAGATGTTTAGTCTCCAGGATGAGAGTAGATCAATCTGGTTCTCTGTGCTTGCTGGACAATGCCTAGACTTTTATAATCTATTTTGGGAACTACACTAAGAGGAACAGAGGCAAATGAGGACATCATAGGGCAAAAGCATCTGGAGCCATTCTGCCTTAAGCACTCATTCAGTACAACTTTACTAGTGCTGACTGTGTTATAGGCACTTCCCTTGCTTCTTGGGATACGACAGTGAACACGGCAGTCAAGCAATTCCAGGGGGAACTGAGGAAATTTAGCCTGTGAGGGAGAAAACTTTGCAAATGTGTGCTATTTCCTAACATTTGAAGGGCATAGCATCCTTCTGTATGATCACAGAGCTAGTGTTAATACATGTATGTTAAAATAGAGTAGGGTTGGAGCCAGGACTTTCCATCAGTCGAAAAGCATCCCTGGATGGAACAGGTTGCTTTGCAACTGGGGTATACAGATTAAGGTAACTGATATCTTATGAGAAGGAGTCAAATATAGTAAAATTTGGTAATAATGAACTCCATAAGAATAGGTATAAAATATAATATATTGAAAAATTGGCTCCCTGTCCATTCTTCAAAAGGGACTGGCTAAATTTGTTATCTTCTTCAAGGTGCTGGGAATGGAAAGCTCACTGGGCTATGAACAGGGGAGGGATCTTAAGTAGGGAAATAGCAGGTAACCCATCCGGGGAAGCAGGCCTAGGTTCTCCTGGTTCCGTCTTTCCTGATCAGACCTAAGGAGCAGCTGCCATTTCATTTAATGATTCCTGGAATTGCTACAGCAATCTTAAAAGTCCCAGCCAGCTCCAAGCATTGCTGCTGCTGCTGTTGCTAAGCCACTTCAGTTGTGTCCGACTGTGCGACCCCCCAAGCACTGAATGGTCTTATTAATATTAATCTGGAATAGATAACCACCATCAGGTGGCACTAAACCATACCTGGGATTTGGATAGATCCATGCCACCAAATGAAATGCCACACTTGTTATTTCATTAACATCACAATAATCAGCCTAGATGTCTTATGTGATTGGAAATTTTGAGTTCACTTTTCAAATTATGGAGGGATTTTATCATACTGGAAGTGTTGCTGGACTACATTACCACTGAACTTCTATCTGGACCTCTGTTTACCTAACTGTCCTAATTCTGTGATGATCCAATCATCCATTAGTAACATCTAGTCTGAATAAGAAATAATTGTTTCTTTATTTGTATTTCTATAATGTTTTTTCGTGTTTCTCCTCAAAGAGTTATTAAATTTTATTACAATTCCCCATCCCCAATACATTCATCAGTAAATATTTGCCAAGTGCCTGCTCTTGTTTAAGCACAAGGAGAAGGAATTGTGCCTGATTTTAAGGGGCTATCAGGACAACTGGATTGACCAGATCAGACCAACATGGCCCTGAGAATCACTGCTGGGTGGGACTCCATGGCATGGGCTTGAGAAGCTCAATGCTAAAGCTGGGAGAGCAGAAGAGAGGACTCCTTGCTGCTCAGGTTGCGCTGCTGGGAGCATGTAGGTCTTTCACAGGATTACTCTCTCAGGTGATCTGGTTAATAGTGAACTGAAGTGGTGGTAGATAAGAACATGCATGTATATTTACATTCATATTTCAACATTTCGGGCTATGGGGTCAGGTTTTCAGGGCAATGCCATGAAGTCATCAAATACTGTGTGTGTGTGTGTGTGTGTGTGTGTGTGTGTGTGTGTGCTCAGTGATGTTGACTCTTTGCAGCCCTATGGACTGAAGCCCACCAGGCTCCTCTGTCCATGGGATTCTCCAGGCAAGAATACTGGAGTGGGTTACCATTTCCTTCCTCCAGGGGATCTTCCCAACCCAGGGATCAAATCAGCATGTCTTTCATCTCCCGCATTTGCAGATGGATTCTTTACCACTAGTGCCACCTGGGAAGCTGTATACTCTTCCCTGGTAGCTCAGCTGGTAAAGAATCTGCCTGCAATGCAGGACACTCCAGTTAGATTCCTGGGTTGGAAAGATCCTCTGGAGAAAGGATAGACTACCCACTCCAGTATTCTTGGGTTTCCCTGGTGGCTCAACCAATAAAAAGAATCCACTTGCAATGTGGGAGACCATCGTTCAATCCCTGGGTTGGGACGATCCCCTGGAGGAGGGAAAGTCTACCCACTCTACTGGCCTGGAGAATTCATGGACTGTATAACCCATGGGGTTGTACACGGTCAGACAGGACTGAGCAACTTTCACTCTCACAACTCCATTAAAAAACAAAACTCACCTTCTGTCTCAAACTATTATTATCTTGATAAAGTACCAAAAAACTATTATCAGTATAGATGTTAGTATAGACAAAAAAGCTATATAGTTATCTTTTAAACACAGAAATTTGAAGCAGGATCATTTCCCTAAACATTGTTTGCCTTTTCCCCCCAAATTCAAAGCTTTGACTTTATCTTTTTGTATCAATTATTTTTAGTTGTGTACCTGTAAGTCAGCCATTTTCTCTCTCTGAATCTCAAAATCATATGTGTAAGTATTACCCTACATTTTCAGGGCTATCAAGAGAATATAAATGTAATGTTTTATGTAAAATTACAGAATAAGTGCTCTTCTATGGGTATTTTTCTATACCAGGCAATCACTGCCTCAGTTCCCCAATTTCTTAGTGTGTATTTTCTTAGTTTCTGCTTGCCATTGACTTTGCTTGGTGAAGTTTAATTGTTTTTCACAATCAATTGCTGTTGGCAGATCTCTCCAAACAGCTCATGTTTTTTCCATCAATAAATAAGGGATTAAAATTGTTTCATTGAGTGCAGAGCAGTGTATTGGTCTTTGGGAGGATTTTAGGTGATCTAAAGGAGACTGGGTTCTTGCCCTCCAGAAGTGAATAGTCTTAAGTGTGTATTAACCAACAAACATTTTCTATAAATACATATATTAAGCTCTGTGTTCTATCTGCCTAGAGTTCATTCTAGTAAGGCACAATAGGAGAGACTGGGGCGAGGGGCTGGCCCTTATCCTTAGAACTTAGAAATTAGGAAAATTTCCCCAATACTCTGATTCTTCTTAAGAACATCTCTAGATCTGATATCTATAAATTCATAACAACCATTTTGAGATATTTTAAATTTCTAGCTGGTGTTACAACTTGTGAGCTGCCAATGATAATTCTTAAATGTATTCACGTAGTTATTATATTTTTCTATACTATGTGATTCACTAACTATGCACATTGTCTCATTTTATCCTTACAGCAACTTTGAGAGGGATGATACTCTGATCACACCCATCTTACAGACAATCACACTGAGACTTTTGGGTAGGTTATTTGGCTTGTTGTTCAGTCTCTCAATCGTGTCTGACTATTTGTGATCCTATGGACTGCAGCAGGTCAGGCTTCCCTGTCCTTCACTATCTCCTGGAGTTTGCTCAAACTCTTGTCCATTGAGTCAGTGATGCCATCCAACCATTTCGTCCTCTGTCATCCCCGTCTCCCTTTACCTTCAATCTTTCCCAGCATCAGGGTCTTTTCCAATGAGTCAGTTCTTCGCATCAGCTGGCCAAAGTATTGGAGCTTTAGCTTTGGCATCAGTCTTTCCAATGAATATTCAGGATTGATTTCCTTTAGGATTGACTGGTTTGATCTCCTTGCAGTCCAAGGGACTCTCAAGATTCTTCTCCAACACTACAATTTGAAAGCATCAGTTCTTTGGCTCTTAGTCTTCTTTATGGTACAACCTTCACATCCATACATGACTACTGGAAAAACCCTAGCTTTGACTACAAGAAACTTTGTTGGCAAAGGGATGCCTTTGCTTTTTAATATGCTGTCTAGATTTGTCATATCTTTCCTTCCAAGGAGCAAGCCTTATTTGCCTTAGAACCCACTTAAAGTAAATGATAGAGCTGGAATCCTAATTCACATATTCTGATGACAGAATTTATCTGCATGATAGATTTGCTAAACTGCCTTAATAGCAATTTTATTCATCTTAAAATCACTTCTTTCAATTTTTAAATGTCTCTTCATTCTGCCTTTCCAAATTCTGATATTCTGCAATATACTAAACTCCCTCCCCACCACCATTCCAAACCTTTTGTAAAAAAAGATTTGTTGTGAAATGGAAACACATTTTTTTAAGAACTAGAGGCCCTCTAATTTCCATTCCACTAACATTTATTTGGATAAATATTAGGAGTTCACTTCTCTGACTTTGTTTCCTCCTCTGAGATGCAGGGATAAATGCTGTCTTCTATGTAAGCTGTTGAAAGCAATTGCTTAACATATGTGAAACTATATGGTAAACTGTAATGGAGTAAAATTAATATGACATATGATAAAAAACAATTGAGTTTTGCACTTCTCTTGGATCTTTGTAGTTTAACTTTGTAGAGGAACTGTCCATTTTCTTAAAAATCTTAGATGTCTTTTTCGATCTTTTGGAACAACATGAAGACTTTCAAAAGCAAATATACTAAAGGAAAAATACTCTCTTCATTTCTTTTCCCACTTTTTCCTCTCAAAATACCCTGCTTTTTGACTTCTTCAGAGGGTTCTGGGCTGAATAAGTTCTAAGATGGGTCATATTTACATAGTGGTGAAAAATGGGGATCATACGGGTTTCCTCATATGTTGTTGACTGCTTCAGAGGCAGTGTTGGAAGCAGATGGCTCTTTGAAAGCTGCAGGTCAGTAATGACACACCAGACTATTCCCTCCTTTCATGTATATAATTATTGCATTATCTAGGGAGAATCCCAAAGGGTGTTATGGTTGGACAATATGGACACACTGCTGGCTGGACCATCAGGAGACTTTTGTATAAGGAATTACTAGATATTCCAGAAAGGGTGACGTCATCACGGTCTGGCCTTCCTTGGTGGCTCAGATGGTAAAGAATTTGCCTGCAACGCAGGAGTCCTGGGTTTGATCCCTGGATTGGGAAGATCCCTTGGAGAAATAAATGGATTCCCACTCCAGTATTCTTGCCTGGGAAATCCTATGGACAGAGGAGCCTAGAAGGTTACAGTCCACGGGGTTGCAAAGAGTTGGACACTATTAAGTGACTGACACTTTCACTTTTCATCATAGTCTACCCTCTGCTGAAATTCTCAAACAAGCCATCTGTAAAATGCTAGCTAAGTCGCTTCAGTCGTGTCCAACTCTTTGCAACCCCATGGACTGTAGCCCACCGGGTTTCTCTGTCCTGGTGGATTCACCAGGCAGGAATACTGGGGTGTGTTACTGTGCCCTCCTCCAAGGGATCTTCCCGACCCAGGAAAGATTGAACCTGGTGTCCTGCAGCTTCTGCATTGCAGGCAGATTCTTTACTGCTGAGCCACTGGGGAAGCCCAGTGTGTAAAAGGGCCGTTCCTATAAAGAGGGGTGGGGGCTCACTGACTTTTCTGGGCCAGAATGATGATTCAGTTTTTTAAGGTGCACATATTGCTGTCTCCCCGAGAATCTTAGTCCTGCAGCCATTCTCTCCTGGCTACGTGTAGGACCTGTGAGATAACCAGTGAGGACAGAGGAAAGGATGTGGACATGAGAGGTAGGCAGGGCCTTACAATCTTTTTGTTGATAGGGGTTCTAAATCATATTTTATGATTGCATTTTCATGGGTTTATGAGGTCTGGGAAACTTGGACTTAACACACATGAGTTCTTTGTTTTGTAGGAAAGGTAGACCCAGATCATGTAATGGTGTGGTGTTCATTGGAAGGACTGATGTTGAAGCTGAAACTCCAATATTTTGGCCACCTGATGTGAAGAGCGGACTCATTTGAAAAGACCCTGATGCTGGGAAAGATTGAGGGCAGGAGGAGAAGGGGACAGCAGAGGATGAGATGGTTGGATGGCATCACCGACTCAGTGGACACGAGTTTGGGTGAACTCCAGGAGTTGGTGATGGACAGGGAGGCCTGGCGTGCTGCGGTTCATGGGGTTGCAAAGAGTCGGACACGACTGGGCGACTGGACTGAACTGTGCTATTGTTTTACTTCATGCACTGCCACCACCGTGTATGTATTCATTTTGCTACCTACTGAGTCATCTTTATGAGAATGAATTGCTATGAGTGGAAATTATAAAGTAAGAAGTTATTTATATTAGTCAGAGCATAATAACAATGTATCATAAAGCCTAAGTTTCCTTGTAAACTGCTGAAGATTATGACAGAGAAGGCTTTTAGCCAAAAATGTTAAAAAATAAGCTGAGGGCTGAGGTGATACCCAGGAAAAAGCTCACCCATAAGACTAAGGAATCATTTATCAAGGCAAAAGGCTACCTGCTGAATATGGATGACTGATGGGGAGAAAATGCCCCACTTTCTGCTGCTTTTAGATGGGGATACAGCTTGACCAAGTAGTCCATGCTTCTGGTAATTACTTATTATAATATAACCTACTGGAAACAAGCTTCTTGAAGATGTACCAGCTTGCATGGCAAAAATCTGAGAGGAGTGCCCCTGATGGCCGATCAATTGCCCAAGATTATAGTGGTCTTTCCTGTCACCTGTGGCAGTGAGGGAATGTTATTTCATCAACAGAAAGGAGTCCAGGCCTGGAGAAAGGACTACATACCACCACACCTTCCACCATATTTTCCTCCTTGCATCTCCTCCCTTCCTCCTCCCTCTCTCTTTACCTTCATCCTTCCTTCCTTTTTCATTCTTTCTGCATTGTTAGCTGAAGCAAGTAGGGCAAAGTTTATGGATTAGGAAACATTTCTTATTGAGTCACACAGAAAAGTGTGGCCTCTTGATAGAGATGGTAGACAAAGACACTTCAGATTGAAAAAACAGTGAGAGCAAAGGCATTTGGATGGGGAAATGTGGGAAGATTGTAGGACACTGTTAGAGGTTAAACTGGGAGGGAAGTTAAGGTATGTATAAGAGGTAAATGGTAGGAGATTTTATTAGAAAGATAGAATAGAGCTATAATGTAGAGAACATTGATAGCCAATATGAGGAGCCTCTTGAAGAAATATGAGATAAGATAAATTACAAGTAAAGTATTTTTCTATGTAATGGAACATGGAAAATTTCAGGAGATCTTGAATAGATGTTTAAATTAAAATTTTAAAGCTAGAAAGAACATTCCTCATTCAGTCCTGTTGCCTAAATTTTTATATAAAATAAAAATATTGAGCAGAGTTCTTTGTGCTATACAGTAGGACCTTGTTGGTTATCCATTTAAAATACAGATGTGTGTACATGTTGGTCCTAAACTCCCTAACTATCCCTTCCCTTCATTTTTCCACTTTTTGCACCCCTGCTGGCACCCATAAGTTCATTCTCTAAGTCTGTGAACCTGCTCAATGTTGTGTGGCAGTCTGGTTGGGAGGAGAGTTGGGGGAGAATGTATTGCTGAGTTCCTTTTGCTGTCTACCTGAAGCTATCACAACATTGTTAATAGGCTATACTGCAATATAAAATAAAAACTTGAAAAATAAAAATATAGACTGATTTTTAAAGGAAGGTCCAAATTTATAACCTTTGCCTCCTGGTTTAGCATACCAGACTGCCTTTCCAGCTGAGGTGTGTGACTTTCTAAACTCAATGCTTTCTGGTCTTTATATTGATTATTTGTTTACGTGGAATGCCTACTATGTTACTGCTGCTAAGTCGCTTCAGTCGTGTCCAACTCTGTGCGACCCCATCGATGGCAGCCCACCAGCCTCCCCTATCCCTGGGATTCTCCAGGCAAGAACACTGGAGTGGGTTTCCATTTCCTTCTCCAATGCATGAAAGTGAAAAGTGGAAGTAAAGTTGCTCAGTCGTGTACGACTCTTCGTGACCCCATGGACTGCAGCCTACCAGGCTCCTCCGTCCATGGGATTTTCCAAGCAAGAGTACTGGAGTGGGGTGCCATTGCCTTCTGCAACTATGTTACTGGCATCCTGCATATAATAGAGTCTACATAAATATACTAGCTGAATAAATGCATGAATATTCTGGAAAAGAGTGAAAACACATTATAAATGGAAGTCTAGGGAAATCACCAAAGAACAAAACTTTTGGAGAAATGAGAAGAGAAAATAAAAAGCTTATTCCTCTAGCCTGGTAATTTATTAAAAATGAACGAAGTACAAGGAAAAAACTCATAGGGAGGAAGAAATGATCTTGCCAGCATCAGGAATGGTGGTTGGGAGACCAGGAAGAAGTTATCAAAATAATAAAGAACTCACACTCACATATACACATTCATACATACATACATACCTGACGTGATACAAATTTACTGATCTCCACAGTAGACAGTGAGAAGTCAAAGAATGGTCAAGAAAGCCTTGAGGGCAGGAATTTGTGTATGTCTGTCATGGCAGCATGTCCTCCCTTCTCACCGTACAGGCTGTCAAATAAGTCTAGTGCATACAAGACTCAAGTGCCAGCCAGAAGCCTCGTCATGAATTTAGTTCAGGGTGGGGCTTCCCTGAGGTAAAGAACCCTCCTGCCAATGCAGGAGACATAAGAGATGCGAGTTCAATCCTTGGGTGAGGAAGATCCCCTGGAGGAAGGCATGGCAACCCAGTCCAGGAATCTTGCCTGGAGAATCCCCATGGATAGAGGAGCGTGGCAGGCTACAGTCCACAGGGTCACAAAGAGTCGGACATGACTGAAGCAACTTAGTAGGTATGCATGAGCATAGAGATGGTGATTAGTGTCAGATGCCTTCCAAATTGAGATTAGAATTTGCCTGCAGGTTACTAGAAAGGATTTAGTATAATTATCTGATTTGTAATTAGAAGGTGATAGGACCAGAAGGTGATATATAAAAGACATACAAAAGAAAGGCAGAATTCCTTTTGAGAACGTTTTCCATCAGTCACAATTCTGGATAGTGTTCAAGAGGTATTTCAATACACTTTGGTTAAATTTCATTGAATATACTAATTCACCACCTTATAACAAACTGGCCTTCCATGCTATGTCATTTCATTACCTGTATCTTAATACATTTTATATTAATATTATCATTTTACTGTGTTAGATGTTATGTTTAGGTGATGAGGAATTAAACATGAATACTATTTTCTTTATGATACTGGCCACAATTAAAAAAAAATTATTTCTAGCTTGCTCAGTTGAATAGTAGAAGGTGAGGTTTTGGGATTGGTAAGAGTCATTTCACTTAACCTGTTACAATTCTGCCTCACTCTTCCCTTGCCTACAACAGGCTGGACTACTTTCTAGTAATGAAGACACTCCACACCTTTGCTCACACTGTTTTCCTCCTGGCATTATTCATCTCCACTTACACAAGTGATCTCTGTCTTCCAAAACCAGCCTTCATGTCCCTTGCCTTCTTGATTTCCTTGTAGGCTGTGATTTCTTTCTTCTCCATGGACTTCCACAACATGGTATTTAAGACTGTCTTTCAGCTCTTGTGTTTTTACATGCAATTGCATTTGTTTATGCATCTGTTAACTAATCTACTAGAGTCATATTCAGCAGATTCTATTTACCTTTGCATTTTCATGAGACGAGGAGAGGGTTGAGATATGTTAATAAATTAATGTTCCTCAGGATAATATTATATCGGCCTGCTTATTTTTAATCCCTGTCTTATTTCATTGCATTTCTAGCTACTTATCTGGCCTTAGTATTTCAAGATGTAGGGCAGACAAACAATGAGAGCAGTCACCAGTTACTGAGTACTTAGCATGTACAGTCGGGCACTGTCCAAATGCTTCTCTTTCATTCTCTCATTCGGTCCTCATGACAACTTTGTGAGGCAGATACTATTATTATCATTTTACACTTGACATGACTGATACAAATAATAAGGATCTAAGAAGTCTCCTGCTTCTGCCGCTTTTGACACATGGATTTTGAGATAAAATAAGCTACTTCTTATCCTCCTCTCCAAGTCTTCTCCTTATAATTGCATAGCACATGAGATCAGTTTCCCTAGTCGGTTCTCTAGTCAATAGTTTTTGCCTCAAGCTCTTTGTGAAATGTGTTGATCTTTTGCCTTTGTATCAGTTTTATAATCCCAAATTCAGTAATTAATATCACTGTTTCTTTCTCTGGTTGGTTTGAATCAATCGGCGATTGATTGATTGGTTGTGCTGGGTTGGTACATACAATTTGACCTTAGTCTCAGCTGGAGATATTTTAGGTTTTGTTTTGTTTTCCTACCACATATATGGTAGGAAGAAATTTAAGGTAGGAATTGGCTGACATGATTATGGAGGGCTGGTATGTCCCAAGATTTGTGGACTGGGCCAGCAAGTGGGAGACCCAGAGAGATGATTTTCCAGCTCAAGTTGTTCCAGAAGACCATCTTTTGGAGAGCCAGGAAGAACCAATGTTGCAGAAGTTCAAAGGCTGTCTGCTGGAGAATTTTCTCTTGCTTGGGTTGATTCAGGTCTTCAATTGGTTGGATGAAGCCTACCCATGTTACAAAGAGCAACTGCTTCACTCAAAATCCACTGATTTAAAGTTAACTTCACCCCAAAACACCTCACAGAAATACTCAGAATAATGTTTGACCAAATATCTGGACATCTTGTGAAACAGCCAAGCGGATACATAAAATTAACCATTACAATAATGTTCTAAATAATTTGAACTTGAGTTCGTAGGACGTTGGAGCTTATCATGGAAATAAATGTGAGAGACTGGCGCAGTAGAAATGAGCTGTGAGCTGACTGTGGTAGCTGCAGGGGTCTCTGGTCTCTTTGAGAGGAGCCAAAAGTAGAAAATATGTAGGGACAGAAGGTAGAGTTAACTCAAATTCACTCTAAGCTAATGTTGATAAACAAATGCAATCATTTAAGACCAAGTGAAAAAATGACATTTGCTCTTTGTGTGTATACTGGCTTATTCCTGAACCCAGCACTGTGCATGTTAAATTTTGTTTGTATGAATATTATACTTATTTCAGTGACTAGCACACCGTACTGTTCAATAAATTGTTATTGTTGTTGAAAGATGGGATGTAGAGTGAAAAAGAAGGTGGCAGCAGATTGCAGTTTCTGACTCATTGATACAGTTCAAAGAGGACTAATCTGAGAGAAGAGATCTAGGAGCCTTCCTGGGAAAGAGGCCCAGGCAGAGTGGAAAAGTGGTGCTGAGGATCCCGGCTGACTGCCTGGGGGTTTAGAGTAAGGCTTCGTTACTGGTGAAGGCAAGAATACACGTGCAAGAAACCAGGCTATAAGGCCAATCGTATGGATGAAGAATTGGTTGCAAAAAGTGAGTGTTAACTAGGGAAAACTATAGGGCAATGCTCACTCTAGGCATTGCTAGTTCCTTAATGCAACCCCAGACCTGGGGTAGCATTCTATATTCTGACTTATTAACTGGATATTTTGCTAATTGGGCATCACATGGCTTCGCAAACTTTGGAATCAGATTGGACACCACCATCCTTATTTTCTGTCCCACATTCATTTTCGTATGGTATTGACTTTCTTATCATAACCATCACTGAAAATGGCGTCAAAAAGATACGATGTCATTGAAAGAAATGTCATGTGATCTAATGTTGAAATTGTAATGTCTGAGGCAGAGTATTGCTGTTTCTCTCAAAAAATTAAAAAAATATCCAAGAATACTCTTTTGAGCGTTTAATAGAGTACATTTTGAGAAATATCAATTAAAAAATTTTAAGCAGGACGTTCAGATGACAAGCCTGTGGTTTGAAGAAACCACTCTTGTTTGTGGATTGGTCAGAAGCAAAAGTGGAATTGGAGGAGATGAGTTCAAATGCTGTTGCAGTAGAGAAGGTAAAATGATGGTGTCTTGGTCTCACGCAGTGTGACTGGAAATGAAGACATGTGTCTGAACATTATTTAAAATAAAAGCCACCAAAACACAAGGTTTGGGTTGAGAGCAGGAAAAATAAAGAATTTGGACCCATAATTACTTATTTTAGGATACAATGTTTTTGAAATACACTCTGTTGTTAAGCTCTGCTTCATCCAGGTGCAGGGATTTATCTCACAGCTGTCTTGCATTTCAAACTGCTTATTATGGTTTGACTTACAATGTTCTAACTTTATGATGGTGCAAAAGCAATATGTATTCAATAGAAATTGTACTTTGAATTCTGATCTTTTCCTGGGCTAGCAATATGCTCTCTTGTGATGCTGGGCAGTGGCAATGAGCACAACTCTCAGTCAGTCATACAATCATGCGGGTAAACAATCCAGACACTTATAACCATTCTGTACTTAAACAACCATTCTGTTTTTTCACTTTCAGTATAGTAGTCAATAAATTACATGAGATATTCAACACTTCATCATCAAATAGGCTTTGTGTGAGATGATTTTGCTCAACTGTAGGCTAATGTCAATGTTCTGAGCACATTTAAAGTAGGCTAGGCTGACCTATGATGTTCTGTACATAAGGTGTATTAAATGCGTTTTTGACTTGTGCTATTTTCAATTTACAATTAATTTTTCAGATGCAACCTTATTGTGAGGGTAATCCTATTGTAAGTCAAGGAAGTTCTGTAATTTGTTAATCTTTTATATACAAAACTTGTCTATAATTCTTGTTTACCCCAGGCCCCTACCATGGGATAAATCAAGATTCATGGAATTGCAGAGGCCTTTGGGTTATGTCCAGTGCCATGGTGGCCACACCCATGATACCTTGCACTAGGGCCACATTTTTCTCTGGCCTTTCTCCCCAGCATCACAAAAACTCAATTAGGGTGGTAGAAAAAAACCCAAAAAACCCGAGGAGTCTCAAGGCCACAGGGTCCCTTATCCTGGCTACCTGGACTTATGCCCTTGAACCTCAGCTCTGTGCTGTGCTCTCCTCTGCCTCCTTGCAGAGCAGGAGCTCTTGTTAAAGTATTGCAGCCTCAGCTGCAGTGCCACTGGTCATTATCTGTTCCACTGGCAGCTGCCCCTCTGCCTCTGAGTGTGGTTTTTCTTTCAGGTGGCAGTGGCCAAGTAGGACTCTAATTCCTGGTCTTTGATCCCTGAAAATTGGTTTTGGTGTTTAAGGTTATTGCTCCCTCTATCAAGGTACCTGGAAAGGAGGGAAACCCTCCCTGGGAACCTCTCCTCATGTCCTGGGGTAGCACAGAGAGATGGCACCTCAAGGGCTCTGACTGTGAGCAGGCCTCAGGCTGGGCCATGCTGGACAACAGGCCAAGCAGCTGCCTTCCTGGGCATTCATGCCTGTCGTTGGGGACATTTGTATCCCTCCTCTTTGTGAAACTGTCCCAGCCCTGTGGTCCAGTGATCTAACTATGATCCCCCAGTCCCCTAACGAGTCCTTCCAGACGGTCTGAGGGTCTATCTTGGTGTCTCACAGGCCCTGATCGGGGGATGGGGGTTATGCTGCTCCAGTGCAACTCTTCCGGAATGTTTAAGGAAAGTATAAGTTTATTTCCCCTCTCCTGGAAGACAGATTTTCCAAGCTCTTTGCCAAATACAGTCCCTAGTGTATCTATTTCTTTATTCATGCTTAGGGACTTATTTTTTTTTTAGATATTTGAGGCTGACATTGGAACCTCACAAATATAGCTATCTTCTAAATGGAATGAAACTTTAGGGATTGGTAGTGCATTCCTCCAGAGAAGGCAACGGCACCCCACTCCAGTACTCTTGCCTGGAAAATCCCATGGACAGAGGAGCCTGGTAGGCTGCAGTCCATGGGGTCGCTAAGAGTCGGGCATGACTGAGTCACTTCACTTTCACTTTTCACTTTTATGCAATGGAGAGGGAAATGGCAACCCACTCAGTATTCTTGCCTGGAGAATCCCAGGGACAGAGGAGCCTAGTGGGCTGCCGTCTGTGGGGTTGCACAGAGTCGGACACTGAAGTCGGACTGAAGCGACTTAGCAGCAGCAGCAGTGCATTCCTCAAATGCTAAATTGCCCTTAAGAAAGGCTTCTAAATTTATCATAAATGCACAGTGCTAATGTGAGCTTGAGCCATACCCCAACTGATGGGATATGTTTGTGAGGAAGTCATATAATAGACACCTGAACATGCATTTCACAGCTTTGCTGCAAATGCGTGTCTGTGTGCACCCTTTTAACTGTGGTATTCTTTCCCTTCCTTCATTTGGGGTCAGAGTAGGGGCAGCAACCTAGTCGTGTGCTATGGCTTTGCGTAAGTCCACTTGTGGTCAAGCACAGCCCCTTTGAAAGATCCTTGGCTCTGAAGCCTAAGGAATTTGGAATGGTATTTGCAAGATGGAAGCAACCAACAGATCAGCATTTGCGAAGTACAGGCAAGATGACTTCAAGCTGCAAAGCTGGGCCTTGACAGACGGATTTAGCACCATTAGCAGTGGCTTGTTGAAAAACAAAAATGACTTCAAAACTCTTCCCTCTGAACCAGAATGTTACATTCATCTCTTCGTTAAAACATCCGTTATTTGCTGACTTGTTTTCTGTCACCCCCCCTCCCACCCCCCAGCCTCTCACTCTTTTGTGTCAGAGCTAATGTTCCCAGCGTCTACACTGTGTAGGCCCTGATTATTTGTGAGACAGAGTGAGTTAATGCAGATTTGCAAGCTGTTCCCATTTGTTAAATGTCAGAAAAACACATGCAAGTCACTGGCTTTGGCACTTAGCTGCCAGCTGGCTCTTCTGGAGGCAGGGGACAAATGACAGTCTATCACACAGCATGCTTTCAAAGGAAGAGGGGACACATTCCAGAACTGCAGCATCGGAGCAGTTTTTAACAACATAAGCAAAATAAGAAGCCAACATCAGTTTTTCCCTCCCTTATTTCTCCCCCTGTTGTTGAGTGAATGGCAGCACAACATTTGGGAGCTTTTTAAAGCCTTGGGAATATCGATTCCACTGCCCACCATCTGAGAGAGTGATGGGATAATGGGAGCTTGCCAGAAGCGCTCACACTGTCTGGTGAGTGACGGCAGAGATACCCTTCAAGCCTGGGGGAGAGGCTGCGCCCGCCTCACCTCTATCCTGCAGGTGGTTGCGGCTCCCGCCCCACCACTGCCACCCTCTCTGCAGCCATAGGATTCAAACTGAATTTCTGCTTCCCTCTCTCTCTCAGGCTGCAGTCTTTGGGTCCCGAATTCTATCTCTAACCACCCCCCTCTGCCACACACACACACATCCCACTCCCTTAAGAAGGTAAAACTTACAGGGTGGAAGTAAAAGAGGCATTTTTTTCCTTAGCTCATTCATTCATTTATCCATCAGTTATCTACTGAGTATCTAGTATATGTCAGTTATTGTGGAGGATGAAAAGAAATAGGACACATGGGTTCTTCTTTCATGCAGGGAGCTAAGAGGGTTGTTGGTGATGAAAAAAAAAAAAAACTGACAACTGAAAATACAAATGGTTGCAAGAGGAGAATGACGTCATAATTCTCTGGAATCAAAGGAAGAGTTCATGAAATAGTGGGTAATGAATTGGCCTTGAAACAACAGGAAAGATTTAAATAGAAAAAACCAAAGGGCTCCTGAGACCGGGGTGATGCTGAAAGGACAGAATGAGCATGAGAAGCGGGGAGTAGGCATTGGCCTGGTTAGGGCAGAAGGTTAGTTAGGAGAGTGGTGGAAAAAATGGAAAACTAGACTGAAATCAGGTTAAGGAATATGGGCTTTCAATGAAAGTTTTTGAATCAGAGAGTATCAGTTCAGAGTGGTTTTTCGGAGGACTGTTACCCACTTTGTTGTTATTTAGTTGCTAAGTCCTATTTGACTTTTTTGTGACCCCATGGACTGTAGCCTGCCAGGATCCTCTGTCCATGGGGTTTCTCAGGCAAGAATACTGGAGTGGGTTGCCATTTCCTTCTCCAGGGGATCTTCCCGACCCAGGGATCAAACTTAACGTCTCCTGCATTGGCAGGCAGATTCTCTACCACTGAGCCACCTGGGAAGCCCCTGTTCCTTATTTACCCATGTATGATCTGTTGAGGAGGAAGAAATTTTCTTCTACCCTCTTAGATTCTCTGGCTGATATAAGAAATAAATTTACATGAGACAGATTAACAGGAGAAAATCAAACATAGTTTAACAAAACGTGTATGTGGGAGAGACCCAGAAAAACTAAATAACTCACCACGGTGGTTGAAACACTCACCCTAAATGCCATCTTCAACTTAAAAAAGAGGTCGTTGCAGGTAGTGGTTTAGGACCTCAAAGGGGAGGAATGCAATTCACCTGAAGACAGAAAAGCAAATGCTTGTTTGCTAGGACAGGCAAAGACAAGGGGATACAGAAAGGAATTCTAACAAACAGACTTAAAAGATACGTAGAGCATGCTATACGAATCCATGGTGATGGCTCCCTGCCTGGAACAAGTCCTCGATCTACAGCCGTTAGGTACTTAGGGAGGTCAAAATTTCTTCCAGGTTCTTTTGGGGCTTGATTGTTTTTAGCTCAAAATAATTCACATTCCAAAGAGATATTTTGGGGTGGCAAATTTTGTTACCCTACAGATCAGACTCAGTGCTCTTGACACACCTAAGTGATTTATGCACAAAAGCAAAGCAGGCTTTCTCTATGGTAAACCCAAAGACAGCATATCACAGAGAATGGTTCCATGGTTTAGTTAAGATACTTTGTTTTGGCCATCAGTGTTCTTAATGGAAAACTGAATTTCCCCTAAAGCCACCGACTCCCCTTATCTTAGCAGAACTGTTCATCTTCTAATATTTTGTCAGTATTTTGTTAATTCCTTTTGCTGTTTGGAGATCATCACTCTTACACGATTATGGAAAAACAGCCCCTTCTCTGTTTGAGTTCATGAAACTGGCAGCTACGCTTTACCATCCCTAGTCATTGAGGAGTTGGGTTCCTGCCTTACCTCGCTCTGCTCTCCCAGGTCTTAGCTGGGAGACTTTAATACCCATGCCAGCACAGCACTTCCGGAGACAAAGCATCCTTAACCCTCTTGCCCTAGCTTTAAACTTAAAATGATATTTATCCCTCTTACCTCAGGTCCATAATTCTAAGATCATACCTTGGGTTTTTGTTTCTTTTAACCAACTAAAATCTTAAGCTGGCTCTGTGGTCTCTGATCCTTCTTCCATTCTCCTAAATTGATGGTCTTCACGTCTCTCCCCCCTTTCCCCCAGGTTGATATCCAGAATGATTTTACCTCCTTTCCTGGTCAGCCTAGCTGCATGGTGAGGACTGGCATCTCCACAAAGGTAAAGCCTAATTCTGGCCTTCTGGAAGCCCTAAGGGTCACTTCATCATGTCCCCAGAGTCCTTGGCTCCTAGTCTGCTCCTGTCATAGCAGGTGGCCTTGCCACTTTCTTCCTGAGAAATGTATGTTTTCACCTAGGCTCCTCTCCTTTTCTAAGGAACAGGTTAATCTCTCCAGAGCAGTTTATGTGACCCCTAAGACATTGTCATTTTCTGCCTCTCTCCTCATTTTCAACTTCGCATTTTAAATTGGTTCTTCTTCTTTATCTTATGAAAATACTCAAGATTCTACAAAAAATCCTGAAATCAATCTCTCTGTATTCCACGCTTCCCTCTAGAAACCACTTCCTTCTCTCCTTTGGATGAGAGGTAAGCTTCTTGACTGCATATTGAGGCCACTGCCTTCTGATTTCTATCTCTGCACTTCACATCAACATTCCTGGCAGAGACTGTGAAGGAGCATCTGAGACTCAATCCAGAAGACTTTTCAGGCCTCATGTTAGTTGAACTCTAAGAAATGTTTAACTTTATTTAATACGCCTGTGGAAAAAGGACCCGGTTTCTTCAATTTCCTTATAATGCTGCTGATTCTGGGCTTGGGTTGTTATGGTAGTAGGAATGATCTGCAAAGACTACTGGCATGAAGTATGTCAATAGGCTTGGGTCATATACCTTTTTGAAAAGCTTACTTTTTGGGCTGGTCTTAAGATGTGACATGGTTTTCACTCTAGATGTTGGTGTACGTTACACTGTAGGGTGCTCTATAAATATAAGCTGAAGGAATAAATGAGGTCATCAGAGAATCTAAATGAACAAACTCGTCAGACTCCTGCCTTCATGATTTTAACTCTGATGGTTTCCGGAGGCTATAAATACTGAATGTAGGGTGGTAGATGCAGTCTAGTACCATTAGAAAAGGAGAGCATGTAAAGCAGTCTGGTGGTTCCTGGCATGGAACCTGAGTCTTAGCCGACAAGTAGAAATAAATCAGACAAAAGAGATTAAGTTATGAGGGCATTCCACCAGGAAAAAAAAAATATCATGTCAAAAAATATGAAGCCAGATTGCTTATATGATATTACAGTTTTCTGATTCCCTTCTTAGCTCTTCCTTCTCAATCTATGCAGGTTCTTCTTCTTCTGGACTGTACAGTCCATGGGGTTGCAAAGAGTTGGACATGGCTGAATGACTTTCACTTCACTTCACTCCTATCCACTCTTTAAATGTTATGATATTCAAACAGTAACATTGATATGAAACTTTATAATTTGCATGCTTTATATCATTTAATCATCAAATCACTAATCTGTTGAACAAATATTGACCATCTATCACATATCTGATATTGCTTTGGTTCTATGATACAAAAATAGACTAGATCATTCAACACGTTCACAGTCTAGAACTCAGGCTCATGAACATGTGTGCCAGTTATGCAGCTAATTTGATGCTACAGAGGAACAAAATTTGCCACCCCAAAATGTCTTTGGCATGTAGTTTATATCAGCCTGAAAACAATTAAGGCCCAAAAGATTCAGGAAGAAACTTTAACCTTCTCCCTAAGTGTATGAAGAATTTAGATAGAGGGCCTATTACAGAAACAGAGCTATCATTAGAATATCTGCAGAGAACATGTGCTTGGTGTGGTGGGAAAAACTTGGGTGGGGCCTGGAGATCAGAGTCCACTGTGTGTCCCATTGTCTCTGCCTGGCCCATCAAACATTTGTTTACCAAACACATGCTTTTCTGCCTCCATGACAGTTGTCTTTCTCCTCTTTGAAGTCCCAGACCCCTACTCTCAACATTCTCTTTTGTCTTTAGTTGGTATTTAAGGTGAGAGTATAAGCCATTTGGTGAGTTACTCAATTTTTCTGAGTCTCTCCCATGTACACATGTTATTAAACTTTGTATAATTTTCTTCTATTAATCTGTCTCATGACAGCTGAAATATTAGAACAGCCAGAGAACCTGGTAAGGTAGAGGAAAATTTCTTCCTCCCCAACAATGCCTAGAACATAGGAAGTACTCAATTAATATTTGTTAACTTAATTAATATAACTCAATTGTCTAGAAATTTTAAGACTGGCATCCTTTTCTTATCCCAATCCCTGCCCCCACTATGCATTTCCCCCCCCTCTGGCTATAAAATATGTGAGCATAAGAATGAACTCTAAGTGTGTACATGGAATAAATGATACTTGCGAAAAAGGTTTTGCCTAATCTCTTTCTCTTGGTCAAACATAACTGAACCTTTGCTTTTCTCCAGCCAACATTCTGAAGTGGTTCAAATGGTTTTACCTTTATTGCCAGTTACTGTCCAACATACAGAAAATCTACTATGTTTTTGATTGAGTTCACTCTAATAGAAGATACAGGGTATTAAACAGCTCTTATAGAACTGAAAGAAGTACAGTTTGACCAGAAGTCACTGGGAAAAAGGAGATAAAAGCAAGACAGTACAAACGGCTTTGGTGATCTCGGATTGCATACGTGTTCATTCTCTCTCTGTCCCTGCCCCTTCTTGTACCTCTTGTACCTTCTTGTACCTCTGTGTGTGCATGCTAAGTCACTTTAGTCATATCTGACTCTTTGCGACCCTATGGACTGTAGCCCTTCAGGCTCCTCTGTCCATGGGATTCTCCAGGCAAGTATACTGAAGTGGTTGCCATGCCCTCCTCCAGGGGCTCTTCCTAACCAAGGGAAAGTACCCATGATTCTAATGTTCCCTGCATTGGCAAGCAGGTTCTTTACCACTAGCGCCACCTGGAAGCCTACCTACACCTAAATCTATATCTTTATCTATCTAAATCCATATCCATATTCAAATCATAGCCATTTATATCTAACTATATGCTCCTATTAATGTGGCTTACAAAATTTGTCTTCATAAATTACTGCAAACTCCTCACTACTGCTCTGAAAGAATCATGATGGCTAGATAACTATTTTTACATTTGATGTATGTTTTCCATGCATTATATAAGTACAAAAGAACTTTTCAGATGTAGATGAATAAGACAATTATAAGCTTATCTCTTCTGTATCATGCATGCAGCAACACATTAGAGCAAGAGAAAGTTAGTGTATGGAATGTAAGACATGGAAAAACAAAAGTTCAGGATGGTGTGAAGGAGGAGAAAGAGTATCTAATTGAATACTTTTCCAGACATAAGAGACCAAGAGAAGAGAAAAATTGCAATCTATACAGAGAGTCGATTCTATTGGTCTTTCTAAAAGGATTATGTCATCATGACAAATGTGGGGTAGATGAGCCAGAGGTCACATGCAAGGCTGGTAACCACCAAGATGCTTTCTCAGGACTTTCTCCTAGGATTCTCTCCAGAGAAAAAAGAGTGCAAGGTTAAACCTTTGTGAATGAATCTAATATTTGATGGTTTTTAATAATGATGAAATGCTACTTGTTCAACATTTTATTCTCTTCAAAGTTTATTCAAAAACATTGTCTCTCTTTTAGATTATCAGTTACATTCCACATTTGTTAAGCTCATTCCTAATTTTGTCCTTATCTCTATTTCTTACACCATATACATATATATATTCCATTTCACCCCAAATTGATCTTCTCTGACTCTTGAAACTGGCTTGTACTTTTCACCCAAAATTGATCTTCTCTGACCCTTGAAACTGGGTTGTACTTTTCAGCAATTTTATACATCATCTCACTTGCAGTGCTTCTTTTCTCCTTTCTATCTTCCCAAATTCTAAAAAGCATAGCTCAAGTTCCATCTTCTCTGGAAAATCTTCCCTTGAACTTCTACCCTGCAGTCCCATAACTCTTGTTACCTCAGTTGGCAGATATCTCTATTTATTAGTTAGATCTTTCTCAGTTACAAGTGTTAGAAACCCAACTCAGACCATCTTAACTAGAGGAAGGAGATCTTTTGTGGGAGATCACAGAAGAGAGAAATGAAAAATTTGGATGTAGGCTGAGAAGTAGCTGAATTTAGAAGTTCGTGATGTTGTCAGGACTTTCACAGTCTCTTGGCTGCTCTCACCCCTGCTTCTCTCTCACAAGGGCTTCCCATGTGTTGAGTAAGTTGTCACTGGCTGCCTCTCGCCCTGTATCTCTCACTGTAGGACTTTTAGGATTTCCAGTGATTGTGCGAAGTTTTCCTGGAGACCTCTAGTGTAAAATTCCAGGGAGGACCCTGATTTGCTAACTTAGATTGCTAATCATTTCTGTACCATTTGCTGTGGCCACAGATATGAGTCACTCTGGGATCAGTTACATCTGAATCACAGAGAGTATATTCCATGTAGGAACAGAAGAAGAATGAAGGCAGACAAAAACAGTGGACATCCACATAAAATTTTCATGTTTTTTTCATCCTCCCAAGAATGCAAACTTTAAGCCTTGAGACTGTGTCTCAAATTTCATTGTTTCCCTGACTGTTTTTTATACACTTGGTGTTCAAAAATATGTTAAAATGATTTTGGAGTATATGTAATATGCCTGCAACAGGTTATTTTGATTGGTTCGGGTATATTTTAAAGAAACCAATAGGGCGATGAGACTCTTGAGACCTCAGACAACTGTCTTGAGAATATAGCCAATGGGTTGGAGTTGGGGCTGGGGTGCAGATGAGAGCCTGGGTACAGATCACTTTAATTCCTTTTTTGGAAAAGCAATTCCATATGCACATTCTGATAGTATATTATCTTCACAAGAGAAAAACATGATTAACAGTAGAACATAATAAAGGATGCATGATGGCCAGAAAAAAAAGCCTATTTTCTGCTCAGCATTTGGACCCCCTTGGAAGTAAGTTGTACTGTAAATTCAAAAGAGTCTTATATAAATCTGGTAAAATTTCTATTGGAATAGGTGACCTATTTAGTCTATTACATCTCTAGTTTCTACAATTCTGAGGTTCCTTGGGGCGTGTGCAGAATGGAGCAATTGAAGAACAGCAAATTTCACAGTATGGTCTACCATCTGTATAGAAACAGCAAGAAAACTGATGGGATTTCTCTCTCTGGCAGATATTTATTTCTCAAGTGCCTTTAAAACAGGAGGTCTGCAAATTCTTCTCAAGTTGTTAAAACATGAAGATTGATTTACAAATGTATATTTACTAGGAAGAAATATTTCACAATGTGCCTAAAAGTTTCATTAAAAAATCTAACTAAATATTTCTAGTTTCTCCCCTGATTCCTTAGTTCCCACAATTTTAATAAATCAGGGAACATTTGTAAGTGCTAAATGTTAAATGGTTATCCCCAGTTAATTTTTAATCAACTAACAATAGTTGTGTTAATTGAATGCCATTAACAAACCATAACTTGATGCATTAGCTCTTTTATGCAAAGAAACTTTTTCCTACAGCTTTTATATATTATCTGACTTGCTTCTAAATAGAGCATCAATATCTATAGACTGTGAATTTAATAAATGCATTTGTTGACATATATCTGTGTGCCCTGCACCCATTTAAACAAATCAAAATATGCTGAAGTACAAAAATGAAAGAGAAACCCAAATTTAGTCCCAGGAAAAGAATTAGAGTATCAGCAGCCAAAAGAGAAGCCAATTTGAAATTTCAGAATTTTAATCTTAATTCACTGTTTTTACTTTGAATTTCTGAGTAAGTGGCTTAATATTTCTTTGGCTTTTCATTTCAAGAATTACTTTGGGAAACATGGCTGGAATGATTTTGATAGAGAATATTTCTTCATCATAGATTACAATAGAAAATTAACACTATTCTTACAGTTCAAAAGACTAATACAAAGCTAATATATGTCACTGCTGCTGCTGCTTTTTATAAATTTTATAAATAATATAAAAGCTGCTGCTGCTTTTTATAAATAATATGTCACTGTTTATAAAATTTAGTCGTGTCTGACTCTGTGCAACCCCATAGACGGCAGCCCACCAGGCTCCCCCGTCCCTGGGATTCTCCAGGCAAGAACACTGGAGTGGGTTGCCATTTCCTTCTCCAATACATGAAAGTGGAAAGTGAAAGTGAAGTCACTCAGTCGTGTCCAACTGGTAGCGACCCCATGGACTGCAGCCTACCAGGCTCCTCCGTCCATGGGATTTTCCAGGCAAGACTACTGGAGTGGGGTGCCATTGCCTTCTCCGAATATATGTCACTACCCTGATATATTTCTGAAAATGTAATATAGCTTTGTGGCCCAGAGAAGGTGCAGTCTGGGTTACAAAGACTGGCAATTTTTTACATCATGGGTCCAGTGGGAGTCTGGAGGCAGAACCAGGGCCTTAAGAACCAGGGCCAGCAGGAGATGAGGAAGCAATACCTGCAGGTCAGCCTGGTTGTCTTGCATCCTGTTCTGAAAGATCTATTCCGCAAATATAGCCATTGGCCAACTCAGGACAAAATAAATCATTGAAAGGTACTAAATTGTGGAACTTTTTATTTTCCTTTGTATATTCCTCTGCTCACACTTATGCTCTATTGTCTCATCAAACTTGTTTATAAAATACAAGTTCAAAGAAAGGGCTTTACAACTACTAAGAATATGTGTGTGGGTTGTTCAGTTGTGTCTGACTCTTTGTGACCCCATGGACTGCAGCCTGCCAGACCACTCTGACAATGGGATTCTCCAGGGAAGAATACTGGAATGGGTTGTCATTTCCTTCTCCGGGACTACAAACAATAAGAGCATTAAACCATGTGAGGGCTCTTTCTGAATGTGGGACCCATTCAGACTCCACATAAAGCCCTTCATTGGTTCTAAAAATATATGAGAAGCCTGCATATAATAGTACTCATTAGGAAGAGTTGCTCATGTTCATGCTTAGTTGATCAGTCATGTCTGTGTGACCCTATGGACTGTAGTCCACTAGGCTCCTCTGTCCATGGGATTTTCCTGGCAAGAATACTGGAGTTGCCATGCCCTCTTTTAGGGAGGAAGAGTTGGAATAAGCTCATTAAGACAACAGGAGACATTTACATCAAAAGAGAGTGTATTGTTAGCTAGATCCTTTAGAATATCCTTATAATAAGCTAAAAGTCTCCATAGTTATTAGAAGTCAATCTATGTCCTACTCACCAAGAAGTGGTCATAAACCAGCCTTAAGATTCTCTAAGACTCTTTGGAGCTGCATTTTAAGTCTTTGAAGCATGAGTAAAGGGAAATATAATACACTGTGCATTGCATTTATGCTATAAGAAAATCTTAATCCTATTAGCATTATGACATACAAAGGAGTTCTAACCAATCAGAAATAGAGAAAAATATTTCTCTTGATTGTTCTTTCTGAAAGTACTTTGTCTATCTAAACACTTCTAGAAGGTCAAGGTGACCTCCTACCCCTATGTCACACTAGCTCTAACTTTTCCACTTCTTGAGAAGTATCCAGAATGAGTGTGACTAACCAGAAGCCAGATATACCTCACAGATCTACTAGCTCTAGATTTCTAACTCTGGATAGATATTTACTTTCCCAGAATATGAGGTCTTTTCAGGACAGACTAATTTAATTCTGTGACCTGCTCTGGTGCTAGATGGCTTCTACCAGGCATTCTGGGAACACTGCCATAATAACAGTGATAATGAATGTTTGTATAACTGTCTAGGATTTTTTTTTTTTAACCTTACTTATTTGGCTTTCATAACTCTACAAAGCCAGTAATAAGAATTTATTTTACAAATGAAGAAGCAACCTAAAGGAAGTTACATGATTTATCCAAGTTACTCACACATTAAATGAGGAAACCAAGCCTTGAAGTTGAGTCTAATTCAACTTCTAATTCTACTTTAGAGAAATCTGCTTAGGCTTTTAGGACCCTTCAAAGTTTCTTTGATGTCTAAAAACTGGAAAAAAGACAATGTCTTCAAGCACATATAAGACCCATTGAAATTTTTACTTGTTTTCTTCATCCCAATCAATAAAGACTACTCACAGTCTTGAAGACATACATTGGATACTTGCTTCCATGGCCTTCTTTTAGGCCCCACCCTTGATCCTCAACTTCTGAGGTCTCCCTTTCATTTAGGTTCAGGTTTAGTGACATATCTGTAATGAAGACTTTCTGCATAGAAATAACATCCCCTTCCTTCCCCAAACACACACACTTATGGCTTAAGTTTTGCTTGTATCTCCTGTGTGAACCTCACCTCTTATCCTACTACGGCTATTTGTGTACCAAGGCCATCTTCACTATTAGGCTAGGAGAGCAGCAAGAACTCACAAATACCTAACTCACAGCCTTGGTCAGACTAGGGCTCAATGGATATTGTCTTGACTGAAAGACACAAAAAAACATAACTCTCAAACTAAATGTTGAGTGTTATGTTTTATTTGGGGTCCTCACTGAGGACTATAGTTTGGGAGACAGAGTCTCAGATTACTGTAAGAAATTGTTCCAAAGAGGTAAGGGAGGAGTCAGGTTATGTGGGAGTTTTTGCTGAAAAATAAGCATGTAGTTGAACATCTGCCAATCACAAAAAAATAGACATCTTAAGTTGATTTTAGCTTATCTATATATGGGAAGATGCAAGGGTCTGGGCTTGTAGAAATAATTTCTTTGAGATACACTTTTAATATCTAGGGCCAGTATCCTGTTTTCCTCCATCCTGAATTCCCCACAGGGCACACAATCAAGGGCAGCTGCAGTGGCCGATGGCTTGATGGCCACAATATTTGTTGTTTACTGAAATGGCAATGTTCTCTGTCCACATCTGGTTGGCCATCTCTCTCTCTCTCTCTTTTCGCCTTTTCACTTTTAATTTTGTGCTGGGGTATAGTGTTGTACACCACAACTACAATGTTGTGGTAGTTTCAGGTGGACAGCGAAGGGACTCAGCCATACACATATGTGTATCCATTTTCCCTCAAACTCCCCTCCCATCCAGGCTGGCTCATAACATTGTCTTTGTTGGTTATCCATTTTAAATATAGCAGTGTGTACATGACCTTCCCAAACTCCCTAAACTATTCCTCCCCACTGGCAACCAAAACTCCATTTTCTAAGTCTTTCTAAGTCTCTTTCACCAAAGAAGACATTCAGATGGCCAACAGGCACATGAAAAGATGTTCAACATTGCTAGTTACTAGAGAAATGCAAATCAAAACTGCAATGAGATGTCACCTTACATGGGTCAGAAATGACTATTATCAAAAAATCCATAAGCAACAAATGCTGGAGAGGGCATGGAGAGAAGGAAAACTTCCTACACAGTGGGAATGTACATTGGTATAGACACTATGGAGAACAGTATGGAGGATCCTTAAAATAATAAAAATAGAGCTACCATATGCCCCAGAAATCCCACTCCTGGGCATATATCCAGAGAAAAACATGTTCCAAAATGATACATGCACCCTGATGTTCATTGCAGCACTGTTTACAAGAATCAAGATGTGGAAATAATCTAAATGTCCATCAACAGAGGAGTGGATAAAGAAATGTGGTACATATATACAATAGAATATTACTTGGCCATTAAAAAGAATGAAATAATGCCATTTAAAGCAACATGGATGCACCTAGAGAGTGTCATACTGAGTGAAGTAAGTCAGACAGAGACGATTGGCCATAATTTTAATGTAGCCATTGCATTTCTTTTGTCATTTGGTTTCTGTCAATCTTGTCTTTTTACTCGTTTAAGGAAAGAAACACATACCTTAAATTCCTGCCTGTATTCCTTCACAGAATGTAACACAAAGGAAGTCTGAAATCAATACTTGCTTAATGGTGGCTCAGCTGGCAAAGAATCTGCCTGCAGTGCAAGAAACGTGGTTTCGATCCCTGGGTTGGAAAGATCCCCTTGAGAAGGAAACACTACCCATTCCAGTATTCTGGCCTGGAGAATTCCATGGACTATATAGTCGACGGGTTCTCAAAGAGTCAGACACAGCTGAATGACTTTCACAATGAGTCGTTAAGCTTGCGTTAGTTTATGCTTTGCGTGGAGATCATCCAAAGTTGTCCAGAGTTCAAATTATGAAGTAAGGTGGATTTTTTTGGTTTTCTGTCTTTATTCATTTCTTTCCCTCAGTAACTCAGCTATTGGCTCTCATTAAGGTGTAATCTAGCTTTGTTAGGAGCTAATTTTATATCACCTCCCTAGGTGTGATAAAGATAGGGAGTGTGTTTGCCTCCTTAGGCAGCACTCATGGCTTCAGACTACTCTTCCCAGTATGGATTATATGTCCCATTTCCTCAGGGTCCTGCTTTGCCGTGCACTAATGACTACTATTTGATTCATGTGTTAGCCTTTTTAGAACTAGCAGCATTATACTGGAGTTTTCTGAAGACAAAATGCTTTTAATTTTAGTGGTTTTGGAACAGTTTTCTGATGGTGAAACTTTAGACATCATGGTAGGCAAATGATAAGGAGGTTTCAAGGCACAAATGTGTTTTTAGTTCTTATAAATTCCACACCACAGGCATCTTCCCAAGTACAAATGTGGCACTGCCATCATTCCTGACTTCTAAAGAAAAATAAGAGGATGCAGAAAGAGAGGTTCCCTGTAGCCATATCTACCATGGGAAATGTTTTTTTTTTTTTTTAAATCTAATTGAACTCTTTATGAAGATAGACTTCTTTTTTTTCTGTATTGGTTGAAACTTCTTTTTTCCTATATTGGTAGTGGGGAGTAGGAGATGTGGCTGTGAGACTGGGAGGAAGCTATGCGACCCTGGATCATGGTTTTGCCCAAGTTCCTTCAGTTGCACACTATTTCTTTAAGGTTTCTGAGAGTCCCTGCCATTAATATTTTACTTGATCAGTATAACAAAATTTTGCCTCTGTTTCCTCATACAAGCATGTTGGATTGCTGATCTTCTGTTTATGTGGAGATAGTTATTGTTTGCCCTTCAGCTTTCCTGGCTTTATTATTTGGGAAATAATTCTGTGAGTAAAAAATTCTTTATATATTTTTAAACATCCATGAAAATATTTCTAATCAGGTACTTTTCAAGCTACTAATTACCAAACTAAAGATGAAATATTTAGGCCTCTCAAACCTAACAATGTCTCTTTAAATCGCTTTTTTCTCCTGCACAGCTAGATCCATATCTGTAAATGTCTTAAGTTGTGCTGCCAGCCAGTCTTGCCTACAGCTACTTGATTCTGGGTGAGCCTTCCATAAAACTGATTATAGCATTTCCCTGCCACACAGTGAAAAAACAATGTAGTGTGATATGATAAAGCTTGGATTGAATGTGGGGAATATGAAAGTGTCTGTCATCAGATAGAAGGGGCAAAGAGAGTGGCTTCTTTCTCTGGGGTGAGGTGGGGATGAGAATTGCATAGATTCTTATTGAGATAAGCTCCCTGGACTTTCCTGAAAAATCACCTTGTTATCAGAGTTTTGTTCCTTTTCAGCTTCTAGTGAATACTGCCAGCTTCGTAGAAGTGTGTGTGTTGTGATGGGGAGACAAAAAAAAAAAAAAAAAAAAATGAAAGAAGATTAATATTTGCTAACTATTCACTAATCCCATGGACGGAGGAGCCTGGTAGGCTGCAGTCCATGGGGTCGCTAAAAGTCCGGCATGACTGAGCGACCAAGAGTAAAAATGCCCGACTAAAAGTCGGGCACTTTCACTTTTCACTTTCATACATTGGAGAAGGAAATGGCAGTCCACTCCGGTATTCTTGCCTGGAGAATCCCAGGGACAGAGGAGCCTGGTGGGCTGCCGTTTATGGGGTCGCACAGAATCAGACATGACTGAAGCGACTTAGCAGCAGCAGCAGCAACTATTCACTCTCTGATTATTTTTATACATGTTAATTGAGAGCCTAGTATTTTGCTAAATATCTGGTAGTGGGTGCTAAATTAAACTATTGAACAAGTAAAAACAGGTTTTTAATTCAATGAAACAAAATTAAAATCAAGCTGATTATTTTATTTTGGGGTGAAATGACAGTGTATTGACTGGGATTGAGGTTCTGTGGATGGCAGAAAGAAGGCAAGGGACCTGGTTACTCTCTTAGGAAGATTATAATGCCATTTAAAAGAGTGAGTTTGTGTAAGGTTTAATAACAAATTGAAGAAGTAATTAAAATGACAATAAAAAATCCATTTTAAGGCAATCAGCTGTAAATATTGAGTGAGTAGGTGTGGCAATAAGGTAGAAATTCAGAGAATAGAGCTGTTACTTGGGGGAGGAGGATGTGGAACGGATACACAAAAGGTGGTTTAGTCGCTAAGTCGTGTCCAACTCTTGCGACCCCACGGGCTGTAGCCCACCAGGCTCCTCTGTCCATGAAATTTTTCCAGGCAAGAATACTGGAGTGGATTGCCATTTCCTTCTCCAGGGGATCTTTCCAACACAGGAATCGAACCCAGGTCTCCTGCACTGCAGGCAGATTCTTTACCGACTGAGCTACAAAAGGGGGGTTATTTAAATAAAAGCATTTTTATATTATTTTAGTAGGTACTATAAACCAAATACTTTATTAGGTCCTGGGCATACAAGAATACTTAGGTCATGGAAAAACTTAGAATTTAAATGAATGGTTCCCAAATTTTTACAGGCTTAAAATTCACCTAGGAAACTTGTGACATTGCAGATCCCTAGGCACGGGGGAGCCTGGTGGGCTGCCATCTCTGGGGTCGAACAGAGTCGGACATGACTGAAGCGACTTAGCAGAAGCAGCAGCAGGACCCATCCAAAGAGAATCATATCCAGCAAGTCTGGTGTGGGACTTAGGAAGCTAAATTTTGATAATCACCTAATTTGATTGGGTATAGATTATCTGGAGACTGTTTTAGGAAATACTGATATAGGGCAGTCCCTTGGCCCCAGAAGAAATACAAATTCTTGAACTTCATCTTAGGCCTTATCGAATCAGAAACTATGAAATGCAACCAGCAATTTGTGTGATTCTGATGCTTACTGAAGTTTAAGAACTAGGTGTAGGTATAGTAGGACTGGAGGTAAATTTTGCCTCATTCATAATTTCTCTGGGCACATCATCCCTTGAATAACTATCCCTTGAATATATGTTTTGTATACTTTAGTTCAATCTGAAGACACAGTGTGGTGTAAAAAAAATCCAACAGTAAGTTTTTGCGTGGGATTAAAATACAGAGAACTGACATAGATTAAAGAAAATAAGTTTAATTGGAAAAAATTCCATCATACCAAACATGTGTTCACCTGTTGGTAAGTTGCAGATCAGATATTGATTAAAGCAATTGTCTTCCACATTTGTACTTTTCCTCACCCAGTGCAAAATGGAGTTAGCACTGAGACTGGAGTGAGAATGCCTGAAGTCATCCTTTGCAACTAACATAATTTCTCTCAGCTTCAGTTTTCTCTGTAATGTATAAATAACATGTGTATAACCTACCTCGAAGGATGGTTGTAAATAATAGGAATAGCTAACATTTACTGAGGGCTTACTCTGTGCCAGACACTGTGCTAAATGGTTTACATGAATTATCTCTTTTCACCTTCCCAAGAGCCCTGTTATCACTGTCTACAAATGAGGAAATTGAGTCTTGTAGAGATTAAACAAATTGCTTGAGGTCAGACAGCTGGAAAGTAGTAGAGTCAGGATTTAAATTTAGACTGACTCAGAACTCAAGCATGTAACTGCCCTGTGCGTGCATGCTGTCACTTCAGTTATGTTTGACTCTGTGTGACCCTATGGACTGTAGCCTGCTAGGCTCCTCTGTCCATGCGATTCTCCAGGCAAGAATACTGGAGTGGGTTGCCATGCTCTCCTCCAAGGGATCTTTTGGATCCAGGGATCGAACCTGTATGTCTTACCACTCCTGCATTAGTAGGCAAGTTCCTTACCACTAGCGCCACTTGCGAAGCCGGTATAACTGCCATAGTGGACTATAAAGTTTGAAATGAGATAGCATACAAACTGTAAAGTGCAATTCACATTAAGGAAAAGGAAGAAGTCTGTGTGTTCCATTTTGTTTATTCATAATATCCACAATATTGTGCACGTAGTAGAACTTCAATAAAAATCAGTTGAGAGATGACAATTAAGTGTTCTTTAACTTTTTTTTTTCCTAACCAAAAGGTCTTGTTATATTCTCAATGTTACGTAACGAGCTCTAAACAGAAATGAAACAGAAGCTTAGAGTAGTTCCTAGAATAGCACAGGCACTGAGAATGTTCCCTGAGGTTTCTGCCAGCTCTTGGGTTTTATCATCTTCCCCAGGTATCTGGGACAAATGATACATATATGGTGTTGTTCTATCTCCTTATAATTAGAGCTCTGTGGGTTAATTATTAACATCTAGGCTTTCATACCTATTGAGTAATAACCAGTAAATTGGCTAAGCAGCAAACAGTGGTTCTCTCCATATATATAGAACTGTGCCATGCCTTGTGGAATGTGAAAAAAAGTTTATATCATGGAGCTATGGAACTACCCAAGGACATTATAATCTATCAGTTAGATAAGGTGATGAACAAGGCATGTGAAATCAAACAATAATTGATAATACAGTCTGTAATGGTATCTTATAATGACAAAACAAAAAAGGAAAAATAATTACTAGAGCAACTAAAAAGAATTTTAGAGAGTCTGCATACTAGGAGCCTTAATAAATTATTATTGGATTAATAAATGGATGTGAAGTGAGACTTGAACTCTAGTTATGGTTGGACTCTTATAACTCTTGAACTCCTACTACTGATATTACTGGTATGCTTTAAAGAAGTTAATCTCAGTTTCCTCATTTGCAAAATGATATAAAATAATGCCAATCCTCACACTTTTCAAACTGTATTATGATAATTAAATAATATAATAAATGCAAAATTACTTGTGTGACTGGAGAGTGAAATACAATTTTAAATTGTTTTCATTTTTGAAGTTTTAGAACATTCAAAAATATTTTAAATTACTGTTTTACAATATGCTACATGTGCAGTAAAGGTAAACAAAAAATATAAAAATAAAAGGAGATGAAGTTCTGTGAATGGATAAGCCCATGGGCTACTTGGCCTAAGTGGACAGGAAGAAGTAGTGAAAATTTACTCCAAAAAGCCTTATTTCTGCTGCCTCTCTGGCTGACTCAGGAAACAAAGTCTTACATTTGTGTCTACGTTAAAACTTAGGAAGAATTTAGATAATGATCTGAGAGTCAGGAGTCCAGTATTCTTTGTATAAGAACAGTTCTTAAAATGTCATCCTCAGAAATAATAACCACCTGATGACAAGTCTGTATCTTAATTTTGGGAACTTAACAGAAATACAAAGGGCTACACTGATTTATTTTTCTCTTGAAGTAATTATACAAATGAATTATGAACTTTATTTTTTCAAAAAGAAAAAATAGAATCCTATGTTAAAGCTTACCGTTTTCTTTGCCCACCATTTTCAGTTCTGTCCTCCTCAAGACATGGAATCACTGCAGAGACTGAAGTGTGTATCCTCAGTTCATTTTTAAAAAAGAACTTGTTTATGTCTTTAATATCACATAAGTAATAAACATTACATATGTTTTGTTTTTTCTGTCACTTTTTTTTTTTTACTTCTAGTCATTTTTTTTACTTCTAGAAATAAAAATATTTAGCTAATTTTCCTTTACTAGACAATGACCTACTAAAAATACATTTAAAATCCATGTCCCCTCAACAGGCTCATGCCTTCTAAGAAAAGAACACATCTAGCACAACTCTAAAACACATCACATCTCATTTCCAATAGGACAGGCAGAGCTTGACCAAAAGGATGAAGAACTACTAAGGATGATTTGTAATCAATATCATGAAACACAATTCAAACAATGGAGGGCTTCTGAGAGCCACTGTGCAGTTGACCTGAAAATAATCTCTTCTGCTCCAGCCTGTGCTCTGTTCTCTATCCCATCGTCCCCTCCCCAGAGTCTCTGTGTGCTGAATCCAAATGAGTTGAGTTTGAGCTCTAGCTGCTCTCCCAAGAGTATTATTATTTTTCCTCCTTTAAACTTAAGGGTGCTAATTAATGTAGGAAAAGTTATATGCCAAGTTTGCTTTGCCTGTGGTTTCCTTAGATTAAAGGCTACTGGCAACTCCAGCTCTGTCAGAAGGGCTGCTGCTGTATTCTTATCCCCTGAAGGAGGCTTCAGCTCTGCTGACTCAAGAAGACTTCAGCTTTTGATTTGGAGTTATTGGATATTGACCCATCACTCACAGCAGAGTTATGGGCCTGCTGTCCTGGATCCAGGGAATTGGACTCTGGCTTTGCCTGCAGCATTCCTTACCCCTCCCTTCTCAGTTTCTGTTGAACCTAAGCCTGCAAATGTCAATTTCATTTCTTAAAGGCCAGGTAGTTGTCAGTTCTTCCAAGGGACTCAGGGAGAAGGTGCTCAGGACAACACCCTCAGTAACATTTTACAGTATTTTATTATGGCTCCAACTTAAACCAATCTCTTCTTCCTTCCTTGCCCCAGCCTCGCTCAACCGCCAACATCTTCCCTTGCCTTGGAAACAGTCAGGGAACAAGCTTTTTATAACCAGTTTCAAACTACTCCCATGTCTGACAGATCTAATTTAATACAATTTCAATACAAAAAAAAACCAAAAAACACAAAAAATGTTTTAATAAAAAGAAAACAAAGTTGTTTGGGGACAATTTCCTCTGTAGGAAAATGCTGCTGCTGCTGCTGCTGCTAAGTCACTTCAGTCATGTCCGACTCTATGTGACCCCATAGATGGCAGCCCACCAGGCTCCCCCATCCCTGGGATTCTCCAGGCAAGAACACTGGAGTGGGTTGCCATTTCCTTCTCCAATGCATGAAAGTGAAAAGTGAAAGTGAAGTCGCTCAGTTGTGTCTGACCCTCAGCGACCCCATGGGCTGAAGCCTTCCAGGCTCCTCTGTCCATGGGATTTTCCAGGCAGGAGTACTGGAGTGGGGTGCCATTGCCTTCTCCGAGCTCTTCTTAAAAGCAAAATCCTAGTTGACTGGATAATGAGATTCATTAAGGCTGGTGATTCTGACAAACTTATATTGAGGAAAATCCTTTTAAATCAAACTTTACCTTCACAGCTAGTCTACAGTTAAGTCTTCTAAAGTCTGATTGTGGCAGGATCCTGGGTCAAGATGAGATTCCTACATGTCTATGCCCAGGAAAAAATGGGATTTCAGGCCTTGCCAGAAGGAATTTCATGAAAGCTGAGTGGTCTTATGGGAGAAAAAAACAAACAAACAAACAAAATCTCATGTTAAAGAAGGAACTCATGTTAAAAAAACTCATGTTAAAGGGAGGTGGGGGAGGGAAGTATTGGGACTTTGGTATTAGCTGAAGCAAACTATTATACATAGTATGGATAAGCAGCAAGGCCCTACTGTACAGCACAGGGAACTAACTATTCAGTATCCTGTGACAAACCATAAAAAAAAAGAATATGAAGAAGAACACATACGTGCATAACTGAATTACTTTTCTGTATAGCAGAAATTAACACAACATTGTAAACCAACTATACCTCAAATAAAATAAAAAGGAAAAAGAAGAAGGAAGGAACCAGGCATGATGATCGTGACCCACTAGCAAAGCCTTGAGTTTAGAGTGATGCTGAGGGTCACAAATAAATGACAGAAAAAAGAGTTCCTCCTAAATCTCTGTAACACAGAAGGCAATGAGCAATCTGGATTTAATATAACGCTAAAAGACTTTGACACAAGAAGGGAGTAAAAGTCTGGAAGCATTCTTTCCCTTTCTATTCATAGTTTTGTTCTCCGTGTCACCCTCAAGTACAGTGGCTCTTTAAGTAGTCTGTGTACCAGTTGAGGTACTTGGTGGAAATTACAGGCCATGGAATGGCAGCTGAGGAGACAGTGACCTCTGAGCAACAGCAGTGTCTTACTGGAAGTATTTTTTTAGACCTTCCACAATGCACAACAAAGGCGGGCACTGCAGCAGGAGTGATGGAACCCAGTTGAAGCTGCCTGCTGCCTGATGGATGTGGAGGGGCTCAACAGAGGGGCAATGCCTTCTAGTGGAGATAGGGAGACAGTGAAATAGCAGCATTACCCAGTGTTGGCAGATACTGGAGTGAACCAAGAGGCTGACGCTGCAGGCGATCTTGTTCTATGGCCTGCAAAGCTGCTGGCATGGCCTGATGATGTCTTATAGCCTGTGGAGGGCTCAGCGGAGGATATCACCTAAAGGGGCTAGTAAAGGGGTAGAGGCCAATACTGGAGACCACCCTACTATGTGTGGTGGGTACCTTGGGAGTACTCAGCTAATAATGTCCTGGTATTCCCCAAATTTTGGTCATGATCCACCCCTTTGTTACTATTGTTTAACCATTGCAAGCACATGACTTAGGGTGGACTACTTAGTCTCCACTATTTGTGATTTGTGACTAGGCCTCAAGGACTGGTTTATTCTCTCCTGGTAGCTGGAAACACTCTCTGAAACTAGCAGTAGCTACATGGCCCGAAGACAAAAGAGGCCTACCGTAGAGAGATTGAGCTGTGAGACAGAGGCATGAATGGGAAAGGAGTACCCTCAGTAGAACTAAAGGCATGGAGCAGAACCTTAGTTAGGAGACTGGGAACTTAATGCCCAAGTAAAACCAGTAGTAAGAATTGAGTGTACAACTGGAAATATCTAGCTATTACTTTTCTTAATTCCAGGAGACCCTAGGAACTCAAGTGGGGCAGAGTGTACAGGAGAAAAGGGTAGAGAAAGCCCAGAGGCCAGCAATGGTGGTGAGGAGAATGGTCAAGGCTGATTGGCATACCATGAACACTTGAAATCTGATGTTTAATGAGCATCTATGACATGCTTCACATGTTTATATTCAAGGCTTTTGGCTAATTATAATGCAGTTAAATTTCCAAGTACTTATTTATTTTACTTATAGACAAACCCACTAGGAATCTTCTGCCTCAGCTCTGAGAACAAGCTATTCTCAAGACACAATATTATGACAACTTTTCCACTCTCACATCATTGTGACTTATATCTGTATGTGATTAAAAGATATCTTTGTATTTTTAGATGGGCTTACTTAATTGTGGATAATAGTCTAAAAGACACAGTTTCTAGAATTAAAAAAAAAATTAATAGTAGCATCAGCATAATATTAACACCTTATTTCTTGGTAACACTTTTTCTTGCATTATAAGTTTCTGTTTTAATGAATATTTCATTTAATCTGTATAATAATCCTGCAGGGAAGGCAGAATCAAGGTTTTTCTTTTCCTTTATTTGAAGATGGACTCACAGAGAACTTGAATGACTTGCCAGGAGATATTTAACAAGCTAGTATTGGAACCGGACTAGATGGCAATCTCCTGAGAGAATGGAGACATGAACCAACTTTTGTCCTCTATGGACCTCACATCTCACATGTGACTTCACTTGGCCCCTGCAAGTGTACTGTAAGGTAAGATTTATTATTCCTTTTTAAAGATAAGGAAACTGTCAATGAGATATAGCTATTTATGATTTACCCAGCTCTTTAGAGTGCAGAGATTGTTTGAACCTGGATCAATCCTTCTAGCTTGAAATCTGTCCTCTTTCCCTTATCCCAGGCTTCCTCTATCCTCATGATTTTTTCTGCTACCTCCAAAGCTGAGTGAGGACACATTCAAGTATTACAGCTCTAACACTGTCAAGGATTCTCTTGAAGGGTCTGAGAGGCTGAACGGGCAGAGCTGGGATTCCGTGGAGCAGAGCTGTCTGTGAGAAGCAGGCTTACATTTCTAGGGGAATCTGGTGGGAGAGGGGTATAAAACATGATTTGTGAACAAATTCAGGAGCTGAGAAGGTGTGGGGGTACCCCTGAGATGGTGACCTCAGACCATGCCTGGATGTGACATAAGGGTTGTTAGCACTAAGCACTTACCCAATTGTATAGTTTGGAGCCTGAAAAAGTTCCCTTCTGATCTAGGATCAGCTTAAGCCCTGAAGCATGAAATGTGAATACCTTTTGCTCAGCATCCATTAAATAAATGTTATTCTTCTCCCTGGCAGAAAACACAAATTTCTCTGCTCAGAGCCACGGCATAGCAGAAGGAACAGAATTTACAATATCCCTCTTTACGATAATGGCTCTCACCTTCCAAGGAAATGAGCTTGGAGGAAAGGAGCACCATTGAGTGCCCAGTGACAAGGCGGCTGGGCTGCCGCTTCGGCTAATTATCTGGCAGGGAGGAAAGCTGTGTCCCTGGAATACGGAGAAGGGTTTGTGAAGTTTGGAGAACGCGTGAAGCACTTTGGTGTCCGTGTCATGCAAACCAGAGAATGGCTCTTACTGGGTCACGTCTGACCTTTCCTTCTGAGCACACATTTTTGCCAATTATGATCCTAAACATGCTGAAAAGTACCCTTGGCCACTGACAGTTTGCAAGAGAGAAGCAACGCCTCTGGAATAATACCACGCTCAGGACAAAGAGGAAGGGTAAACAAAGCGTTACTTTGTGTTGCAAATAGACGGCTTTGTTAAATACTGGAGAAATCCTCTTGGTGTCCACCTTACACAGCTCTGATTAAAATGCGTTTGCAATATGCTCAGTGTCAAGAAATCACATCTGACTGGGCCAAGGAGGTTAAGAGCGTCTTCCCAACTACAGAATAAAACTCATTAAAATAGTCTTTTCAGCAAGAGAAAACCTGTTTTCTACCCTCTCTGCACCCTCCTCTTTTCTGTTTTAAACCAATGTATTGTAGAAATAAAGACATGATCAAAATAGCATAATCCACATTTATATTTAAAATAATAAGCTTGGTAACAATGGGAAAAATTAATGGTAAACAATGTCAGAAAACACGGCAGAGGCAGAAGTTAACAGAACATGTTTGACCGGCAGGTAACACATTAAAATGCTATTTTGGCAGATAGAATTGATAGCAGACTTGCTGAAAGAAAATCCGCTTCGAGAAGTCGACAAATACAATCCTAATCCCCTTTTTCTTGCCACATGCTGCAGATGAGTGAAACCCAGGGGGGAAATTCTTATTACAGCAAATAGGTGTGAGTCCAGAAGAAAAATTAAGTCAAGTTGACAATTTACAAATTTTCTTTCAAGCATGAAAGAGAACTGGAAACCAGGTTATTTTATTTTTTTAAATCCCAGGCTTGGTGTTTGCTACTTGTTAATATGTCTGAATGAGAACAGAGGTATAGGAAGAGGCTTATTACTAATGCAGAACTCATCTCTTGGAATTAAAGCCAGAATGAAATAACTTTTGTCAGACAAGCAGTATTAGTAAACCTAATACTGGGAAGACACATTTTTCCTGATGCATGATGAGTACTGACAGACTGGCAGCTTAGGTTTAGTCATGGCACTGGACTTCCCAAGTGGTACTAGTTGTAAAGAATCCACTTGACAATGCAGGAGATTCAAGAGGCGTGGGTTTGATCCCTGGGTTGGGAGGATCCCCTTGGGTAGGCAATGGTGACCCACTCCAGTATTCTTGCCTGGAAAATCGTATGGACAGAGGAGCCTGGCAGGCTACAGTCCATGGGGTCACAAAGAATTGGACAGGACTGAGCCACTGATTAACTAAAAAAGCCCAATGAGCATCAGAGGGGGAAAATACAGGGTTTCTAGACAGTTAGCTATAGGACTGTCAGGGTCTTGTAACAACCTCAAGAACATGAATCTTCAGTTGGGGATGTTTCTAAAGTTCCTGGTGTAGTCTCTGATATTTACATGGGCCTTTATTGATCTTGCATAGCAGATGGTCTTTGCTCATCCAAAGGAAAGGCACCTTCAACGTGTTAGTGAGTTCACTGAAGTAATGGAGTGTCACAGATGTGATGGAGTTTGAGTTCCAACATGGGCCAGCATTCTGGTTGGAGACAGAGAAGTAAAGGAGAAAGATACATACTGTTAGGTTGTTTCTGAGATATAAGGGTGAATATGGACTAAAGTGAAGTGAATTTGAATCACATAGGCTGAGACATGGGTTGATGAAGGAGAAGTCTGGAGGCTGAAGTTCTAGTCCACTCTTTGACATTCCTGGTCTCTTTCTTTTCCATATTAACTTTCTCTGTGATGTAGAGAAAGTTTTATCCATGCCTTTTATCCATGGCAAGCATATGTCCTCATATGCCCTGGTTTATGTCTAATGTAGCTATCAATAATCCCCTTTCACTCTTGAAGTATCTTGTTTGGGATAAAAATTATATGATCATTCTACTTATAAGCCCCCTGGGGCTCAGTTACCATATTTGACAAATAAAGAGATTTTTCTAGAAAATCCTATCCTTAGACATACACAGGCTTCTCCTGTGTTCCACTGTAAAATACGAGCACTCTCTAATCATTAGTGTGGTGGAAAAGGGTCAACAAGTAAGCTGTGGTGCACTGGGATGTTGCCCTCTCAAGGATACTTACCTTTTAATAGGTGACTTTGGAAAATAAGTTTTGTTTTTTTTTTTTTTAAACTCAAAATACTGATCTGAAATGGTGAAATTATAGACAATCTCAGCTTATATCAGCTAGTCTGTCTTTGAAAAGTCACTAAATGCTGAACTGGTGATCTTCAGTGGATAGCCCAGGAGATCCTAAAAACAAGCCCTGGGCAGACTGTATCCAACTAATCTGGGAAATTAAAGTAAAAATACATCCTTGGGTCCTAACATTCAAGAGTTAGTGAGGCCCCTACTTTACAAGTGTACAAAGCTCCCTAGGTGTTCCTGATAAACAGCAAGCATTGGAGACATAGTTTTATCCCACTATCTTCATTTTACAGGTGAAGCAACTGAGGCCCAGAGGCAGCAGCAATGGCAATGGGTATTTGTCTAGTTTTCATCGTTTACCAACTGCATTGGTGGACTGTATTTTCTTTTATCCTTATCAGAGTCGTATGGGGTCTGAAATTTTAGCCCCATCTTATAAGGAATACTATGAAACAAAATAAAGAAATATGTCCAAAGTCACACAGGTACTTAGTGGCAGAATCAGAACTGTTATTCATTTCTCCTGATTCCCATTCTGGATCTATTTCTGTTAATCCACAGTGACTCAAATTGTTTGGGAAAAGCATGTGTATCTTTGACTAAAGTACTCAGCTCACTTTCTTTCCCTATTTTCCACAGAGATACGCGTTCAGGAGGCTGTTGTTCCTCCTGATCTCAAGTCTTTTTGAACGTTTAATTCTGCTCTTCTCCCTCCTTGTGCATGTGCAGCGGGCTGCCTGGCAGAGATGGCAGGAGATGTTTTCATGTGTGATCAAGGACACGGACGCATTGGCTGCCAGCCTCAGGCAGGGACACAGACTTGTCTCCCACCAGCAGAGCGATGATGCATTTCCCCACAATGTTCCAAGAATGGCCTGGAATGTGACTAGACAAGTTCCATGCGGCCCCATGAATGGCTTCACACTGCACTGGCCAGAAAACAAACACAACAGTAATTCTTGGATTAGCATGAAAACACTTCCAAAGGGGACTCAAAGACAGCCTTTGTCCCCTTCATAAAAGAGAAGAGATGAGGTGTGACAAATGGCCTATTGGATGGCTTTCTGTGCCAGACAGAGGTCATTTTGGAAGGGCACCACAGACACACTCAGTTTAATAGAGAAGAAATGAACTCAAAGCTAAAGAACAAAGGACACTTCAGAAGAGACAAGGTGATATCTAAAGAAGACAATTTATATTAAGATAGAAAAGTAAGGTAGCATGACTCACATATTAAAAAAAATACACAGCCTTTTGCATTGAGGCATGATGCATGAGTATCCACATGGTGCAAAAAACATGTGGTTTGTAGGCAGGAAATGTAGGTATTCCAACCTATGAAGTTCTGGAGTTCAATTTTTGCCTCCATAAAAGAAGGCTAATCATACTTGCTTTGCTTGGCTGTTGTGATGATTCAGTGAAATTAGAGGTAGGAAGTCTGGAGGATGGTGATGGGGAAGAGCACATGTCTGGACTCAGATGGCTTGGGCTGGGATCCTTGCTTTGCAGTGACTAGGTGATAACGACCAGGTCATTTTGCCTGCATTAGCCTTGAATTTTACAAATTTGGGGGGGATGTGTCTGTAGAACCAGAATTTAACAAATTCTTAACAAAATTTTAATGCATAAAACAGGTAGCACTGGAGCTGCCTTGTTTGAAGCAGAAGCTGGGAGGTGTCTGAGCTTCTCCATGCTCCATGGCCTTCTCCCATCTCTTCTTCCTGAGACAGCGCTTCCATTTCCAGGCTCCAGGAGCTGATTGCTGTTTGTCTCTGCCACCTTTCTTAATCTTTCCAGCACTGAACTGGGAAGTGATTCTTTCAATACTTTTCACTAAATCTTCTGAAACTTTAATAAAGTGGTCAAATTTCCTCATTTTTGATGATAAGAAACAAACAGAAAAAGTAGATCCAGGTAAATGAATAATGGATGACATAGTCAAACACCTCTGACTGACTTAACACTGCCTCCCAGAGCACCTCCAGGTTCACAGACACAGGATCATTGTCATTCTCCCAAATGCATATTAATATATTTTAGTAGCAAGAGGAATAAGAATCTAAGTATAATTATCATCGTTAAGGAGTTGCTTTGAACTTCAGGTGACCTAAGTAGTCTCTTGACTCCCAATCTAAAATCAACAATGTTGCATAAAAAATGTGCTTTTCTGATTTTAATTATCGTAGCATGATCTATCACATGTAGCCCTTCTGTTATTTCACACTGATATCTACATGCACCACCACCCCCCTCCGCCTTTACACACATACATTGTCACTGTGAGCCCTCTATCAGCCTCAGGAGAACTGAGTCAGTCTTGTGAAATCTGAATGAACCTGTTGGAAGTTCTCATAATGTCAGGTTGCTTCAGAAGCATTTTCTTTTGTGTCTGCTTTGGGATCTATATATGTCTTAATATATGAAGATTAGATAAACCTTCAGAGATTTGAAGACAGAGAAGGAGAGTTATATATCTGGAGTCGTTCCAAGGAAAATAAACAACATCCCCTTTCATTACATCATATAAAATAAATGTGTCTCAGTCCTGTGCCGTGAATCCTGATTCTGCCATTCTTCTACTATGTAATCCTGGGTAATAACTCTGAAACTGTAATTCAGTCATACTCATTTATAAAATAAGGATATGGAAATTCCCTGGTGATCCAATGGTTTGGATTCTGCACTTTCATTGCCCACGGCACAGGTTCAATCCCTGGTCAGGGAGCTAAGATCCTGCAAGCCATCAAGAGTGGCCAGAAAAAAAAAAAAAAAAATGGGAAGAGGAGATAAATAATGCCTTGTGAGCATCATATGAAACAACTTGTGAGCATCATATAAAACTTTTAAAAAGTATAAAATTGCTAGTAAAATGTGATCTTTATGATTAAAAATGCAGAATATAATCAAGGTTATTCTTGGATAATATTTTAAAAATAATGATAAACTGGTAATAAACAGAGTCATTGATCTTCAGCACAAATGGGATTTAATTTAAGCTCAGAGGGTTTACCAGAAGTGTCTTGGAATGTAAACACAATGTTCTGTGTTCTGAGTTCTCTGAGACCTTCCTTTTACTTTTTAAAAAATATTTATTTATTTGATTGCCTCGAGTCTTAGTCGTGGCATGTGAAATCTCTCGCTGAGGTGCACGAGTTTCTTTCTAGTTGTGGTACCCAGGCTTCAAAGCATGAGCTGGGGTAGTTGTAGGGTGTGGGCTTAGCTTCTCTGCAGGATATGAGATCTTAGTTCTCCAACCAGGGATTGAACCTGTGTCCCTGCATTGGAAGGCTGTTTCTTAACGACCAGGGAAGTCCCTCTGAGAACTTTCTTGTTGATTCCTGTTTGGGTCAGGAGGACCTTGAGTTAGTAACTTGGAGCTATACTTGGTAGCTGTGGCTTTGTGATATCTGGAGGGAAGTCTTGGGCCTTCCTGGTCTCGGGCTTTCCCAAGGCTTTTGGGAGGTATAAGGGGAAAAAAAAAAAAAAAATTCTTAGCATCAGCTCCAAACAAAAGGAAGGTGTATATTTGGATTTCCTGGTTCCAATACCTTCAGGGTGCCTGCCTTCCCATTGCTTTTATTTCCCTTTATTGGAAGGGAGACAGTCTGATAAATTCATCTACCTTGAAGGGCCTGCAAGTGACTGCGAATGCGTGGAGCAGGCAGGAAGACTGAGCCCACCCAAACTGCATGGCTGAGGATGGAAGACCACTGGTGTCTCAAAAGAAGATATAGAGCTACCAGGAAGGGGGATGGCAGATGAGAAGTCTCTGGAAAACACATATTCACTCTGATTTGTTTGATTATGGGAACTCCCCCCTCCCCACTTTTTTTTTTTCCTTTCTTGTTCCTGGTGCCAATTTGAGCGGGGTTTTCTGTCACTGCTCCTGAGAAGCATCATTACTGTCATGAAGGGAGCCCTTGATCAAGTTGAGTTGGGAGACAGGGGCTCTGGTTCTCATGGGTGACTGATGAGCTGTATGACCTTGGGGAGTGTCATTTTACCTCTGTGCTTTTGGCTTTTGTTTTGTAACATGAGTTTGGATATAGAGGTTTGTCAAGGTGCCTCCCAGCTCTCCATACTGTCATTATTTTGTGTCTATTGAGTTCTGTAAATGACATGCAGCTTAATTGTGATATGTAGGTTACTACTCCAAATGATGGGGAGAGGAAAAATGTTGCAGTGAGCACTGACCACTGTGTGTGTCCTTTATCTGGTTTCCTCTCAACCCCAACCTGGGAGGGCAGACGTGATGTATCCTCTGTGTGTAGCACAGGTGAATATCTGGCATCTGATTCTTGATCATTGTAAGTGATGTTCAGATCAGGATGGCTAAAGTGAGCATAGGCTACAACTGAAAGAAGAATGTTATTGCTCTAGCAGCAATCTTAACTCTTAATTGCTGTGAAATGAAAAAAAACCCACTCTATTCTGGAAATATTTTAATAAATAGAGAAAATTGACAACTTTCCCTCCTGAATGGTTTACTTTGTAGCCTCAACCAGAGGCAAGAGGATGGAAGCATTGACCTCTGGGAGTCCTGTCTCAGCCCCTCCATTCTCCAAAATGCTGGCCCTGAAGGAAAAGTGTCACACGTCTTCTTGCATGTCCTGTCTCACACTGAGTAATGTTGCCCCTCTGCCCCCAGCGGAGCGTTTTAATGATAACGGCTGTCTTCAGGGACAGATTGTGACTTGTCTTTTAAAGGAAGATGAAATCTATTAAGACAGCGAGGACAGAGAAGAAAAGCTATGTTCCTGAGAGGGGAGCTCTAAAGGAGAGTGTGGTTAGTTCTTTTTTCTTGCCACCTCCCCTCCCCCAACCATCTCTTTCTCTCTTTGTTAGAAGACAATACCCTTCAACTGCTCTGTTTTGTATCTGGATTGTTGTGATTGTTGGTGTATAAAATTTCTGCTGGTGTGTATAATTTATAAGCTCTAAAAAATGATAAATAGTCTCAAGTAAGAAGAGTGATTTGTGTTAAAAGTCCTAAGGGTATTTTTGTAAAGGAATTTAATTTCTTGGGGGAAATTGTCTATAACTTTCTGTCTGTGAAATGTTAGTTAACTGGTTCATAGCTGGGATTTATTTTCTGTCATCATTTTTTTTTTTCTTCCATTATTGATTTGGTTAAGTTTACCTGGGCAATTGAGACTATATAGCAAAGTCCTGATGAACTGGGAAGCTGAGAGAAATAGGTTACTTAATTTATTTTTCTTAGTTTTGTTCCAAACTTATTGTTAAGATACTTTAGAGCTTATTTTTGTGCTGTAGTGGAGTGGTTCTCAACTAGGAGCAATCTTGCCACCCAGGGGACATTTGATAACGTCTAGAGATATTTTTGGTTGTCACAACTAGGGGGTTAGTGGTGACATATAGTGGGTAGAGGCCATGGAAGCTGCTCTACATTCTGATTCACAGAACAGTTGCCCTCTGCCTCCCCCGCCTCCCATCACCCCCAAACAAAGAATTATTAGGCCTAAAATGCTAATAGTGTCAAGGCTGAAAAATTCTGATGTAGTCAGTAGGCTCCAGGGAACATAATTCAATATTCTCTTACCAAGGAATTTCTATAGAATCCCATCATTCTTTGTCTCAACATGAATTCTCATCACCAAGAATGGACATAGGGAACAAGAACTTGCTGAAGTTGGCCTAAATGTAATGAGTCCCACAGGATATACAGTACAGTGCTTTTTTTTTTTTAAAGAAATATATGACAGCACATGTTTCACTATCTTTTTTTTCACATTTTCTTAGTATTTAAGTTCAACTACTTGATTGCAATTTAAAAAATCCATGGTAATTAATATAACCAGTAAAATGGAGTTTAGTTAACCAAGAATGGCCAAGCATTGAAAACTGTGACTCTAAACTTGCAGTATGGCTATTCAGATCAAAGGCTGGGTAAAGCGTGTTTAATAGTGGGAGTAGGATCTTGAGTGTAAAATCATACTACCTAAATCCCTTTGTTACTTTGCCCAGCACTGAGCCTAGTAGTAATTGTTGAGATTAATGAATTGACAATTAACTTGAGAATATGTCCTAATATTCAACTATTAATTATGGATAGCCTTAAACTCCTTAGGCTAGTATTCAAGATTCTCTACTATCTGATCGTGGCTTATTTGCTATTGATTCTCCTACTTGATTCTTCTGCTCTAGTCAAATTTTTGAACCCAATGTTTCATGAACTCAACTTGCATGTTTATAGATGGTCATATACCCACACTATTGCGTATGCCGATTCCTTCTCTAACTGGCCATTAATATTTCAACTATCCTTCAGGAGTGAGATAGAATTCTATCTCTTTCATGAACCAATCAGCTAGACAAACGAGTCCCTCCTTCTTCTGGCCCACCTTTCCTTCCATGACAAAGTGATGTTTATTAGTTGTGTGTTGTTGGCACATAGTTTTTGGTTTTTGTTTGCATTTTTTTCTGTATTTAAATTTTTAAAAGTGTATAATAAATTGGGGGGGGGTGGGAGTTCCAAACTGACACTGACAAAATTTATTATTTAGCCTAGAATAAATCACTTAACCTCTCTGACCCTCATTTAAAATAGAAAATTATGAAATAGGCAGAATAATACTTATTCTACATCTCTTGCAAGGTATATTTGGATCAAATGAGATAATGAACACAAAAAGTCCTTTGAAAAATATAAAGTACTACATAAATGTAAAGCATTATTCTTGCCATCAATTTACAAAACCACAGTGAATCTCACAAAGTGCTAATGCTGTGTATGTTCTGCAAAACACTTAGCTGTACTCTGCGCTTAATAAATGAATCCACACAAGCAAATTGTTTCCGCAGTTAACACAGACTGGCAGGAATAGCAGTTAGAGATGGAGGCTGAGTGAGAGGTTACTACCTGTATTGATGGAGAAGCTATTAAAAGCAGAATATGATTTTTAACATCCCCAGGACCATGATAGAAATGAATAAAATTTTGTGTGCTTTATCATTTCTGACCCAGAAAAGAGGACCTTGAAGGCATGGAAAATCTTAAAATAGATTATTTGTGTGCAAAAGGAGACAACATTTTCCACTGGTTTGGCAATTTCCCTTTCTCCATTAAGGGTGCAAATAGGAGTTGGGGTCACTTAGTCAAATTGCTCCCCAATTTGTTAAAACCATTGCTGACTACAAATTAATAAGCCTAGATTAATTATCATGACTATAAATGACTGAAGTTCTGCTCTTTCCTTCGTGATTGGTTGGAGGAGGGTAGAATTTGACTGAGTGGGTCTGGAGGTGTGGTCGGGGAAGAGGGCAGACCTGGACTTCAGATGCTCAGCGTGGAGCCAAGAGAATGGTTTCAGAGGCAGTGGAGTCTCAGGGCGACAAGTACAGGCATAGGAGTTGGGGAAACAAGAATAGAATCAGCTTTTGATAGCTAATAGCTTGGTGGGTGATAGTGAGCTACCTAAAGGTCTCTCAATAGCTGGTAGATATTTTCTGAGGCAAAGTAGGAGGGACTTCAATAAATTGCCTGTATCTTACCCTTCTTTAAAGGTTGGGAGGGAGCTCTTAAGGATTGTAGGCTGAAACAACATTAAATGATTAATCTATTACCTTAGACCTAAATGTGGTTGTATTTTTGCAATGTAAATATAGTACAAAAAAAAGACAGAATAGTGAGTGTGAAGAATTTAGGCTCTAAGTTAGACTGCTTTTGTCTAGTTCCTATCTCTGCTGTGGATTAATTAGTTGATATGACCTTGAACAAATTAGTCTCTGAAGGCCTTGATTTTCTCATCTGTAAGATAGGAATCATAGTCTATACTTCATGGTATAGTTGTAAAGATTAAATGAAATAATAAATTCAGTGCCCATCCCATTGCACAGTGTCTGGCAGAAAGAGTCCTCAGGAATCCTTAACCATTGCTACTGGACTGTTAGCAAATGGAAACAAGCAATGACTCTTCTTGTATTTCCCCTTCCTCTACCTCCTCATCTATGTCTAGTTATTTCAAGAAAGGCTTATAACTGAAGCACTGTAAGAGATTTTTTTCTAGCTTTATTGAGATATAATTGACATATATAACATTGTAGACGTTTAAGGCATACAATGTCATCACTTGATACACATATATATTGTGAAACGTTTGTACAATAAGGTTACTTACCACATCCTTTACCTCACATAATCACCACTGTGTTGTTATGATGAGAACATTAAAGGTCTACTGTCATAGCAACTATCCAGTATACAATGTAGTATTGTTAGCTATAGTCACCAGGCCGTAACGTCTCATGTAATTCTCTTAAGGATATTATGAAGTAGCTGCTCTCATTTCCACTTTAAAGATGGTAATATTGGGGTTCAGAAGAGTCAACTGATTTTTGGGCTAGTCAACATGCTAGTCAATGTCAGAAGTGAGATTCAAAGGCATCTGACAGCTATGCTTCTACCAAATAAGGAGCAGGTGAAATAGTAAGGTTGCACTCTCCCTTTCTTATGTGAGGAATTCATGGGAAGAACATCACTAGCATTAGACTCCGGGTGAAAAAAAGCAAAGAAAAGTAGAACTCTCCTGGGAGACCCTTGTTTGAAATTATATTTTCCCCTGTGTTTTGGTTTGGGTTAAATGTGACTAGTCCCTCGGGCTTTGGGTGTCTTTATAAAATCTTTGAGGCCAAGACACAGCTTCCAAATGCCATTGCTCTAACATTATAATAAAGTGCAAAAGACATATTTCATGTTAGCTAGTGAGGTCAAGATGAAGTTCATGTTTTGAAGCTTACTTTCTCTAAAATAATTTCCTAATCCTCTACCTGCTTTTATTTCTTCATTTTATCTAGCAAATTTTTGTATGTATTAAATATTTAACATACATATTACATCGTGTGTGTGCTAGGTTGCTTCATTCATCTCCTACTCTTTGCAACCCTGTGGACTGATCCTGCCAAGTTCTTCTGTCCAAGGGATTCTCCAGGCAAGAATGTTAGAGTGGGTTGCCATGCCCTCCTCCAGAGGACCTTCCCAACCCAGGGATTGAACCTGCATCTCCTGCAGCACCTGCATTGCAGGCAGATTCTTTACTAGCCACCAGGTAAGCCCATATTACATCATATGACTAGTTATATGGAGAACCCAGACATCAACTGTGGTTCCTTTCTTTTTGAGATCTGTATCAGCCTATGTTCCTACACTATGCCCTATGTAAAGTCCTTCCCTTAGACTTTCAAAACTTCAAGGGTCATGAAATTAAGTGTCTGACCCTAATTTCTTGTCTGTGAATTCCAGATTTCCTATATCATACTTTCTTCTTGCTGATTTCCACTGGGCCTCTATTGAAGCATGGATTTTAGCCTATTTCCCTGATTTTTCACAAAAATACTAGATATTTTATTTTTGTTTTTCACATTTTGCAGACTGTACTGAAAGTTTGGAGAGAAGAATAGAGTCTGTATCCTAGGAAAGCAAAATCTTATCCAATATTAAGCCTGTTTCTCAACATAAGTCCTTCTCATACTTCTCTAAGTTGTGGAGTTATTCTTTCTCTTCTCCCTCCTCCTCTCTTTTCTACTCTGATCCCAAGATCAAATATTTCTCCTCCATTTTCTTATGCAAAGAAATTCAGATCCCTTCTGGCGCTATCTCCAAATTCAGGTCTTGGCCTTTCTTTGCATAATCAAACACTCTGGAAAGCTTTTAATTATCAGACTCTTCTAGAGAAAGCAGAAATTTCTTTTTTTCAGTTACTTATTAATACAAATGTAAGTCATATATCCCATTTATAGACAAATTTCCTTAAGCACAAGGACAGAGTTTTCCTTCTGTTTTGCTGTTTCTATATAGTTACTCTTGTATTAAATTTTGGAGTTGGTTTATTCATATTTGTTTGTCTGAATACACAGACAAAAAGATATAAGCATGAAGTGGAAGAAGAAAATGGAAGGTCCTAGGGTCTTACCTGTTATTCTGGTGGGCTGAGAATGCTCTTTACCCCCAGCCCATATCCAGTAGTGCCCTTGGTGTTTGCGTGAAGGCTGACAGCAGTTTAATTCCTTCTCTGCCTTGAATTGCTCCTTGCTTTCTACCTCTTTTGTTGGATTCTTTCCTTTTCAAGTTAGTTTCTGTCATATTTCCTACTGATTTACCATTTAGATTTGAATTTCTCTCTTTTTTTTAAATAATGAAAATAGTAATAGCAATTATTATTTTGACTGTCAAATTTTCTCTCCAGCTAACTTGATTATGTTCCTCCAGGTAAAGAAGAAAAGAATCTCAGGAGCTAGATCGTTTGGTCACGGGGCTTCCCAGAGTTGAGGATAGAAGCATGGAGTGCTGGCCTAGATAATCAAGTGATTCAAGCAAGACCTAAATAGCAGAGGAAGTGGCAATTAGAAGACCCAGACTGGGAAACAGGGGGTTCCCTGAACCAGAGTGGGTCAGAGGCAAGTTTTGTAGACAGGGTATGAAGCTGAAAATTTCAAAATGAGCTAAACAAGAAAATGTAAGCAGATTATCAGGGTGGAAGGGAGATGCCGATTATGGGTTCCAAGCTATTTTTAGGATACCCATTGATTTTCATAGGTTTTTTTGTTTGCTTGTTTTGGTTATGAGCAGGACAAAGGGGATTTATGTTCTAAATAAAAGGTACAAGGTAGAATAAATATTGGGCACCCTCCCTTTTGAAAACATAGATTAAAAACATATTATTGGAAAGCAAACTGTGCACTAGAAACTAAGTGAAAATTTTGCTCTCTTTTTAACTTTTTAAAACACAGTTATGCATACTTTTGTAAAAGCAGAGAGACTGTGTTTTTGTGTTTGTTTGTGAGAGAGAGGGGAGGAGAAATAGAGAGTATAAAGTTCTTTTGTTTTGGTACCTGTTTACCCTAATCAAATTGCCTCATGTAGAGCCTCCACTGTGAATGAGAAATGTCACTATTTGCAAGTTCATAATATTTCACTTATTTGATATAAGGCAGGACACATTTCTTTTTTTCTGATTACTGGAAGAGACTTGTCTTTTGTTCTTTCATGAACTAATCTTCTCAAAGCTTCCTTTACTCTTGACTTGTGTTTCCAGACCAGAAATGTACTCAGATTCAAATCTAAGTCAACGAAAAGTGTGCGTGGTCTTCTACTGTGCTATTTTGCTTGTTTTGACACTGTAGCCTTCTGTATGGGTGGAACTAGGCTAGTTCATGCTGTACTGTTCACAGAGGGAAATATTGGGGTCATGAGAAGCTCTTTTACAGGTCAGCCAAACCATAGCATATAAGCAGTACTCTATTGATGCCTTATTATGAGCCACTGACATAGAATAAAAGACGTGATTCTTTTAATGAAGATGAAATGCATGGTTCATTGAAGGAAGTAGAAATATCACTTGCTACTTTCAGAATTGGAACATTTGATCGAATATTGTTTTGCTTTACTTGCTGCTTATCAAAAGATTTAGGTAGGTATTGCAGAATTCTTATAGCTGAATTTCAGAGTGTAACTATAGAAAAAGAAAGTTGTGTTTTTTTTTTTAAAGAAAGTAAATTTTAAGAGACCAATTTGCATCTCATAGTCTTTTGATATCAATAATGGTTAAACAGGCCACCCAGTTGGTGGCAGAACACAGTGATACCTTGGGGCCAAGATAAGAGACAAAGAAAGGCTGACTGAGGCAGAAGCCCCAGCCACAAGTTAACATTTGTTCTTTTCAGTCTTCAGGTGCTACTCCCTGGTGTACTTCTAATGGTTTTTAATGCCTAATTAGGAAACTCTGGACTTTAATATTCCCTGTATGCAATCAAGATGCTTTAAGTAAAGTAATTGCACTTTTCCCCATTTTTCCTGGAGATAGAAGGATGGCTTACCACTCCTAGCACAGTGACTGGTGCCAGATAGACAATAAAATATTCTTTGTGTTTGTTTTTATTTGCTGCTGTTAAATATAAAGAGAATTGAATGACATTTTGATTCTGATTGACATAGATTGAGAACTATTAAAAATAAGACAGAGTCATGTCAATCTACTATTGTTTAGGTAGGTCCCCATGTGAAGGCTGTGGAAAGAGACAGATGACCATTCAAACTATTGTCTTATTTAAAGAATCTACTATTCAATATAGATACTTATGATAAACTGTGTAATAGGAGGAAACAATCATAAAATGACCCCTTTCCAATTGCTTCCAAGACAAGCAAATTAACTCTTTGTCACAGACCCATTTATTTTAATTGTTCTCTGCTAGGTAATATCAAAAAGTCAACATGGGTAGAGGAAATAGGAAAAAAAAAAAAACAATTTGTTCCTCATTAAACGTTAGAAAAGTCCAAGATAAACCTATTTAAAATTGATCTGATAAGCCCCAAGAACTGTGATGCACTGATGTGTTTTCCTCGGCTAATGGTCTTTAGCTAATATTTATCCATTGCTTTGAGTAACCATTAATCTCATGTGTTGAGAAACTCCACAAATGCAATTTCTAGGGCATTTAACCTTTCCAGGTTTGCTGTCTCTTGAGTTTGGGTGACCTGGTTGTGGTGTATACTCAATTTCATTTAGTTGTCTTGGGTCCCAATTGTCCAGATAATAGCACCAAGTCCATTTAAAATCAGTCTTTCTCCTTCCACAGCACTGCAATATGTTCCTGAGGTGTAATTCATTTTGTCTTCCCACACTCACACTCTTATCCATTACTACTTTCTCTTCCCTGCAATGCATTCTCCTCTATTTTTCTCTTCTGTAATTTGACATCAGGAACAGCCACATAGGGAACAGCTGAGCTGTGTAAATGCCTCGCTAATAATCTCAAAGCTTAACTTCAAGCTTAATGATATTAATATCTTCAGATCCATCTTTAGTGTTTTTTTAAAAAATTGTATTTTGTCGCTGTTGAACAATTCCCATAAGCTTAAATATACACCCAACTCAACTACATTTTTTAACCTAAAGACATCATACATACTCCTACCCTTCTCCCTATTCTCTTCTCTCTCCCCCTTTACCCTGGTCTGGGCCTGACAAGTAAGGCTTTTGAAAAAATGACCATGGTTCTGAACAAAGCCTGTTGTTGCAGGTAACTGTTGAAATATCAAGGGTATTGTGTCCTCCATTACTTAAGCTCTCATTTGTGGTTTTCATGGTTTTGAGGAATGTTTACGGCTGACAGTCCTTTCTTTACGGCTCTATCCTTCAAGCTCCGGCTGATACTGCTGAGAATGACCGCTTGAGTGACTGATAAAATGTCAAGATGCCATTATTTCCAAGAGAGTGTTTGGGAGCAATCAGATCTGTTTCAATTTATCTCATACACCTGAATTTAAGTCTTCAGATTTAACTTCGTTGGCTGCTACAACCAAATTGTCTCTGGGTTTTGAAAGAACAGTCATCATGGAATGCAGAGAGGGTTATAATGATGATCACACCGTGACATTTCTGTTGTATTTCACTGTGCACATTGGTGTAATATTTTGGACTTAATTAATACTCTCCAGGAACCTCAGTTTATGGGTGGCGATAACCATATTTTAGATCATGTGAAATACCACAACAAAAATTCAATTCATAAGGCAGATGGCACAGCCTAGTTTGAAGAACAACAAAACAGGAAGATTTACAGTGAGTTTCAAAACTCTTCAATTGCAATCCAGCCTCTGCCAAAGCTCTGTTATTTCACTGGAGGGTAACAATCTGTGAGGGTCATTAGTGTCCTCATAAAAACGGAGATTAAAAAGTAGTCAAATGAAATGAATAAATCGTTGGGGCTTTCTCTGTGTGAAGGAAATGGAGTTGTTTGAAAAACAAGGTTTCTAAATGTTTTTTAAAAAAATCATTCTGTAGTCACTTGTTTTCAACCTGGAATTTACCAAAGTAATAATTTTTAATGGAATGAGAGACATCTTGTTACTTTCTCAAATGTGCAGCATGTAAGAAAATATTTCACAAGCAAATGTATTTTTTCTCTCTCTCAGAGCTTGGAGAAGAACTCAGCTGGAACCAGGAATGATGGAGAAGAAAGGCTAATGAACAGAATGTTACTAACACCACTGATCAGCTGCCTTGTTGTTTTTGATTTTGGTACTGCCACAAGCACCAGATAAAATGAAGATGATTCACATAAGTTTAATATGATAAAGCACATATTGAACAGTTTCAATGCTTTCAGGTTTTCTAAGTCCGGCTAAGGAAGGCTACAGAGGCCAACATCTAACCACCCTAGGGCTCAGCAAGCACCTTGTCACAGCCTAAGTGCTAAAGAAAATGGTACAGTGAAATAAAAGTTTGAGAAGTTATAATAAATAAGACACTTGCTGCCTCATAGGATTTTAGTTATTTCAGTGTAGATGTTTGTGAGTACTTTTGTGTGTATGTGTGGACCGTGTGTGTATGAAATTTATAGCAGTTATTCACATTCATGTTTTTCCTATTGCAAAAATCACAGTTCTCTTCAGTTATTATAAAAGTTAGTGGATAGGAAAGGGAAAGGGGGATAGAGCAGTGATTTAAATCTGCCATTTTATAAGGTCAGAGATCTTGGAAGGATCTGGAAAATACAGACTCTAAATAGACATGCATAAGAAAACTGGAAATCTCTTAGGCAATCACCATTTGCACCTCACAGACCCGATCCTGGACAATCCTGTTTTTCACCACTGCCATTGGCCACTTGGCCAAGACAACACAAGTAACTTCTGGAGAGTTAGAAATTCAGATGTGATAAATCTGCTCTTTGAATGTGTGGGCTCTAGACCAGCACTCCTCTTTGATGTGTCCTTGGCAACGCTGAACTGTTGTGAATGGGTTACAGGTGTGTCAACGTATTTATCCCTATGGACTTCTTGGTGGACGAGTAGGACTGAGGGCAGCCAGTGACCCTACATGGAGCACCTTTAAAGATTATCCCACTATCACATAAAAAAATGGGTTCACTTTCTATTTTGTCATGGCATGTACATAGTTGGGAAGTACTGCTCTAGACCTCAGCTTCCTATGAAGTAAGAGGAACTGGACAAGCTTATTCTCAAGATCTATTCCATCCCTATAATTCTATAAGCATATATCAGCCTGAAGTTAAAATACCCAGAACTCCCTGTCCCTTAAGCCATAGTTCTCTCAACCACAAAGGCTCATAAAAATTGAATTAAAAAACATGGAAAAATGTAGCAGAGAATATTTCATCTACTGGAAATCTACTGCATGATTTTTATTGGACTCTGTACACAAAAGTCAATCCTTGTTTTTGGAATAGCAAATGGACCCAAGGAGCTATAACATGATCTATTATTATTAAAAAATAAATAACTGTTATAAGACCTGTGACATGTCTCTGTGATCCACCTAGTTCTCTACTTCTCTAATTTGTTATTTTTTTGGCCATCCCCAATAGTTAGATAGGTGAGCTCCCAAATTCTATGCAAAGATGACCTTGAAAAGAGAAAAAATAATCATTGACCCATTTCATTAGTCACCAAGGAGGAGTATGTAAGGAGAAAGACAATAGAACTGACTGACTCTTATATGTTCAATAATATTCTTCTTGTAAGAAATCAGATTTAATTACTTGTTGAAGAGATACAGTGGTTTTCTTCTAGATTCAGAAAAAAATTTTTTTTGTCTTCATTTTACTTTTAGTTGCCTTTCAGGATTCCATGTCAGGTTTGCAATTGTCTTTTGACATCTTAAAGACTCTGCTTATTCCCTTGGAGAGACATAGCTCTTTATAGATCTCATAGACAAATGCAAAGTAAAATGATATCATTTTCACTCTACAAGAGTTCACTTTAGCACACAATTACTTCTGAAGTCTTCCTTGACTGATTAGAATAAAGTTGGTAATTCATTCCTTGGCATATAATGCCAGTGTTTTTCAATTACTCTACCTTCTTTAGTATAAGGTTTTCTAAAGTAAATGAGACAATGGTTATGAAAAGTTTGCAAACCATGTGATACCTTATGACATTATTATTATTAATCAATTAGAAAATAAATACAGTAAAATACTAGATAAATTTGTTCAATAGTTTTTCTTCCTTCTTCATCAAGCCCATTTCCTTTAAATGTTACTTTGTAATTACTTCATATGTCTTTGTTTACAAAAACATTGAAGGCAAGGATAAACTCAAAGCTCTTTTATAAACTGCCTGTGGTCCATATTTCTGTGTTCTGTGTTCTTGTTGTGTGCAAAGAAAGGAGCAGAAAGTGTGTTCATTGCCTTTCTTACCACAATGATGCCATTTCACTGAGGAAACCAGATCAACATAAATGACACCATCAGAGAAAAATATGAAAAAGATTAGTAAAGTTCTAAAGTGTCCTAGACATTTGATGTCATGGGAGCTTGAAAAGACTTGATGGCTCACAGATGCCTGTGAGCTCAGAGGATCAGGACCCCTCTGAAGCTGGTGCTCAGCTGTCTTAAGATACAGCAAAGGAATAAGATTCATATTTACAGATGGGGGAAAGTGAGTAAATACTTTTCTTAAAAATGCCATGACACATTGTTGCTACCAAAATGTCTACTCTCTAAATCAGAATCATGTCTTTTCAAATTGCTTCACGTTCATTAAAATTTTTAAGAAAGAATATCAATATGGTATGCATGGTTATATATACTACTGTCATCAGAATGTGGGTTAATGCCAGTTAAAGTCCACAAACACTTTGCAATTGTTTGTAAGGGTCTGCATTACATGCTATAAGAAATACAAAAATGAACAGTATTTGGTAACTTCCTTATTGAAGTGTGAATGGTACAGGAGGTTGGAAATATTTTAATAGAATGGAGAAAGTGAAGAATAAGTAGCCTAAATTTTACTCCAAATTTTGCTCTGATTTGTTGTTACAGCATGGAAAAAGCCCTTATCCTTCTGAGAGTTTAGTTTTCCCCCTTACAAATGCATGAGAATGTTAGTCACTCAGTCATGTCCAACTCTTTGTGACCCCATGGACTGTAGTCTGTCAGGCTTCTCTGTCCATGGAATTCTCCAGGCAAGAATACTGCAGTGGGTAGCTATGTCCTCTCCTAGGGGACCTTCCTGACCCAGGGGTCTAACCCAGATTTCCTGCATTGCAAGTAGATTCTTTACTGTCTGAGCCACCAGGGAAGTCACAATAAATGCATGAGTTGGGTTAAATTGATTCTCTTTGCCATCACCATGACCATTTCTGTTGGGCAGTGTCTTGCCATCTCTAAGATGGGCTGTTGCCATGGATACCTAATTGCACTCTCTCTTCTCTCAGCCTTGCCCTCATTGCTACCCTCCATGTAAATGTCAGGAATATAAATTACAGCTCTTACCTGACCATGGTATTCTCCTTACAACTCTAGAGGTTTTCTCTGCATCTTAGTTCTCTAAGATGCTAAGGAGGCTCTCCATAATCTATGCCCTTCTTCTTCAGTATTTTAACCATTCAATAATTCTTGGTTTACATCTGGTTCATGCAGAAATACCTGTGGTACCATACTGCCTTCTACTTCTGGGAAATTTGCTTGTGCATGTGATCCCTTTCATAAGAAACATTCTTCCTTATCTCTTTGTACTGGGCTTACTTATTCCCTGAAGTCTCTCCTAATTCCTTCACATCCTGCCATCCTTTCTCAGTGTTTCTGTGAAGCTCTCTGTGCACTACAGTCAGTGATCTCCACCTTATCTGTATCTGTATCTGTCAATCCCACGTATCAACACTCTCTTTGAGGTCTGGCAACTGTATTGCATTAACTTCTGCTTGGAACATGCATATGTGTTCATGTTCAGTTATGTCTGACTCTTTGTGACCCCATGGACTGTAGCCTGACAGACTCCTCTGCCCATGGAATTTTGCAGGGAAGAATACTGGACTGGATTGCCATTTCCTATTCCAGGGGATCTTCTTGACAAAGGAATTAAACTACATCTCTTGTGTTTCCTGCATTGGCAGGAGACACCACCTGGGAAGCTCTGCTTGGAACATGGGAGGCAATAACAAATATTTTGAAATGAATGAATCCACTGTCCTATGAGAATGGAAACTCATAGAGCAGAGATATGGACCAATTATTATGGGCCTAGAAAGGACAGAGAGAGGTTAATGCTGGCTAGAGGGATTGAGTTAGTCAGCTTTCGATGAGTGAGTGAGAATTTAAAAGTCAGAACTAGAAAAGAGTATAATTCCACTTCCAAGCAATTGGAACAGGAATACGAACATGGATAGTGCTGGAGAATTTGGCTTGTTCCAAATCATCCCTAAACTTAGTGGTTTAAAAAACAGTTTATTTTCGGTCATGGTTCTGTGGGTTGATGAGGCTCTGCTGGGGTGTTCTCATTAGGAATGTCTTAAGTAGTTGCACTCAGAGAAATGCTAGGGCTGGATCATGTGAGGGCTCAACTGGCTTTGATGTCCAAGTTGTCAGGCATTTTATTTACATGTCTGGATTCTGAGAGCCCCTCCAAGGGCCTCTCTATCAGAGGAGCATGGACTTCATACAAGGGCTCCAAGGGACAAGAGGTGGGGAAGGTGCCAAGAAGGAACACAGCATCACTTTGCCTTCTTTATCAATCAAAGCCGTCATAGGGTCCATCCAGATTCCAGGGTGTGGAGAAAAAGATTCTACCTCTTGTTGGGGAGGGCACCATTACACTGAAGAATGCATGAGAAAGGAGGCATTGCTGCAGCCTTCTTGGAAAATACCCTCTACCGCATGGATTTTTCTGGGGAGTGTAAGAATGCGGTTAGGTCACAGAAAGGGGAATATTGGCTCTTACACAGCAAGGGAAGTTGACTTAAACCCAGAAAGCTTTGAGTACACAATCTCATTGGATTTATAAGAAAAGAAGCATTTTGATTAGTTGTTGTTGTTTAGTGGCTAAGTTGTGTTTGACTGTGACCCCATGGATTTCAGCATGCCAGGCTTTCCTGTCCTTCACTATCTCCCTGAGTTTGCTCAAACTCATGTCTATTGAGCCGTTGATGCCATCCAACTTTCTCATCCTCTATCGTCCCCTTCTCCTCCTGCCTTCAATCTTTCCCAGCATCAGGGTCCTTTCCAATGAGTTGTCCCTTCTCATCAGTATTGGAGCTTCAGCTTCAGCATCAGGACTTCCAATGGATATTCAGGGTTGATTTCCTTTAGGATTGCCTGATTTGATCTCCTTGCTGTCTAAGCAACATTCAGGAGTCGACCCAGAGGGATGGTATGGGGAGAGAGGAGGGTGGAGGGTTCAGGATGGGGAACACATGTATACCTGTGGCGGATTCATTTTGATATTTGGCAAAACTAATACAATTTTGTAAAGTTTAAAAATAAAATTAAAAAAATATATATATAATTTGAAAGTATAAATTCTTGGATGCTCAGCCTTCTTTTTGGTCCAACTCTCACATCAGTACATGACTACTGGAAAAACCATAGCTTTGACTAGATGGACCTTTGTCAGCAAAGCGATGTCTCTGCCTTTTAATTCACTGTCTAGGTTTGTCATAACTTTTTTCCCAAGGAGAAAGCATTTATTAGTAAGCAGTTCAGTTTTTTTTTGTTGTTTGTTTTTTCTTTTCTTCAGCTGGAATAGTTGCCCTTTTCAACTCTATTGAAACTTTTTGTTTTAGTATAGGTTTGTTCTACACTGACCAATTTTGTTAAAATCTTGTACCTTATGATAGGTTATCAAGATATCTACTTTTTATTTTTAACATAGTCATTCATCTTGAGACAAAATGGAAGCTGAGAAAACTTATCAAATAGGCACATCTTCTATAATATTTGATAGATTTCAGAGAAATTTAGTACATATACCGTAATTATAGTAATGACAGGAGGTTTCATTGGGTGATGGCTACAGATTACTGAACTTCTAGAGTAGCTGTCTCTGAATACCTTCCAAAAAGTGGCTTGCAGTAATTGATGCCTTGGGTGAAGCTAATGTATTGGCAGAAGGGATAGAAATTCTGAAAAAAACTGTTAAGTGACTTGGTTGATGACACAGCCAGACTACATAAATTTAGATAAAACTGCCATTTTAGTGAAAACAGCTTTTTTTTTTTCCCCTGCCAAAGTTTCTAAATAATTTTTATATCTCTACTTCAGGATACTTAGATAGGTACAGCTTCTGGATCCAAGAAATCTTAGGAAGCTTTTCAAAAAGCTAGAACACTGTAAGTAATAGCCCATCTGTCCCCTAATTTTACAATATTTTTTAAAAAAAAGAAAAATCTCTTCCATCTTCCTGCCTACCTTTAAGTTGTAAGTCAAATGATGCAGCAAGGTACCCCAAAAGATGATTAACAAATGTTGCTTGTTAATTTTCTGATGCACTGCCTAATTTATTTATGCAGGTAATGACAAAATTACTATAGGAAATGCTGTGTTAAAGTTCTGTGTCATGTCAATGGCTACACTAAGACATCTCTGGGAAACAGCCATTTGAAAACCATTAACATTTTCATAATGGGAATGTATTTTTTTTAAAGACATGGATGTATTTTTAAAAAGATATTATTCACTAGCTGAGAGTGTTTTTTCCATGAGGACTCTGCTCTTAGTACCAAAAGAATCACCCCCTGTGCACATAGCTTGGGTTTTGCCTTCCAGACACTAAGTGAGGTGACTACTAGCTTCTCTCTCTCTTTTTTTTTTAATTGTAGTTCTCTGGGAAGCTTGAAGGCAAATTTGCGTTCTATTTTCAGAAAATTCACTGTATTATATTCTGTATACTTTTGAATTCTACTTTAAAACCTCAGGTACAAAATGAATAATTAATTACCCAGTAAATTAACCTCCAGTTGATTGCTCCAGGATTAATTTTCCATAGTAGTTGCTTAGCTCTGCATACGGGCACCAAGCTCACAGATGACCGAGAGATTATGAAGCTCTAATCCCCGCTCTTGATTCTGGCAAGTTCATTAATCTTTGAGGTGAGGTAAAATATGTATGTTTGGCTAGTCTTCACCCTGAATAAGATGTGGTTATGGTGGGAACAGCTAATTGTTTGAAAAATGGTGTGGTAATGTGGTTCTCCACATGGGGTTTTACTTCCAAATTGACTTGAGTGGGTAAATATTATAGAAAGTTGAATTCTGGCAGAGGCTCTGAATTACTTTTCTGTTCATTGACAGAACATCTACACTAACCCCACATTTTTTGTGTATTGTCTCACATATCTTCCCTGCCAAGGCTGTCAGAGAATCTGTGAGATGTGAGGCCAAGAGCAGTGTCCTCCAGTAAATATCTGCCAAGAGCAGAGGGGGAGTTTTGATGGCACGTATATTTAATTTTTGCTCCACTGATTGATATAAGTGAGGAAAAAGTCTAGATTAAAGAGAACAGATACTCTGAATAAAATACTCAAAATTGGATGCCAAAACATAGTACTCATTCCAGAGTATTCATGTCTTTATTTGTAAAATGTGTAAAGTATTCCCGTTGTTTAGCCTATGGGTTTATGCACATTGTAAAAATAACAACTAACAATTTATGATAGAAATAAACCATGTTTGTGGTTCACTACCACCCAAACAGTGATGACACTGACTCTCAATCTCTTTAACTTTGGATTCCAAACACAGTGACAAATGCTACCCAGCTGTCTGTCAGAAATAAATTTCTGGATTAAATCAACAGGCCTTCAACTCAGTTCAGATAAAATTGTGGCCACGTTGGCAGCATAAGAGCATGACTCTGAGGAACTCACCTGAAATGCATTCTCTTCAGGTATTATTATACAGTAATACCTCAGAGAACCAAGAAAATGCAAGTGGGTTTGAGTTAATTTGCTGGATAAGCAAGTGAATATAGCCCCTCTCTACTTCAAGCCTGTATTCCACACCAGGGAGCATGTGTTGCTTCTCTGTAGAAATCTACTGTGTTGAGGACATGAGCAGAACTTTGACTCAATCAAATATGCAAATAATGATTAAGCTATAGGTACCTATGTTGTGCTGTGCTTAGTCACTCAGTTGTGTCTGACTTTTTGTGATGCTATGGACTGTAGCCTGCAAGGCTCCTCTTTCCACGGGAATTCTTCAGGTGAGAATACTAGAATGCATTGCCATGCCCTCCTCAAGAGACCTTCCCAATCCATGGATCAAATCCAGGTCTCCCACCTTGCAGGCAAATTCTTTACCATCTGAGCCAGTGCCTACTAGTGCATAATAAATACCTCAGTAACAGATATAAATACACGCAAGACACTATTTTCTCCTTTGACCACTTTTGCATCTACTTGCAAAGAGGAGTTATGGGTATAAAACAGAGCAAACTACAGACAAGTAGTAGGAAGACTCAAGGAAGTTTAAAAAGAGGAGACAAAACCTAGCAAGGCAATTTGAGTTATGCCTCATAGAGGAAAAAGTGAGTTTTTTTCTGTATCTTTGTCATCTCTTCTCTGTTTCTCTGATGCTAAGAAACTATTTACTTTTGAACTTCTTGTGAAATAAGCAACAAATGGTACCCTTAAAATCTGAGCCACTTTTAGTTGGGAATTCTGACTTGCAGATGAAAGTGTATTGTCATGAAAACCAGCTGTTCTAGGTTTAATCCCATGCAAGTTTTAATTTACTGACTCATGTAGAAGCATCTAAAAGATTCCCTTGGGATGCTGCCGTTTTTCAAACACATTGTGTTTTGACTCAGTGAGAGTATATATTTACTAATTCATAAAATACACATTTATGAAGCTATCTTCTATGAGACAGGCCCTATGCTAGGCATGGAAATTTAAAGATTAATGAGACATCGTTCCATTTACAGAACTCATAATCTACTGGTTGAGGGTGGTGGTGAAAGGAGACACAGAAACAGTAAGATCCTTTGAGGTAACAAAAAAAGAAAGAAGCGGCATGGAAGGGAAGCAGTGGTATGAATTCCCTAGAGAAAATTTCTCCAGGATATTTTAGGGAGTTTTTTATTGCTAAGAATTAAGGTGACACGGTAGGATAGAATCATAATTTTACAGTCACCCTTTGATCATGTCTAGAAATAATGCTTTGTGCAGGGCATATGGAAACATTTTCTGTTCAACAAAGATACAAAGATCTCTCCCAGGGGACGAGAAAAGTCCTGAATGCAAAGTTATGGGCTCCTGGGATCTGGTTCCATCTCTGCCATTCTCTGTTTCTGTAACTGTGGCATTCGCTTCTGTTTCTGAACTTTTTTCCTCTCACCTTCTAAAGTGAAGATCATTAAGCTTACTTTTGGGTACAGGGATGAGATTGGCCTGGAGAAAAAGAGATGATGTCATAAAGGGTGTTCCTGGTGGCAGAAGGAGGGCAAACTGGTGTTGGTCATGAACAGTTGGCTCAGAAAAAATTGTAAGGGCAAGAAATAAGCCAACTAAAATAATAATAGAAAAAACTAATGAAGTTTGCCATATGCCAAGCACTTGCCTCTACTTGTATTAACAAATTTTGTCTTCACAATAATCTTTTAAGGTAGACACTATTCGTATCTTCCTATTCCTGATGGGTAACTAAGGCTGATGAATGTTAAATATCTTACCCCATATCACACAGTATGTACTGTAACCTAAGCATATGGGCTTCAGAGCCTGCACTTATAACACTTTTTTTATATTCTTGTCAGTGAGTGTTAGTTGCTCAGTTATGTCTGACTGTAGCTCACCAGGTTCCTCTGTCCATGGAGCCCTACAGACAAGAATACTGGAGTGGGTTGCCAGGGGATCTTCCTGACTCAGGGATTGAACCCAGGTCTCCCACACTGCAGGTAGATTCTTTACCATCTGAGCCACCAGGGACACCCTCTGTATTCTTGAGCACTAATTGATTAATACCATGAAGGAAGTGAAGCTGTGAATGAGAGAGAAGATAAACTCCAATCACAAAATTAAGGATATCAGGGTATTGTGGACATTGTTGTGACATTCTGAGTACCTAGCTTCATATTTAATCTGTAACCAATTTGAAAATTAAGGTAAAGTAACTACAAAGGATTGTAGCATCTTTAGGATGATGGAAATAATTTGGCTTTAAGAGGAAAGTAATGAAGAGACATTACTTTGACAACAAAGGTCCATCTTGTAAAGGCTATGGTTTTTCCAGTGGTCATGTATGGATGTGAAAGTTGGAGTGAAGAAAGCTGAGCACTGAAGGATTGATGCTTTTGAACTGTGGTGCTGGAGAAGATTCTTGAGAGTCTCTTGGACTGCAAAGAGGTCCAACCGGTCCATCCTAAAGGAGATCAGTCCTGGGTGTTCATTGGAAGGACTGATGGTGAGGCTGAAACTCCAATACTTTGGTCACCTCATGCAAAGAGTGGACTCATTGGAAAAGACCCTGATGCTGGGAGGGATTGGGGGCACAAGGAGAAGGGGATGACAGAGGATGAGATGGCTGGATGGCATCACCGACTCAATGGACATGAGTTTGAGTAGACTCCGGGAGTTGGTGATGGACAGGCAGGCCTGGTGTGCTGCAATTCATGGGTCGCAAAGAGTTGGACACGATTGAGTGACTGAACTGAGCTGAATTATTGCATTTCAGGTCTCATTCTACCATATCTTCTAAGGTTAGTGGTGGAATGGAGGAAGCAGTCCTTGTGAAAGAAGATGGTAACCAAAATTAAGGTATCAGCAGTAGATGAAGTGAATGGTGTGTCATAGGGGCAGGAAAAGCTTTAAGTTTTGGTGATTTGGCAGGTGAGAGAAGGGTAAAAGGAAGAAGAGAAGAAATGATTGGGGATGACTACCAGGTTTCTGTTTCAGGTAAGTGGATAGATAGCCTTGCTACTGCTGCTGCTGCGTCGCTTCGGTTGTGTCCGACTCTGTGTGACCCCATAGACGGCAGCCCACCAGGCTCCCCCGTCCCTGGGATTCTCCAGGCAAGAACACTGGAGGGGGTTTCCATTTCCTTCTCCAATGCATGAAAGTGAAAAGCCAAAGTGAAGTCACTCAGTCATGTCCAACTCTTAGCGATGTCATGGACTGCAGCCTACCAGCCTACTCCTCTGTCCATGGGATTTTCCAGGCAATAGTACTGGAGTGGGTTGCCATTGCTTAGTATTCATAACGACTGGTGATGTCCATATGTAGACATCTTAAAGATATGGAAATACCAGACCACATGACCTGCCTTCTGAGAAATCTGTATGCAGGTCAAGAAGCAACAATTAGAACTGGACATGGAACAATGGACTGGTTTAAAATTGGGACAGGAATAAATCAAAGCTGTATATTGTCACCGTGCTTATTTAACTTACATGCAGAGTACATCCTGTGAAATGCTGGGCTGGATTAAGCACAAGCTGGAATCAAGATTTCAGGAAGAAATATCAATAACCTCAGCTATGCAGATGACATCACTTTTATGGCAGAAAGTAAAGAGGAACCAAAAAGCCTCTTGATTAAAGTGAAAGAAGAGAATGAAAAAGCTAGCTTAAAACTCAACATTCAAAAAATGATCTTGGCATCCAGTCTCATCACTTCATGGAAATAGATGGAGAAACAATAGAAACAGTGACAGATTTTATTTTCTTGAGCTCCAAATCACTGAAGATGATGACTTCAGCCATGAAATTAAAAGACTTTTCCTCCTTGGAGGAAAAGCTTATGACAAATTTAGACAGCATATTAAAAAGCAGGCAGTATTTCACTGGCAAAGATCCATCTAGTCAAAACTATGGTTTTTCCAGTAGTCACGTATGGATGTGAGTGTTGGATCATAAAGAAGGCTGAGAACCAAAGAATTGATGTTTTTGAACTGTGGTGTTGGAAAAGACTCTTGAGAGTCCCTTGGACTGCAAGGAGATCCAACCGTCCATCCTAAAGGAAATTAGTCCTGGATATTCATTGGAAGGACTGATGCTGAAGCTCTGATACTTTGGCCACCTGGTATGAAGAACTGACTCATTGGAAAAGACCGTGATGCTGGGAAAGATTGAAGGCAGGAGGAGAAAGTGATGACAGAGGATGAGATGGTTGGATGGCATCATTGACTCGATGGACATGAGTTGGAGTATGCTCCAGTTGTTCATGACAGACAGGGAAGCCTGGTGTGCTACAACCCATGGGATCACCAAGAGTTGTACATGACTGAGTGAACTGAAGTGATTCATAAAGAATACAAATGAGGTATATATTCCATGGAGTGGAATAACTAATTCACTTTATGGTGTGTTGAATTTGATGTGCCTCTAGATGTTCAAATTGGAGAAGGAAGTGACAACCCAACCCCGTATTCTTGCCTGGAGAATCCCATGGACAGAGAAGCCTGGTGGGCTGCTGTCCATAGGGTCACGCAGAGTAGGACATGACTGAAGCGACTTAGCAGCAGCAGCAGCAGCAGATGTTCGAATGGAGGTGTTTACTACATGGAACATTGGTTCTGGAGCTTAGGTGAAAGATGGTTAGAAGTTGAACATTATCAGCACGCAGGGCCAAAAGTCATGGGAATAGCTGAATTCACCCAAGAAGACAAAATAAAATGAGAAAAGAAATGAAAACAGAACCCAAATATTTAAGATGCAGTAAAATAAGATAAGTTGTTGAAGAAATAGCTAGAGAAATCGGAGTTAAAACAAGACTGAAGTTTCTGAGAAGCCAAGGAATGAGAGCAAATTTGTTACAGTGAAGGAGTAGGAACAGTGTCCATCACGGCAGAGAGCTCAGAGTGTCTGCAGAGTAAAGTGTCCACTGGATTTAGCAGCAGAGACCATTGCTGACCATTGTGAGACTAGATCCGTTGGAACAAAGGGGTGAGGAGGGGTTAGAAGGTGAAGGGAAATGAAGACAGTAATCATGGACAATTCTTTCAAGGGACTGAATGGTAATAAGAGAGAGAAGCATCTAGATGGAACAGACTTGGACATATTTAATACTGATTAAAAAGCCAGTGGCAAGGGGATTTTTAAAGATAGAGAACAGAAGGAGAGTATTCTGAATAATGAGAAAAGAGATGTAAAATAAACAATTTTAACAAATAAAAAAAGTATTTTTTATAAGTGCCTCTGTATCTGACCACAATAGGGTCTGCTGTCTAGGACTGCTTCCTTAGGCGTCCCAGCAAGTCTTGTAGAAATGACACATCCACGTGCTTTAGGAAACATAGAGCTTCAGTCACTCAGTCGTGTCTGACTTTTTGCAACCGCATGGACTGTAGCATGCCAGGATTCCCTGTCCATCATCAACTCCTGGAGTTTACCCACACTCATGTCCATCAAGTTGGTGACGCCATCCAACCATCTCATCCTCTGTCATCCCCTTCTCCTCCCACCTTCAATCTTTCCCAGCATCAGGGTCTTTTTAAAAGAGTCAGTTCTTCGCATCAGGTGGCCAATGCATTGGAGTATCACCTTCAGCATCAGTCCTTCTAATGAATATCCAAAACTGATTTCCTTTATGATGGACTGGTTGGATCTCTTTGCAGTCCAAGGGACTCTCAAGAGTCTTCTCCAACACTGCAGTTCAAAAGCATCAATTCTTTGGCATTCAGCTTTCTTCATAGTCCAACTCACATCCATACATGACTACTGGAAAATCCATAGCTTTGACTAGACAGACCTTTGATGGCAAAGTAATGTCTCTACTTTTTAATATGCTATCTAGGTTGGTCATAACTTTTCTTCCAAGAAGCAAGTATCTTCTGATTTCATGGCTGCAGTCACCATTTTCAGTGATTTTGGAGCCCCCCAAAATAAAGTCTGTCACTATTTCCACTGTTTCTCCATCTATTTGTCATGAAGTGAAGGGAGCAGTTGTCATGATCTTAGTTTTCAGAATGGTGAGTTTTAAGCCAACCTTTTCATTCTCCTCTTTCACTTTCATCAAGAGGCTCCTTAGTTCTTCGCTTTCTGCCACAAGGGTGGTGTCATCTACATATCTGAGGTTATTGATATTTCTCCTGGCAATTTTGATTCCAGCTTGTGTTTCATCCAGCCCAGCATTTCTCATGATGTACTCTGCATATAAGTTAAATAATCAAAGTGACAGTATACAGCCTTGACATACTCCTTTCCCAATTTGGAACCAGACTGTTGTTCCATGTTCAGTTCTAACTATTGCTTCCTGACCTGCATACAGATTCCTCAACAGGCAGGTCAGGTGGTATGGTATTCCCATCTCTTTCAGAATTTTCCACAGTTTGTTATGATCCACACAGTCAAAGGCTTTGGCATAGTCAGTAAAACAGAAATAGATGTTTTTCTGGAACTCTCTTGCTTTTTCTATGATCCAGCAGATGTTGGCAATTTGATTTCTGGTTCCTCTATCTTTTCTAAATTCAGCTTGAACATCTGGAAGTTCATGGTTCACATATTGCTGAAGCCTGGTTTGGAGAATTTTGAGCATTACTTTACTAGTGTGTGAGATGAGTGCAATTGTGCAGTAGTTTGAGCATTCTTTGGCATTGCCTTTCTTTGGGATTGGAATGAAAACTGACCTTTTCTAGTCCTGTGGCCACTGCTGAGTTTTCCAAATTTGCTGGCATATTGAGGGAAGCACTTTCACAGCATCATCTTTCAGGATTTGGAATAGCTCAACTGGAATTCCATCACCTCCACTAGCTTTGTTGGTCGTGATGCTTTCTAAGGCCCACTTGACTTCACATTCCAGGATGTCTGGCTCTAGGTGAGTGATCACACCATCATGATTATCTTGGTCTTGAAGATCTTTTTTGTACAGTTCTTCTGAGTATTCTTGCCATCTCTTCTTAATATCTTCTGCTTGTTAGGTCCATACAATTTCCGTCCTTTATTGAACCCATCTTTGCATGAAATGTTCCCTTGGTATCTCTAATTTTCTTGAAGAGATCTCTAGTCTTTCCTATTCTATTGTTTTCCTCTATTTCTTTGCATTGATAGCTCAGGAAGGCTTTCTTATCTCTCCTTGCTATTCTTTGGAACTCTGCATTTAAATGGGTATATCTTTCCTTTTCTGCTTTTCTTTTCACTTCTCTTTTCACAGCTATTTGTAAGGCCTCCTCAGACAGCCATTTTGCTTTTTTTGCATTTCTTTTCCATGTGGATGGTCTTGATCCATGTCTCCTGTACAGTGTCACAAACCTGTATCCACAGTTATTTAGGCACTCTATCAGATCTAATCCCTTGAATCTATCTGTCCCTTGATGTACTGTTCCTTCCTTTACTGTATAATCTTAAGGGATGTGATTTAGGTCATACCTGAATGGTCTAGTGGTTTTCCCTACTTTCTTCAATTTAAGTCTGAATTTGGAAATAAGGCAGAGAAGGCAATGGCACCCCACTCCAGTACTCTTGCTTGGAAAATCCCATGGACGGAGGAGCCTGTTAGGCTGCAATCCATGGGGTCGCTAAGAGTCGGACACGACTGAGCAACTTCACTTTCATGCATTGGAGAAGGAAATGGCAACCCACTCCGGTGTTCTTGCCTGGAGAATCCCAGGGATGGGGGAGCCTGGTGGGCTGCCATCTATGGGGTCGCACAGAGTCGGACATGACTGAAGTGACTTAGCATAGCATTGGCAGTAAGGAGTTCATAATCTGAGCCACAGTCAGCTCTCAGTCTTGTTTTTGCTGACTGTTTAGAGCTTCTCCATCTTTGGCTGCAAAGAACATAATCAATCTGATTTCAGTATTGACTATCTGGTGATGTCCATGTGTAGAGTCTTCTCTTGTGTTGCTGGAAGAGGGTGCTTGCCATGACCAGTGAGTTCTCTTGGCAAAACTCTACTAGCCTTTGCCCTGCTTCAATCTGTACTCCAAGGCCAAATTTGTCTGTTATTCCAGGTGTTTCTTGACTTCCTACTTTTGCATTCCAGTCCCCTATAATGAAAAGGACATCTTTTTTGGGTGTTAGTTCTAGAAGGTCCTGTAGGTCTTCATAGAAGCGTTCATCTTCAGCTTCTTCAGCATTCCAGATCAGGGCATAGACTTGGATTACCATGATATTGAATGGTTTGCCTTGGAAATTAACAGAAATCATTCTGTCATTTTTTTTTTTTTTTCATTCTGTCATTTTTGAGATTGCATCCATGTATTGCATTTTGGACTCTTGTTGACTATGATGGGGACTATATTTCTTTTAAGGGATTCTTGCCTGCAATAGTAGATATAATGGTCATCTGAGTTAATTCACCCATTCCATCCATTTTTGATTCCTAAAATGTCAATATTCACTCTTGCCATCTCCTGTTTGTCCACTTCCAATTTGCCTTGATTCATGGATGTAACATTCCAGGTTCCTATGCAATATTGCTCTTTACAGCATCGGGCCTTGCTTCAGTCACCAGTCACATCCACAACTGGGTGTGGCTTTTGCTTTGGCTCCATCTCTTCATTCTTTCTGGAGTTATTTGTCCACTGATCTCCAGTAGCATATTGGGCACCTACGCCTGGGGAATTCATCTTTCAGTGTCCTATCTTTTTGACTTTTCATACTGTTCATGGGGCTTTCAAGGGAAGAATACTGAAGTGGTTTGCCATTCCCTTCTCCAGTGGACCATGTTTTGTCAGAACTCTGACTATGACCCGTCCGACTTGGGTGGCCCTACATGGCATGTCTCATAGTTTCACTGAATTAGACAAGGCTGTGGTCCATGTGATCAGATTGGTTCATTTTCTGTGATTGTGATTTTTAGTCTGTCTGCCATCTGATGGAAGGGGATAAGAGGCTTATGGAAGCTTCCTGATGGGAGAGACTGACTGAGGGGGAAACTGGGTCTTGATGGGTGAAGCCATGCTCAGTAAATCTTTAATCCAATTTTCTGTTAATGGGTGGAGCTGTGTTCCCTCCCTGTTATTTACCTAAGGCCAAACTATGCTGGAGGTAATGAAGATAATGGGGACCTCCTTCAAAAGGTCCCATACATGTACTGCTGCACTCAGTGCCCCAACCCTGTAGCAGGCCACCATGACCCACGTCTCTGCTGGAGACTCCTGGACACGCCCGGGCGAGTCTGGTCAGTTTCTTGTGGGTTCACTGCTCCTTTCTCATGGGTCCTGGTGCACACAGTGTTCTATTTATGCCCTCCAAAAATCTATTTCCCAGTCCTGTGTCAGTTCTGGCAGCTGTATGATGTTAGTAGCGAACTGCTCCAGGAGGGCTTAAGCCCTATCCAAGTCTGCTGCACCCAGAGCCCCTGCCCCCGCAGCAGTCCACTGCTGACCAGTACCTCCACAGGAGATGCTCAAACACAGTTCTGTCTCAGTCTCTGGATCCTGGTGCACACAAGGTTTGTTTGAGCCCTCTGAGCATCTTTGATGGGAATGAGGTCTGATTCTAAACACAAATTCGCCCCTCCTACCATCTTGCTAGGGCTTCTCTGACCTTGGATGTGGTATATCTCCTTAAAGTCACTCCAGCGCTGCACAGCCCCCACTCTAGCGCCTACCGTCTTGCTGCGGCTTCTCTTTTGCCCTTAGATGTGGGGAATCTCCTCACATCCGCTCCAGTGCCACACAGCTGGAAACATAGCTCTCTCTCTCTGAAGAGGATTTGAGGACCAATGTGCCTGGACAACCTCATGGTCTTGTCTATGGGAGAAGAGGGTTATCCAGGAGAGATCCTTTCAGAACACTCTATGAAGATGAACACAGATACAAAATGATCTGTGTTTTAGCAATGATGACTAAAACAATAAATAGGAAAGGGGAATGTGTAACACTATCAAACTTAATGGTTCTGGTCTGGCAAACCCTGGACCTGTGAGGTGAAATATAAGCCATGTTTCTTTGGCAACGAGTAGATAGTCCAGTGAACTGTATATATGAAGATGACTTGGGGCACAACAAAGTGAAAAAGAAAACAAAAACACTACTGAGCCTGGGATGGGACGCCAAGCTCCTGAGCAGCTGCAGTATGTCTATTTTTCAGAGAAAATGCTGATCTCTTATACTCCTTTTCTTTCATTCAGTCATTGAAGTCAACATTTAATTTGGCCTCTGTCTGTATGCAAAGCACTGTGTTGAGTTCTGGGGGTTTAAAAATGAGGAAGCCCCATTGCTATCTTCTTGGAATCATAATTTCCTAGGAAAGGTAGACAAAGACACACAGTCCCTGTGTTGTGTAGTGTACTAACTACATTACTATCTGTAATAAAGACATTCAGAAAGAACCATGGGTGCCTAACACTTCCTAGGCTAAGGGGAAAATTCAGACAAGAGTATAAGAGTTTCCTTTTAATTTGAAACTACATGGAATAAACAAGTCTATTTCGGTCATACTTTTTCACAAAGCTATTTTATCTGGATTTTTAAAATGTATCTTTTATCTCCATGAGGGGCTCCATATCCCATTTACATCTGCTGAACATGTTGACATGACTATGTTTATCAAAGGATCATGAAATTCCACAGCTGGGTGAGACCTCAGAAATCATTCTAAACACTTTATTGTTAGTTGAGGGACTCTACCATTATTCAGAGGATAAGATGGTTGGATGGCATCACTGACTCGATGGACATGAGTTTGAGTGAGCTCCAGGAGTTGGTGATGGACAAGGAAGCGTGGCATTCTGCAGTCCATGGGGTTGCAAAGAGTCGGAAAAGACTGAATGACTAAACTGAACTGATCAATAAGTTGCTATTATCTATATAAATTACCCATTACCAAACAACTCTAAAATGGTTATTTTCACTTTTTTGTAATGTCTTCCATTTATATCTGTCTCCTGTTCAGTTGCTTCAGTCGTGTTTGACTCTTTGTGACCCCATGGACCATAGCCTGCCAGGTTCCTCTATCTGGTGGGATTTTCCCAGCAATATACTGGAGTAGGTTGCCATGTCCTTCTCTAGGGGATCCTCTGACCCAGGGATCAAACACTTGTCTGCTCCACATCTCCTGCATTGTAGATGGATTCTTTTTTCTTTTTTTATTAATTTATTGGAGAATAATTGCTTTACAGAATTTTGTTTTCTGTCAAACCTCAACAAGAATCGGCCATAGGTACACACATATCCCCTCCCTTTTGAACCTCCCTCCCATCTCCCACCCCATCCTGCCCCTCTAGATTGATACAGAGCCCCTCAGTTTCCTGAGCCATATAGAAAATTCCCATTGGCTATCTATTTTACATTGGTAATGTAGGTTTCTATGTTACTCTTTCCATACATCTCACCCTCTCCTACCCTCTCCCCATGTCCATAAATCTATTCTCTATGTTTGTTTCTCCATTGCTGCCCTGTAAATAAGTTCTTCAGAGCCATTTTTCTAGATTCCATACATATGTGTTAGAATACCATATTTATCTTTCTCTTTCTGACTCACTTCACTCTGTATCATAGGCTCTAGGTTCATCCACCGCATCAGAATTGACTCAAATGTGTTCCTTTTTATAGCTGAGTAATAATCCATTGTGTATATGTACCATGACCTCTTTATCCATTCATCTGTTGATGGACATCTAGGTTGCTTCCATGTTCTAGCTATTGTAAATAGTGCTGAAATAAACAATGGGATGCATGTGTCTTTTTCAATTTTGGTTTCCTCAAGGTATATGCCAAGGAGTAGGATTCTTGGGTCATATGGTGGTTTCATTCCTAGGTTTTTAAAGGAATCTCCATACTATCTTCCATAGTGGCTGTATTAATTTACATTCCCACCAACAGTGCAAGAGCATTCCCTTTTCTCCACACCCTCTCCAACATCTATTGTTTGTAGACTTTTTGATGATTGCCATTCTGAATGGTGTGAGGTGATATCTCATTGTGGTTTTGATTTGCATTTCTCTAATAATGAATGATGTTGAACATCTTTTCATGTGTTTGTTAGCCATCTGTATGTCTTCTTTGGAGAAATGTCTGTTTAGGTCTTTTTCCCATTTTTTGACTGAGTTGTTTCTTTTTTTGGCATTGAATTGTATGAGCTGCTTGTATATTTTGGAAATTAATCCTTTGTCAATTGTTTCATTTGCTATTATTTTCTCCCATTCTGAAAGTTGTCTTTTCACCTGGCTTATAGTTTCTTTTGCTGTTAAAAACTTTTCAATTTGATCAGGTCCCAATTGTTTACTTTTGTTTTTATTTACATTACTCTAGGAGATGGGTCATAAAGGTTCTTGTTTTGATTTATGTCATTGAATGTTCTATGTTCTTCTCTAAGAGTTTTATAGTTTCTGGTCTTACATTTAGGTCTTTAATCCATTTTGAGTTTATCTTCTTGTATGGTATTAGGAAGTGTTCTAATTTCATTCTTTTACATGTAGCTGTCCAGTTTTCCCAGCACCATTTATTGAGAGGCTGTCTTTGCCCCATTGCATATTCTTCCCTCCTTTGTCAAAAATTAAGGTATCCATAGGTGCATGGGTTTATTTCTGGGCTTTCTATCTTGTTCCATTGGTCTATATTTCTGTTTTTGTGCCCATACCATACTGTCTTGATGACTGTAGCTTTGTAGTATAATCTGAAGTCAGGAAGGTTGATTCCTCCAGTTCCATTCTTCTTTTTTTTTTCAGTTCCATTCTTCTTTCTCAAGACTGCTTTGGCTATTCGGGGTCTTTTGTGTTTCCATACGAATTGTAAAATTTTTTGTTCTAGTTCTGTGAAAAACGCCAGTGGTAATTTGATCAGATCAGATCAGTCGCTCAGTCATGTCCGACTCTTTGTGACCCCATGAATCTCAGCACGCCAGGCCTCCCTGTCCATCACCAACTCCCGGAGTTCACTCAGACTCATGTCCATCGAGTCAGTGATGCCATCCAGCCATCTCATCCTCTGTTGTCCCCTTCTCCTCCTGCCCCCAATCCCTCCCAGCATCAGAGTCTTTTCCAATGAGTCAACTCTTCGCATGAGGTGGCCAAACTACTGGAGTTTCAGCTTTAGCATCATTCCTTCCAAAGAAATCCCAGGGCTGATCTCCTTCAGAATGGACTGGTTGGATCTCCTTGCAGTCGAAGGGACTCTCAGAGTCTTCTCCAACACCACAGTTCAAAAGCATCAATTCTTCGGCACTCAGCCTTCTTCACAGTCCAACTCTCACATCCATACATGACCACAGGAAACCATAGCCTTGACTAGACGAATCTTTGTTGGCAAACTAATGTCTCTGCTTTTGAATATGCTATCTAGGTTGGTCATAACTTTCCTTCCAAGGAGTAAGTGTCTTTTAATTTCATGGCTGCAATCACCATCTGTAGTGATTTTGGAGCCCAGAAAAATAAAGTCTGACACTGTTTCCACCATTTCCCCATCTATTTCCCATGAAGTGCTGGGACCGGATGCCATGATCTTCGTTTTCTGAATGTTGAGCTTTAAGCCAACTGTTTCACTCTCCACTTTCACTTTCATCAAGAGGCTTTTGAGTTCCTCTTCACTTTCTGCCATAAGGGTGGTGTCATCTGCATATCTGAGGTTATTGATATTTCTCCTGGCAATCTTGATTCCAGCTTGTGTTTCTTCCAGTCCAGCATTTCTCATGATGTACTCTGCATATAAGTTAAATAAACAGGGTGACAATATACAGCCTTGACAAACTCCTTTTCCTGTTTGGAACCAGTCTGTTGTTCCATGTCCAGTTCTAACTGTTGTTTCCTGACCTGCATACAAATTTCTCAAGAGGCAGATCAGGTGGTCTGGTATTCCCATCTCTTTCAGAATTTTCCATAGTTTATTGTGATCCACACAGTCAAAGGCTTTGGCATAGTCAATAAAGCAGAAATAGATGCTTTTCTGGAACTCTCTTGCTTTTTCCATGATCCAGCAGATGTTGGCAATTTGGTCTCTGGTTCCTCTGCCTTTTCTAAAACCAGCTTGAACATCAGGAAGTTCATGGTTCACATATTGCTGAAGCCTGTCTTGGAGAATTATGAGCATTACTTTACTAGCGTGTGAGATGAGTTCAATTGTGCAGTAGTTTGAGCATTCTTTGGCATTGCCTTTCTTTGGGATTGGAATGAAAACTGACCTTTTCCAGTCCTGTGGCCACTGCTGAGTTTTCCAAATTTGATGACATATTGAGTGTAGCACTTTCACAGCATTATCTTTCAGGATTTGAAATAGATCAACTGGAATTTCATCATCTCCACTAGCTTTGTTCGTAGTGATGCTTTCTAAGGCCCACTTGACTTCACATTCCAGGATATCTGGCTCTAGGTGAGTGATCACACCATCATGATTATCTTGGTTGTGAAGATCTTTTTTGTACAGTTCTTCTGTGTATTCTTGCTATCTCTTAATATCTTCTGCTTCTGTTAGGTCCATACCATTTCTGTCCTTTATCGAGCCCATGAAATGTTCCTTTGGTATCTCTGATTTTCTTGAAGAGATCCCTAGTCTTTCCCATTCTATTGTTGTCCTCTATTTCTTTGCATTGATCACTGAAGAAGGCTTTCTTATCTCTTCTTGCTATTCTTTGGAACTCTACATTCAAATGTTTATATCGTTCCTTTTCTCCTTTGCTTTGATAGGAATCACATTGAATCTGTAGATTGCCTTTGGTAGTATAGTCATTTTCACAATATTGACTTCCTACCCTGGAACATAGAATATCTCTCCATCTGTTTATATCATCTTTGATTTCTTTCATCAGTATTATAATTTTCTGTGTACAGTTCTTTTCTCTCCTTAGGTAAGTTTATTCCTAGATATTTAATTCTTTTTGTTGCAATGGTGAAGGAGATTGATGCCTTAATTTCTTTTTCTGATTTCTTATTTTTAGTATATAAAAAAGCAAGTGATTTGTGTATTGATTTTGTATCCTGAAACTTTGCTAAATTCACTGACTAGCTCTAGTAATTTTTTGATACTGTCTTTAGGGTTTTCTGTGTACAGTATCATATCATCTGCAAATAGTGAGAGCTTTACTTCTTTTCCACTCTGGATTCTTTTTATTTCTTTTTCTTCTCTGATTGCTGTAACTAAGACTTACAGAACTATGTTGAATAATATTGGTGACAGTGGACACCCTTGTCTTGTTCCTGATCTTAGGGGGAATTCTTTCAGTTTTTCACCATTGAGAATAATGTTTGCTGTAGGCTTATCAAATACGGCCTTTACTATGTTGAAGTAGGTTTCTTCTATGCCCATTTTTTGAAGAGTTTAAAAGGAGTACATCAAGGCTGTATACTGTCACGTTGCTTATTTAACTTATATGCAGAGTACATCATGAGAAACGCTGGGCTGAAAGAAGCACAAGCTGGAATCAAGATTGCCAGGAGAAATATCAATAACCTCAGATATGCAGATGACACCACCCTTACAGCAGAAAATGAAGAGGAACTAAAAAGCCTCTTGATGAAAGTACAAGAGGAGACTGAAAAAGTTGGCTTAAAACTCAACATTCAGAAAACTAAGATCATGGCATCTGGTCCCATCACTTCATGGGATATAGATGGGGAAACAGTGTCAGACTTTATTTTTGGGGGCTCCAAAATCACTGCAGATGGTGATTGCAGCCATGAAATTAAAAGACGCTTACTCTTTGGAAGGAAAGTTATGACCAGCCTAGATAGCATATTGAAAAGCAGAGACATTACTTTGCCAACAAAGGTCTGTCTAGTCAAGGCTATGGTTTTTCCAGTGGTCATGTATGGATGTGAGAGCTGGACTATGAAGAAAGCTGAGCGCCAAAGAATTGATGCTTTTGAACTGTGGTGTTGGAGAAGACTCTTGAGAGTCCCTTGGACTGCAAGGAGATCCAACCAGTCCATTCTAAAGGAGATCAGCCCTGGGTGTTCTTTGGAAGGAATGATGCTAAAGCTGAAACTCCAGTACTTTGGGCACCTCATGCGAAGAGTTGACTCATTGGAAAAGACTCTGATGCTGGGAGGGATTGGGGGCAGGAGGAGAAGGAGACGACAGAGGATGAGATGGCTGGATGGCATCACTGACTCGATGGACATGAGTCTGAGTGAACTCCGGGAGTTGGTGATGGACAGGGAGGCCTGGAGTGCTGCGATTCATGGGGTCACAAAGAGTCGGACACGACTGAGCCATGGAAATGAACTGAACTGAATCATAAATGGGTGCTGAATTTTGTCAAGGGCGTTTTCTGCATCTATTGAGAAGGTCAAATGGTTTTTATCTTTCAATTTGTTAATATGGTGTATCACATTGATTGATTTGCATATATTGAAGAATCTTTACATTCCTGGAATAAACCCAACTTGATAATGGTGTATGAGCTTTTTGATATGTTGCTGAATTCTGTTTGTTAGAATTTTGTTGAGGATTTTTGCATCTATGTTCATCAGTGATATTGGTCTGTAGTTTTCTTTATTTGTATTGTCTTTGTCTGGTTTTGGTATCAGGGTGATGCTGCCTCATAGAATGAGTTTAGAAGTGTTCCTTCCTCTGTAAAACTTTGAGAGTTTTAGAGGGATAGTCATTAGCTCTTCTCTAAATGTTTGATAGAATTCTTCTGTAAAGCCATCTGGTACTGGGATTTTGTTTTCTGGGAGATTTTTGATCACAGCTTCGATTTCAGTGCTTGTAATTGGGTTGCTCAGAATTTCTATTTCTTCCTGGTTCAGTCTTGGAAGATTGAACTTTACTAAGAATCTATCCATTTCTTCCAGGTTACCCATTTTATTGCCATATAGTTGTTTATAATTGTCTCTTATAATCCTTTGTACTTCTGCATTGTCTGTTGTAACCTCTCCTTTTTCATTTCTAATTTTGTTGATTTGATTCTTCTCTCTTTTTTCCTTGATGAATCTGGCTAAAGGCTTGTTATCTTTGTTTATCTTCTCAAAGAATCAGCTTGTAGTTTTATTTATCCTTACTATTGTTTCTTTCATTTCTTTTTCATTTATTTCTGCTCAGACCTGTATGATTTCTTTCCTTGTACTAATTTTTTTTGTTGTTGTTGTTGTTGTTCTTTTTCTAGTTGTTTTAGGTGGAAAGTTAGGTTGTCTATTTGATGTTTTTCTTGTTTCTTGAAGTATTGTATTGCTATAAACTTCCCTCTTAGAACTGCTTTTGCTGCATCCCATAAGTTTTGAGTTGTTTTGAGTTGTCGTGTTTTCATGCTTATTTGTTTCTAGAAATTTTTTGATTTTCCTTTTGATTTTTTCAGTAGCCTGTTGGTTATTTAGAAATGTGTTGTTTAATCTTCATATGTTTGTGCTTCTTACAATTTTTTTTTGTAATTGATATCTAGTTTCATAGCGTTGTGGTCATAAAAGATGCTTGATATGATATCAACTTTCTTAAATTTACTGAGGTTTAATTTACGACCCTAGATGTGGTCTATCCTGGAGAATGTTCCATGTGTACTTGTAAAGAAGGTGTATTCTTCTGCATTTGGATGGAATGAGATCCATCTCATCTAAGGTATCATTTAACACTTGTGTTTCCTTATTAATTTTCTGTTTTGATAATCTGTCCGTTAGTGTGAGTGGGATGTTAAAGTCTACTATTATTGTGTTACTGTCAATTTCTCCTTTTGTGTCTGTTAGTGTCTTTCTTATGTATTGAGGTGCTCCTATATTGGGTGCATAGATATCTACAATTGTTATGTCTTCCTCTCAGATTGATCCCTTGATCATTATGTAGTGTCCTTCCTTATCTCTTATAATATTCTTTATTTTAAGATCTATTTTGTCTAACAGGAGGATTGCTATTCCAGCTTTCTTTTGCTTCTCATTTGCATGGAATATATTTTTCTATCCTCTCATTTTCGGTCTATATGTGTCTTTAGGTCTGACAGGTTTCTTGTAGACAGTATATATATGGGTCTTGTTTTTGTATCCATTCAGCCAGTCTGTGTCTTTTCGTTGGAACATTTAATCCATTTACATTTAAAGTAATCTTTGATATATGCATTCCTATTGCTGTTTTCGTAATTGTTTGGGGTTGTTTTGTAGATCTTTTTTCTTCTCTTGTATTTCTTGACTATATAAGTCCCTTTAACATTTGTTGCAAAGCTGGTTTGGTGGTACTGAATTCGCTTAATTTTTGCTTTTCTGAAAAACTTTTTATTTCTCCATCAATTTTGAATGAGATCCTTGCTGTGTACAGTAATCTTGATTGTAGATTTTTCCCTTTCAGTACTTTAAATATATCCTGCCATTCCCTTCTGGCCTGCAGAGTTTCTGCTGTTAAGCATATGGAGTTTCCCTTGTATGTTACTTGTTGCTTCTCTCTTGTTGCTTTTCATATTCTTTCTTTGTGTTTAGTCTTTGTTAGTTTGATTTGTATGTGTCTTAGTGTGTTTCTCCTTGGGTTTATCCTGTATGGGACCCTTGTGCTTCTTGGACTTGATTGGCTACTGTCTTTTCCATATTGGGGAAATTTTAACTATGGTGGTGATGGTGGTTTAGTCGCTAAGTCGTGTCTGACTCTTGGGATCCCAAGGACTGTAGCCTGTCAGGCTCCTCAGTCTATAGGATTCTCTTTTCAACTACAATCTCTTAAAAAATGTTCTCATACACTTTCTTTTTCTCTTCTCCTTCTGGGACCCCTATAATTCTAATGTTGTTGTGTTTGATATTGTTCCAGAGGTCGATAAGACTATCCTCAGTACTTTTAATTCTTTTTACTTTATTCTGCTCTTCAGAAGTTATTTCTACTAATTTATTTGCCAGCTCACTGATTCGTTCTTCTGCTTCGGATATTCTGCTGTTGATTGCTTCCATGTGGTCACAAAGAGTTGGACATGATTGAACAACTGAACTGAACTGAGAGTTTTAAATTTCAGTAATTGTGTTGTTTGTCTCTGTATGTTTATTCTTTAATTCTTCTAGGTCTTTGTTAACTGATCCTTGCATTTTCTCCATTTTGCTTTCAAGTTTTTGATCATCTTTACTATCATTATTCTGAATTCTCATTTAGATAGTTTGCTTATTTCCTCTTCATTTATTTGGACTTCTGTGTTTGTAGTTTTTTGCTTTATTTGTGTAGTATTTCTCTGTCTTTTCATTCTTCTTCTTCTTTTTTTAAACTTATTGTGTTTGAGGTCTCCTTTCCCCTGGCATGGTTTCTTCCCTCCTAAGGCTGGTCCAGTGGTTTGTGTAAGCTTTGTATAAGGTGAGATTTATTCTGAGTTTTTGTGTTTTTTTGCTTGTTTTTCCTCTGATGGGAAAGGCTGAATGAGGTGGTAATCCTGTCTGCTGATTGGGTTTATAATTTTGTTTGTTGTTTAGATGAAGTGTCCTGCACAGGGTGCTACTGGTGGTTGGGTGATGCAGGTCTTTTATTCAAGTGGTTTCCTTTGTGAGTTCTCACTATTTGATATACCCTAAGGTTAGTTCTCTGTTGGTCTAGGGTCTTGGAGTCAGTGCTCCCACTCCAAAGGCTCAGGGCTTGATTTCAAGATGGTAGCTGTCCAGACCCTGGTGGCCATCCCCACTGCCAGTTTTAAGATCCCTGTAGGAGGATGGCAGAACCTGATGGCTCCTGGATCTTGCAGCCAGATCTGCTCGTTCTCCCTCTTGACTTTAGGGGACCAACTTGGGGTGCTTCAGCGACAGCCCTCAGGCAACTGAGGTTGGCCGGTACCAGTTCAGGTCACCACTACTGGCATGGGACTCAGTGCACTGAACAGGGTCCTTCCTGGCCAGTGCCAAGGGTGTGACAGCTGCTAGGGACACATAGGAAATGCCTAGATGGATTCTTTATTACTGAGCCACCAGGGGCATAAGACTCATATTTTTATGGTTACTGAAGTAAAAATAAAATATTTTGTATTATTATTCAACATTGAATTAAAAGCATTTTTCCATATTACTACACAGTTTTTGTAATTTTAATTTGAACGCCTGCATGATAGTCTATTGTTTTGTTCTACCTTGAATGACTACATCGTTCCTATAATTTAGGATATGTACAGCCACCCCACTTTATAACTGAAGAAACTGAGACAGGGCAAATACTCCATGCTTTGAATCTTTGTGAGTCCTTTCTCTTTGTCATGCTGTAGCTTTCATAGGGAAGATGAGAGTTATTACTGGAAAAAAGTTCTGTGAGGTTAGTTTCTTTAATGTTGGTGCATCATTTGGTATTTGTAAAAGATTAGATCATAATAAAAAATAAGATAACTGCTTTAGAGGACTGGTCAATACACAAGGGAACAGGGGTCATATTTTCCTTTGATGCAACAGTGGCTTCTTTTGCTGTGTTGGGCAGATCCCCCGGAGACTTTGTATTCTCATATATGCATATGAATTGGCAGTATGAACTTACTTTATGCTTCAAATATTTATACCAGTAGCAGGTTTCTGAAGAATTGAAATAAATGTGGTTAAGGCTGATATAGGTGGAAGCTGGTGGACTAGGTCTGCTGATTGGAAACTGTTTTGCTAGAGTGTGCTTTGGAGAAAGAGAACACTACCATGGTGGAGAGGAGGGTATTGAGAACTTCAGTATGGAATTACTGATAGGAGGTAGGGGATGCCTATCAGACATCTCAAAAACTAGAATATTTGTGCTGGAAGGGACATTAAGACCATTTTCAACTTATCAAGTACCTATTAAAATAGCAGGAATTGAACTAAAACTCAGATATCATAATGCCAAGTTGAGTGCATTGTGCATCACAGAATGATTCCAGTGACAAATTTTCCTCCTTCAATTACTAAGAACTTTTCACATATGGAAACAATTTTAATATCTTTAAAAAACTCTGATAACTCTATTTGTATTTCCAGATACCAGAAAAACATATATGGTTATGTTCCTCCTCCATATGCTGGAGATGAAGTAACTCTTCCAAATTGAAGAGTCTGTGATTATAATCTTTAGCTTTGTTTCAGTATGTCTTGAAATATATGTTTTAGAATATAGATAATATAAATAGACTAGCAATGGACTCATTCAGAAACACCTCTGTAAACCACATTTCTAGAAACAATGAGATAATTGGGTCAGAGTTGAAGGTATAGATAGATAAAGAGTCGGATGCAGGAGGAAAAGGAGTAGAAAACTCTTAGGTAACTTCCCCTCCTAGGATCTCAAAGACTATGTGTAAGGAAAACAATAGAACCATACAATTTTAGTTTTAGGATTACTACCAGAAAGCATGTTATCTCATATTTTTCCTTTATAGGTTAAAAAACTAAAATTTAGAAAGACTTGTCCAGATTTTAAGAGCTTTTCATTGAAAACATAAGTCCATGCTTTCTTTTGTCTCTAAATCTAGTGCTTTTTGTCAACTAATGTAATAATTATGTGTTAATACTGTTGCCATGAAATAGGATAAGTGTCAATGTCCACAAAAGATGACATGGGAAGCATGTTATTATCCCTAAGGCTACCAAGTAGGGTTACATAAAAAGAAATGCAGTATAGACTCCAAGAGCTTGATTGTGGCTTTCGGTTGGAAAGTCTGAGCAAAATTCACAGAAGGCTAGTTCAGAGGAAGTAAACCTTGTGGAGGTGAGGCCTGAGCTAGCCTCTAAAGGATTGAACTTGAAATAGGTGGTAGTCGAAGGAGGGTACATTTCAGGCAGTAAGTACTAGCACTGCTACCGGAAGAACCTGTTACTGTGGAGAGCATCCACTTCATTCTTTATAATAGCTTTAATATTCTCATTCTAATCCATGTAAATAACATTGAATAAGTTACATAACCACTCTTGTCCTCTTTCTTTAGCAGTAAGGAGGAGTGAATAACAAAGCAGGGCTTCCTGTTAGAGAGAAACCAGGAGGCATCATGAATATGAAGCAGTACAAAGAATTTTATTCACATAAAGGGGAAGGAGAATATGCTCCACAAAATTCTACAGCCAGAATTTCGAAGCATCATTGTTGCCTAATGATAGTTTTAGCTTTGCCCTCGGTGGATATATAGTTGGAGTTTTGCAACTGAAAAATATCTCTGTAATGTTTTGCCTGGATCAAAGCACACATAAAGCCTGATTGAATGGGAAAAAAGGCAAAAGCTACAGGTGAGAGCCTCAGCATTATGACAGGTGGCCCTCAGGTTTTTGCTAATGTCCTATATGGCTAAAATGTTCTGAAACCTTTGTAAGCAGACTGAGAAATTCAACTACACACACACACACACACACACACTCACACACTCACACACACACATATGTATATATTTATATGTCCAGAACTGGTGCTCCTGCCTTTCTGGAGGTCAGAGTTACTACAGATGGAAAGAACAACACTTTGGGCTTTTCTTTCCCAAGTGTGTGAGGCTGTACCCCTAAAGAAGAGATATTTGTGAGAAGAAAAGTGGAACTGCAGAATGTTGGAAGACTGTAAGAGAGAATAAAGTTACAGAAATGTGCTTAAATAAGAGCTAGTCTCTGTAGCACAATCCAGGTTTTTCAGTCTTAGGTATACAATAGATTCCCTGAAATAAGGAAATTTTATGAATAGATGGAAATACCTTATAATCAATTGTTTGCCTATAAATGAGATTATTAATGAGAACCAGAGAAATCTTTATTTAAAAAGGGTGAGATTGGTGTTTCTGTTACTGGGTGGAGAGACCTCTTACTGTTCTATGCTGTGGTTTTTAATGACATCTGTATACATGGAGAAGGCAATGGCACCCCACTCTGGTACTCTTGCCTGGAGGGTCCCATGGACGGAGGAGCCTGGTGGGCTGCAGTCCATGGGGTTGTGAAGGGTTGGACACGACTGAGCGACTTCACTTTCACTTTTCACTTTCATGCATTGAAGAAGGAAATGGCAACCCACTCCAGTGTTCTTGCCTGGAGGATCCCAGGGACGGGGGAGCCTGGTGGGCTGCCGTCTATGGGGTCGCACAGAGTCGGACATGACTGAAGAGACTTAGCAGCAGCAGCAGTATACACTGAAGACTTATCTTTTATCATTCCAGATAGATTGAAAGCAAGAACTGTTACCATTAGTTCTGTAAATTCTAACCAAACCTGGATAAATCATATTGTGAGTAAATACTCTTCATGGTTACTTGTACTTCTAGTGTTATTGACATCTTTTTCTTTAAAGAACTATGTCCATGGAGAAGGAAATGGCAACCCACTCCAGTAATCTTGCCTGGAAAACACCATGGACAGAGGAGCCTGGCAGGCTACAGTCCATGGGATCACAAGAGTCAGACACAACTTAGTGACTAAACCATCCACCGCTACAAAGTGAATATATGCCTAAAGATAATATGTGAAAAGGATATTTGCCATATACTAGCTAGTTTTTTGGTGGGAGGGTGGGAGTCAAGGAAGACTTGGGGTTATTTTTTCATCAACTTCCATTTTATACTTATTTATAATGGTCATTATTTTTACTAATACTGTAAAACTATGAAAATGAATAAAATACTAAAAGTTTCATATAGCCAAGAATTTATAATATGACTTTATTTTGTATGATAATATGAATTAAAACATATATCTGCCACAAAAAAAAAAAAGAGAACTATGTCCAGTTCTTATCTTTGACTTCCTAAACCATGTCCTTACCTTCCTTGCCAATTATCTTAAGATCTTCTAGCAATATCACTTCCTGCTTAAAGGACAATTTTTGGGCATCCCCAAATCCTTTCACTATTAATACATATGGGCTATGTGTAATAAGACAGATGGAAAAATAGAAAGTTCAGTTTAGAAAAGATACATACATGATTGAGCTCCAAAATTCAAACACACACACACACACACACACACACACACACACACACTCCCCCAAACCCTCCCTAATTTGGATATTTTTTTTCCCCACTGTAATGACTATTTATACAGTTAAATTCAACTACATTGTAAACTTCTGAGGATTAGGAAGATTATCCTTTGCTTTCATTTTATTTCTATCCCCACTCCAATATGTAGCATAAAGTATTGTCCTTAAAAAGTGTTTAATAAATACAGATTAAATGATTATTTATTTACCAAATTGACTGGCTTATCAACATGCCATGGACAGTTTGACTTCTGAGACTAGTTGGGCAATTTCACAGGAGATATAGGGAGGGTTTCAGGCACCATGTCATATTTATCTTCATCTTCCTTGTGTTGGTTAACCTCATGTTCCACTCAGTGCTCCCTATAGGTAGATGCTCCATTTCTGTTTATTGAATAAAAATTAGTTTCCATTGTTGAGCAATAGCTCCTCAATTAAGTTCTGTTATGAGAACCTGTACCACCATATTAAATTTAAAAAGAACACAAAATTGCTGCTATATGACCTGGCTTTTCAGTATTGAGAATCTAATATAATAGTAGAGGGTTATTTCCTTGAGGGTGTAGCATCTCTCTAGCCAGTTGCTCATTGTTACATGCATGGCAAGCACCTTAGAGTTAAAAGGTTCTCCCTTATCTGGGAGGAAAGAAATGAAAACCACTTACCTGGTCAACATTATTTCATAGGGTGCTGGGGAATAAATCAGGCTTGGCATGACCTTCATTGAAATTTCAGATTTATTTACAGAGGTTTGTGCTGATCGCTTTATCTACTGGAGGCTCTGTTTCCCCTTGGTGACTCATAAGTAATGTGGTCCACGCAAACTCGTGTAAATAGAGCTAATATTTCAAGGGAAGTCATGCTATATACTCTTCCCCTGAAAATAGATGATGGCTGACTGCTAGGCTGATATGAATTGATCTCTGTGAGGGAGAAGAGGGATTGTGTGGCCCAAAGGGCAGTATCCAGGGTTTGTGAATTCTAAGGGGCTAAGGTACACTGGATCAAAGTGTGTTCATGTGGTGTGTTTCTACTCATGAGCAAAAATCAACAACAGAAAACAAAATAACTCACTCAAATCTTCAATGGCCTACAAAGTTATCATTGATTTTTCTAAATTTATTTGTGCATATTTTTTTCTTTGAGCTGCTAAATCCAGTGGTCTCCAAAGAAGAGTTTGGACCTGCAAGTAAATATATCTTTAAGTTGGTTGCCTCTATTAATTCCACTTCCTTTTTTTGTTTATCCCAGTTTCAGTCCCTCACCACACCTCTCTTTTCTTGCCTTCTAATATACTTTTCTGGGATTTCTTGAACTTATGTAGCTCTTTTGGCCCAATTATACTTAGGCCTCTATTCTATTTAGGCCTCTAGGGTCAGCAGCTCTCATTTATACTCAGAGACTTTCCCACACATATTCAGAGAAACCAACCCATCTACCTGCACTATAGAGTGAAATGTAAGGCTTCTGAAAAATAGGAACAAGCTTTTTTTCATAAAACATTTGCACACAATGTAAACTGCTGTGCTCTAGGGTTCTTATCTCTGCTTTATGATATATGATTGTATTAAACCTTTTGAATGTTGTTGTTTAAGAAGTCTAGAAGGGAGTTAGATAAGTGTATTAGAATCAATCAAGAAGTAACAAATTTAGGGTGTTCTATGGCCTCAGTGTATTGTTGCTCACTACGTGGGATAAAGATCTTGTGAACTTACAGTGGGTTTGAGAAAACAAGACTCTGAGAACAAACCGTGAAAGACGCAAGTCTGTATAAAATTAGCTGTGTGGTACTGATTTAAGTGATATTCTAAATACAAATGTGGTCATGCCCCTCTCCTTGAAATCATGAGCTTTTTGAGGGCAAATACTGTGTTTTAGTCACTGTGAATTCCTGTGCCTAGCACCAGATTTTTTTACGGGTGCTTTAAGGTGAATAAATTCTCAGCAAGTGGCTGCATAATCTCCTAAATGAGTAGGGAATGCAGCCACCTCATGAGAACTGAGAGCTCTAAATAGAACCTTCACACCAAGATATCCTCCCTTCATCCTGCTTTTATAACAAAAGAATCTACTCAAACCCCTTGGGACTAAGGTTGGTATGATTCTGATCCTGTGACCCATGCAAATTACTCATGACCTTACTTTGGTCATGGTATCTTTATCATCATTACCTTCATCATCATTTTCAGTAACAGAAGCAACAAGTCACATTCACTATCTGTGGAGTCCTGTGCCATGTTCTGTGGGTAAAGACAGTTAAAAAACAAACAAACAGAATAAAAAGAAAAAAAAACAGTCTCTGTTCTGGAGAATCTAATATAACAGTAGAAAATGAAAACAAATATTATATAATGGCATGGAGTTTTTCATGGAATACTGCTATCCATATATTCTGAATAGAGTGAAGAAAAGGAAGAGTGCTTTGAAAATGAAGAATGCTTTGGACAAATAAAGTACTATGTACACTTTCTGGAGATTTATAACGTACAATAACATGATGGAAGCTTTTCTTTTGACAGATATCACTTTAAATTTTCTACTAAAATATAACTGTATATAGCAAAATATGCAGATTTTAAGTATAAAGTGCTTTCTCCAGTGATACAGTTTTGTAACCAAAACCCCAAAGAAAAGTTCTATCACTCCAGAAAGTTTTTTCATCATCCTTGCCAGTCAGTTCTCCCCTAGTCTGCACCCCTTCCCCCAGGAAACCACTATTCTGATTTCTACCTCTTTAAAGTGAAGAGGAACTCAAAAGCCTCTTGATGAAAGTGAAAGTGGAGAGTGAAAAAGTTGGCTTAAAGCTCAACATTCAGAAAACGAAGATCATGGCATCTGGTCCCATCACTTCATGGGAAATAGATGGGGAAACGGTGGAAACAGTGTCAGACTTTATTTTTGGGGCTCCAAAATCACTGCAGATGGTGATTGCAGCCATGAAATTAAAAGACGCTTACCCCTTGGAAGGAAAGTTATGACCAACCTAGATAGCATATTGAAAAGCAGAGACATTACTTTGCCAACAAAGGTCCGTCTAGTCAAGGCTATGGTTTTTCCAGTGGTCATGTATGGATGTGAGAGTTGAACTGTGAAGAAAGCTGAGCGCCGAAGAATTGATGCTTTTGAACTGTGGTGTTGGAGTAGACTCTTGAGAGTCCCTTGGACTGCAAGGAGATCCAACCAGTCCATTCTGAAGGAGATCAGCCCTGGGATTTCTTTGGAAGGAATGATGCTAAAGCTGAAACTCCAGTACTTTGGCCACCTCATGCGAAGAGTTGACTCATTGGAAAAGACTCTGATGCTGAGAGGAATTGGGGGCAGGAGGATAAGGGGACAACAGAGGATGAGATGGCTGGATGGCAGCACTGACTCGATGGACGTGAGTCTGAGTGAACTCCAGGAGTTGGTGATGGACAGGGAGGCCTGGCGTGCTGCGATTCATGGGGTCGCAGAGAGTCGGACACGACTGAGTGACTGATCTGATCTGATCTGATCTGATCACTTTACAGCTTTCAATGGATTTTCATATTTATTATCTTCTTTAATTCAAAATAATATAAGGATACTGTAAGTGCCAAATGAGAGATTCACACAGTGGTTGCCACAGCAGTTGAGATAACAATATGCCAATTAAGGTTAGTTTGAATTGAGAAAACTTCCCAGTGATCATCTGTCCTCTTTGGTTAGATCTTCAGATTAGTTAGGATGTAAATAAGTGGGGAGAAAAAGAAAGGCAGTTCCCAGATATAGGAACAGGGTGGGCAAAAATTTAACAATGGCAATAGCAATGTATACTGTGTAATAGAAAAGCAACAGCCAGAAAAAAGGTGTGGGAATAAAGCTGCTCCCCAGCCCTGAGCATACCTCTGTGTACTTGGAGAGGCACTGCGGTTCCAGAGCCATACCTATTAAGATATATTCCCTGCAAGATCCTCTTAGCTGTGTTTCCTTAGCAATGCTGTGGTCAGTAAACAACTTTTAGGGGCTGAATTCATCTTCTATTTGAGGGTGTTTTTTTTTTTTTTTTTCTCACACTCAAGGATAGTATATTTCCATTGTTAGAAGAGGTCACAGAGAGGACATGATCACTGGTTGACCCTTGAACTGGATGCAGGGCAATAGGAAGCTCCTCATCCCCCCTACCCCCACCCTTGAAATGTACACTCTACTCATAGTTCCCACAGTGGGAGCTGTGTTCAAGGATGCAACATTGAGAGAGAAACGTGTTGAGACCACAGTGGGTGGCGTATTAATACATGATTGAACCCATTAAGATCTCTCTATAATACTTAAGATTCTGGCAGGTGGGTCAGGATCTACTCTTCTTGAGGCACCAAGACAAGCCTCCAGTGTAAGCTCTCTTCATCTCTGCACCACCACCTACCAACCTGGAGTGGCTACCTCTTTCTCGGGTCTCTCCTTGCCCTCCATGTACAGGGGCCAGTTTCAAATTTCACCAAGGAAATCCTAAGGTAGACAATAAACAGCTATTAATAAAATTTTCTTCATGTTCGTTGTTCTTTCAGTAAATTATAATGGGTAGGGAAGCTGCCCACAGCTTTGTGCTTGAATTTTTTCATACGGGAAATGTTGGCAAGGATTTCTCATGACTTGGAATGATAGGGAGTCCTTGTCTTCCTAGTGTGGTATCTTTTCCAACCCTCTCCATCTTCTCTAGTCCCAGGGCTTTCTTTCCAGGCCTCTTGACTCCTTGCTCAGATCTCTCCAGTCATTCGTGGGAGGGTGGGGTTAGGGTAAAGAACTGTGAGAAAATGCACATCCCGACTGATGACCAACAGGTAGCTCTCTGGGCCAGATGTCTCCAGCTTCCCAGAGAATTCATCTCCTAAAAGTAGTTAGGATTTTTGGTAAGTAATTTATCCAACAGGATCAAATCATTTATGCTGGATCACTGACTGCCAATATTTGTACAGGACATGAGGCATGGGAGTCTACTTACAGTTGTTTTTCAATATTAAAACTAGTCATGCTCTCATTTCCTCCTGCAAGAGCATCAAAATCACAACTAGCTGTTGAATGACCATTGACAGGAAGACACTGAAATCTACCCAAAAAAGATACCCCATGTCCAAAGACAGAGAAGCCACAGCGAGATGATAGGAGGGGCACAATCACAATAAAATTAAACCTCATACCTGCTGGGTGGGCAACCCACAAACTGGAGAACAATAATACCAAAGAAGCTCTCCCACCGTTACAAAGGTTCTAGGTCCCTGTCAGGCTTTCCAGCCTGGGGATCTGGTAAAGGGACTTAGCATCCCTAGGGAATCTGACTTTGAAGGCCAATAGGGTTTGCTTACAGGACTTCCACAGGACTGGGAGAAACAGACTTTATTCTTGGAGGGCACAAGAAAATCTTGTGCTCACCAAGAACCAGAGCAAAGGAGCAGTGACCCCACTGGAGATTGAACTAGACCTATCTTCTAGTGTTGGATGATCTTCTTTGGAGGTGTGGGTCAGCAGTATCTCATTGCAGAGATAGGGGCACTGGTAGCAGCAGTCCTGGAAGGTGCCCTTTGGCATAAGTCCTGTTGGAGATTGCCACTAAATTCTACCATATACCCCAGGGTAGACCCCAGGGCTGGGTTGTATCAGGCCAAACAAATAGCAGGAAGGGAGCACAGCTCCACCCATCAGCAGATAATTGGATTAAAGTTTTACTGATCATGGTCCTGCCCACCAGAGCAAGATCCAGATTTTCCCACCCCCAGTCCCTTCCATCAGGAAGCTTACACAAACTCTTAGCCTCATGCATCAGAGGGCAGAGAGAGGCAAGTTCAGCTTAGCTCAGTTCAGTCCCTCAGTTGTGTCTGACTCTTTGCCACCCAAGGACTGCAACACACCAGGCCTCCCTGTCTATCACCAACTCCCAGAGTTTACTCAAACTCATGTCCATTGAGTTGGTGATACATTCCAATCATCTCATCTTCTGTCATCCCCTTCTCCTCCTGCCTTCAATCTTTCCCAACATCAGGGTCTTTTCAAAAGAGTCAGCTCTTCACATCAGGTGGCCAAAATATTGAAGTTTCAGCTTCAACATAAGTCCTTCCAATGAACACTCAGGACTGATTTCCTTTGGAATGGACTGGTTGGACCTCCTTGCAGTCCGAGGGACTCTCAAGAGTCTTCTCCAATACCACAGTTCAAAAGCATCAATTCTTCTGTGCTTAGCTTTCTTTATAGTTCAACTCTCACATCCATACATGACTACTGGAAAAAACATAGCGTTGACTAGATGGACGTTTGTTGACAAAGTAAAGTCTCTGCTTTCTGATATGCTATCTAGGTTGGTCATAACTTTCCTTCCAAGGAGTAAGCATATTTTAATTTCATGGCTGCAGTCACCATCTGCAGTGATTTTGGAACCCCCTAAAAATAAAAGTCAGCCACTGTTTCCCCATCAATTTGCCATGACGTGATGGGACCAGATGCCATGATCTTAGTTTTCTGAATGTTGAGCTTTAAGCCAACTTTTTCACTCTCCTCTTTCACTTTCATCAAGAGGTTCTTTAGTTCTTCACTTTTTGCCATAAGGGTGGTGTCATCTGCATATCTGAGGTTATTGATATTTCTCCCGGAATTCTTGATTCCAGCTTGTGCTTTCTCCAGCCCATCATTTCTCATGATGTTCTCTGCATATAAGTTAAATAAGCAGGGTGACAATATACAGCTTTTACATACTCTATTCCTATTTGGAACAAGTATGTTGTTTTATGTTCAGTTCTAACTGTTGCTTCCTGACCTGCATACAGGTGGAATTCCCATATATTTCAGAATTTTCCACAGATTATTATGATTCACAAAGTCAAAGGTTTTGTCATAGTCAATAAAGCAGAAACAGATGTTTTTCTGGAACTCCCTTGCTTTTTCAATGATCCAGCGAATGTTGGCAATTTGATCTCTGGTTCCTTTGCCTTTTCTAAAACCAGCTTGAACATCTGGAAGTTCATGGTTCACGTATTGATGAAGCCTGGCTTGAAGACTTTTGAGCATTACTTTACTAGTGTGTGAGATGAATGCAATTGTGCGGTAGTTTGAGCATTCTTTGGCATTGCCTTTCTTTGGGATTAGAATGAAAACTGACCTTTTCCAGTCCTGTGGCCACTGCTGAGTTTTCCAAATTTGCTGGCATATTGAGGGAAGCACTTTCACAGCATCATCTTTCAGGATTTGGAATAGCTCAACTGGAATTCCATCACCTCTGCTAGCTTTGTTCATAGTGATGCTTTCTAAGACCCACCTGACTTCACATTCCAGGATGTCTGGCTCTAGGTGAGTGATCACACCATTGTGATTATCTGGGTCGTGAAGATCTTTTTTGTATAGTTCTTCCATATCTGAGGTTATTGATATTTCTTGGGGCAATCTTGATTCCCTCTTGTGCTTCATCCAGCCCAACATTTCTCATGATGTACTCTGCATATAAGCAGGGTGACAATATGCAGCCTTGACGTAGTCCTTTCACAATTTGGAACCTGTATGTTGTTTCATGTCCAGTTCTAACAGTTGCTTCCGGACCTGCATACAAATTTCTCAAGAGGCAGGTCAGGTCATCTGATATTCCCATCTCTTTAAAAATTTTCTACAGTTTGTTGTGCCCTCCTGATGGGCACAAACAGAACATTGTGCACACCAGAATCCAGGAGAAAGGAGCAGTGACCCTACAAGAGATTGACCCAGACTTGCCTGTGAGTGTCCAGCAGTCTCTGGTGGAGGGGTGGGTTGGCGGTGGCCTGCTGCAGGGTTGGGAGCACTGAATGTAGCAGTACATGCATGGGACCTTTTGAAGGAAGTCCCAGTTATCTTTATTACCTCCACCATACTTTGTTCCCAGGTTAATAACAGGGAGGGAATATAGCTCCACCCGTCAACAGAAAATTGGATTAAAGATTTACTGAGCATGGCCCTGCATATCAGAACAAGACCCAGTTTCCCCTTTGTCAGTCTCTCCCATCAGGAAGCTTCCATAAACCTCTTATCCTTCTCCATCAGAGGGCAGACAGACTGAAAACCACAATTACAGAAAATGAACCAATCTGGTCACATGGACCATAGCCTTGTCTAACTCAACAAAACTATGAGCCATGCTGTGTGGGGCCACCCAAGATGGATGTGTCATGGTGGAGAGTTCTGACAAAACAAGGTCCACTGGTGAAAATTGAAGTTGCTTAGCCATGTCTGACTCTTTGCAACCCCATGGACTGTAGTCTAACAGGGTCCTCAGTCCATGGAATTTTCCAAGCAAGAGTACTGGAGTGGGTTGTCATTTCCTTCTCCAGGGGATCTTCCAGATCCAGAGATCGAACTCAGGTCTCCTGCATTGCAGGCAGACGCTTTACCATCTGAGTCTGGAGAAGGGAATGGCAAACCACTTCAGCATTCTTGCCTTGAGATCCCATGAACAGTATGAAAAGACAGAGGCAAGAAGAACCACAATCCTGCTAGAATGAAAACCACATCACAGAAAGTTAATCAGAATGAAAAAGCAGAAGGTGATATCCTAGATGAAGGGACAAGATAAAACCCTAGAAAAACAACTACATAAAGTGGAGATAGGCAACCTTCCAGAAAAAGAATTCAGAATAGTTATAGTGAAGATGATCCAGGATCTCTGTAAAAGAATGGAGAAGATGCAAGAAATGTTTACCAAAATCTAGAAGAAATAAAGAACAAACAAGCAGAGATGAACCATGCACTAGAAGGAATAAAAAACAGATTAACTGAAGCAGAAGAATGGATAAGCGACCTGGAATGGTGAAAATCACTGCCACAGAACACAATATAGAAAAAAAAAAAAAAAAGAGTAAAGCTTAAGAGACCACTGGGCCAACACTAAGCACACCAACATTCTCATTATAGGGGCCACAGAAGGAGAAGAGAGAGAGAAAGGACCTCCCAAAATACTTCAAGAGATAATAGTTGAAAACTTCCCAAACATGGGGAAGGAAACAGTCAACCAAGTCCAGGAAGTGCAGAGTCCCAGGCAGGATAAACCCAAGGAAGAACACATCAAGACACATAGTGATCAAATGGGCAAAAATTAAAGACAAAAATAAAATATTAAAAGCAACAAGGGAAAAACAACAAATAACATACAAGGGAACTCCTGTGAGGCTACTCAGCTGATTTCTCAACAGAAATTCTACAAGCCAGAAGGGAATGGTATGGTATATTTAAAATGATGAAAGAGAAGAACCTACAACCAAGGGCATTCTACCCATCCATATGTTCAGATTTGATGGAGAAATCAAAATCTTTCCAGACAAGCAAAAGTTAAGAGAATTTGGCACCACCAAATCAGCTTTACAATAAGTATTAAAGAAACTTCTCTAGGCAGGAAACACAAGAGAAGGAAAAGACCAACACAAAATAAACCCAAAACAATTAAGAAAACTGTAACAGGATCATACATATTGATAATTACATTAAATGTAAATGGCTTAAATGCACCAACCAAAAGACATAGACTGGCTAGGTGGATAAAACCATGTGAATGTATGCACTTCCACTTACCACATCACTCAGATTAAAAACATTGTATGTAATTATTTTATATTGTTAGGTTGATCATATTTCCATTATGGCTTGCAACTGTAATTATCTTTTATTTTTTTTTCTGGTTATTGGTTATGAAAACTGACAAACATCTTTTTCTATTGTGATTATGTAAATGTTATTTGCTTAATTCCATTATATTATGATTGGTCAACAGAAAATAATAGAATTCTTTATCACTAAAACTATCAGTTAATAGAAAAATCTGTAATCAATTTTTAAAATCCAGATGCATATCTATCAGACTTATCTTGAAATTTTTTGAAAAACACAAATGCCCAGGTATTGCTTTTTTCCTCCAAACTTCAGATGTGTTTCTCATGAGTATCTGTGTTTAAAAACAACTGGACTGCTTGATTATGTTTTACCTTTATCTAGTTTGTTTCACTTTTTCTATTTCATATTTGATGCTCCCATTTCACTTAGTTTATGTTTTCCAATTTCTCCACCTCTTCTTTATTGTTTTTTCTCAAGCCTTTATAAAGCACAGTAGAAAAGCTTTGTACACACATATGTATATAAATAGTGTGTAAAATAAAATATATATTTTAGAAAACATAAATTTTTGCTTAAAAAATTATGGCATTTGATTTCACTTGTTTTATAATAAGAATAGAATGCTAGATTTCTAATTTATATTCACTCAAAGCTTTGACATAGTTTCATATGTTTTGGCATCTAATGTTACTGCTAAAAGACTAGAACGTTTATTATCTTAGTGCTTAAAAAATAAATTTGAATGAGGTTTGAAACTTCTAATCCAATTTTGAGAATAGAAAGAAATCTATGTTGTAAAAAAAAAAAAAGAAAAATGGAAGTTATTAACAATGTGTGATACAGCATTTTTAACTAAAGCACAGATTTTATTCAAATTTCTCAAAATTTTATGCTTGTGTCCATTATTTGTTTTCATACCTTATTCAAGATTCCACATTGTATTTAGTTTCACTGAGTGACTTCAGCTACATGAAATAAATTCTAATAAATTATCTTTTCATTTTTATTTTGTTATAGATATTTTCTAGTTTTCCTTGTTATGACTTCTTAGATATACTCATCACTGAAAAGTAGACATTTAATTTCCAAATATATGGGGTTTTAAAGTGTCGGACACGACTGAGCGACTGAACTGAACTGACTGAAAGTTCCTTTGATACTAAATTTTCATTTTGATATTAAGTTCTCATTTAAATGCTATCTTCTCTGCAATTACTCTCTGTGTTTTTTTCAATGTGTTTCTCATCTGAAACATGTGTTTATTGAGGCTTTCAATAGCTAAGTCAAAAATCTCTCTTGGTAAATGTCATACTACACTTGAAAATATGTGGGTTATTCTCAAGTATCTTTTAATACTGATTTCTAACATAATTCCACAATGATAAGAGAACCACATCAGTTATTTCAGTACCTTTAGACCATGACATTTTCCACCTTGTTTTGTTTTTTACATCCCTGGATATGTTCCAATGTCTCCTAGTCTATGGGAACTTGAATAGAATTTGTAACCTATGCTGTATGAAAATTATATAAACCATAATTATATTTAATTGGCTAAATAAGAAAGAAATTTAAGCAAGTAAATGGTGAAAGATTTCTTGTTGATATTTTAGCATGCACAGTAATTTCTATTCAAAATATTTTCTTTTTTGGTATGTGATTTCTTCTTTGATCTGTGGGCTCAGAAATGTGTTGCTAACTGCCCCAAAACTGGGCAGTTTGGCAGACTTTTTATTGATTTCTAGGTAAATGCTGTTGTCATCAGAGACCACATTTTGTGCAATCTCAATTACTGGGAAGTTATTGAGATTTTTATGGACCCAAATACGGCCTGTTTTGTTGTGCATTCTGTGAGCATTTGTTTGGTGATGTTTTAATGTCAATTTAAGCCAAAGCATAAAAAGTGAGAAAAAAAATTAGTGGTAAGGAAAACAGAAGAGAGGACACACATGATTACAATGGGGTAAACAACGTGAGAGAGCTGCTGTCTTACATCGCAGGAATGAGGGAAGTGGATACTAAGTAGGATTATTTCTTGACTGTCTAAAAATTAGTACAGGTACCTTTGGCAACAGTTTGCCTGTCTGCCTTTCACACCTTACCCACCTGTGCTTTTGTGTCTTCTTATTGCTTCTCAAAGTCCTCTGCGCCTACACTGCTCTATCATATGGAGGGCAGCAGAGATGAGACTGCAAGAAGGTGGGATGGATGGTCATTATAGATGAAGCTCTTGTCATGTCTTTTATCCACCTGTTACTAGACATGAGAAGTGTGCATACATCATAACATATTAGAGACCTTCTGTATTAGGTGTCCCTCCACCCTAATATTACAGATTAGGTAATGCACATAAAAAAGCAGGTGCCTTTTCAAGCTCACAGAGTGTGCCATCTGTGGGACCAGGGCTAACACATGGCTTCCTGTCTACTTATAATTCATATCCCTTTATGCTGTACCCCAGTGATTCATGAAATAGAGAGGCAGTGGGCTCTGTTCATGGTTTTTTACTCAGGGGACAGATTGTTTCCTCCCTCTAGAACTTCATCCCCCAGCCTCTACCTAGAAGATTCCTCTTCATCCCCTACAACTAAGGTAAAACATGACTTCTACATGGGAAGTCCTCCCTTAGTTCCAGATTGCCTGCCATACTGTTCAATAAAGCTCTGCCCTTCTTCAATACTCACTGTACTTTCAATTACTTGCTCACTGTCCATCCACCTTGTCCAACCATGAGCTTCATGAGGGCCCAGGGCCTGACTCATAGTTTTTCAATGGATATGTGTTGGTTGAATGAATGAATATGTACTGAGCACTGAGGTAGGCCTGTGTGTTTCACTTTCACAGAGGCACATGCACATGATGTACAGCTTATTGTCATTATTCAGGTTTTTGCTGTTGTTGTGGCTTTGTTGTTACAGCAACTCTGACTAACTAAAGAACAAGTAAATTTGGTGGAAATCTATTGCTAACTCACAGAGAAAGTTGAGAACTCAGAATTTGATGGGAAGTGAGACAACTCCAAGGAGCAGGAATACTAATGACTGGAACAGCTCATAGCAGGGAGAGCTAGGCCAGTGACCACAGCCATTATCAGGAAATTCCTACTCTTAAAGTCTCTGTCACTGTGAAAAAGTTGCATGTGTTAGGGAAGGAGCACCCAATTAGCACAGTCTGCTCCTTGGCCCACTGGGAAAGTGTACATTTTGCAAAAGAAGATTCTATTACGGAAGAGGAATGAATAAAGGGTGACAAGATAGAAAAACAAAATAAGACACATGCCCACTCCATACATACCTTGATGAACTGCCCCAAGTCTGTCCATGATTTTACAGAGGGTGTACCATGCCTCCCAGCACCTGAGTACGTCTCAGACAAGGTGCGGTTTTGTCAAGAGTCTGCCTTCCCCGGGTGTGTGAGATCTTATAGCCTGACAGATAAGTTGGGACAATAAATGTGTGCCTAGTGAATGAAAGCATGGATTATAGGTAGATGAAGTGCAGTCATCAGAGACAGCTCTCAGAGGAGAATCAGAGCCAGAGATGTCAGATGTATATTCAGTCCTCAAATATTTCCCACAACAGCTTTGTAAAACAGGTAAGAAAGTTATATTTCTTATCTTATTGATGAAGAAATTAGACAGAGATTAAATGATTAGTTCTGGGTCATACAACCAATTATTTGAAAAACTGGGATCAGAATATAGGTCTCCAGTGCCCTACTCCAATGGTCGAGACAGTGGCTGAGTGATTTTTTTAAAAAATTTTAATTCAAATGTTTTTTAATGGATGATAAGCCAAAAATGAATATGGGATTTTATAAGGGAACCAAAGAAACCTGAGAACACATGAAAATCATAAACAGTATGGAAATGAAATGACTGAGATATATCATGTTTGTGGGTATATGGGGTGTGAAAATGGGAGCAGAGAGCGGCTGTGTGTTTAAAGTGGAACATTTTTGCAGAGATACTCTTGGTAACAGGACTATGAGAGGGAGTAAAGATAGAACACTGGGGAGACTTCTGAAAGTTCCATCCTATTGCTCTAGTTTTGGAGCATTAAGGTTTTTGGGTTGTTGTTGAAGTGGTGTAAAGCTCAACATTCAGAAAATGAAGATCATGGCATCTGGTCCCATCACTTCATGGGAAATAGATGGGGAAACTGTGGAAACAGTGGCAGACTTTATCTTTTTGGGCTCCAAAATCACTGCAGATGGTGACTGCAGCCATGAAATTAAAAGACGCTTACTCCTTGGAGGGAGTTATGACCAACCTAGATAGCATATTGAAAAGCAGAGACATTACTTTGCCAACAAAGGTCCGTTTAGTCATGCTATGCTATGCTATGCTAAGTTACTTCAGTCATGTCTGATTCTGTGTGACCCCATAGACGGCAGCCCACCAGGCTCCCCCATCCCTGGGATTCTCCAGGCAAGAACACTGGAGTGGGTTGCCATTTCCTTCTCCAATGCATGAAAGTGAAAAGTGAAAGTGAAGCCGCTCAGTCGTGTCCAACTCTTAGCGACCCCATGGACTGCAGCCCATCAGGCTCCTCTGTCCATGAGATTTTCCAGGCAAGAGTACTGGAGTGGGGTGCCATTGCCTTCTCTACCGTTTAGTCAAGGCTATGGTTTTTCCAGTGGTCATATATGGATATGAGAGTTGGACTGTGAAGAAAGCTGAGCACTGAAGAATTGATGCTTTTGAACTGTGGTGTTGGAGAAGACTCTTGAGAGTCCCTTGGACTGCAAGGAGATCCAACCAGTCCATTCTGAAGGAGATCAGCCTTGGGGTTTCTTTGGAAGGAATGATGCTAAAGCTGAAACTCCAGTACTTTGACCACCTCATGCGAAGAGTTGACTCATTGGAAAAGATTCTGATGCTGGGAGGAATTGGGGGCAGGAGGAAAAAGGGACGACAAAGGATGAGATGGCTGGATGGCATCATCGACTCAATGGATGTGAGTTTGAGTGAACTCTGGGAGATGGTGATGGACAGAGAGGCCTGGCGTGCTGTGATTCATGAGGTTGCAAAGAGTCGGACACGACTGAGCGACTGAACTGAACTGAACTGAAGGAATTACTATTGAAATGCATACTTTTGCTGTTTATATTACACAACATGTCCCCCAGTAACAGCAGCAGCAACAATAACAGGAACCCAATGACAGTTATTAAAAAGGAAACTTTGGGTTCTTGGATAAACAATTCATGGAAACAGGGAATGTGTGTTTACTAAATGCACATTCAAGATATTTTAGACTGAATAATCATGTGGTGCACACTTCTTTTGCTGTGGGATGAAAAGTTATTTACAAGATACTTGCAAATACCCTGAATATGGATACAAGACCTTGATAGAGGACCAGGAAAGTTTCTATGTGTCCCCACATCATAGTTTGGGGTCCACTGACTCTCCTGAATCAGGAAAAATGTGGGACATCATTCTTGTTGTCCATGCGGGTGGGCTACCTTATCCTTTTTTGTTGTTTAGACAGTATCTACTGTTGTGGGGGATAATGCTACATAGAACCTTGTCAACTCCCAACTTTGCAGGTGAAACAGAACAGAAAACATTCTACTTCATTTTTTTTTTTTTTTCCAGACAACTCTATCTCAACTCCCCATTCTGGGTCCAGCTTGTCATCTTTAAGCATTATTTAAAAATTTAGATTCTTAGGATTAATCTTGTGAAGATTAATCTAAGGTGGAGAAGAATATAGAGTGTGTAGAGCAGTGACATGGTTGCTCTTTCCTAATTTCCACATGAAACTCCAACATCAATATTTATTTTGGTAAATTAACTTCTGCAGATAAGAGAGAAAGGAGAAGAGCTCAGGAAAAAGTTAGGTCAATGCCTGTTGCAAGCCCTAATTCTCAAAGGTGGGAGAAAACAATAAACAAGGTATTCAAGAAATTAAAAATAAAGCTACCCTATGACCCGGCAATCCCACAATCATGCTTCTAGGTATTTATCCAGAGGAAATGAAATCTGGACCCTGGAGAGACATCTGCACCCCCACGTTCACTGCAGCATTATTTACAATAGCCAAGATGTGGAAACAATCTAAGTGTCCATGGATGGATGAATGGACAAGTTCAGTTCAGTTCAGTCGCTCAGTCATGTCCAACTGTTTGCAACCCCATGAACCACAGCATGCCAGGCCTCCCTGTCCATTACCTATTCCTGGAGCCCACCCAAACCCATGTCCATTGTGTCGGTGATGCCATCCAACCATCTCATCCTCTGTCATTCCCAAATGGACAAAGAAGATGTGAAATATCTACATTTGTAATATAGATGTATACATTAAATATATACATGTATATTATATGTGGTGTATAATACACATACAATAAATTCCTTTGTGACAAAGATGAATCTGGAAAGAATTATGCTCAGTAAAATAAGCCAAACACAGAAAGACAAACACGATATCTTCTTACTTATATGTGGATTCTAAAAGTCAGATTCATAAAAATAGGAAGTAGGATAGTAGCTGCTAGGGGCTGAGTGGTGGAGTCAATGTAGGTCAAAAGATACCAAGTTTCAGTTATGTGGGACAAATAAGTTCTGGAGATTAAAGTACTGCATGGTGACTATAGTTAATAATACTATCTTGTTTACTTGAAATTTGCTAGGACAAATGTATTCTTACCACACAAAAAAAGTATGTGAGATGATAGATGTGTTAATTAGTTTAATTGTGATACTCATTTAACAATGTATACATACATCAAAACATCAGGTTAAATATTTTGATTGTGAAAATACATTTTCATTTGTCAAGTATACCTCAATAAAGCTAGACAAATGTATGGGAGCAAGCAGGTTCTCAGTGAAGATATTCCTGGAAGCAGGAAGGTCAAGGAGAAGACAAGGAAGAATGAAAGCCGGAGGCAAATGGGGATCTCAGTATGAGGTGGGCATGACCGGTAGGCAAGAGCCCTTGATGGAAATGGGATGCCAAAGTATCCTTCATCTAGAACAGAAAAAGGAAATTATCGAACTCCAGTCCTATTGGATCCTTGAGAAGCTCACTTACAGAACTTAAACCATTCATAGGAGCTGGGAGAATGGAGGGGAGGCAGAGAGAAAAAGAGACCGAAAGAATTTCAGGATTCATTGTCAACAGCTTTTTGATAATGACAACTGTGGTTCTATTTAGAGGTTCAGTTTTTAAAAAAGTGCTCCATTATTGGGCAGTTTGGAAGTTTGGCAACTAGTGTAAAGAAGGAAAAGAATAAACATTTAAAACTGGTGAGTTTTAACTTCATCTCCAACTTCTTTAAGTCCCCTTCTCTTAATTTTTCTGAGGCAGACAAAGAGGAGAGTCATATATCCTCTAAAATTCTTGCAGACTGTAGGGGTAAAGAGAAAGGGATTCCTGAGATGTATGTTGTGCCTTTCTATAGAGAGCAAAAATTACCATTCAGCCTCCCTGTTACAAGTCCCATTTTGGTCTTTTTTTAATTGCCGGTGAAAAAGTAATGAAGAGCAATTCTAATTTAGCCACAAAATCCCTACAAATGATAAAAAAGGCCGAGCTGACAGGTGTGCTGAAAATGGTCATGTCTTTCCTCTCACTGTGAGTCTAACTGGAGCTAATAATGGTCTAGAGTCAGCCTTTGAACTGCTTGTGGTGTCTGTCATCCAGAGAGTTCAAAGCCTTGACAAACAATAAAAAATTAGGTCTCACAAAAGCCCTGAAGCAGGAACAGGAGAATTACAGTGCACCCATTTTACAGTTGAATAATGGATCACCAAGGGCCCAGAGCTGGTCTTGGAAAAAGTCTTCTCTGAGGCCTCTGTCCACGACTGCTTCCTCCCACTTTGGGGGCTTATCAACCTCCCACACACTCTACACACACTCCTGGGAGAAGTTATCCTCCCTACCATCATCTTTATCCCGAGTCCAATCCTCTTTACCATGGATTTAAGCGTCTTTCCTCCATCTTTAAATTTCTATTTCTGACCATTGTCTCTTTTGTTTGCTTGTGTATTAAATGTCTTTGCTGCTTTGTGAGAATTATGGCATCTCTCATGTACTCTGCACTTCACAAATTAGTGTATGCTTCTACTCCATTTGAAAAAGTTAATGAGTAAGTGTTTCTAGTTATCTCCTATGTAGGCAGCAGTGATCCGGGCAGTGCAAGAGTTACAGAAAGAGCACAAAATGTAGATCTTTCATTGGAGAAGTTGCAGGATGAGACCGACACCCAGGGTACAGCAAGGAAATAGGCCCGGCACCTAAGCCTTCATTGGGTGTCATCCAAGTAGTAGGGACACAGGAATTCAGAAGAAGTAGGAGGAGTAAGACAGGATTCTTGGAGGAGCTTGGATTTGTTGAAAGCTTTGAAGACAAGTAGTAGAAAATTTGGGAGAGGCATTCCAGGTCTAGGGCCAAAATATGCCCTAGGGTGAGGGCAAGTTGAGTTGTTAGTGGACAATCAAAGGTGGATAAAATTAGAGTGCACATACTAGCTCCTCAAGAAAATGTGGTGTTTGGCTGACACATGGAGTAGCAGGTACTGAGCTCAGCGCAGCCTTTTTTTACAGTGGTTGTAAACTCTATCTAGTAACCTGCCAAGGAGAGTTTTGACTGTCAGGAAAACTAAAGGTAACTTTTCTTAATGAAGTTCTTTATTCTCATTTTATTTTAACTTCACTCTTATGTTGGGAAACTTGAAGGTCCTTTCATGTGTCTGGAGGCAGAGACAGGACTCTGCTGTATATCAGTAAATATAAAGCAGTGGGCCAGGGTTCATGTGTAAAAAGAATGTTCCCTGTCGGGTTTTTGTTCAGTGTTCTTTTTAAGGAGGAGGTGACATAAAAGCTGGGCTTGGTTATATAGGTTGATGGAACAGGACATGGGTCCTGGGAGGAATGGGATAAGCTATGCAATGTGGCAGTAGGAGGTGGTTATACACAGGAATATGTAGCACTTGGCAATTTTCAGAATCTTTTTATCTACACTATTTCATTTGGTATTTCTGACTTCTTAAGAAGTAGGCATGACAGATTTTATTACCCCATTTTACAGATGAGGAATGTGAGAGATAGTGTTTAGTTTATTCTTACAGATAATGTAACTGTCAGGCAGCAATTTAGGTGCTGAATCTGAGTCCTTGGCTAGGGAGCTGTGTCCGGTATCAGGCAGGAAGAAGCAGTGGAAAGACCTGGATGAGTCAGGCATCAGGAGATGGTGTTTCTCTTCCTGACTCTGGGAGGGGAGGAACAGCCAAGAATCCAGGAGGCCAAACTGGTCTATGCTCTGTCGAATGGGTCTCTGACTGAGCTAGTATTTTAACATTTCCCTGCTAGACAGGGAACTTTGCGCGGGGCAACACACACTGTAGGAGTTCCATAAGTGGTTGTCAGTGGTGTGGATACAGCCCAACTGGCTCACAACAGGCCCACCATACCTAATTGCCTCAGAAAGGACTGCGAAGAGACTGAAAATAAAATTCTCATCAATAATAGAATCTGTTGTTTTTTCTTCTCTGCCCAGGGAGACTTTGGTTCCTCAGTTGCATTTCCAGTATTTTAAGATGAGAATAATTTTCACAGTGGCAGGTGCAGCTGGTGAGATGCTGTTTTAATATGAAGGAAAATGCTAGAATAGAATTTAAGAATATTAAGAAGGGATTTGGTTTCTGACAGAAATATTAGCTGTAAAGGCCGGTATGAAGATTTTAGAGAAATTTAATTAAAATTTAATCTTCTTTCTAATTAAAGTTTCCTTTAATTAAACAAAATTAAATTTGCTTTAATTGGAGGAATTTAAAGGGTATTACCTTTTGAGTGTCAATCATTTGGAAAGAAAAAAATTATGCTGCTTTTTCTAGTTTAAAAAGGGATTGGTATCAAATTTCCAGAAAAGTAATAAAAATACTATATTTAAATAGAAATCAGTACTCCTTGCTGTTTGGCTTCTCATTCTCCTAGTTCAGAAATATTTGGCTTCAACTGTGGTTTCCTTCTGTGTGTAGGACCTCTGGAGAGGGTTGGGTTTAGACCATCAGGAGTCTTCATATAAGAGGCTTGCATCTTTTTCTCCACTATTCAAGATCCCTGAGGAGCTGTCTCCCTTCTGACTGGATTGTTCTAAGCCTCCTTATGCCTATTTTGAAGAACCTTGCTAATAGGGAGAATGGCATTGAAACATGTATAATATCATATATGAAACGAGTCGCCAGTCCAGGTTCGATGCACGATACTGGATGCTTGGGGCTGGTGCACTGGGACGACCCGGAGGGATGGTACGGGGAGGGAGGAGGGTGGAGGGTTCAGGATGGGGAACACGCGTGTATGCCTGTGGCGGATTCACGTTGATATATGGCAAAACCAATACAATATTGTAAAGTTAAAAAATAAAATAAAATTAAAAAAAAAAAGAAAAATCCAGAGAAATGGTTGTCTCCTGTCTTTCTCTGTAGCTCCAAGCCCATTCATGTCCATTCCTTTCTCAAAGTCTTTTCATTTTTTAAAATAATATATTTATTTTAATTGGAGGATAATTACTTTACAATATTGTGATGCTTTCCCATGTAATATATTCAAGCTCTTTCAAGTCACAGATATCATCACCTCCAAAAACTGAGGCTTAAACAGAGTTAATTCCTTCTGGGATGGCTTATACTGAATGACTTCACTGTTTCCAATGGCAGCATCTCTAAAAGTGGTGCTTCATTATCTCTTTACATCCTCATCTGTTACCAAATCCTTTATGTTAGCCAACACAGTGATAACTTTAGTTTAGTTCTTTATCTCATCCCTAGATGGATGTGGACAACAATTTCTAACAGGTTCTATCTGCTCCCTAGTCTCCCTCTGATCTATTCTGCCTGCTATTGCCAAACCATTGGTCTGAAAATACTGCTCTGTGACTCTCAAATAATCTCCAAAATTGTAACCCTGGCATTTGAGGGACTGCAAGATCAAACCAGTCAATCCTAAAGGAAATCAATCCTGAACATTCATTAGAAGGACTGATGCTAAAGCTGAAACTCCAATACTTTGGCCACCTAATGCGAAGAACTGACTCCTTGGAAAAGACTCTGATGCTGGAAAAGATTGAAGGCAGGAGGAGAAAAGGATGACAGAGGATAAGATGGTTGGATGGCATCATCGACTTGATGGACATGTGCAAGCTCCAGGTACTGGTGATGGACAGGGAAGCCTGGCGTGCTGCAGTCCATGGGGTCACAAAGAATCAGACACGACTGAGCAACTGAACTGAACAGAACTGAATGGTGGGTTTAAGATCACTTTTTCCACGTTCATCTCCTTCAACTTGACTTGGCTAACAGACTTACTCTTGCTCTCGCCATACTACTCAAACATGCTCCTTAAACACACTAAACTTCTTGACTTCCATGCTTTGCCTGCACAAGTCGTTTCAGCTTAGAATATACTCCCTTCCTTCAAGATTCTAGTGAATTCCAAGAAATTCCAATGAAATAACAAGTCATCTAAAACCAGCCCCTTATCAATCTGCCCTGGAGTGATGGCTCATTCCTCTGTAGGCCTGCAATGTTTATTCTGTGTATGAACATTCAAATCCTTTATTCACATGTAGTCTGTATTTGACAATTTCTGAAAGTTGGAAAGTGTTATCTTCTCTGGTGATCTTCTATTTGATCACCAGTGCCAGTTGTGATGTTTGTGACAGAAGTTTTATTATTCATTTTCATATCCGACCAATATGAGGCTCTGAAGTGTTTGGGCTTCATCACGACCTTGTAGCTAGTGACAATAGGTTGAGGATTAGAAGCCAGTTTCTCTCCTGGCTTATTTATATAAGCCAGGTTTATATAAAAAGGTTTACTTTACATTTTTCTCCAACTGTCAGGTTTACTGCAAAACTGATTTTTTCCTGTTTGTTCAAAATAGTTTAAACAAAAATCTTTTAAGAACTCAGATTTGGAAACTACTAGGACTTGTTGAGCTAGTTATAAAGGTAAGTGTTTGCTATTTTATTCAAAGTAAGACACAAATAAAGACCACAAAGGAGGATAAATGACCAACTGCCTATTGACTTGTCATCACTAATGTACAGATACACTCCCAAGGGTGAGCATCTTAGTTTTCTTTATTATTTCTCCCCTTTCTCTCTCCCTTATTTCTTCCTTCCTTCTTTTGAAAGAACTAGGGTAATTGCAGTAAAGACAAAGAGTACTGCAGGAAAAAGAATGCTGTGGTTAAGGCAATAGATAAAAATGGACTAGGATTTTAGGATATAAGATTAGAATTCAGAGCTGATGCTTATATTTACCTTTGGATATTTTGAGCCAATAAGACTTGGTGTAGCTGTGAGGCATAGAGCAGGGTAGCCAGAGCACAGGTGCTGAGGTAGAGGCTCCACTGAAATCTAGACAGGTGTATGGTGCCAGGTCCATGGAGTAGTTATCTGAGGGAGGAATCAGAGAATAGCATTGAAACATGTATATTACCATATGTGAAATAGATCACCAGTCCAGGTACAATGCATGAGACAGGGCGCTCAGGGCCAGTGCTCTGGGATGACCCTGAGGGATGGGATGGGGAGGGAGGTGGGAGGGGAGTTTGGGATGGGGGACACATGTACACCCATGGCTGATTCATGTGAATGTATGGTGAAAACCACTACAATATTGTAAAGTAATTAGCCTCAGATTAAAATAATTAATTACAAAATAAATATTAAAAAAAATGCTAAGGGGCTACTGCGTTCACTTCTCCCTTTGAAGGCGAGTGCTCTCAAGAACTTCTTGTGTAGATGCTGAAGCTTCGTCTCTGGATGTTGAGAGCAGTTGAACCTGCTCTTCTGCAATTGTCTAGACCAACAAATGGTCTCAGCCATGGACAACCATGGGTAGGCTTGATCTGCAGGGACTAGCCACCATACTATGCAGGATAAGGTATGCTCCATACTAGTCAGCAATGAATCATTTCAACCAGATAGACTCTCTTGGGGGAACAATGCTACAGGTGCATAAAACTGGCTCCCTTGAGGTTATGATGAGTCCTAGAGTAGATAAACTGCTTTTCTTGAATCTTAGAAGTTCTGGGGCCCCAAATGGCTTTATTGCTCCTCAGTCAGTTGCCTTGCTGTCCTGCTTCCTTTTGTGATCATACAGTGAACAATCATTACAGAAAGCATCTGAAAATGTCTTTTTTTACAATCTTATAAACCAAGTTCTTAATTATGCCACTTTATATCTCAAAGTCTTTCGAGCTCTGGATACAGCACTTTTAAAATTGTTATACATTTCATGTAATAATAATTTTACCTGTCATGAAATATTCTTTTTGAAATTGTTTTCCGGCCACTTAAAAATATAAAAAAAGCATTCTTCAATCAGCAGCTCTACAAAAACACTTGGTGGCTAAATTTGGCTTGGGGCTTAAATGTACCAGTCCCATTCTCCTCTGAGATGATGTGGTTTTATCTCCCTGGGTCCTTCTATCCCCTAGGGATAACTCTTGTTTTCTCACTTCCACATCTTTATTGATGTAGGTCTCTCAAACTGAAAAATCTTATCTTGGTACAGATTTGTCAAAATTCTGTCTAATATTAAAAATCTACCTCAAATAGAGAATTGAGATGAAATTCCAGATTTCCTGTTCTCAGACTATCCTAGAAATAGGAGGTGGTTAGGACTTTGAAATCAGACTGCCTGAGTCTGACTGCTTACTAATTCTGTCATCTTGGGCAACCTAAACTTATTAAGCTTCATCTGAAAAATGAAGATAATCAGATCAGATCAGATCAGTCGCTCAGTCATGTCCGACTCTTTGTGACCCCATGAATCGCAGCACTCTAGGCCTCCCTGTCCATCACCAACTCCCGGAGTTCACTCAGACTCACGTCCATCGAGTCAGTGATGCCATCCAACCATCTCATTCTCTGTCATCCCCTTCTCCTCTTGCCCCCAATCCCTCCCAGCATCAGAGTCTTTTCCAATGAGTCAACTCTTTGCATGAGGTGGCCAAAGTACTGGAGTTTCAGCTTTAGCATCATTCCTTCCAAAGAACACCCAGGGCTGATCTCCTTCAGAATGGACTGGTTGGATCTCCTTGCAGTCCAAGGGACTCTAAAGAGTCTTCTCCAACACCACAGTTCAAAAGCGTCAATTTTTCGGCGCTCAGCCTTCTTCACAGTCCAACTCTCACATCCACACATGACTACAGGAAAAACCTTAGCCTTGACTAGACGAAACTTTGTTGGCAAAGTAATGTCTCTGCTTTTGAATATGCTATCTAGGTTGGTCATAACTTTCCTTCCAAGGAGTAAGCGTCTTTTAATTTCATGGCTGCAGTCACCATCTGTAGTGAAGATAATAACAGATCTCAAATTACAGTTCATAGGGCTATTGTAAGAATAAAATATTGTGAGCAGATAAAGAGCTTAGTGTAGTACCTGATCGGGATGAAGTAATTGGGATGAAGTAATCTGTTCATGTTAGCAATTGTCAGTTCTTTGTCCTGGGCCCTGTACTAAATGGTGTACTATCCTTCTGCAGTTTAAAGAAACAATTTTGCAGTGAGAACAAACACAGTGCAATAGCCTTTGTTTTAGCAAGTGTTTTCCTTCTTACATGTACAGTTTAATCTTTTCCACTTGGTTTGACAATAAAAGAACAAATTTATTTTTCCCTCTCTTGCCTATGCTTACCTCCACAAGGGGGTATAATTTTCTCTTTTCTATTTTTTCTTAATTTTAGGTTTTTTATATGTGGTGATAGAATTAATGTATTTCTTCTTTTACCAAAAATATATTCTCTCAGAGTCTTATCCTACCAACCCATCTTGGTTTGAATACTAGAGTCATCAATTTATATCAAACCAGCTCTAGGAATAATGTTGGTTTATTAATTCCCTTTGTAGAGTATAGAAGCAAGGTGGAGAAACTGCGGAAAGAATTTATTTCCTTTCACTTTCCTTTTGAGAGAGTGTAAAGAACATCAGATAATTAGGAGTAGGAAGTTTATATATATATATATATATATATATATATATATTAGACTCGTTTTAAACCATGTCAGGTACAAGTTGGAAACCAGTTTCAACTTTGTGAATTCAAGTGTAGTTTTTCATAATCAAAGATATTTGCTTTCTATGGTTACTTCATCTATCATTTCATTCATTCAGGGCCTATAATGAACACTTAGAGATCACCTTAGCTAGAATATCTAGGGGAAAGAAGATAAATGAGGGACAGTCATAATTAACTCCAGTAGCTCCAGGCCATGAGTGAGCGTAGCCATCCAAACAATGAGCTATCGCAGCAGACGAGGACGGTGCCCTCCGTTAGGCACACCGCCATCTGTGTGCAGGGACAGAGTGCTGAACAGTGATGATGCAAGGGGGAAAGTCTTAACGATATTTAAACTGGTCTGCAGAGAGATAAAAAGGCATGCCCAGGAAATGGAACGGTGTGTGTGTGTGAGGATGTGTGGCAGGTTTCAGAAAGAAAACAATGGTTTGTGTGACTAGAGGAATACAGTGAAAGATGGGGCTGAGCAATCCACACCCACCATTGTAAAGCTCATGGTATCCTTACAAAGACCTGGCTATCATTGAAGGAGGTGGAAAAACCCAATTAAAGGTAATAGTTACCTTTTCAATTTAGAAAATGTTCAGAAGACCTTATTGATAGAGCCAGATAAGAAAATACAAAAATTCCTGATTTATAATGGTAAATTATGGAAATTATCATCAGCGAAAGACGATTTCTAAGAATGAAGCACATACTTGGTTTGAAAGGCATTGACATTATCTTTGACAAACGAGGCAAGAACATACAGTGGAGAAAAGACAGCCTCTTCAATAAGCGGTGCTGGGAAAACTGGACAGCTACATGTAAAAGAATGAAAATAGAACACTTCCCAACACCATACATAAAAATAGACTCAAAATAGATTAAAGACTTAAATGTAAGTCCAGAAACTATAAAGCTCTTAGAGGAAAACATAGGCAGAGCACTCAATGACATAAATCAAAGCAAGATCCTCTATGACCCACCTCCTAGAGTAATGGAAGCAAAAGCAAACATAAACAAATGGAAGCTAAATTAAATTTAAAAGCTTTTGCATAGCAAAGGAAACAATAAACAAGATGAAAAGACAAATCTCAGAATGGGAGAAAATAATTGGAAACAAAACAAGTGACAAAGGATTAATCTTCAAAGTGTATAAGCAGCTCATACAGCTAAATATCAGAAGAAGAAAAAAAAACACCCACAACAACAACAGCCTAATCAAAAAATAAGCAGGAAACCTAAACAGAAACTTCTCCAAATAAGGCATAGAAATGGCCAATAAACACATGAAAAGATGCTCACCATCACTAATTATTAGAGAAATGCAAATCAAAACTACAATAAGGTATCACATCACACCAGTCAGAATGGCCATCATCAAAAAATCTACAAGCCATAAATATTGGAGACAATGTTGTGAAAAGGGAACCCTCTTGCACTGTTGGAGGGAAGGTAAATTGATTCAGCCACTATGGAGAATGGGTGATTCCTTAAAAAACTAGAAATAAAACTACCGTATGACCCAGCAGCAGTCCCACTACTGGGCATATACTCCTGCTGCTGCTGCTAAGTTGCTTCATACTCCTAGGAAACCATTATTGAAAAAGACACATGTACCCTACTGTTCATTGCAGCACTACTTACAATAGCTTGGACATGGAAGTAACCTAGATGTCCATTAACAGATGGATGGACAAAGAAGCTGCAGTACATATATACAAAAGAATAATATTCAGGCCTAAAAATGAACACATATGAGTCAGTTCCAGTGAGGTGGGTAAACCTAGAGCCTGTTATACAGTGTGAACTCAGAAAGAGGAAAACAAATATCGTATATTAATCCATACATATGGAATCCAGAAAATTGGTATTCATGGACCTATTTGAAGGGAAGGAATGAAGACACAGATATAGAGAATGGACTTGTGGACACAGGTGGGGAAAGAAAGAGTTGGATGAATGGAGAAGTAGTATCAACATATATTCTCTACCATGTATAAAATAGATAGCTGGTGAGAAGTTGCTATATCACACAGGGAGCCCAGCCTGGTGCTCTGTGATGACCTTGAGGGGTGAGGTGGGGGAGGGGAGGGAGACTCAAGACGGAAGTGATAAATGTATAATTATGGCTGATTTGCTTTGTTGTACAGCAGAAACCAACACAGCATTGTAAAGCAATTTTCCTCCAATTAAAAAAGAAATTAAAAAAAAAAAAAGAAAGACATCGAAAAGTCATCTCATTCTCACTTTAACTCAAAGGATTGTTAAAGTTTAACATAGAAAAAAAAAGTCCTCTGATCTAGTATTTCCAAACATTTTTTAATGTGCATGAGTGCTCAGTATGTCCAACTTCTTGTGAACCCATGGAGCACATTGGGCTTCTCTATTCATGGAATTTTCCAGGCAAGAATACTGGAGTAGGTTGCCATTTCCTACTACCGGGGATCTTCCTGACCCAGGGACTGAACCCAAGATTCCTACTTCTTCTGCAATGGCAGGTGGATTCTTTGCCACTGTGCTACCTAGGAGGTCCCTTATTAATGTGAGGATTCTTTCAAAAATGTTATAAAATTTCCCAGTTTCTTTGCACAGTAGTTGTGCTCACTGATTAAAAAAATAATTACAGAAAGCCATTATGAATTTAGTGACATTGTTAAATCTGAATCTTATTTATTTCTCCATCTATAATATGTTGAAGAAAAATTGTCATACACATGTATATGTAAAATAGATCATTTGTTCAGACTCTAGTACCCACTAGATATGTGACTTGCCTTTCTTGAAGAGGAGAGTGTCCTCCTGTATCCCAGTCCTCTATGTCTGTCATCTTCCCTGAGTCCTATAACTAGCTTGTTGCCTAGATGGCTTGTGGTAGAGTCAGGACAAGAACGCAGAAAGTTTTAGTTACATTTAGTTTTCACTGATCAGGCAAACTTGGATGGACATAGAAGAGAGCCAAGAGGTGAGTGCCCACTTTGAAGGAGTTTGTGGCTTGATTATAGTTACTTATTGGGGTATCTTTTCTATTGTATGTTCAAGCTGGATTTAGAAAAGGCAGAGGAACCAGAAATCAAACTGCCAACATCCATTGGCTCTTAGAAAAAGCAAGAGAATTCCAGAAAAATATCTACTTCTGCTTTATTAACTATGCCAAAGCCTATGACTGTGTGGATCATAACAAACTGGAAAATTCAAGAGATGGGAATACCAGACCACCTTACCTGCCTCCTGAGAAATGTGTATGCAGGTCAGGAAGCAACAGTTTAGAACCAGACATGGAACAACAGACTGGATCCGATTTGGGAAAGGAGTACATCAAGGCTGGATATTGTCACCCTACTTCTTTAACTTATATGCAGAGTACATCATGAGAAATGCTGGGCTGAATGAAGCACAAGCTGGAATTAAGATTGTCAGGAGAAATATCAATAACCTCAAATATGCAGATGACACCACCGTTATGGTAGAAAGTGAAGAACTAAAGAGCCTCTTGATGAAAGTGAAAGAGGAGGGTGAAAAAGCTGGCTTAAATCTCAGCATTCAAAAGATTAAGATCATGGCATATGGTCCCATCACTTCCTGGCAAATAGATGTGGAAACAATGGAAACAGTGACAGACTTTATTTTCTTGGGCTCTAAAATCACTGCAGATGGTGACTGCAGCCATGAAATTAAAAGACACTTTCTCCTTGGGAGAAAAACTATGATCAACCTAGACAGCATAGTAAAAAGCAGAGACATTACTTTGCCGACAAAGGTCTGTCTAGTCAAAGCTGTGGTTTTTCCAGTAGTCATGTATGGATCTGAGAGTTGGACCATAGAGAAAGCTGAGGGCTGAAGAATTGATGCTTTTGAACTGTGGTATTGGAGAAAACTCTTGAGAGTCCTTTGATCTGCAAGGAGATCCAACCAGTCCATCCTAAAGGAGATCAACCCTTGGTGTTCATTGAAAGGACTGATGTTGAAGCTGAAACTCCAATACTTTGACCACTTGAGGAGAAGAACAGACTCATTTGAAAAGACCCTGATACTGGGAAAGATTGAAGGTAGGAGGAGAAGGGGATGACAGAGGATGACAGAAGGGGATGACAGATGGTTGGATGGCATCACCGACTTGATGGGCATGAGTTAGAGCAAGCTCCAAACCTGGCATGCTGCAGTCCATGTGGTCACAGAGTCAGACATGACTGAGCGACTGAACTGAACTGAACTTCTAGTGTATATTATCTTGTATTATTAGTTTTCTCTGTAAGGAATGAATATTAATGACATAAATTGTGAATGGTAGAAACTTTGGTACAAAGGCTTTGTGGTTTTTTTGAATCATGGAAACTTCAAGTATGGAATTTCTGTTTACACACTTTCCGTTCCACATCTTCTGCAAACTCTGTGCCCAAGACTTTAGCGACAGCTTTGCTCTGCCTCATCACCAGTTCCTGCAGGGGGTTCCTGGGCAGTGGCATTACTTTCCTCACCAAGAAACACTTTGAATATTGCTATGTTGGAACTCAAGAAAGGTACAAGAGCAGTGTTGACTTGTCTTGATGTATTTGGGTGAATGTTTTCTGGACTAGGAATAAACATTAAATGAAATTTGATGGAAAGTCAATTCTACTAAACAATTATTGAATTAGTAAATTATGCTGTGGTAAAAGTGGTATGTGGCTAGATGGCCCTAGATTTTCTTTTTGAATTTTCATTTCCTTCTCCTGAATGGTGATGTTAATTAAATAATAAAGAGCATGGGCACCAGAATGAGGCCAGTGGGGTGCAAATCCCAGCTTTCCTCCCTACTGGTTGCATGGCCTTATTCTTTGATGTCTCTGTGTATCAGTCTTCTCATCTGTAAAAGATTGTACTTTATGTGCTTGCATCCCATGCTAGCTAACACAGAGAAAGCACTTAGCCCAAACCCACTGCACAACCTTCAAAGAAGTTAGCTAATGCTTTACAATAATAAATTTTCATTCCCTGGCCTTCAGAGCTGGAGCAAAAGCATGGGGTAAGTTTGGATTTTGACTCTGTCACTTACTAACTGGGAGACTTCAGATGAGTTTGTTATTCTTTTTACTTTTCTTATTTCTCTAAGCTTCAGTCTCTTCTTCTGTAAAGTGGGAACAATAATACCTATTAGACCATTCAGAAAATTAGATGAGGTGATGACTCACATTTCTTAGCACCCTCTCTGAGAGACTTTCCGTGGACAATGACATACTTAATTGAATTTATAGTAGTATTTGATGATTACACTTTGGGGGCATATTTATGATTGCCTACTACATAGAAGATCCAATGCTGAAAGTTTTGAGAAATCAAGTGGTCTCCGACCTCAGAGAACTTACTAGCTAGCAACAGAGGTCAGAAACACAAATCACTAAGGACATACAAGTGAGATATATGTCATGGAAAAGATGGTACAAGACAAGATGCAGTTAACTGTCAAATGTCTTATAGGTTCAAATAAAGTGAAGACCTAGCAAAGACCTGTGATTCTGTGATAAACCAAGACTCTGTTATAGAAATGTATTTTTGGAAGATGGCAGAATGCCACTTTTTGCCATCTCACAAGTTTCAGGGAGTCCTCATCAAGTGTACAGAAAAGTCAATAGTAGTTTTTTCCTCTGGTCAAACTCTAAGAACAGATGTCCAAACTGGGAAATCTGCCATTACCATGTGCTGACAAAATTCGGCCTTTTGTGTGGAATGTCTCATGGTTTATTTTGCGTGCTTTGCTGGGTTAGTCTTTGACAACTCCATGGATGCAGGTCTTACCATTTCCCCAGGGAAGTAATCCCGCAGTTTCACGGACTCTTAGTTAGAACTTTTCCCTTGCAATAAGGCTTACTTACTTTCCTTCAATCCCCCATTTCATTGTTTTCTTGGGTGATATACAATTATTTTCACCTCTTTTGGGACTTTTACTATTTCCCACAGTTCCCTCCCTAGCCCTACCAGCCGGTCTCCATAGCTTCGTGTGGGTGTTAGAATAAATGCTTCCAATTTAAATGCTAAATCGCTAGGATATTTTTCAAGACTGTGTGCTGGGAGAAGTGAGAAGGGCACAGGAGAGGGCGGTTGATTTAGAGCAGCGGATCGCAAGCCTGAGGAGGTGAATATCCACGTGTCTGGTGAACTGCCTGCTGCCTGCCAGGTGCTTGGCTGGCAAGGAGGGAAGAAGTGGCAGGAGTCAACAAGAGACCAATTAAAGCCTGACCTCTTCGATGGCATGGGTCCTGGCTGCGGGGATCTGGGCCAGGCGGGTGGCCTCTAACTACCTCTCAACCTCTCCGAAGGGTTTAGAAGCTTCTATTCTGAGGTTAGATGAAGGGGGTGGAGGGGCTTGCTGGAAGAAGACAAAGGTTGGAGAAATGGTTTTCAATAATATGCCCCCCACCCCACCCCCGCCCACCCTTTAGAAGCAGAGAGTGAAGATGACTAAACCCTTCAGGGACAAAAGCAAGCAGAAAGTACTGGGAGGAGAAAATGTGGCGCAAACTGGGCATTGCTGATTTATTTTAGGGAACAAGAAGGAAGAATTTTCAAGGATGGAGGGTGAGAAGCAAAAGTGAAAACAAATATACATCCTGCAAAGACTCACACCACACACACAGACACAGGCAGACACACACAGACACACAGACACCATATTCAGGGGTTCTTAGGGGTTCCAAGCCGCAGGACTCACAAGTCCTGTCTGCAGGCTCTGTCACCCAGAATCTATCAAACACATGTGCGAGAAGGCACATTTCTGGAATGGCAGTGTTAATGATTAAGGACTTTCTTGTTGAGTTTAACTTTCCTGATGAACTGATGTTATCATAATTAAATGCACAAGCCTCCCTCCTACCCTTCAAATTACCATTGCATGAGGTTTTTTTTTTTCCTCCTGTTTCCTTCAGTTGCTCCTGGCACCTCTCCCCTTGAACTCCTTTCTCCAGGAAAAAATTCCACAGGATTCAGGATTTCTTTTTTCCTGAAAAGCTACCCTGTTTCCTTAGTCCTTGGATTGTTGAGTATATTCAGTGCCATAGGGCTAGAGATCTCTCAGGCTGGCAGGTCACCAGGACTCTAAGGTGAATTATATGGCGCCAGGTCACTACCAAACTTTCTGAAATCATATGCTTTGATTCTCAGAGATTCAATCTCATTAATTAGACCTGCATTTTGACTCTATTAAGTAGGCATGTTATAGCATAAATTAGTGAGATGATTGAGGTTATAATTTTAAAACAAGGACATTACCTCCTAGTTACTTCACTCTTCTTATTTGAAAGTATTTTCCAGCATGCTCCTTTTGACAGAATAATGATGGTTTCTCTGAAGTCCAAACATTCCGGACTCCTGGCCTTTGTTCATTATAGTTCTCTGCTTTCACTAAGTGTATCTTAAGTCCCAAATCAAAGTCTGCCTCTTCTAGGAAACTTTCTATGACTCTCTGCCTATTATCTCCACATCTATATATCTGTATATCTATTTAATTAAAAAATTTTTAGAGCATTTTTAGGCTCACAGCAAAATTGAGTGGAAATTACAGAGAATTCCCATATGCTCCTTGCCCTCACAGCTGCACCTGGTTTATTTCTGGTTTGTTCAGAATAGCTTTATATTTTGTTGAGGGTGTGTGTGTTTTATGTTTTCAGAGGGAATGCAGGAGTACTGTATTCCCTCAGAGTGTCCAGGGATCCCAGTGCATAAAAGAATAAGTGCTCAAGTGGTAGGAAAGGTGAAAATTTGTGGCACAATTTTTTCTTGTATCTTGCTTTTCAGTGTTGCTACTGCTTCTTATAATACACTGGAAATGAAGAATGAATGCTAAATATTCTGTGTATAGTATCTCTATTCATAGTTAGTCTCAGGATAGATACCAACCCTGGTATTGGTTAATCATTTGAATAAAAACCTTTTTTGTCACAAGAGTACTTATTGCACAAGGAGCTATGCAGTTGTTCTCTTCAGATTCATCCATCATCTCCTGTTTCGGGAAAAGTAACTTCAATTGATGGACCACCCCTGTTAGAGGGACTCCTTTGTATATCCATGATTATGCCAAGTGAAATGAAAAAATCTCAAAAAAATCTTTTTGATCTCTGCTTCCTCACTTGAACAGACAACTTTAATCTATTTATGCACAGAGTGGAGGAAAACTCACTCATCTAAGAACCTATGACTAAGGATATTGAAAGGCAACTAATATGATGCCCTCACAAGAATAGGATCAGAAATGAACTCATTTTTGAATCTTATGCCCCAAATGAGGTTAAAAAAAATTCTCTATCCGGACAACTTTGTTTTTTTTTTTTTTTTTTTTCTTCAGAGGAGGAGTTCGTGAAGTAAGTCCTTAAAATCACATCTGTTCACCTTACGTGACAGGAAGGAGAGGCGACTTCTGAAGCAGGGTGATTGAAATGGAAATGCATTCAAATAAATGGACTCTGGAGCTCCACTTTGTTCTAAATAACCTCTACTGTAAGTGATCAGCTTATTTGAAAGTATGATGGGTGGGCTATCGGGGCAAGGCTGTATTTGATTTTTTTTTTTTTTTAATCATTAGTCTATCTTCCTTTTTTGTTCAACCTTTTGGAATAAGGTCTTACACTCAGGCAGAACATGGGGGTGGGGGAGCTGAGACTTCAAAGGACACTCTGCATGTGTTTCTAATGGGTTTTCAAGTGCATCCTTCTCCCCTTGGACTATGTCTCTTTCAGAACACCTAGATTTGAAATTTGCTATATTATTGCTAGGTGGCCAGAAACCAAGGAATGCCATAAGCACTGATTTGTATATTAGAAGAGAAGAAATTTGATTTTTCCTCTTAATCAAGAATGCTGTGTGCTCAGCACCCTGCAGCTCTGCAACTACCCCTTATATAACACAGCTGTGTACCTTGGTTGAACACGTCTGAGCTGCATGGAAACAAAGGATTAGTTACAATGTGCATATTTGCATATAATCAGCTCAGATTTTCCCTTATAATTCTCTGACTACACCTTAAATCAGCCTCAAGTTTTATTTAGCTTGATCTGTTCACTGTCCTTGTCACCTGAATTGCCTTCTATCCTTTCATTCTCTCGAATGCCCCTTTCCCCATTTTTTTAAAGAGAAAGATTAAAAAACTTTCTTATTTATTTAAGACGTGGTATGTTTTAAGCACTATGTTTAGGAGATTACATATTGCATTTTATTTTATCCTTTTAATAACTCTAAAAATTAAACTATTATCTTCATTATTTAGTAAAGAAGTTTGGGGCTTAGAAAGGATTGAATGAATTTTTCTAAGTTTACATAGCTTGTAAGCGGTGGTGTCAGGATTTCAATTCTCTATCAAGGTTCAGTCATGTTCTTCTTTTTCCCTAAATCTGATCTATAGTTTCTTTACTCATGGACTCAGTTTTTCAGTTCCTGGACAAGACTTTGCCTGCCTTTCCCTCCTGTTCCTCTTTCTTTCCAGTCTTCTTCCCTCTTCCCTTTAAAGTATATACTGGTGGCATAAAATTCAAACGATCAAAAATAATATAGAGCCATAGTTTCAAGTTTCTTTTACCTCCTTGGTCTATTCTTTCTCCCATCTCTTGAGGTAACACTTTGCAACTTATTGTTGTCACTTAAAGTCTGTGATTTGTCTTCTAACTTTGTGTATCTTTGTCTTATGAAAGTGTACAAGTTGTATGATGTAGTCATATGACAGACCATTCCCATAGAAAAGAAATGCAAAAAGCAAAATGGCTGTCTGGGGAGGCCTTACACATAGCTGTGAAAAGAAGAGAAGCAAAAAGCAAAGGAGAAAAGGAAAGATATAAACATCTGAATGCAGAGTTCCAAAGAATAGCAAGAAGAGATAAGAAAGCCTTCTTCAGCGATCAATGCAAAGAAATAGAGGAAAACAACAGAATGGGAAAAACTAGGGATCTCTTCAAGAAAATCAGAGATACCAAAGGAACATTTCATGCAAAGATGAGCTCGATAAAGGACAGAAATGGTATGGACCTAACAGAAGCAGAAGATATTAAGAAGAGATGGCAAGAATACACAGAAGAACTGTACAAAAAAAGATCTTCACGACCCAGATAATCACGATGGTATGATCACTGACCTAGAGCCAGACATCCTGGAATGTGAAGTCAAGTGGGCCTTAGAAAGCATCACTACGAACAAAGCTAGCGGAGGTGATGGAATTCCAGTTGATCTATTTCAAATCCTGAAAGATAATGCTGTGAAAGTGCTGCACTCAATATGCCAGCAAATTTGGAAAACTCAGCAGTGGCCACAGGACTGGAAAAGGTCAGTTTTCATTCCAATCCCAAAGAAAGGCAATGCCAAAGAATGCTCAGACTACCGCACAATTGCACTCATCTCACACACTAGTAAAGTAATGCTCATAATTCTCCAAGCCAGGCTTCAGCAATATGTGAACCATGAACTTCCTGATGTTCATGCTGGTTTTAGAAAAGGCAGAGGAACCAGAGATCAAATGGCCAACATCCGCTGGATCATAGAAAAAGCAAGAGAGTTCCAGAAAAACATCTATTTCTGCTTTATTAACTATGCCAAAGCCTTTGACTGTGTGGATCACAATCACCTGTGGAAAATTCTTCAAGAGATGGGAATACCAGACCACCTGATCTGCCTCTTGAGAAATGTGTATGCAGGTCAGGAAGCAACAGTTAGAACTGGACATGGAACAACAGACTGGTTCCAAATAGGAAAAGGAGTACATCAAGGCTGCATATTGTCACCCTGCTTATTTAACTTATATGCAGAGTATATCATGAGAAATGCTGGACCGGAAGAAACACAAGCTGGAATCAAGATTGCCGGGAGAAATATCAATCACCTCAGATATGCAGATGACACCACCCTTATGGCAGAAAGTGAAGAGGAACTAAAAAGCCTCTTGATGAAAGTGAAAGTGGAGAGTGAAAAAGTTGGCTTAAAGCTCAACATTTAGAAAACGAAGATCATGGCATCCGGTCCCAGCACTTCATGGGAAATAGATGGGGAAACAGTGGAAACAGTGTCAGACTTTATTTTTCTGGGCTCCAAAATCACTACAGATGGTGACTGCAGCCATGAAATTAAAAGACGCTTACTCCTTGGAAGGAAAGTTATGACCAACCTAGATAGCATATTCAAAAGCAGAGACATTACTTTGCCAAGAAAAGTTCGTCTAGTCAAGGCTATGGTTTTTCCAGTGGTCATGTATGGATGTGAGAGTTGGACTGTGAAGAAGGCTGAGCACCAAAGAATTGATGCTTTTGAACTGTGGTGTTGGAGAAGACTCTTGAGAGTCCCTTGGACTGCAAGGAGATCCAACCAGTCCATTCTGAAGGAGATCAGCCCTGGGATTTCTTTGGAAGGAATGATGCTAAAGCTGAAACTCCAGTACTTTGGCCACCTCACGTGAAGAGTTGACTCATTGGAAAAGACTCTGATGCTGGGAGGGATTGGGGGCAGGAGGAGAAGGAGATGACAGAGGATGAGATGGCTGGATGGCATCACTGACTCGATGGACGTGAGTCTGGGTGAACTCCGGGAGTTGGTGATGGACAGGGAGGCCTGGCGTACTGCGATTCATGGGGTCACAAAGAGTCGGACACGACTGGGCGACTGATCTGATCTGATCTGATCTGATGAATTATAATGTTCTCCTTTATCCTTTCTAGGTTTGGTCTTACATAGGAGAATCTTTCTTACTCCAATGTTCTTCTGTGTATTTTTTCAGTGTTATTTGTTGCTTTGTTTTTATATTTGGTCTTTAATCTACTTATATCATATTTAAGTGGGGGAAGTAAGCAATCAGAAAAGATCTCAAGTTCTTATCTAGTGGTCTTTGTTTTCCCTTGAGTCTCACATGCCTAAAAGTTTCAGATCCTGGTCCTCTAAGTTCATGCCATTTAGTGTTTATTTTTATTTTCCTTTCAGGAATTAAACTTAATGGTTAAGTTGGGAAATGCTTTTGCTGATGTCTTTAAAGTTTAGGGATATTGGCTTCTTCTTTAGAACATGCAGGTCTTCATCAGAAGTTGGCTGGAAGAGGACAAGTTATGCAGGTAAGGGAGGTAAAACCGGCACTACAGTAACACCTCTGCTCATCAACCATACGCTTCACATCTGGGTTATCTTTTACCTGGTTTGTGCTGCTGCTGAATTTCCTAATTTCCATTCTAAAGTCCCATTTAATTGTTCTGATTTATCCTTTTAGTTTTCTTTTTGACATCAGTAGGCCTTAGAGAGAATCACAAAAAACTCTAGTAATAGCTAAATTCCATTTATTACTAGGACCTTTAAAATTGTTTCCAATTGGGGAAACAAAAACTCTGTTTAGTTGAATGTGAATGTCATTTTGAACAGTATCTTCTGAGGAATGCTATCCTTGCATCCTAGAAAAGGTGATTCCAACTTCATAAGCCACACTTATTCTACAGTGAAGCTCAGACTGCTTCTCCTAAGGGAAGCTAAAGGGTAAGTGGATCTCCTGGTATATGCTACTTGTCTGATATTGCACATATATTTCCCACAACTTTCTAACATAGCCATTAGTACCCTCATTTTCAGATCCAGCAACCATGACTCAGGAGGGTTAAGCAGAATGACTTAAATCATGTAGTTAAAAGTACCAGAGCCTTGACTCCAAGTCAGGTCTGTCTGACTTCAAAGCCTATGACATCATACACTTCCTTTCATGCTTATGCACTTGGAAGTTGTTATCTTACACTAATAAAAAAATATGCAATGCTAACTGAGAACACTGTTTTAGGCTTTTGACACACAGTAACTCATTTAATCTTTGTAAGATAACCATGTGACTATCTCCATTTCAGGTGTGAAATCAGAAATCAAGTAGTTTGTCAAAATTTTCCTAGATAATAAGTGGTGGAACGGAATTCCAAAGATATCATTTTCAAAAATATGTATATATTTAAAACAGCTTGGGTTAATTAATGAATTACAGCTCTCTAACCTGTTATCCCAGGAATGCTGAGCTTTGGTCACACTGTTACACCATATGAATGTTACACTGCCCTCCAGGTGCCCCACAGGGAAACTCCTGGAAGCAGAGTTCTGGCCTGGATGGATCCCGGACATCCATGTGTGTATGCTTACCTTCTGAACTGAATCCTAAACTGAACAGAGGAATCTGATTAACTCATCCACAAATTTGTTTTATCTTAAGCAGCAGGCTTATCATCCCACCTGAAGTATCTAATTAACCCACCACGTTTCTCACCGTGGCCAGATGAACACAGCCCTGGCAGAGTAGACAGCCACCTCCGCCCTGTTGGAATGTGGGGAAGAGGCTGGGCACCCTGGAAAGGCTATATTTGGAGATCAGCAGAATGATAGGCAAACAATTTCTCTAACAGAGGGAGGGATTTTGGAATTCAAGTTTCTTTTTTCCAAGAGCACACATTATAAGATGTTAATGTCCAGTCAGGGCTGATGGCTCAGATACCACATTGATATCCTCAGCATGGAAAAGGCCCTGAGGCAACATAATTGTTGTCAACTCAAGTTGTTAAAGAAGCTGTGGAGGAGCAGTTACGGGATGTTGCTTCTGGGAGATAGCTCCAACTGCAGACATCTGGCTCTAGCATGAGTTGCCTGCAGAAAAAGAGGAGTAAGTCAAGGCAGTGACAGGAGTCATTTTCCTGTGACAAGTTCCCATTCTTAGAATCAAGGCCTTTCAAAGAATAGCTACAGCCCAGAGTTCTCTCCCCATCTTTTTTTTTTTCCCCATGAAAAATCAGAGAGTCAAAAAAAAGGGGCAGGCTGCACAAGTTTGTATAGGAGTGAAGTGGTGAAACCAGATGTGGGAGCCAGCAGGTGCTGAATAAGTGCTTGATGAACTAGCACTTTTAACAAATGCAGACTATAGGAGAGACTCTATTCTCCATCACTCTTTTGTTATTTAAAAATTAGAGCCCTACTGTTCATAACATAACAATTACTGGTGTTTAAAATCATGGCCTTGTTGTATAACTAGGTTGTGGAGTATTTTCCAATTTGTTAAAGATTAAATTTTATCCAGTAAAATCTGAGTCAAAATGTATTATTTTTCTGAAGATTTTTTAGTCCTTATTAAGCACAAAATAATTTAGTTAATTAGAAATCTGATGACCTAAACAGTCCATTCTAAGTGACTTGTGCAAACGATGAAGTTTGTTAAATTCTAAAGTTACATCTGGGATCCTCTGTCAGATGGCATACGGACAAGACGGTGCAAATGTGGACCGCTTGTACTGTATTCTTACTTATGCAAAGATCTTCTTTAGGTGTAATCATTGCTATTAAAAACAAAAACATATGGCTCAATTTATTTCACTATCAATTTAGTTCTAACAAGGGCTTCAGATAGCATTGGTTCAAAGAATATGGAATTCAGTTTCTCTCTCCCATGAAGGTCCAAACGTATTTGGAAGTTTTGAATGCTCACAAACCAACAAGGTGTCTGGAATGTTTGGGGAAAATTTATGTGGTTGAGAAATGTTATTGAGAGAGATTATGTGCACCCCCTTTCCTGAAAGGATGTCTCCTTCGTCCACATATTTCAAGCCAGCTGTCTATATTCTTATTATTTTTATAGGGAAGGGTTTTACTGTTTCCTTAAGGTCACAATCCAGAAATAAATCACCAACATCAATTAAACTAATGTTCTGTTGATCAGACTTTATCTTGTGGTTGGGAAAGATAGTCCTACCTAGAAGGCCAATTGCCCAGTTAATAATTTAATTATCAGATAAGAAGGTGAGGGGCTTCCCAGGTGGCACTAGAGGTAAAGAACGTACCTGCCAATGTAGGAGACTCAGGAGATGCAGGTATGATCCCTGTGTCTGGAAGATCCCCTGGAGAAGGGCGCAGCAACCCACTCCAGTATTCTTGCCTGGGGAATTTCATGGATAGAGGAGCCTGGTGGCCTACAGTCCAGGGGGTCATAAAAAGTTGAACACTATTGAAGTGACTTAGCACCCAACACACAGCACACGAAGGTGAGAATGGATAATGAGGGATGACTGGCAATCTTCCCATGAGACTTTATAGCAATGAGACTTGTGTGTAATTTCTTTCTCTCCTTGGGTCACTGACAGCTTCTGAGAAAGGCCTTATAGCTCCCTGTTAGTGTGATAAGAGATACCTGTGCAAAGGACCCTTGTACTGGTTCCATGGTGCTGAGTTCAAAATGTATTTGGACCAGCCCAATATTATGGAAAAGTGACAGAGACACATGAAGACTGTTTGAGTGAGTGTCTGCATCATGCTGGTTTTCAGCCTGTAGTCAGTGTGCAGGTGTGACTCTGCTGAGCATGTCTGACCTGCTGGGATCTTGTCCTGGGTTCTGAACGTGGTTACTTTTTCTGGGTGATTTTTGCATTCTTTGTTTGAGTATACTAGTCAGATTTCTCCAAATAAGTAGAACCTTTATGATGTCTACCTGTTTGTCTATCCATGAGGGATAGATACAGACGAGATGGACAGACCAGCTCAAGCAGAAAGAAATTCATTCTTTCTCTGCTCTTTTGTTCTATTCAGGCACTTCCTGGATGGGATGATATCTACTTGCATTCATGAAGACAATCTTCTTTAGTCAGTCTGCCCATGTAATGCTACTCTCTTCTTGAAACACCCTCACAGACACTCCCAGAAATAATGTTTTAACAGTTATCTCAGCATCTGTTAGCTCTTTTAAGTTGACATATAAAATTAACCCTTGCTTTAAGTAAATACAGTTTGTCAAATGTCAGTCTAATTTGTCAACATTCTTGATGCTCACTGGCACGGGTTTTATTCTTACAAGAGAGTTGATGGGAGCAAGCTCAAACACTATGACCTGATTAGGGACATCTCTGAGTTTGGGTTATCTTATGGGTATCTCTTTTAGTTTCTCTGTGGAGCAGGCTTCAGAATAAACTCCAAGGACACAGACAAGTCTAAATGACTCTGTATACCATCAGTTCAGTTCAGTCGCTCAGTTGTGACCCCAGGGACTGCAGCACGTCAGGAGCTTCGCCAACTCTTGGAGCTTGCTCAAACTCATGTCCATTGACTCAATGATGCCATCCAATTATCTCATTCTCTGTCATTCTCTTCTCCTCCTGCCTTTAATCTTTCCCAGCATCAGGCTCTTTTTCAAAGAGTCAGTTCTTTGCATCAGGTGGCCAAAGTATTGGAGCTTCAGGTTCAGTGTCAGTCCTTCCAATGAATATTCAGGACTGATTTCCCTTAGGATTGACTGGTTTGATCTCTTTGCAGTCCAAGGGACTCTCAAGAGTCTTCTCCAACACCACGGTTCAAAAGCATCAATTCATCAGCCCTCAGCTCTCTTTATAATCCAACTCTCACATCCATACATGACTATTGGCAAAACCACAGCTTTGACTCTATGGACCTTTGTCAGTAAAGTAATGTCTCTGCTTTTTAATAAGCTGCCTAGGTTGGTCATAGCTTTTCTTCCAAGGAGCAAGCATCTTTTAATTTCATGGCTGCAGTCACCTTTTGCAGTCATTCTAGAGCCCAAAGGAATAAAATCTTTCACTGTTTCCATTGTTTCCCCATCAATTTGCCAGGAAGTGATAGGACCAGATGCCATGATCTTAATCTTTTGAATGTTAAGTTTTAAGCCAACTTTTTCACTCTCCTCTTTCATTTTCATCAAGAGGCTCTTTAGTTCTTCTTTGCTTTCTGCCATAAGGGTGGTACCATCTGCATATCTGAGGTTATTGATATTTCTCTGGGCACTCTTGATTCTAGCTTGTGCTTCATCCAGCTCAGCATTTCACATGGTGTACTCTGCATATAGGTTAAATAAGCAAGGTGACAGTATCCAGCCTTGACATACTTCTTTCCCAATTTGGAGCCAGTCTTTTGTTCCATGTCTAGTTATAACTGTTACTTTTTGACCTGCATACAGATTTCTCAGAAGGCAGGTAAGGTGGTCTGGTATTCCCATCTCTTGAAGAATTTTCCACAGCTTGTTGTGATCCATACAGTCAAAGGCTTTGGTCTAGTCAATAAAGCAGAAGTAGATGTTTTTCTGGAACTCTCTTGCTTTTTCTATGATCCAATGGATGTTGGAAATGTGATCTCTGGTTCCTCTGCCTTTTCTAATACCATCAGCCTTTAGTATTACAGTATCTGCTACAGATCACTTCAAGAAAATTAGAAATGCCAAGGGAACATTTCATGCAAAGGTTGGCACAATAAAGGAAGAAAATGTATGGACTTAACAGAAGCAGAAAATATTAAGAAGAGGTGGCAAGAATACACAGAAGAACTGTGAAAAAAAAGTCTTAATGACCCAGATAACCATGATGGTGTGATCACTCACTTAGAGTCAGATATCGTGGAGTGTGAAGTCAAGTGGGCGTAAAATAAGATGCTGTTAAAGTGCTGTGCTCAGTACTCCAGCAAACTTAGAAAACTCAGCAGTGGCCACATGACCGGAAAGATTAGTTTTTCTTTCCAGTTCCAAAGAAAGGCAATGCCAAACAATGTTCACACTACTGCACAATTGCACTCATTTCACATGTTAGTGATGTAATGCTCAAAATCCTTGAAGCAAGGCTCAACAGTACAGGAGCAGAGAACTTCCAGATGTATAAGCTGAATGTAGGAAAGGCAGAGGAACCAGAGATCTAATTGCTGACATTCACTGGATTATAGAAAAAGCAAGGGTTTTTCAGAGAAATATCTACTTCTGCTTCATTGACTACACTAAAGCCTTTGACTGTGGATCACAACAAACTGGAAAATTCTTAAAGACATGGGAATATCAGACCATCTGACCTGCCTCCTGAGAAACCTGCAAGCAGGTCAAGAAGCAACAGGTAGAACAGGAAATGAAACAACAGACTTGTTTCAAATTGGGAAAGGAGTATGTCAAGGCTGTATATTGTCACTCTGCTTATTTAACTTATATGCAGAGTACATCATGTGAAATGCTGAGCTGGATGAAGCACAAGCTAGAATCAAGATTGCTGGGAGAAATATCAATAACCTCAGATATTCAGATGACACTACCCTAGTAGCAGAAAGCAAAGAGGAGCTAAAAATCCTCTTGATGAGGTGAAAAAACTGGTTTAAAACTCAACATTCAAAAAATGATCATGGCATCTGGTCCCATCATTTCTTGGCAAATAGACAGGGAAACAGTGGAAACACTGACAGATTTTATTTTCTTAGGCTCCAAAATCACTGTGGATGGTTAGCTGCAGCCATGAAATTAAAAGACACTTCTTCCTTGAAAGAAAAGTTATGGCAAACTGAGATAGCTATTAAAAACCACAGACATCACTTTGCCGACAAAAGTCCACAAAGTCACAGATATGATTTTTTTCAATAGTCATGTATGGATATGAGAGTTGGACCATAAAGATGGGGCTGAGCACCAAATAATTGATGCTTTCAAATTGTGGGGCTGGATAAGACTCTTGAGAGTCCCTTGGACAGCAACCTGATCAAACCAGTCAATCTTAAGGGAAATCAACCAACTCTTCATTGGAAGGACTGATGCTGAACCTGAAGCTCCAATTCTTTGGCCACATGATGTGAAGAGTTGACTCACTGGAAAAGACCCTGATGCTGAGAAAGATTGAAGACAGGAGAAGGGGATGACAGAGGATGAGGTGGTTGGATGGCATCACCGACTAGATGAACAGGAGTTTGAGCAAGCTCTGGAAGATAGTGAAGGACAAGGAAACCTGGTGTGCTGCAGTACATGGGTTTGCAAGGGGTCAAACAAAACTGACCAACTATCTGTTACAAAGTAGATACACAAGAAATATATATTTATTAATTGTCTTTGCACTGAAATAACAGAATATTATAGAGGCCAAACGGAGAAATATTATATTTCTCCAAAATATTAAAGAAATGTCCATTTAATAGAGCCTTCTGTTTCTGAAGAAGAATTTGACAACAAAGACCCCAACATTCCCTTAATATGGAAGTTGGATTAATCTTGTGTTTGTCTAAACTTTTCTAGAAGCCTATTTATTCATAAAGATATGAATTTTTGGTATTTTTTTTTAAGAATAATGTAGTTAACCCAGTGCTTTTTGGACCCCAACATTAGACAATGATGATATTTGAACTCAATGTTAAAAGATCAGAACTATATCAACAATGATTGGTTCTAATCAATAAAATTTCAGTTAGAAACCCTTTTGAGAGTGACACAAGACAATTTAACATCTTGATCAATTTTTTGATAGATGGCAGTTAAGCCATTTACTATTTTCTTTTTTACCCCCAATTTTATTTTTTTAATTAATATCATTTTCTTCAGGATCAAGTCTCCATGCATAAAACTTACAGTAATGATTTTTTTTCATCAATCAGCTATAAAAAAACAATCTTGCTTCTGTCAGTCTAAATTTTTTTTACTGTGTCCAATTTTCCTGAATCAGATTTTCCAGATCAAAATTTGGGCAACAAAATTAGATTCCTTTGTCAATTTTTAGTCAATAATACATTTTCCAACAATGAAGTTTCAACCATTCTGTCTTATTTTGCAAAGATTATTTCTACTATGTGTAATTTTCCTGGGTTGATTTTTGTAGTTTTGAAACTTATTAACATTGATGTCAATTTTTCAGTCAAATTTTTAGTCAACTTTTCTTTTAATTTTGCTGTGTGAAGTGTTAGCCTTTTTCAGTTTACCTTTGTTGATTATTTTTTCAGTATTTATTATGTATTAAAACAAAAGTTCTTTGTAGGTCAAAGGTCTTGCAACATGGAGTTGAATTATACAGCTAACATGGCAGCATTCTACTTCAACTAGAAATAACTCCTTAATATTCTGATGGAGAGACAGAGAAAAGTTTCTCAAACTTACCCTTCAACCATAATTTGGAACAATATACAATATAAATTGAAAATGTTGTTTGATATGGACCTTTCTGGAGAACACTTTCATTCTCCATAAGGTTTTTGGTAATTATTAGTTTGTGAAACTATATTTACTAATCCCTAACGACAGAACTGAGGCCAGTAGAACTGAGGAGGCCATATTATTTCAAAAAAGGAAAAAAAATGTCTATTAAACTAAAATAGCCCAAGTTGAAATGAAGTTGGTGAGCCTCTCCCTAGTACTCAAACAAATTTGGGTAAAAATATGTCAGAGAGTCTACTGGATTTTCTAAACATTCTCCAGAAAGGTCCATATTAAACAACATTTTCAATTTATATTGCATATTGTTCCAAATTATGGTTGAAGGGCAGGTTTGAGCTTTCTCTCCTTTTAGCCTTCATCTTTCTAAACTGTAGAGAACTAATTGGTTTAATCTTTTATTTTTAGGTCTTTTTTTCCGTCTTGCTCCAGTTTGTCCTGCTCAAACTGTAAAGTCCTCTCCCTGGATTTTTAAGGATGCTGTGCCCTCTGTCTTTGCCTTCACTTGGCTCCTCTGTCTTTGGCCTTCAGGATTCTGTTAGCCTGTCTGAGAAGACTGTCCACCATGGCCTTCTGAAGGTAAGCTGCTTACTCCTTCAGTGTCACATGTTTAGCAACATGTTATATTGGATCATCTAGATAATTGATTTTCAAAAGTTTTATTATATGTAACTATATTGAGGGCAAACAAAAACACACTAGTATAACATACTTTGAAAAATGACACAAAAATTTTTGTGTGACTTAATGAGGCATAGTATTACAATTCTTCTCCAAGGGCTTCCATGCTTTTTGAGAAATCAAAATATATCTTTGTAAATATTTAGAAAAGTTATAGGACACTGGGCTTCCCTGAAAGCTCAGATGGTAAAGAATCTGCCTGCAATGCAGGAGACCCCAGTTTAATTCCTGGGTCTGGAAGATATCCTGGAGAAGAGAATGGCTACCCACTCCAGTATTCTTGGGTTTCCCTCGTGGCTCAGCTGGTAAAGAATCCGCCTACAGTGTGTGGGACCTGGGTTTGATCCCTGGGTTGGGAAGTTCCCCTGGAGAAGGGAAAGGCTACCCACTCCAATAATCTGACCTGGAGAATTCCATGGACTGTATAGTCCATGGGGTCACAAAGAGTCAGACATGACTGAGCTACTTTCACTTCATAGGACACTAATTAGCCAAGTATTTCATAGGTGTTATAGACAAACTTGTTATAGAAGTCTAGGAAATAAAGATCTATGTAGGCTTGTGACATCAAAGAAGGTTTAATTGAAGAAATTAAGTTATTCATTATTTAGGCAGCTTTGATATTCATGCTGTATTCACCACAAAAAGAATTATTATTCAGGAAATCTTGTCAATGTTTTGACTTAAAATCTGTCTGCAAGTTGTAACAGGAAGAGCTGTCAAGTTTTCAGCTGGCCTTTTGGAGTGTGCAGCAATCACACACACACAAATCCTCATTTTCAAAAGAAATATTAGAAAATCTAGATTGTAAAGAAAGAAATCAAGAAAATCTATGGCTAAAACTCTGGTCCAGAGAGATACTGATTGAATCTTAAATTCCTGGAAGAACTCAAGGAAGTGAAGTGAAATTCCAGGAGGTATGGGATTCATTCATTTCCATCACAAATATTTACTGAGTGTCTAAAATGTATCAGATGCTACCCTAATTACTCGAGAGAGAGAAATAGTGTAGAGAGATGAAGTTGAGGTTTTTATGATTCTTTCCCCTCCCAGTCCCCTGCTCTAATCACCTATTTATAATACTCATTTTACTTTCACATCTACCTTACAAGTAAAATGCTAGTTCGTCATGATGAAAAAGCAAGTGAAGTGGCCTAGAGGAAGGGTACTGTACTTGCTAACTTCTGAATATCCCTTCCAGCCTGGGCAGTGTTCTCTAAGAGCCATAAATCCTGGAGAGCCGGATCACCTTGCCCCGGTGTTCTCCATGTTTGTGCTGGAACTGGGGGCTGTTCCCCTAGAAGGCTTGCAGTTTATAATCACTTAATGATGCTCCTTTGCTCTGATATTTGGATTGCTCACTTTGAAAAATGGATCTGGAAGTCCATATGGGGGATTATTCTTACTTTTTATGTATATTTTCCCTTGAAGGTGACAATATATGGAGCAATAATTATAGAAAGATTTTCTTCAATCATTATCTTCTTTAGCATCCCCCAACATGGAATATTCATTTTTAAAATCCTTGGCCAAAGCTTAATGTCTTTTTAAATGACTAAATCTTTGTTGAGTTCTCATGCATTGGATTATATAGACTTAGCTAATCAGCCTTACTGACCTTTCCTGGTGGATCAGATGGTAAAAAATCTGCCTGCCAATGCAGGAGATACAGGTTCGATCCCTGGGTCAGGAAGAGCCTCTGGAGAAGGGAAGGGCAACCCACTTCAGTATTCTTGCCTGGGGAATTCAATGGACAGAGGAACTTGGCAGGCTACAGTCTAATGGGTCACAAAGAGTTGGACATGATTGAGCAACTAACACACAGAGACACACAATTAGCCTCAGTTCAGTTCAGTTCAGTTCAGTAGCTCAGTCGTGTCTGACTCTTCAAGACTCCATGGACTGCAGCATGTCAGGCTTCCCTGTCCATCACCAACTCCTAGAGCTTGCTCAAACTCATGTCCATTGAGCCGGTGATGCCATCCTACCATCTCATTCTCTGTCATCCCTTTTCCTTCAGCTTTCAGTCTTTCTCAGAATCAGGGTCTTTTCCAATGAGTCAATTCTTCGCATTAGTTGGCCAAAGTATTGGAGCTTCAGTTTCAGTATCAGCCCTTTTAATGAATATTCAGGACTGATTTCCTTTAGGATTGACTAGTTTGATATCCTTGCAGTCCAAGGGACTCTCAAGAGTCTTCTTCAACACCACAGTTCAAAAGCATCAATTCTTTGGTGCTCAGCTTTCTTTATGGTCTAACTCGCATCCATACATGTCTACTGGAAAAACCATAGCTTTGACTAGATGGACCTTTGTCGGCAAAGTAGTCTCTGCTTTTTAATATGCTGTCTAGGCTTGTCATAGCTTTTCTTCCAAGGAGCAAGAGTCTTTTAAATTCAGGGCTTCAGTCACCATCTGCAGTGATTTTGGAGCCCAGGAAAATAAAGTCTCTCACTGTCAATCAGCTTCAGCACCTCATATATCAAGGCAAAGTGTTTCTCAGAGCAGCTCAATATGGTATCAGTGATGAAGGAACTATTGAACTGAATGGACCCATTTCAAGTTTACCCTTTCAAATTACGGTGTGATGTCTGTGACACTAATCAGCTTCCCATCTTCTTCCTTCTCCTCCTCTTGTACTCCTTTTTTCCTTTCTCTTCTTCCTCTTAACCTCCCTCCTCTTCATCCTGCTCTTCTTTTTAATCATCCTTCTCTTCCTTCTCCTTACTTTCTCATCTTCCTCTTTTTCCTATGCCCTCTCTGTCAAGACACATAGTAGACATCCTTGATTATTACTGTCTTAAACTCATAAGTCATGGTAGTTTATATGAATTTTCTGTTTCTTCTAGCCCTCTGAATTCAGGTTCTTTCTAAGTTCTTTCTAAGAACTACCTTGTTAGTCCCTTTTCCACAAGGAGGTTGGGACCAAAGGGCAAGAGTTCCCACTATCCCTCCTGATTTCTTCTAAGTTCAATTTCCAGAATATTGCAGGATCCTTTCCTTACCACTTGAAATGCGCCAGCATTTTCAAATTCTGTGGCCCTGACTTCTCTGCTTTGCTTATGTGACCCTTTCCATGTTCTTCAAGGCATTATTCATTGCCTTTCTCATGCGTAAAATTTAATCTATCTAGGGAAACAAAGGTGGGTATCTCATCATTTTGAGCTATTGTAAGCCAGGCAGTGTCAGAAATGTTTGTAGATTGCCTCTTTTAATCCTAACAACAACTTCATAAAGCAGGACTTATTTTCCCCTTTCTAAATTGAGAAAACTTAAGTTCAGCAAGATATGAGACATTTGGCCATCTCTATGTGCACTTGAAGTATATTGACTCCAAAAAGAATACTCTTGTTTCTAAACAATCTTATTTCCAACCATGTTACATGAGGGAAAAGACATTTTATTTTGAATTACCTATGTCTATCAAAACATCTTGTATTTAGGAAGTATTCAAACATTCTTGTTGTCTGTTTGTGTTCTCCAGTATCCCAGGGGTCTCAGAATAGATTCTCTTGCCAAATAAATATGGATTAATTAATCCATTGGTTGATTTTTCTGTATAACCTTTAAATATTACCAGATATCATAAATTTTTAATACTCATGTGCTGACTATCCATACAATTAAAGTATACCATTATTGACTACAAAACTATTGTTTATTATCATTTGTCTTTCTGGGTTTCAGATTAATCTCTATAGATAGGTACCTTATATTTGCTCTCTCATTTCCATGTTCTTAACTTTCATCACAATAAACTGTGGAAAATTCTTCAAGAGATGGGAATACCAGACCACCTGACCTGCCTTTTGAGAAACCTGTGTGCAGGTCAGGAAGCAACAGTTAGAACTGGACATGGAACAACAGACTGGCTCCAAATAGGAAAAGGAGTATGTCAAGGCTGTATATTGTCACCCTGCTTATTTAACTTATATGCAGAGTACATCATGAGAAATGCTGGGCTGGAAGAAGCACAAGCTGGAATCAAGATTTCTGGGAGAAATATCAATAACCTCAGAGATGCAGATGACACCACCCTTACGGCAGAAAGTGAAGAGGAACTAAAAAGCCTCTTGATAAAAGTGAAAGTGGAGAGTGAAAAAGTTGGCTTAAAGCTCAACATTCAGAAAACGAAGATCATGGCATCCGGTCCCATCACTTCATGGGAAATAGATGGGGAAACAGTGGAAACAGTGTCAGACTTTATTTTTGGGGGCTCAAAAATCACTGCAGATGGTGATTGCAGCCATGAAATTAAAAGACGCTTACTCCTTGGAAGGAAAGTTACGTCCAACCTAGATAGCATATTCAAAAGCAGAGACATTACTTTGCCAACAAAAGTTCATCTAGTCAAGGCTATGGTTTTTCCTGTGGTCATGTACGGATGTGAGAGTTGGACTGTGAAGAAGGCTGAGTGCCAAAGTATTGATGCTTTTGAACTGTGATGTTGGAGAAGACTCTTGAGAGTCCCTTGGACTGCAAGGATATCCAACCAGTCCATTTTGAAGGAGATCAGCCCTGGGATTTCTTTGGAAGGAATGATGCTAAAGCTGAAACTCCAGTACTTTGGCCACCTCATGCGAAGAGTTGACTCATTGGAAAAGACTCTGATGCTGGGAGGGATTGGGGGCAGGAGGAGAAGGAGACGACAGAGGATGAGGTGGCTGGATGGCATCACTGACTCGATGGACATGAGTGTGAGTGAACTCTGGGAGTTGGTGATGGACAGGAGGCCTGTCATGCTGCGATTCATGGGGTTGCAAAGAGTCGGACACGACTGAGCGACTGAACTGAAATGAACTGAACTGAACTTTGATCTTGTGTTTTATAAATCTAACTTCAGCTCTTATCACTGTTGAAGATTTCAAGGTGGGATTTTTGTGCCTTATTTATGCCTCTAAATTTTCCTCACTCTGGAAATACTGAAGGATATAGGTTTGCAACACATCATAGTAAAAATTAAAGACAAATTGTTTTTCTGCTGGTGTCTAGGTTACTGTATCCCACTTATCAGCACTCTGAGAAAAGTTGACCGTGGCTTGGACCAGGGAAGTCCTTGCTTCTTCCATCCTCTCTTCTGAATCTCAAATAGTCAAGCATTGCCAAAATGGGCTTTCCACCATAATGTTTCCCAATCATTTTCTCTCTTGCCCTGGTTGTAGCAGATGCAGTGAAGGCAGTTAGAGAAAGGTAGAAGGACTGTCTAGGAAGCATCTCTGAATATACCTGCTAGGTGTGTTAACCATGTAGAGTCAGAATGGCAAGCAAGATGCAGGATTCCTGGATGGGGTCTAAAAGGACAGACCAGCCCTGGGAAGTTTAACCCATGAGTCAGGAAGTGGGAGTGCTCTCTCCACAGTTGGATGCTCATATGCAGTAGCCAGTGACTTTGATCACTAGCCAGAAAAAATGGCTTTAAGTCTCAGATTCTCAAGAATTAGATTGAGAGCTTCTCTTCCTTGTGAGAAGTTAGTATGAGGAAAAGAGGCCTGGGTGAAGATTTCCTTTACAGTAAATACTAATCCTCAATGTTCTTTCCATGTTTCCTGAAGAATCTGTTCAGAAGTTGTCTATTATAGAGGATAGTTGACTGGTCTGTGTTAACTTGAACTTATTGAGCTTTATCTCTCTCTCTCTTTATATGATCTTTGAATGATAGAATGGAGAGATCAGCAGTGATGTACTGTTTCTGATAGGCCTGAGACCCAGGACAGCCTCTTCTGTGATGTCTCTTGTTTCTAGGCCTTGGCACATACCATTTGCCTTATGCTCTCTAAATTTGCATTCCAATCCTAAAGAACGGCAATGCCAAGGAATATTCAAACTACCACACTGTTGTGCTCATCTCACATGCTAACAAGGTTACACTCAAAATCCTTGTCTTTAGCAATGTGAACCAAGAACTTTCAGAAAAGACAGAGGAGTCAGAGGCCAAATTGCCAACATTCACTGGATTAGAGAGAGAGCAAGGGAATTTCAGAAAAATATCTACTTCTGCTTCATTGACTACACTGAAATCTTTGACTATGGGATCACAGGAAACCATGGAAAATTCTTCAAGAGATGAGAATACCAGACCACTTTACCTGTCTCCTGAGAAACCTGTATGCTGGTTAAGTAACAACAGTTAAAATTGGGTTCAAATTTGGAAAAGGAAAATGCCAAGGCTATATATTGTCACCTTCTTTATTCAACTTATATGCAGAGTACATCATGTGAAATACTAGGCTGGATGAATCACAAGCTGGAATCAAGATTGCTGGGAGAAATACTAACAACCTCAGATATGCAGATGATACCACTCTAATGGCGGAAAGCGAAGAGAAATTCAAGAGCCTCTTGTTGAGGATGAAAGAGGAGAGTGAAAACGCTGGCTTAAAACTCAGCATTCAAAAAAACTAAGATTATGGCATTCAGCCCCATCACTTCATGGCAAATAGGAGGAGAAAAAGTGGAAATAATGACAGATATTATTTTGTTAGTCTCCAAAATCACTGTGGATGGTGACTGCAACCATGAAATTAAAAGGCCCTTGCTCTTTGGGAGGAAAGCTGTGTCAAAACTGAACTGTGTATTTTTAGCAAAAAGCAGAGACATCACTTTTCTGACTAAGGTCCACATAGTCAAAACTATGGTTTTTCCAGTAGTAATGTATGGATATAGGGTTGGACCATAAAAAAGGCTGAGTGCTGAAGAATTGATGCCTTTGAACTGTGGTGCTGGAGAAGACTCTTGAGATTCCCTTGCACAGCAAGGAGATCAAACCAATCAATTCTAAAGGAAATCAGCCCTGAATATTTATCAGAAGGACTGATTCTGAAGCTGAAGCTCCACCTGATATAAAGAACTGGCTCATTGGGAAAGAACCTGATTCTGGGAGATTGAAAGCTAAAGAAGAACTGGACAGCAGAGGATGAGATGGTTAGATAGCATCACTGACTCAGTGGACATGAATTTGAGCAAACTCCAGGAGATAGTGAAGGACAGGGAAGCCTGGTATGCTACAGTCCATGGGATTACAAAGACTAGGACACTACTTAGCAAGTGAACAACTCTGAGACTGGCTATCTTCAACTCAATTGCCCACCCTCATCTTTTCTTTAGCCTTCCCAAGTGTCTCTTTCTCTGCTGCTTCCTGCTCCATGCAGGCTGCACTAGGGTACATCCCTGTGTCCTCCTGATGGTCTGTTCTCATGTCTAGTGCATTTTTTTGTAATTACTTAATTAATTGCATCTCTCCCACCCCACTTCCCTTGGCTGTGAGCCTCTTATGGCAGCTCCTGGAAAGGGATTAAGGTTCATTGAATACCTCCAACTTGCCAGACATTGCGGCATACATGTGCTATCCGTTATCTTAATAAATTTCTGCACCCTGCTCTCTGAGGTGGATTTTATTATCTTTATTTTATGGGTGAATAAATAGTGGCTTAGAGATATTAAGTAGCTTGCCCAAGGCCATTTATTAAAGGGTAGAGCTGGGATTTGAATCCAGTTTTCTCCAGCACCCCAGTCCCTGCTTTTCTCCTGGTGTTCCCTTCAGGTCCTCTGGTATGGCTCATGGACAGTTCTGACTCCTTTATTCATGGCTGGCTCCATTAATACTGCTGTCTTCACTTCACTTTTCTGACCTTCTATCAGGGCACCTCCAGCCATGGCTGAACCTGTCAACTTCTCCTTTTCCTATTTCTGCTTCTAGGTTTTTCCTATTGACTAGAAGATTTGCACCTGAGTGACAGAGTGACTGATATCATCCCCACTCATTTCACTGTCAAGAGTTGGGCTTGTCAGCCCTTGGTGAGTAACACACCAGCCATAGGCACTGATCATAAACTGTTCCCCATTAGCTGTCACGGTCAAACTCACCTCCCCAAGTCATGGAGTTCCAGATAGACCACCAACGACAGGCTTTACTGTTTGGTCATTTGCTTTTTCCCCTCGAACAGGAGGATTTCCTATTCCCTGGTTTTGCATTTCTGTATCATAAGGGAAATGTGGCTCATTAGTAATGGAGCACGGATGCCATTCTATGCTTATCATGAGCTGACACTGATCAGATTAGGGAAGCAATTGGCAACTTTCTTTTCTTCTCTTGCCATCCAGTCAGAACAGTGACTTCAATTTTATTTGTCTGTTTTTCTTGCTATTCTCAGCTTTCTCCTACTCACCATTCTCCTGACAAATATATTATAAAGAATATTGTATTAAACTCATGGAGTGTTAATTAGGTGCCAGGCTTTGGTCTAAATGCCTTGTATGGATTAACCCATGTGATCTTTGCTGCAGTTCTATGGAGCAGGAGCTACTCAAGGCAGCTGAGAACAGCTTCTCTGAACGTGTGTGCAGTGCACACCTCTGAGCACCATTAACAGGCACGACTGTGTGTGTGCTTAGTTGTGTCTGACTCTGTGACCCCACGGACTGAAGCCCACCAGGCTCCTCTGTCCATGGAATTTTCCAGGCAAGAATACTGACACAGGTTTCCACTTCCTTCTCCAGGGGAGCTTCTGGACCCAGGGACTGAACTCTTGTCTCTTGCAGCTCCTGCATTGCAGGTGGATTCTTTACCACTGGCACCGCCTGGGAAGCCCAGCGCTCAGTGAAATGGGCTTTTATCTGTGTAAGTGATGGTCCTGCAGGTGCATGAGTTCATTTCGAAACTCTATTTTCATCTGAAGAATTTCCATCTAGATGGAGAAATTACAGGAGATTAGAAGAGTCTGACCATAAAATAGGACCTAATTCAGACATCTGACTTTAAAAAATTTAATTCTTTATCTTTGTGCATAAGCTCCTCTAGGTCTACTAAAATAGTAATAGCAATAGTAATAGTAATAGGTCTACTAAAATAGTAATTGTGACTGTTATGCTAGCTTGCAGCTGATCACTGAATTGATTTGGCAGAACTTTACTCCAAATTACCTCTTGTACATACTCAGTCACTCAGTTGTGTCTGACTCTTTACAACCCCTTGGACTGCCTGTCAGGCTCCTCTGTCCATGGAATTTTCCAGGCAAGAATACTGGAGTCAGTTGCCATTTCCTACTCCAAAATCAACTTTCAGTGCAAGTCAAATGAGCATATATACCCTGATGATGGGATTGAAACATTCTTAAACTATTCCTTGATTATAGCGCTTCAAGAGACCTAGACATAAAATATTTTAATCCAAATCAGAAATCATTTTACTGTTTCTGTGGGTTTTTGAAATAAAAATCTGCTTTGGTATCTTTATTCACAAGGATGTCACCACCTCTGAAGACTGCAGAGGTCACTGAAGGGACATCGTTTAGATTAACTTCTGGTTTAATTGATCATTACCACTCTCACACAGGGAAGGTGGGCCTAGGTCATGTGCTTTAGAAAGCCCTACAGATCAAAAACACATGGAAATATGGTAAATTAAAGCTGTCTAGGTGCCTCTATTTCTTGGTATAAGGTACTCAGGGCTGATGCAGTGTGACCTATGATTCTAAGTATCTGATTTCAGGACTAACCTTTTTCAAGACCCAGGGAAGTTTCCCCCTCATCTCTTTTCTCAAGTCCTCAAAACACAAATCACATGTGTCTGAGTGACATAAAGTCATGTAGCTTGAGTACTGTGGAAGCCAGGGTCAGACAGTGCTGTGGAGTATGGGAAGGATTTGAGTGGAGAAAATCTGTAGTTAAGATAAAAGACAAATTAATTAGCACGTTGAGTCTTTTCTTTCAGAAGGTGATAGAACACTCAGTTTCTGCCGTAGAGCTGGGCTCTATTTCTCACTGCTCTTCAGGATCCATCTCATGATTCTCCAGTTCCTCACAAGTTTCTGGGGAAGAGACATTACTTTGCCAACAAAGGTTCGTCTAGTCAAGGCTATGGTTTTTCCTGTGGTCATGTACGGATGTGAGAGTTGGACTGTGAAGAAGGCTGAGTGCCGAAGAATTGATGCTTTTGAACTGTGGTGTTGGAGAAGACTCTTGAGAGTCCCTTGGACTGCAAGGAGATCCAACCAGTCCATTCTGAAGGAGATCAGCCCTGGGATTTCTTTGGAAGGAATGATGCTAAAGCTGAAACTCCAGTACTTTGGCCACCTCATGCGAAGAGTTGACTCATTGGAAAAGACTCTGATGCTGGGAGGGATTGGGGGCAGGAGGAGAAGGAGATGACAGAGGATGAGATGGCTGGATGGCATCACTGACTCGATGGACGTGAGTCTGAGTGAACTCCCAGAGTGGGTGATGGACAGGGAGGCCTGGCGTGCTGCGATTCATGGGGTCGCAAAGAGTCGAACACGACTGAGCGACTGATCTGATCTGATAATTGTGCTAATTTGAAATTTGTATATATACAGTTTTAGCTAGATGTAGCATAAATAAAGAGTGATACTGATTCTTTCCATTGACAGATATTGAAACCTAGTACAGTAAATATTTGTACTTACAGATTCTTAATATCTTATTATGTTTTCAAATTATTAAATTTAAATTATTAAATTCAATTTATAAAAAGAAAAGTTCCAAAAATTTTATTCATGGATCAAAATTGATGTTTTAATTTTTAATAGTTTAGAAGAAAATGAACTTTAAAATATGTATAAGATATTTAAATTTTAGCATTATATTGATTTGTTATCAAAATACACTAAGTGTATATACTTTGAATATATATAAATTGAAAGTTACAGATCATTATGTTCAATAGAATCTAAATTACATGAAAATATTGGTATAGCATAATTAGTAATCTTATGAAAATTAAGTAAAAATATATTTTTCACTGTAAATATATTATGAATTATTAATGTATTTTAAACATCACAGGTCCATCTACAGAATATTTAGACCTGAAGCAGTAATTTTTAATTATAATTATGTCATATGTTATATTTTGCCAACTTTTACTTTAAGAAAGTATATGTACCTTGTGTTATTATGGTTTTAAGATATATTTTCAAAAATAGGCTGCTGCTGCTGCTGCTAAGTCACTTCAGTCGTGTCTGACTCTGTGCGACCCCATAGACGGCAGCCCACCAGGCTCCCCTGTCCCCGGGATTCTCCAGGCAAGAATGCTGGAGTGGGTTGCCATTTGGTGGCTCGGACGATAAAGCATCTGCCTACAATGCGGGAAACCTGGGTTCGATCCCTGGATCAGGAAGATCCCCTGGAGAAGGAAATGGCAACCCACTCCAATACTCTTGCCTGGAGGATCCCATGGACGGAGGAGCCTGGTAGGCTACAGTTGGACAGCCTGGTAGGCTACAGTACAGCAAAGAGTCGGACACGACTGAGCGACTTCACTTTCACGTTTCACTTTCTCCAATCAAAAATAGGCTAGGACATGTTTAACTGTTGCTTAATTTTTTAACTTTTAAATACTTAAGCATGAGGTATGTCGACTCCCAGTTGTATTCTTGCCCTGAGTCTTACAAACGTGGTGTCCTAGGGCCACAGGTTAACCTTAAGGCTCCACCTGCTCACTTATGAACTGGGGAGCATGAGCGCTCATGGCTGTGGTACGAACTAATAATGCACATCAAAAATTTGTAAATTACGAGGCACCATTCCAATGTGTAAGTTATTGTTTAGAATCACTCCAAAAACAATTTTTAATGTTGAACGATAATCAATTTCTATACAACTTAGAATTCAAATTGAAAGAAACCTTGACGATATCGACCACTTCTCTTTCCTTCCCTCTGTACTTGCTGAGACTATCCATTTTATTCTTTAACACCTCTGTTTTTAGAGAGTTGAAATGCACTCCTCCTTCCACTTTGTAATCTGCTGTTATCAGAGGCATCATCACTGCTACATTTTTTCCCTTGGATGTTACCTCTTGCCCACCTTTAAAATTCAGAAAATTTTCCGAGACATAATAAATTGCAATTTAAAGACACTTTCACCTCTTGTGAGACTTTTTCCCTTTAAAAAGCAGTCATCAGACTTCCCTGATGGTCCAGCGGCTAAGACTCCACATTCCTAATGCAGGGGACCTGGGTTTGATCCCTGGTCCCACGTGCTGCAGCTAAGAGTTTTCGTGACACAACTAAAGAACCGGCACACCACAATGAAGGCTGAGAATCTTGTGTGCCATAACTAAGTTTGAGCACACTCAAATAAATAACAAACAGTAAGAAAGCAGTCATCAAGACATCTCTAAATTTTGCCTGACATTAAATTTTCCCCCAACATGTAACTATCCAAGTGTTTCTGTCTTAAATGTCATAAATTCTAGGCTGACACAATCATTTTCTGTCTTATTTCTAAATTATTAGCTTCTTTTCTCATTGGTCTGAATTAAGCCCAGGGTAACAACTCTCTTTGCTTCTTCTCCCTTCCTAGCAACCACATTCATCAGTAAGATAAGCTAAATTTGCTGCTGCTGCTAAGTTGCTTCAGTCATGGCGACCCCATAGATGGCCTCCCACCAGGCTCCCCCATCCCTGGGATTCTCCAGGCAAGAACACTGGAGTGAGTTGCCATTTCCTTCTCCAATGCATGAAAGTGAAAAGTGAAAATGAAGTCGCTCAGTCGTGTCCAACTCTTAGCGGCTTCATGGACTGCAGCCTACCAGGCTCCTCCATCAAATATCAAACCTCTAGCATAATCTGATCATTTCTCCTGTTGATGAGAATCGTGCATATATAAGCAGCCTATATGAGAGAATTTCTGAAATGGCATTAATTTTCATTTCCCATGACTGTGAAATCATCTGTCCCCCAATTTAGCAGATGTCCTAACCAAAGAGAATTGAATAAGTAGGAGCAAGTGTTAGGACACCCATGATGAGTTAGAGAGACTTCTAAATATTTGTTTTAGTAAGATTTCTACCCAAACCTGGAAATGCTGTGTTTTTTCCACCCTGTAGAACATTGTATCCAAAGATCTACATGGAATAAAGAAAAGTACAATTGTATTACAGTGCTGACAGTGTGTGTATATAACATTAACTGTGTGGAGTATCATGGCAGCAGTTTAGAATGAAGTTATAGAGGTTCGCAAACTCCTCCTGCTGCCTCCCCTCTGTGTTATCAAGTGATGGATCATTTGAAGTCAAAAGTAAACCCTGTTGAGTTGCTATATCCAACTTAGGGTTGTACCAGAAATAATTGTATCTTCTGCTGCTTTGCAAAGAACTGTCACCAATAAATTCTAATAAACAGGAGTAGAAAGATTTTATTCATGTCATTCCAAAGAAATTAGAACATAGTAGTGTTATTTAGCAATGCAGATGTTATACTATTGTGTTGTTTATATGAAAATGGATATGACATGAAGAGGTATATCAAATGAGTAGGAGAGAGACTTGAGTTGAGTTCCTGTTTTGATTATGCATATTTATTCACAAGGCAGGAGTCGCTCCGTGGAACCTTTTCTCCTAAGATGGATTACTTACTTTTGGAAGCCTTATTCTATATTTCTTTATTATTTAAAAGTGTCAATACTACAAAGCTACAATATTTATGAGTGCCTTGTTTAAACTGTACCTTAATTGGTTCAGTCTCCGGAGTTGTAAGACATGATGCTAATACCCTGTTGCCGAGTGAGCGGGGCAGATAATGATGCACTGTTTTCTGTTGGCTGCTGGGGAATGGGCAGGCAGTACATGGTCTGAAAACAGTAATTGCACTGTGACTCTGATGTTTTTGTTTTGGGTTTAATGTTGTTTCATTAGAAAATCACCTCATTTTCTATTTCGATTCTGTCAGAAGAATATCTTTATGTACGTATTTTATTTTACCTACGCAATAGACGTATTCCCAAACAAGATCTATGTTTACCAACTGATTAAAGAATTAAAACAATTAGATGATCTGCATGCAGACACACACACACACACACTCGCACTCTCTTTCTCTCTCTACTTTGTGTGTGTGTGCATATGTGTTTCTTGCTTGAAATATTAATGGCATTGTGATTTAGGGAGTATTTTGAATTATCAATATCATGACTCAATGTCATGGCCTGTACTTTAGTGGAATAGTCACTCACACCCAAGTATTCCATATATTTCAGAAAGAAAGATGAAGAGTAATAAACTATCATAAGCTGGTAAATTAATAATTTAGAAGTTAATATTCTATCTGGGACAGATTAGGCTTAGAAAAAGAAGGGATACCTCATTTATTGCATACATGCTAAGTTATGTCCAACTCTTTGCGACCCTATGGACTGTAGCCCACCAGATTCCTCTGTCCATGGGATTTTCGAGGCAAGAATACTGGAGTGGGTTGCTATGCCCTCCTCAACAGGATCTTCCCAACCCAGGAATCGAACCCTTGTCTCTTACATCTCCTGCATTAGCAGGTGGGTTCTTTACCACTAGTGCCACCTGGGGAGCCCTTATTTGCTGTAATTCAGTAGCTAAGTCATGTTCAACTCTTTGCCACTCTGTGGACTGCAGTACCCTATGCTTCCCTGTCCCTCACTATCTCCTGGAATTTTCTCAAACTCATGTTCATTGAGTTGATGATGCCATCCAACCATCTCATCCTCTGTCATCCCCTTTTCCTCCTGCCCTCAATCTTTCCCAGCATCAGAGTCTTTTCTAATGAGTTGGCTCTTTGCATCAGGTGGCCAAAGTATTGGAGCTTCAGCTTCAGCATCAGTCCTTCTAATGAATATTCAGGGTTCATTTCCTTTAGGATTGACTGGTTTAATTTCCTTGCTGTCTAAGGGACTCTCAAGAGTCTTTTCCAGCATCAGAGCTTGAAAGCATCAGTTCTTCAGAGCTCAGCCTTCTTTATGGTCCAACTCTCACATCCCTACATGAGTACTGGAAAAATCATAGCTTTGATAATACAGATCTTTCTCAGCAAAGTGATGTCTCTACTTTTCACTATGCTATCTAGGTTTGTTATAGCTTTCTTTCCAAGGAGCAAATGTCTTTCAATTTTGTGACTGAAGTCCACAGTGAGTTTGGAGCCCAAGAAAATAAAGTCTGCCACGGTTTCTCTTTTTCTCCATTTATTTGCCATGAAGTGATGAGATTGGATGCCGTGATCTTGATTTTTTATATGTTGTATTTTAAGCCAGCATTTATACTCTACTCTTTCACCCTCATCAGGAAGCTCTTTAGTTCCTCTTCACTTTCTGCCAATTATAGTAGTATCATTTGCATATCTGAGATTGTTAATATTTCTCCTGGTAATTTTTATTTCAGCTTGTGATTCATCCAGCCCAGTATTTCACATGATGTACTTTGCATATAAGTTAAATAAAAGGGGTGACAATATATAGCCTTGACATACTCCTTTCCCAATTTTGAACTAGTCCATTGTTCCATAGTCAAACAGTATGAAATACAACACAGTATGAGGGATACTACCTCATGGTAACTTTGCAAATTATTTTCAACTTGACACAATAATTACATCCATCTTCAAAATTATCATAGACCCTACAAACCTTTTACAAGGTCTTATACTCCCAAGCTCATTGCCACTTCATATTACTTCCTATGCTATCATGCTCAAAACAGAGCACATCAAATTCAAGTTTTGTTGAATTATATCTCATTTAACTCTAATATGCTAAATCTTTCAAGTCTTCCCAGTCTAGGATAACCTGCCTATTTTTTTGTGTGTTTATAATGCCCAAGGATTATCACATATAGATCCAATGGCAATTCTTTCATGTCTTTTTTACAATTGGCTATATCTAACAATAAACGTTGTAAAACACAATTGTGTATCAAAGGTACACGTTTGCTTTGATTTGTAGTTTTCACTATCTCCTACTTAAGTGGGCAAGAGAATGGAGGGATCTAGTTAAAATATTTACTCAAAAGTGCAAACCCTCTAGTACAACCAGTGACAACAAAGGAAAGAACACAGGCCTCTCCTGCAATCTCCAGATTCTCTTAAGCCTCTGAGCAGTATTTTGAGCAGGGAATGGATAGCATTTCTCCCTGTGGGTTCGCATGGCTGCAGTCACCAAGGTCCATAATCCAGTTGCACTGAAGAGCAGATACAGTAAATGTCTTTTCATGGAGCTTCTGAAAATATATCTGTGATTTTTACAAGTTACCAACAGATGCGACCAGGCTTACTTCCTTGACAACTGAGTCATTCCAATTAAAAATTCAAGACAATAGTTTCATCATAAAAATATGATAGACATTTTATAATTCCTACAACTAGGTCTTCAGTTAATTTAGCCAATGATATGATCAGTTCAGTTCAGTTCAGTTCAGTCGCTCAGTCGTGTCTGACTCTTTGTGACCCCATCTAAAGGGGGTCTCACTGCATAGTTAATACAAGCCAGAGAATGAAATAAAACCAAGGCCAGAGATATTTTCCAGGATTTCTTCTGGCTTTGCTTTTGTTGCTTCAAGTCCCAAATTCCCTCTTCTCCCTGATGCTTATACTGATCATTTCAGTTACTAACTGAAGTCTTCAAAAGTATGTAGTGATACTCAGTAACTTTGCCCTTTGTACATCCTGCATATATTCCTGCTGCTGTTGCTGCTAAGTCGCTTCAGTCATGTCCAACTCTGTGCGACCCCAGGGATGGCAGCCCACCAGGCTCCCCCGTCCCTGGGATTCTCCAGGCAAGAATACTGCAGTGGGTTGCCATTTCCTTCTCCAATGCATGAAAGTGAAAAGTGAACGTGAAGTCGCTCAGTCGTGTCCGACTCTTAGCGACCCCATGGACTGCAGCCTACCAGGCTCCTCCATCCATGGGATTTTCCAGGCAAGAGTACTGGAGTGGGGTGCCATTGCCTTCTCCGGCACATATTCCTAGTTATCAAAATATTCTTCTGCTTTGTTTTTGCATTTTCCTCTCACTCAGGGTATAAGGTCTATGAGTGTAGGAGATATGTAGTAGATTCCTTTTATTTGAAATATTTATATTCTATAAAGTAGCCCAAGCCCTGAAGTAGCAAATACTGAACTATTCATTGCTTTTAGAGGACATATATCAGAAGTGTTGAGTGACTTGTCTGAGGTCACTCCAACAACAGGTTCTAGAGTTACACTGTCCTCCTCTGGTCATCTCTGTGACAGCTGAAACAAGATAAATGAGCATAATTTTATTTGACCTGAGCTGGGAAATACAGGTTGGAAGCTTAAAATTTTCACCACTTTAAGCATGTCCATGTATGCCTATAAATGGCTGGAAAGCCCATAAGTATTGACTTAGGAGTTACAAATAAATTTTAGCAATATGAATATTTGTAAAGATGAAATCCATGAATAATGAGAATTAATTACATTTGTCACATTTCTTTGGATACCTCAAACACTAAAACCTTGGCCAGTAGTTATTGCTGAATAAAGGCTTGTTCAGTGGTGGGTTGGTGGGTGACTGCCCCAGAATCAGAAAGTAGTGTTGCTTTATTTCCTGCTGTTTTATATCACACCTTCCCATGTATTGAAAGGCTCACAGTGAAGGTGTTGAGAACACGAATTCTGGAGACAGAGGGTCTGGATTTGAATCCTAACTCCACTATTACGCCCACCTTTTTGAGGCTGAACCTCAGTTCATTCTTTTATAAAATAGTTCTGACCTTAGGTAGTTATGGGGCTTCCCTGGTAGCTCAGCTGATAAGAGAATCCACCTGCAATGTGGGAGACTCCTAGGTCAGGAATATCACCTGGATAAGGGAATGGCTACCCACTCCAGTATTCTTGCTTATCGAATTCCATATACAGAGGAGCCTGATGGGCTACAGTCCGTGGGGTCACAAAGAATCGGACATGACTGAGGAACTAACACACACACTAGGGAGTTGTTATAAGAATAAATAAATTAATATTTTAAAGTGATTTGGAAAGTACCTGGCACATAATGTCATATAAATGTTTGGTAAAATTAAAAACAGAAACAAAAACAAAACAAAATATGGTGTTGACCATATTTTGAATAACTGGCATCGCAATGAACTATTTCCTTGGTATTTCTAAAAATTAATATCTATGACTTTCCATTTGTCTATACTTGTTTGAGAGAAAACATCAAACTGCCTTTTTCAAAAGAAGACTAGGAGAGTACAGTGAAAACTGTATTTAAAAGTATGAACTTAAAGAAATGCAAAATATTATTATGATTCCTTTATATGCAAGTCTGGCAATCTGCAAAACCAGGATATGGTCTCTTGTGTCTCCTAGCGCTGCCTAAAACTTGCACTTGGTGGTTCACCCAGTACATGGACAGGTAGCAATTTTGTTGTGACTTTCTCACACTTAATATCTTCGAATGAGCTGACAGAGCTCACTGCTGCACTGCCAGGAAATAACCATTTAGAGTGGAACTGTATACATTTCTTCCCTTTTCTACCAATCAACAGGTTATAACTTAAGATAGAAACGATACCCCTGAGTTCGTGCTGGGAATGGGGGTGGGGAGTAAGAAATGATAGGTTGTCAGCTTCCCTGAAAAGCTGTAAGGCATTAGAACTGAAAATAAAGACTTTATTGCCTTGCAAAGAAGGCTTCGTAGCATTCAGATATTACCTACATCTGCTTTAATGATTCCATTTAAGCTGTCATTTTCTGCATTTACCTTGCAGCATTCAAAAGCAACTATACTTACATGTTCACAGCCAATGCAATGCCAGCATTTACAAAAGTGGGGTTGGGTAGGGGGAGAAAATGGTATATGATATATTTCAAAGAACACTTTCCTTCCAGAAAATTAGCAGTAATTTTGAGACTACTCTTAGAGGGAAGTAAAGTTTCTCTGGAGACAAAAAGTGCTGACACTGAACAAAAAAGAAGAGAGAGAGAGAAAGAAAGAGAAGCAGGCTGTACTCACTTTCGGATCCTTTCTCTCTCCACCTTTTTTCTATTTGTTTTTCTCATACACCTGGTCAAGCACTTCTGTGGTGACCACAAGGAAACTGGGGATGAAGTCACTCTGCTTTTATTGCCAACAAGACCAGTTCTAATCAATAAAGGACACAAATAAAGGTGGCTTTAGTGGAGATTCACTCTGCTGCCTCTGAAATGGGAGTAATGGTGGCCATGAAGAAGGTCCTGAGGTTCTTCCTATGCTCCACAGTGACTTACAGTGGAAGCCCCACAGTGACTTACAGTCTAGAAATGTAAGTCACCTTGGACGTGGCAATTTTGTTATGGCGGGTCAAATATTCTGAAGCAAATGCTACAATTTCTTCTATAAATAGGATTTATTCTCAAATTCAAGCTTAAGTCTCACCATTGCTGCCTCCCACACTTTCAGCCCCTTCCTCCTTTTAGATTCCTGGAGTTTGGGTTAACTTGACTCTGGTCTGCTCTTTGAGTGCTGATCTAAGGCATTTATTTGTTTTCGTGTTTATTTTCTTAGCTCTCTAACTAAAATTTAGTTCTGTGAATTCAGGTTATACTTCTTAGGGCCACTCACTCATGACTCCTGCAAGGCATATTGCAGAGAGTCGGTGTTTGAAATAATAGGTTGTCTGTTTTTTGTGTGTTTTTTTTGTTAAACTAAATGTGAGTTCTAAATCTACAGTCTATAAGACTAAGTGTATTTATTTTTTTGATTCCTTCCCCTGCCTGTTTTGCCTATTACGAGATTCTCCCTCCATTAAGCTTCCAAATGGTTTCAAACTTAATATGTTAGTGATATGAGCAAACTTGAGCTGACAATTCTGATTAAGCAAACTTGGTTTTGTGGGAAGAACAATGGCTTATGACTAAACATGAGCATGGCTCATTTGTCCATGGTTCTCTACTCTAAGCCTTTTCTGGACTTGGTGATTGTGAAATCACCTTGTGGTCCTCCTCAGTACTGAGAAGCTTTATAAATCTCTTTTTAATAAATGAATGTACTAATGAAGTAATAAACACATTCAGCATCTTTGAGAAATTTGCTTAAGTCCCTTTTAGATATTCTGTAATTGTGGGGATAATACTTATTGCCCTTTAATCTGACTGCATAATTCAATAAGTTTATTTCTCAGGAGAAATCACTTTCATTTTTTTATTGAGGATTGATTACTTTAAAATTGGAGAAGAAAAGGAAACTTGAAAGAGATAGATAATACACACTGAGGAAACCAGAAGGGAAAGAGACACGTGTACCCCAGTGTTCATTGCAGCACTGTTTATAATAGCCAGGACATGGAAGCAACCTAGATGTCCATCAGCAGATGAATGGATAAGAAAGCTGTGGTACATATGCACAATGGAGTATTACTCAGCCATTAAAAAGAATACATTTGAATCAGTTCTAATGAGGTGGATGAAACTGGAGCCTATTATACAGAGTGAAGTAAGCCAGAAAGAAAAACACCAATACAGTATACTAATGCATATATATGAAATTTAGAAAGATGGTAACAATAACCCTGTGTACGAGACTGCAAAAGAGACACTGATGTATAGATCAGTCTTATGGACTCTGTGGGAGAGGGAGAGGGTGGGGAGATTTGTGAGAATGGCATTGAAACATGTATAATATCATGTATGAAACGAGTCACCAGTCTAGGTTCGATGCACGATACTGGAGGCTTGGGGCTGGTGCACTGGGACGACCCAGAGGGATGGTATGGGGAGGGAGGAGGGTTCAGGATAGGGAACACATGTATACCTGTGGTGGATTCATTTCAATATTTGGCAAAACTAATACAATATTGTAAAGTTTATTTATTTATTTTTTTAATTAATTTTATTTTATTTTTAAACTTTACATAATTGTATTAGTTTTGCCAAATATCAAAATGAATCCACCACAGGTATACATGTGTTCCCCATCCTGAACCCTCCTCCCTCCTCCCTCCCCATACCATCCCTCTGGGTCATCCCAGTGCACTAGCCCCAAGCATCCAGTATCATGCATTGAACCTGGACTGGCATCTCGTTTCATTCATGATATTTTACATGTTTCAATGCCATTCTCCCAAATCTTCCCACCCTCTCCCTCTCCCACAGAGTCCATAAGACTGTTCTATACATCAGTGTCTCTTTTGCTGTCTCGTATACAGGGTTATCGTTACCATCTTTCTAAATTCCATATATATGCATTAGTATACTGTATTGGTGTTTTTCCTTCTGGCTTACTTCACTCTGTATAATAGGCTCCAGTTTCATCCACCTCATTAGAACTGATTCAAATGTATTCTTTTTAATGGCTGAGTAATACTCCATTGTGTATATGTACCACAGCTTTCTTATCCATTCATCTGCTGATGGACATCTAGGTTGCTTCCATGTCCTGGCTATTATAAACAGTGTTGTGATGAACACTGGGGTACACGTGTCTCTTTCCCTTCTGGTTTCCTCAGTGTGTATGCCCAGCAGTGGGATTGCTGGATCATAAGGCAGTTCTATTTCCAGTTTTTTAAGGAATCTCCACACTGTTCTCCATAGTGGCTGTACTAGTTTGCATTCCCACCAACAGTGTAAGAGGGTTCCCTTTTCTCCACACCCTCTCCAGCATTTATTATTTGTAGCCTTTTGGATCGCAGCCATTCTGACTGGTGTGAAATGGTACCTCATAGTGGTTTTGATTTGCATTTCTCTGATAATGAGTGATGTTGAGCATCTTTTCATGTGTTTGTTAGCCATCTGTATGTCTTTTTTGGAGAAATGTCTATTTAGATCTTTGGCCCATTTTTTGATTGGGTCATTTATTTTTCTGGAGTTGAGCTGGAGGAGTTGCTTATATATTTTTGAGATTAGTTGTTTGTCAGTTGCTTCATTTGCTATTATTTTCTCCCATTCTGAAGGATGTCTTTTCACCTTGCTAATAGTTTCCTTTGATGTGCAGAAGCCTTTAAGTTTAATTAGGTCCCATTTGTTTATTTTTGCTTTTATTTCCAATATTCTGGGAGGTGGGTCATAGAGGATCCTGCTGTGATGTATGTCAGAGAGTGTTTTGCCTATGTTCTCCTCTAGGAGTTTTATAGTTTCTGGTCTTACGTTGAGATCTTTAATCCATTTTGAGTTTATTTTTGTATATGGTGTTAGAAAGTGTTCTAGTTTCATTCTTTTACAAATGGTTGACCAGATTTCCCAGCACCACTTGTTAAAGAGATTGTCTTTAATCCATTGTATATTCTTGCCTCCTTTGTCAAAGATAAGGTGTCCGTATGTGCGTGGATTTATCTCTGGGCTTTCTATTTTGTTCCATTGATCTATATTTCTGTCTTTGTGCCAGTACCATACTGTCTTGATAACTGTGGCTTTGTAGTAGAGCCTGAAGTCAGGTAGGTTGATTCCTCCAGTTCCATTTTTCTTTCTCAAGATCGCTTTGGCTATTCGAGGTTTTTTGTATTTCCATACAAATTGTGAAATTATTTGTTCTAGCTCTGTGAAGAATACTGTTGGTAGCTTGATAGGGATTGCATTGAATCTATAAATTGCTTTGGGTAGTATACTCATTTTCACTATATTGATTCTTCCAATCCATGAACATGGTATATTTCTCCATCTATTAGTGTCCTCTTTGATTTCTTTCACCAGTGTTTTATAGTTTTCTATATATAGGTCTTTAGTTTCTTTAGGTAGATATATTCCTAAGTATTTTATTCTTTTCGTTGCAATGGTGAATGGAATTGTTTCCTTAATTTCTCTTTCTGTTTTCTCATTATTAGTGTATAGGAATGCAAGGGATTTCTGTGTGTTGATTTTATATCCTGCAACTTTACTATAGTCATTGATTAGTTCTAGTAATTTTCTGGTGGAGTCTTTAGGGTTTTCTATGTAGAGGATCATGTCATCTGCAAATAGTGAGAGTTTTACTTCTTCTTTTCCAATTTGGATTCCTTTTATTTCTTTTTCTGCTCTGATTGCTGTGGCCAAAACTTCCAAAACTATGTTGAATAGTAATGGTGAAAGTGGGCACCCTTGTCTTGTTCCTGACTTTAGAGGAAATGCTTTCAATTTTTCACCATTGAGGATAATGTTTGCTGTGGGTTTGTCATATATAGCTTTTATTATGTTGAGGTATGTTCCTTCTATTCCTGCTTTCTGGAGAGTTTTTATCATAAATGGGTGTTGAATTTTGTCAAAGGCTTTCTCTGCATCTATTGAGATAATCATATGGTTTTTATTTTTCAATTTGTTAATGTGGTGTATTACATTGATTGATTTGTGGATATTGAAGAATCCTTGCATCCCTGGGCTAAAATAAAATTTAAAAAAAAGCTAAAAAAAATAAAATTTGTATAACTAAAAAAAAAAAAAAGAGATAATAGGGCCAGAAACAGAAGCAGAGGGAAGGAATGTTGTTTATTAATGTTATTCTAATAGTATTTTATCTCCTGGAAGGTGAGGGGACTCTAGGAAACATGGGCCAGCATTTAGTTGTGGATTTTCATTATTTTTCTCTCTTGACTTGAAGGGAAGAAATTTTATCTTAATTTGCTTCTACATTCAAGTGCCAAGTACAATGTTTAGAATAAGGTAGGTGTTCAGTAATTATTTTCTGATTAGCTGAAGGGGAAGCATTAACATAGCAATGTCAGAAAGGTAGGCAGGTGACTAGAAGTAGAGGTTCTAATGGAGAACATCTTATTTGTCTTTGTTTCTTTTTTCAAGATACCTTTCTACATGGGAGTGGGAAAGAGAAGGGGGTATATTTTTTAAATGTATTTATTTTAACTAGGAGGACAATTGTTTTACAATATTGTGTTGGTTTCTGCTATACATCAATGTGAATCAACCATAGGTATACATATGTCCCCTCCCTCTTGAACCTCCCTCTTACTTCCCACATCATCCCACCCCTCTAGTTTGTCACAGAGCACTGGTTTGAGCTCCCTGCATCATACAACAGATTCCCACTGGCTAGTTTCCATGTAGTAATATATATGTTTCCATGCCACTCTCTCAATTTGTCTTACTCTCTTCTTCCTCCATTGTGTCCACAAGTCTGTTCTCTATGTTTGTGTCTCCTTGGCTGCCCTGAAAACAGGCTCATCATACCATATTTCTAGATTTCATATGTATTTGCTAATATATGATATTTGCTTTTCTCTTTCTGTCTTAATTCATTCTGTATAATAGGCTCTAGGTTCATCCACCTCATTAGAACTGACTCATATGTGTTCCTTTTTATGGCTGAGTAATATTCCATCGTGTATATGTACCACAGCTTCTTTATCCGTCCATTGATGGAAATCTAGGTTTCTTCCATGTCCTAGCTATTGTAAGTGGTGCTGCAATGAACATTGGGGTGCATGTGTCTTTTTCAATATGGTTTTCTCAGGTATATATCCCCAGTAGTGGGATTGCTGGGTCATATGGTAGTTTTATTCCTAGTTTTTTAAGGAATCTCAATACTGTTCTCCATGGCTATATCCATTTACATGCCCACCAATAGTGAGAGGGTTTCCTTTTCTCCACATCCTCTCAGCATTAATTGTTTGCAGATTTTTGATGATGGCTATTCTGACTGGTGTGAGGTGATACCTCTGTAGTTTTGATTTGCGTTTCTCTAATAATGAGTGATGTTGAACATCTTTTCATGTTTTTGTTAGCCATCCCTATGTCTTTGAAAAAATGTCTGTTTAGGTCTTCTGCCCACTTTTTCATTGGGTTGTTTGTTTTTCTGGTACTGAGATGCATGAGCTGCTATATATTTTGGAGATCAATCCTTTGTCAGTTGTTTCAGTTGCTATTGTCTTTTCCCATTCTGAGGCTTGTCTTTTCACCTTGTTTATTGTTTCCTTTGCTGTGCAAAAGTTTCGGAGAAGGCAATGGCACCCCACTTCAGTAATTTTGCCTAGAAAATCCCATGGATGGAGAAGCCTGGTAGGCTGCAGTCCATGGGGTCGCTAGAGTCAGACACGACTGAGCGACTTCACTTTCACTTTTCACTTTCATGCGTTGGAGAAGGAAATGGCAACCCACTCCAGTGTTCTTACCTGAAGAATCCCTGTAGAGAATCCTGTAGAGAAGCCCAGGGCGGAGCCTAGTGGGCTGCCGTCTATGGGGTCACACAGTTGGACACGACTGAAGTGACTTAGCAGCAGCAGCAGCAGCAGTTCTCACCAGATCAGTCCTGAATCTTCATTGGGAGGACTGATGTTGAAGCTGAAACTCCAATACTTTGGCCATCTGATGTGAAGAGCTGACTCTTGGAAAAGACCCTGATGCTAGGAAAGATTGAGGGCAGGAGGAGAAGGGGACGACAGAGGATGAGATGGTTGGATGGCATCACGGATTCAATGGACATGGGTTGGGGTGAACTCTGGGAGTTGGTGATGGACAGGGAGGCCTGGCGTGCTGTGGTTCATGGGGTCACAAAGAGTCAGACATGAGCAACTGAACTGAACTGAGTGTATTTTTGCTTTTATTCCCATTACTCTAGAAGGTGGGTCATAGAGGATCTTGCTTTGATTTATGTCAAAGAGTGTTCTGCCTTTGTTTTCCCCTAAGAGTTTTATAGTTTCTTGTCTTTATAGTTCTAGGTCTTTAATCTATTTTGAGTTTATTTTTGTGTATAGTGTTAAGAATTGTTCTAATTTCATTCTTTTACATGTGGCTTTTCAGTTTTCCCAATACCACTTACTGAAGAGACTTTCTTTGCTTCATTGTATATTTTTGCCTCCTTTGTCAAAGATCATGGGCTCATAGGTACGTGGGTTTATCTGAGGTTTCTGCCTTGTTTCATTGGTCTGCACTTCTGTTTTTGTGCCAGTACTATACTGTCTTGATGACTGTAGCTTTGTAGTATAGTCTAAAGTTAGGAAAATTGATTTCTCCAGTTCCATTCTTCTTTCTTAAGACTCTTTTAGCTATTCAGGGATTTTTGTTTCCATACAAATTGTGAAATTTTTTATTCTATTTTTAGGAAAAAAACATTGGTAATTTGATAGAGATTGCATTGAATAGTCATTGTCACAATATTAATTGAGAAGGGAATACATTTTTTACTCTTGCCATTTTTTTTTCTCTACATCTTGCTAGGTCCTGGCTCAAATTCCTTCTGTCTAGACTTCAGAAGAGTGACTGCATACTCATTCCACACCCACCTTCTCACTTCCTCTCAACTTGCTAGTCATGTTGGAGAGAATTTAAAGAAAAAGTTGCCCACATTAGGGTTAATAATTGAATGTAGATTTTTTTTTCTGAAATATTTGTCTTCATCAACAAACAAATTTTGATACCAAGGATCTCATGCCCAATAGAATTTAAGATAAGATTTACCAAAGCTACTACTTGATCAGTAACTTAAAAAATAAATACATTTTTTTCTGAGGTCCAAATATGTTTGAAAAACGTAGCTTACATACAGTTAAATAGACTGGAGTTTTCAGTTTTCCATTTTTGGTATACAAAATCCTATATGAAATTCCACATGTTTCAAATTGTTTTCCTATGAAATTTTTTTCAAATAAAGTATCATGAGAGAACTAGAAATCCAAAATTCTTTGGAAAATTTGTAATAAACATATTCATAGAATGAAGGCTGTCTCAATCCTGAAAACAGGCTGGAATGGAAAATTTTTCTAATTCATTTTCTTTCCACTTCAAAATTCACAAAGTATTATTTATTTCAAGCTGCAAGAATGTTGAATACTATTTTCCCTTCACCAAAACAAGAAGGACTATATTACAGGTATGTGCAAGAAATTGCCATAAAATCACTGCCCTGCATAATGACTGGATTAGTTACGGATAAGATTTGGGATAATTGTGCAGTAGTTTTCAGTAAATAAAGAAGGCTGAGCACTGAAAAATCAATGCTTTTGAACTGTGGTGTTGGAGAAGTCTCTTGAGAGTCCCTTAGACTGCAAGGTGATCAAACCAGTCAATCCTAAAGGAACTCAATCCTGAATATTCATTGGAAGGACTAATGCTGAAGCTGATGCTCCAATACTTTGACCACCTGATGCAAAGAGCTAACTCATTAGAAAAGACCCTGATGATGGGAAAGATTGAAGGTAGGAGAAGAAGGAGATGACAGAGGATGAGATGGTTGGATGGCATCACTGACTTAATGGACATGAGTTTGAGTAGGCTCTGGGAGATGGTAAAAGATAGGCCTGGTGTGCTGTAGTCCATGGGATCACAAAGAGTTGGACATGACTGAGCAGCTGGACAATGACAACAAGATTTGGGACAATAAGTCTTTGAACTCTATGCTGTAACATTTCTCATAAGTTGTATCTCCAAGTTTTTCAGCTGCTTCAAAACCATTAATTAGTGAAGAATTATATCCGAATGCTGTAATATCCCAATAAAAACCATAGGTATCAGACCAAATGAACATAGGCTGATCAAAATGCAATGTTATATTTCCCATTATCATGGTGGATCCTTTGCTTTGTATTGAAATTTGGACTTGAATTTTCTACCACAGCCAAAAGGAAATTTCAGCCAAATGTGTCAGAAACCCAAGAGACTCTGCTCACCACAGGTGTTTAATCATCAGGGATTCTCTTGGGGAATAGTATTGACAGCTGGCCAAGCTGGCATCTTGGCATTTACAGATTGGGAAAAACCTGTTGTGGGGGAGAGGCAGGTTAGAAGAGTATCAAAATCTGGATAAGCTCCAAAGAAAATCTCATCTTTCATTTCACACCTTTGCTATTTTCTGTCAGTCTCTCCCCAGAAAGCGTTATTACTTTGCAGTGCTCAAAGGGCGTTGATGGGCAACTTCAATATTTCCCCTCAGCTTTGCTGCCTGGCCGATGGACTTCTTCATTAAAGCTGCACCACACTTCTCCTGGTTTAATGGGCATAAATATAGCTACTCAAAGAGGGGAAGCACTGTTCTATCCATGAAGATATTATATCCAAGAGATGAAAAGAAAACCTGCTAATTGAGAATCACACTTTGGTTTAATTACACAGATGCTAAAATAGTGTAACTGAAGCTCCTTAAAAATATAATTATCCACTATGCAATGCTTGAGAGCATGTTTTATCTTTTTGCCTTTAATATACATGATCAAGAAAGAGCCAACAAAAGAATAATTCCTGGGTAATTTGGGAAACTGGGACATGTTTGGGTTTGAAAGATGTTTCAGAAAAGTATCTTGCATTTGGAAGGAATCATCAAAGGTATTTTATGAGTAACTAAACATAAAATCCTTCTTCTTTACCTGTATGTTCTTCAAAGGCACCTGGGATTAAAATAAATAATATATTTTAGGGTAGCTTGAAACTGTATCCAATTATCTCCTCCAACAAAGCAGCAAGAGAGGATTGCTGTATATTTGGAAAGACATCCTGCATTTATAGTGTGACTAGAAAAAGGTCTGAAAAAATGCCTCTGATTGACGAAATATTCTTTCCACCTCTCCTCCAACCTTAAGCCCATCCTGTTGAATTCATTATTAATACTATGCTGACTTATCATAAATTTTTCAAAAAATTTACATAGAATGCTAATATGTGTCTCAAACACTGCTAAAAATAAGCCTGATTATGTATTGTTTTTCCCTTGCTATTTACTTTGTGCTTTTATATGCATTTCATTTTCCTTGTAGATTTTGCTTATTTCTGTGAGTAGTGTTTGCCATAGGTTATAGTAAACATGCTTGATTGATATTAATATTATGCATCTATTATTAACATGGTAGACAGCACATACTATTATTGGCCTTCTAAGAAAGATTTATAGCTAAAAATGGACAGTAATTTAGCAACTAGAGGGCTCATGAAGACTATTTCCATGTAGCAATCTACAGATTGCTACTTCATAGACCTGATTTTAGCCTTCAAGAACTACAGTAAGTTCTAGGCAGTGGAGAGAGAAGCATGTAGTACTGAGAGTAGGAGGACGAAGCAGAAGATGGAGTGCTTGGAGCTTCTTTAAGGCCAACATGAGGAGGAGGACTAGGGGTTAAGTGATGCATCCACAGACCATCTTGGTTAGCATCTTGATAAACAGGCTGTGGAAGAGGGCATAGGCATATGGCCGAGGAGGAATGGAACCAGGGCTAGATTCAAGCTGAGGGAAGTGCTGGCTCCCATTCCCTCTCTCCATTCATCCCTCCCTCCCCCCACCCCCCATCCCCTACCAATATACACAGGAGGCCATAGAGCTGTGAAGAGCAAGAGATGAAAGCTCAAGCTCTGGAGTCTGAATGCCTGGACTTTAGTCCTGCCTCTATCTGAAACCTGCTGTGGAACCTTGGAAAACTGACCCACCTATCTAACCCAGTAATCATGTATGGATGTGAGAGTTGGACTATAAAGAAAACTGAGTACTGAAGAATTGATGCTTTTGAACTATGGTGTTTGAGAAGACTCTTGAGAGTCCCTTGGACTGCAAGGAGATCCAACCAGTCCATCCTAAAGAAAAACAGTCCTGAATATTCATTGGAAGGATTAACATTGAAGCTGAAACTCCAATCCTTTGGCCACCTGATGTGAAGAGCTGACTCATTTGAAGAGACCCTGATGCTGGGAAAGATTGAAGGCCGGAGGTGGAGGGGACAACAGAGGCTGAGATGGTTGGATGGCATCACTGGCTCAATGGACATGAGTTTGAGTAAACTCCAGGAGTTGGTGTTGGACAGGGAAGCCTGGAGTGCTGCAGTGCATGGTGTCGCAAAGTCGGACATGACTGAGTGACTGAACTGAACTGAACACTCAGTTTCTTCCTTTGTAAAATAAAGATAACAATAGTACCCACTGGGTCCAGTTGTTGTGATAATTAAATCAATTAAGTCAAACACTACACTGAAAAGAGTACCTAGCCTGTTGAGAATACTCAAAATAATTATCTGGCATCAGTTCTTGCATCAGTTCTCCAAAGCCTGGGCTAATTCTACCTCTCCAAGGCACATATATACATTTCAAACTCGTTATGTATAAACACTCAGAGGTATGTAACTTGCAGAACCTTCAGAAAGAAAGAAAATTCTGCAAAGTTTGAGGAATCTTGGATTTTAAATCCAGTGCCAAGTTTATCTGTCTGCTACATCCTTGCTCTACTAGGAGTAAAAAAAAAAAAAAAAAAAAAAAAAAAATCACAGCTAAGAAATGGAGTGAGAACTGCCCTGGACAGTTTGCAGGTGAGGTAGTCAGAGATGTGTCTACATTCACATCTACATGGTACATGGCTCATTACTTCAGGGTGAAAGGCTACCACATACACGTGCATCTGCTAATGACTCTGGACCTGTCCCAGCTGACTGCCTAGACAGTTACATTGTTTTTTTTTTTTTTGGATGATGTGGTGTGCTCTGAGTGAAGCAGGAAAGAAGAAAGGGAGATATTTTGTTAATTGCTAAACATCCTGAATAGTCATGTTTCCAAACAGTATCCTCCAGTTTTCTATTTGATAAAACTGTTATAATATCCAACATTTATAAAATGCTTTATATGTATTACACATTTGTTATAAAAGAAATCAGGAACATTAATGACTTTTTATTAATTAAGCTCATGTTAATAATGTACTATTTTGTCACTGTTTGATATGGGAAGTTTCTTGATTAACTTTTCTTATCAAAATTGGTTTGTGCCCTTCTTGTCTTGAGCCAAATGAGTACCCACTGTAAAAAGGGAAGTATTATAGTTTAAAAAATTTGAGGGTTAAGTGGATCTGGATTTGAATTTTGTTTCATACCTTATTAGCTGTTTTGTTGTTCTTATTGCTGTTTTCAGTCACTAAGTCCTGTCTGACTCTTTGCAACCCGATGGACCGTAGCATAACAGGTCCCTCTGTCATCCACTATCTCCCAGTCCATGGAATTCTCCAGGTCAGAATACTGGAGCGGGTAGCTGTTCCCTTCTCCAGGGGATCTTCTCAACCCAGGTATTGAACTCAGGTCTCTCACAATGCAGGTGAATTCTTTATCAGCTGAGCCACCAGGGAAGCCCCACTATCTTCCAGAGTTTGCACAAATTTATGTCCATTGAGTTGGGTTATGCTATCTAACCATCGCATCCTCTGCCACCCTCTTCTCCTTTGGCCTTAAAAGTGTTTCCCAGTATCAGGGTCTTTTTCAATGACCTTTGCATCAGCTGGCCAAAGTATGGGAGCTTCAGCTTCAGCAACAGTCCCTCCAATGAACATTCAGGGTTGATTTCCTTTAGGATTGACTGGCTTTAACTCCTTGCAGTGGGAAAGAGTCTTCTCCAACTCCACAGTTTGAAACATCACTTCTTCAGTGCTCAGCCTTTTTTATGGTCCAGTTCTCACATCCATACATGGTTACTGGAGAAACCATAGTTTTGACCATGTGGACCTTTGTTGGCAAAGTGATGTCTCTGCTTTTTAATACACTGTCTAGTTTTTGTCATATTTGTCATAGCTTTTCTTCCAAAGAGCCAGAATCTGTTAATTTCATGGCTACAATAACCATGCCCAGTGATTTTGGAGCCTGAGAAAAAAAAATCTGTCACTGCTTCACTTTCAACTTTTTCATTCTCCTCTTTCACCCTCATCAAGAGGTTATTTAGTTCTTTTTCACTTTCTGCCATTAGAGTGGTATCATCTGCATATCTGAGGTTGTTGATATTTCTCCTGGCAATTTTGGGATTCTAGTTTGTGATTCATCCAGCCTGGTATTTGACATATGTTCTGCATGGAAGTAAAATAAGCAGAGTGACAACATATAGCCTTGTTGTACTCCTTTCCCAGTTTTGAACCAGTCACTTGTTCCATGTCCAATTCTATCTGTTGCTTCTTGACCCGCATACAGGTTTCTCAGGAGGCAGATAAGAAAGTCTGGTATTCCTATCTCTTTAAGAATTTTCCACTGTTTGTTATGATCTACACAGTCAAAGGCTTTAGCATAGTCAATGAAGCAGAAGTAGATGTTTTTCTGGAACTCCCTTGCTTTCTCCAGTGAATTGGATCTCTGGTTCCTCTGCCTCTTTGAAACCCAACTTGTACACCTAAAAGTTCTCAGTTTATGCAGTGCTAAAACCTGTATGTGTGACCTTGAACAAATTAGTTTTTCTGAGTCTCAGTTTTCTTGTCTCTAATATGGAAATATTAATATCTACCTTTGAGTGCTTGTAATAGTTAGAACTAAAATATATATAAAGTGCCTGGAATATAAGGAGGCACTAAAAAATAGCCACTTGATAGATTTGATTTTGATCCCTTACTGTGGTAGCACTCACTTCAGACACTTAAGGATTCCCGTTGATTCCCACCAATGTGGTCCTTATATGCCCTAAAGTTTTCTAGCAGTGAATACAAACTTATAAGCAAGTAACAGAACCAAGTTTGTCAGTGTTAATTTTGATTTCAAAACTATTTTCTTTGTCTTAACCACTATCCCTTCCAAAGTCAGGTCACCAATGTCTCCCATCTCAGCTCCTGAAGTAGCCTCCTTGCCAGTCTTCCACAAATACTTCAGGCTTCTCCAGTGTGTTCCTCAGCAGTCATTAAAATATTCCTTTTAAGTTTTAATCCAGTTATGTAATTATTTTTCTGAAGACCAGTCCAGAGCTACCTAACACTTAGGGATACGATTTTTAGTGGGAGATAAATTTTTGCCATAAGTATCACTTTTTTATCAGTCAGATAAATACATTGGCTCAGGTAATTTCTAAGACTGCTCAGTTCCTAGATTCTATAATTCCACTTGGATTTTTTTTTAAGTATCACAGTCATCCTCCTAGAACTAAAATTATCAGATTTTTATTAGTGAGTGTACTAAAGCTAGGTTTTGCAACAAACCCCTTCATTTCTCAGAGGCTTAAACAGTGATGTGATAGTAAATATTTAACAACTGACTATTCAAACAAAAGAGAGGAAAAAAAGCCTTGATATGTAGAATTTGGTATTTTCATGGGCTACATATTCCTACTATGACTGATGTGAAGATTTAAGTTTAGAGTATCATGTCATTGCATATGGGACTAGGAAGAGATGCTAACTATTGATGGAGCTGATAGGAACTGTCTCCAGCATAATTCAGAGCTTAACTCAGGAAACTTCCCTTCCCACTTTCATGTCAGTTCAGTGTGATCAGTGGGTACAGAGTGAGGCTCTGCTGCTTGTAGTCGTCCATGGTTCCTCGGTGTCAGAGGCTCTGCTCTGTTCACTGTGTTGCTCCCTAGATCAGGTAGTGTGCTGACAACCCGCTGCAAGGCAAAGGACAGAAAGAGAACATGGAGGATCATGGCACCTTGAGGCCACCAAGCCTGGAAGTGGCAACAGTACTTCCTTCTGGTTTCCTTTGATTAGAATTCAATCATATAACTACATAGCTCTGGGAGAGTGAGAGTGAACACGTTAGTCACTCAGTTGCATCTGACTCTTTGCGACTTCTCTGTCCATGGAATTCTCCACGTAAGAACACTGTAAGAACACTGGGGGTGGAGAGCCATTCCTTTCTCCAGGGGATCTTCCTGACCCAGGAATCAAACCCAGGCCTCTTGCATGCAGACAGATTCTCAGCTCTCTGAGCCACAGGGAAGCCCAAATCCACATTTAAGCATCTAGTGCAGCACCTGGTGCACAAAACCTGTGCGTGCATGCTCAGTCATCTCTGACTCTTTAGTGACTCCGTGTACTGTAGCCCAGAAGGCTCCACTGTCCATGGGATTCTTCAGGCAAGAATACTGGAGTGGGTTGTCATTTCCTTCTCCAGTGGATCTTCCCAACCCAGGAATTGAACCTATGTCTCCTTCATTTCCTGTATTGACAGGTGGACTTTTTACCACTGAGCCACAGGGAGCCTCATGGGCTGTAGTCCATGAGGTTAAAAAAGAGTCAGATATAACTAAACAACAAGAACAATTCAATATGACCTTATTTTAACTTAATTACTTTTACAAGACCTTGTTTACAAAAAATTTCACATATACAGGTACTTGTGCCTTTTAAGTTATTAAGTCAGATCTGACTTTTTGTTGTCCTATGGACTGTAGTCAGAGAAGGCACTGGCACCCCACTCCAGTACTCTTGCCTGGAAAATCCCATGGACAGAGGAGCCTGGTAGGCTGCAGTCCATGGGGTAGCTAAGAGTCGGACATGACTGAGCGACTTCACTTTCACTTTTCACTTTCATGCATTGGAGAAGGAAATGGCAACCCACTCCAATGTTCTTGCCTGGAGAATCCCAGGGACGGCGGAACCGGTGGGCTGCCGTCTATGGGGTCGCACAGAGTCGGACACGACTGAAGTGACTTAGCAGTAGCAGCAGCATGGACTGTAGTAACTCTAGGCTCCTCTGTCCGTGGGATTCTCCAGTCAAGAATACTGGAGTGGATTGCCATGCCCTCCTTCAGGGAATTTTTCCAACCTAGGGATTGAACCAGCATCTCCTATGTCTCCTGTACTGGCAGGCAGTTAGTTCTCCCCACTAGTGCCACTTCGGAAGCTCTACAGGTACTGGCAGTTAGGACTTGCATATATCCTTTTGGGGGTATGAATTCAATCCATAACATTGGCTTTCCTTGACAAAGAATTGGCCTCAAGCAAATCTCTGTGTCCTAATGCAATCAATCTTGGTAAAATTCAAGACTTAGAATCTAGAACCACAGTCACCAACAGAGAGGGATGAGTGTTTTCCCAATGTGAACGTCAAGCCAGCAGAAAAGGGCTGGGGCCCAGTTCCTGCCTCAGGTTTTTTTGTTTGTTTGTTTTCTATTCTGACCCTCAACAGATTGTATGATGCCTACTTTCACTGATGGCAATCAACTTAATTGAACCCACTAATCCAAATGGCAATCTCTTCCAGAAACACCCTCATAGACACACCCAGAAATAATGTTTAACCAAGTATTGGGGCATTTCCTGATCCAATCAAGTTGACACATGAAAAATTAACTATCACTGTAGGCACTGGGATGTATGCCCTACTCAGGGTGTGGAGATTTTTGTTGTTTATTTGCTAAGTTATGTCCCACTCTTTGAGACCCCATGGACTGCAGCATGAAAGGCTTCCCTGTCCATCATTATCTCCTGGAGTTTGCTCAAACTCATGTCTGTTGAATCTCTGATGCCATCCAACCATCTCATCCTCTGTCACTCTCTTCTCCTCCTGCCTTCAATCTTTCCTAACATCAGGATCATTTCCAATGAGTCAGGTCTTCTCATCAGGTTGCCAAAGTATTGGCGCTTCAGTTTCAGCATCTGTCCTTCCAGTGAATATTCAGGACTGATTTCTTTCGGAACTGACTGGTGTGGTCTCCTTACCGCCCAAGCACCATGATTTGAAAGCATCAGTTCTTGGGTGCTCAGCCTTCTTTATGGTCCAAATCTCACATCCTTACATGACTACTGGAAAAACCATAGCTTTGCCTATATGGACTTTTGTCAGAAAAGTGTTATCTCTGCTTTTTAATATGCTAAGTTTGTCATAGCTTTTCTTCCAAGGAGCAATCTTTTAATTTCATGTCTGCAGTCACCATCTGCAGTGATTTTGGAGGCCAAGAAAATAAAGTCTATCACTTTATCCATTGTTTTCCTATCTATTTGCCATGAAGTGATGGGGCTAGATGTCATGATCTTCATTTTTTGAATGCTGAGTTTTAAGCCAGCTTTTTCACTCTCTTCTTTCACCTTCATCAAGAGGCTCTTTAGTTCCTCTTCACTTTCTGCCATTAGGGTGATATCATCTGCATATCTGAGGTTACAGATATTTCTCTTGGCAATCTTGATCCCAGCTTGTGATCATCCAGTCTAGCATTTCTTATGATGTCCTCTGCGTATAAGTTTAATAAGCAGGTTGACATATACAGATTTGACGTATACCTTTCCCAATTTTGAACCAGTCCATTGTTCCATGTCTGGTTCTAGCTGTTGCCTCTTGACCTACATACAGGTTTCTCAGGAGACAGGTAAGATGGTCTAGCATTCCCATGTCTTTAAGAATTTTCCACAATTTGCTGTGGAACAACAGTCCAAAGCTTTAGTGTAGTCAATGAAGCAGAAGTAGATGTTTTTCTTGAATTCTCTTGCTTTTTCTATAATCCAATGGATGTTGGCAATTTGATCTCTGGTTCCTCTGCCTTTTCTATATCCAGCTTGTGCATATGGAAGGTCTTGGTTCACTTACTATTGTAGGCTAGCTTGAAGGATTTTGAGCATTACCTTGCCAGCATGTGAAATGAGCATGATTATGTGGTAGTTTGAACTTTGTTTGGTGTTGTCCTTCTTTAGAATTGGAATGAAAATGGACTTTTTCCAGTCCTGTGGCTTTTGTGGAGCTTTCAGAACCCATTTAAAGGCTCTGAGGCTGAGATCACAAGGATTGTTTTAAATCTTAAATCATCAAGGGGTTGTTTTAGTCTTGGTTTATGGTTTCTCTAGCAACACAATTCCCTTGAAGACTCAGTGAGCTGTTGACTTGTCTGCTTAAAGTCGGTTTCATGTGAGTAACTGAGGCATCCAGGGTTCTTTCTCCAGGTAGAGTCCAAATATGACTATTTCTTTGCTTCCTCACAGTCTGGTTTCCTCTTTCAACTTAAAGGCAGCTATCTGAGGCCCCTGGGTTATCTTTCATCTGATCTTTTCCACGAAGGTGGGAATTAGTGGAATGTTGCTCAAAGTCCTTTTTGATCTTTTTTTTTCCTATTCCTTAGGGTCAAAGAAGCAATGAATATTTGTAATTCAAGGTTCCATTATTACTGGACTTTTCTCTCTTCCTCTTTACCTCTTTGTATAAGCTGATGAGTTTTCCCTTGAACTCATCAGCTTAAAAATTTAATAATTTTTAAACTAAATTCAGCAATGATTGCAAACACATACTAATACCCTACTGGCTTTCCAAGTACTTCACCTAGAGTTCCAGGCTTGATGGATATGAAATCTTCCTCCCAGGTTCATGTGTTGCAGTTACCTAACAGGAGTCACCATTTTCCTGGCCTCTAACATCAGTTTCCCAGTTATTTGTCATGTGGTTTCTAAGTCAATGCCCTCATTTTGGTTTTCGTTATGATAACACTCCATTTCAAGGAATCAACTTCCACACTAAGATAACAAATGCTCCCCAATTCTCATTCCTAGCCCTTGTCTGAGGAGCCTTGATTGTGAAAGTTCCTACCAGCACAGCATCTCTAAATGTCAGCTAGACACTAAACATGCAAGGCCACTCCACGATTGTGCTGCTTGGTGTTCTGTTGTTTTGAGTGTAGAAATAACTCATACCAAGTTGTTAGAATACTTTCTGAATCACAAGGGAAACATCTCCACAGATTCTCTATTCTCTAATTCACTAGGCTGTTATTAAACCTAAAATATAAAAGAAAAGGCAAATATTATTTTTTCATTAATTTTTTTTAGGCTCAATTATATCTACTTCTTGCCCTGAAAACACAGCCACATTGTGCCCAGGGACCAGGGCATTATGGTAACCAGATACTCAGGGATTGAAACCGAGCTGAATAATGCATGAGCTCAAAGTCACCCCACAGCCTCCCTGCTTTCATTGACTGAAGTGCTTTGTTTTTCAAAACCTCCTTTGGGAGGCTTCACAAACAGCTGCTATGTAGCTCATAGATTCCAAAGATGATAGACAGAGGCCTTTTCCTGCCGGTATAAGATATCCTACCTTCTGATGGTGGAAATCTGATTATTGGCACGCTCTCTGCAAATGACCCTGTCCAAAAATCAAACAAAAATCAGAGACATTCAAAACCAAATGAATAAAGACTGAGAGTTTAGCAAAATTCAAATTGCCACTGACCTCCACTAGCAGAATACATAAAGCAGTATACTTATTAAGAGGCGCATGTGAGCCATTTGGGGTTGAGAACTTTGCTTTGCTGATTTTGAAAGAAAGAAAGCAAGCAAAAAGAAAAACACACAGGCAGCTGCCCTAGTTTCTAGTTGGACACGAGAGTATTTACTCAGCACAGAGCCAGTCGGAGCTAATGGTTCTGAGTGCCTCTAATGGGCCCCTGGGTTGGGCAGAGCCAATTTTGGCATGAGCAGAGAGGCAGGCAGTCTGAGAGTGAGCAAATCTCCCCAGATGAGGTTTACATCACCTACCCTCTCTCCCGCCCTCTCTCCTCAGGAGCTTTCAGATCCTCCCCATAGAGCGTGTGCACAGGCTTCCAAAGTGCAAGAGCTTGGATCAATACCTAAAAGTTTGGAGGTTTATTAAATCTTCCAAATTGGAATGAAAACATCTCCCTGGGTATTCTGCAGTGCTAGTAAATGGAAATGAAACATCTGAGTGAAGGCAAAGCATTCCCCAGATCTTCATCTTATTTCCACTCAGTTGTAATCCAAAATTAACACTTGCTCCTGACACCCAGTCTATTAGCACCCGGAACAATTCCTCAACTTCAACAAGGAGGGCAGCTGCTGGGGGCCTGGGTGAGTGGGAAGGGGCTCCCCCACTTGGAACTTCCCCCTGGTGACCAACAAGCGACAGGCATTACCATTTAATTATAATGACGGAGCAGATGCGATAACAAGGTTGTCGTCTCTGGCTCCGTTCCTGATGTTACCGCAAGGGTTTCCAGTTGCTGCCCTTTCTCATTCTGTGCTTCCTCATTCATCTCAGCTCTTCCAGCTGCCTCCTGCTCTCTGCCCTGACATGTCTGACTGGCCTCCATGAGAGGCAACCACAGCCTTTTCAGAGAAGGGGCTTCTTGGGGCTGGGTCTGTGCTGAGTTTGGTTTCAGCCATCTGTGCTTTCCTGCAGGCCCCCTCGTGCTCCTCTTGAAACTGCTTGACTTCATCTTCACCAAATAATTGCATTTTTTTTTTAAATTCAAACTCAAATGATTCCTTTGAGGCATCCATGAAAGGCCATTTTCTTTGAATTCCGTGACTGATATTTGGAATATGCTCCTTGTTGTGTTCCTGACTGCTTCAAAGCTCCCTCCTTGTTCTTTTGTCTGCTTTTCAAACTCCCAATTTGAATATTGATACAAGCATTTAAATTTTCCCAAAGATCAGGTTTACTAGACAACATTAGGAAGGAAGTCACGGTTTCATTTGTTTGGCTGGGCCTCTGGATCCATTTCTATGAGAGTGAATCCTGAGGTTGAGGTTGATTTCGGTAAAGTTTTATATAAATAGTTCATCAAATTTATTGTGCTTGAGATTTTGAACACAACTGGGCATATGTATATTTTCCAGTTTTTGGTTTCCTAGCCCTTGTGAGATAAACAGGTGGAGAGGTACAATAGCAAATACAAAATAGAGGGTATGTGTACACTTTCTCATGTGAGAAAATGTCTTTTCTTCCTTGTGTTACTCCTAGCATGTGACACATGATAACCAATCCTACAGTACATAACAACAAGCTCTTACATTTCTTTGAGCAGTTAGTATACGCACAGTAGCATGCTAAGTTTTTCATATGTTGACTCTTGTGACAGTTTCTTAAAGCAGGGGTTATATCATTCCCAGCCAACAGACATGAAAACTAAGGCCTTGGGAAGTTGATACTTACTGACGCCACAGAGAAGGTATTATTGGAGGCTTGTTGGGACCCCATAGTGTCATTCCAAGGCCTGACTTCTTAGCCATTATACAATTTTCTTTTCCAAAACAACATAGCGGTCAGAATGGCACTTGTAATCTAAACATGGAAACAATGCTTCAACAACAGCTGTATGTGGTGTAGGTGGTTAGAACTATATGTATCCAGAAACTCAAAAGGATATGGCTTCCAGTCTCTTAGAGGGTGAAAGGTTGGGGGAAAGAACATACTTCAGGTGTGTAATACCTGATGCAAGCACAAGGAAGGCCATTTGATTACCAAGAATGGGAATGGAACCCTGTTTTCATGTCTGACCTATGGCTCTGCCCCGTAGTCACAGACCCCTAGACCTCCTGAAGACCAGTTAAAGCATTGGAAAAAGCCACAGATTTGAGGACTAGATTGTTATTTAGAGACTTCATTATAGCTACCCATTTTATAGACCGATATATTGACTTGTGCTGTAACGACCTGCTAAAGTCTGAATCCAGAGACATCTCATACACAGGGCTGAGCCAAGGAGAAGAGTGAGAGGTCCTTGGCATTCACTAGTGAACTTTTCTTCTTCTATTCTTTTCTGTGTTTTGTAAGCTGCAGTTGTGGTTGTACCCAGCAGGCACCCTGGGATGCAGCATTGATGATCTGATTTCAGCTGTCTTCTTGATAATTCCTGACTAGATCAATATGGAATAGTCCTATCCAAAGTCATTTCTTAAAGTTTCAAGTTTAGGTCAAATAAAAGGAAACATTGTTACACATAAAAATGGTGGAGTTAGAGATTTTTTGAAACAATTGCAACATTACAGAGTTGAAAAATATAAAAATTTCAAGCAGTGAAGTAATATATTTATACATAAACCCTTTGATAGTTAATAGCAACTCTTTCTAGGGAATCTTATTCAAAGAAGCAATTGATTTGCTGACTGTAGTTCAAGGTCAGATGTAAAGATGTTCTTGAGTTTGGACCCCAGGTACCCCGGTTTCAGTGATTATATATCCATGAGGCTGTGTGGTTACAGGATGATCCACAGAGAGATGTTTGGGAGAGGCAGAAACAAAAGCACTTAACCCATTTCAAGTTTACTGTCGTTCCGGTGGTGTGGCTCTTGGTAATTTACGAGACTGTCTGTGGGGTTCAGGAGCTCTGGAGACCTCCGGTCTAATAAAATAGCCATGTCGTTTTTCCTGAGTGAAGGGACCGACATATATCAAGAAGTGCAATTTGTTTGATATCCTTTTGTACAGGAAAAGGAAAGGTTGTGGCATTTGTAGGTGAGTAGAAAGAGGGAAGGAGTTTAAAGTATATAGATGTGTTAAGAGAGGCCTTGCAGTTGAAAGTACATAAAGGTCCTTTTGTATTTAACATCTTGGGGGCACAGGACATTATACTAATAATACTGAAGTTTCAAGTTGGAGCTGTCAATTAAAAACTTAAATAGAGTCCAGTGCATATTCCTTTGGGTTTTCAAGATACCAAAACATGTCTTTCTTTATACTTATAAATTAAGCTACACTTTACTGGAGGAGGCAGGCCACTCCACTTTTCCTAATTGTCATAAAAACTTTAACCCTGATTATGAGAGAAGGTATTTTGACCACTCTCCATCCCCAGTGAATAGACTGTCCATTTTCCCAAAGAAGGATTTTGTAATACCTGGTGGGCCATTTGATCCAAAAGCTGTGCTCGTGAATGAGCAATCTGACTCACCACACAGCTATCCCAGGAAGCAAGGTTGCCTGTAGTCTCTTGTTTTATTTATAAAATAATGATTTTCACTGACCAAAAATGTCTGTAGTACATAAATTAAGAATGCAAATATTGAATGATCTATGAAAGTAGGCAATAGTTAGACGTGGATGATTTGATTCAAGGCATATAACTACACACATGTTGCTATATGCTTGTGTGTAAGTATGTGCACACGTGCATATACATGTATGTATGGATACATGAAAGGGACAGAAAGATCATAAGGCTGAGGGTTCAAGGGCTACTGGTAACATTCAGAGCATCAATTGGTGTATGGGATTCTGTTAGGAAAGTTGAGATTTTCTGACTAAAATCTGGGAGTTTCTTGTGGGCAGTACACAAATGTACAAATGAATCTTGATCAAACCATGGGATTTTATAATAGCTTGTTGATGGCAGGAGTGTCATAAGTTCAATATGTATGCCTTTTCATGTCAGGGAATAGGATAGCTTTCTTTTTCAAAAAGTATATTTTTATCTGGATAGATCTTCCCTCAACTGTGCTGAGAGGTTGGTTAATACACAATTTGAGTAAAGAGATCTAGTTCTGTATAGCTGCTGCCTTTTCCAGTAGAAATTATTTAGCCAACTCCTCCCTGAGGGTCTCTGATAGTAGCAACTTTAAGTCATTGGGGGGCAGTTATGGAAGGAGCCTGACTGCATTCTTCCAGGGGCTCCCTAAGAATGAGGAACCCAGCATTGTCCAGAATACTAGCCAGTAACTTCTGTAAAGCTCAGACAACTTTGCAGTAATTCTTCCAACTGTCTGACTCAATAGCAACCCTCAGAAGGGTACTTTTTATCTATGACAGTTGCAGCTTTCAATCCTAGATTGGATTTCTCCCTGTCCTCCCAGAAGATGTTTTAGTGATGTACTGGCTTTAGTGTATGATTGGTAAGACCTTGAAATAAATCCCCAACTAAAAGAGAGGCATGGTAAGGCTGGGTGGAAAGGGTGTACAAATTCCTTAGTAAATCTAATATTCTGCAAACACTATTTTTAAGAAAGGAGGGACTTTTTCTTCATTTCTGTATCCTTTCCAAGTTTGTTAACTCTCTTCTCATTTTACTGTCAAGCCTCTGTAGCATGATCTAGTCAGATCAACTGCCACTGCTCTGAAATTTGTGGTGTCTAGTTGCTGCCAGAGAGTTGATTTTTACATCTGAGGTGGTTCCTGATACCAGTCAGTGGACTGGACTTCATGGGCTCTGAGTGTTCTCTGTTCCCACTGGCACTAACGTGCTATGACCATGGACACATACCTTTCCTGCCAGGGCCTTGGCATTCTTTATGCTACGAAAAACCTTGGTTTTGTCTATAAGCTACCTAGTAGGTTAGTTGAGAAATCAAACTTGGAGAATGAAGAATAGATGGGAAGACTCCGAGTGAGAAAAAACAATTATATTCAAGGCAAGAACAGTGAGTGGGAGTTTGTAGGGAAAGGCAAAAGGAAAAGCAGAATCAGAAAGGCCTTGGAGAAGTAAACAGAAGAGAGAAGATTCCCTGAGATAAAGGAGACAGAGGACCAGCTGGCAGAAAGGAGGATGGATGGGAGAAGTGCAGAGAGGGCTCCCAACGTTTCTTCATGAGGAAGTTTTGAAACTTCCTGGGACCCCAGCACAACGTGACAGCCTGGTCTATGTGCCACATGCAGACCACAACACCACGTCTCCTGGTGCCTGCATTTTGTAGGGCACTGTGTGGGTGAATGTTACCAGGCCACTTCTATCTTTTAAAGATGGCTTCCTAGGACCACCCAGAATTTCTTATATTCTAAACAGGGGTTTTAGATAAAGCAGTGTCTCCTGAAGGGTCTATAAAAATCCATATAATTTATCTGAGAATCTATAAAATTTTCCTGTTAACAATCAGTGTGGCACAATAAGAGGGGAGGGTCAAGTGTGTGATGTGCCTGGCCTCTGCAGAGCTACGGTCAGGGGACACTTGGCAAAGGTGGTAGGGGTGTGTGCTGTGCAAGTGAGTGTGCACACACTCCCGTAAATCTACTTTAAATTAGGTGGCTTAAAAACTACAAAGAGAAATAAACTTGAGAAATCAGAGACATCTTCAGGGAAGAGGTTTAGTGAGACTACAGCTGATTTCTCAGTGATTCACTTAGCTTTTCTCTTACTCTTTCAAGATGGCGCTAGCCATTATATCCACAATCAAGACAGGAGGAAAGAGAAAACAGAAGGCCAGAACTGGACCACATAACCTCCTTTAGTCTAAGAGAAAGCTGGGAAAAGTGGTTCTTGTCTTTGCAGGCAGTTCAATGAAGTGTGAAAGTGGAAAAGAGGGATGGGTGTAGTTTTTCATTGCCATAAGTATCTACCGTGATCATCTGGGAGTTTATCTAGTGATTAAAAGCTTTGATGTATCTTTTAAATATGAAAATACCCATATAAACAAATCCTATGATGACTCTCAAGTGTCCAGTTATTAATTTTATGTAGCAACCAACTGTATTTTTCAACTTTCTTCCAAGGTTCATCATTTCTAATAGCTTTATAAATATTATTCACCTTTCTCCCTGTGTATCCATTTCAGATCAGATCAGATCAGTCACTCAGTCATGTCCGACTCTTTGCGACCCCACGAATCACAGCACGCCAGGCCTCCCTGTCCATCAGTAACTCCCGGAGTTCACTCACACTCACGTCCATCGAGTCAGTGATGCCATCCAGCCATCTCATCCTCTGTCGTCCCCTTCTCCTCCTGCCCCCAATACCTCCCAGCATCAGAGTCTTTTCCAATGAGTCAACTCTTCGCATGAGGTACCCAAAGTACTGGAGTTTCAGCTTTAGCATCATTCCTTCCAAAGAAATCCCAGGGCTGATCTCCTTCAGAATGGACTGGTTGGATCTCCTTGCAGTCCAAGGGACTCTCAAGAGCCTTCTCCAACACCACAGTTCAAAAGCATCAATTTTTCAGTGCTCAGCCTTCCTCACAGTCCAACTCTCACATCCATACATGACCACAGGAAAAACCATAGCCTTGACTAGATGAACCTTTGTTGACAAAGTAATGTCTCTGCTTTTGAATATGCTATCTAGGTTGGTCATAACTTTCCTTCCAAGGAGTAAGCGTCTTTTAATTTCACGGCTGCAGTCACTGGTGAACAATTACACTGCTAAATGTAAGATTTCTTCCAAAATGCTAACCAGTTTTCTAGCGTGTTGTTTTTCTATCAGTTTTCTGCTTTAAGACATGATCAGGATCACAATCATCTTCCTAGTTGTCAACACTTGTGCCCTTAACACATGAAGTCTTTATATTTGTTATTCTCATTTTCATGATACTTAAAAGTAGTTATTCTTGTTTCGCAAATAAAGAATCAGAGGCTCAGATAAGAGTAAAGGGGCTTGCTCAAGGACGTATGGCTGGAGGGCAACAGAATGAATTCAAGCTTAATTCTGTCCATTCCGAAGCCTGGTTTTTTGTTTTGTGTTATTTCTTGTGTTTTTCGTTTGTGGTCAGAAGGCTGTACTGAATTTGCTGGACCATGTGAGGGAATCTGTACTTATCTTCTTCCCAGATCTCATCTGGATTAAAGCTATGATGAGGAACTCAGGAAAAATTCTGTTTACTCTAACATGGCCTTGAGAAATGTTCACCTGGAGTCAGAAAATAAAAGACCAACACAAAGGATTGTGAAAATTGGAGCAGTGATAGATGTCCTACCTCTGTCATTAGGCAGAAGATAATGTTTAGGTTTTAATAACTTTAATCTCTCCCTGTCCTCTGTTCCTAGCTGCTTCATTTTGAAGTTATAATTTTTGTTCTTAATGGAAATCACCATGTCGTATTTTGATCCAAGTTTTGCTTGAAAGAGACTGGTCAAATGCATTTCTACCAGTCAACCTCTATGATGCATCTGGAACAGTGATTCTCAACACAAAAATTAGAATCACCTCAGAAGCCTGAAAAAATATGACAGCCTGCGTCAACCTCCAGAGATTCTGATTTAATTGGTGTGGAGTGGAGTCCAATATTTTTTCTGTGTTTTGTTTTAGTTTTTAGCTCCCCAGGTGATTCTAATGCTCACTTTGAGTAGAAAACCACTGGCCTAAATGATTAATAGAGGTACTAATGGAGGGGAGGGAGGAGAGAGCCCCAGAGTGGGTGGTCCTCAAACCTTTTGGTCTATGGACCATTTTATGAGGGGTGTTGAAAGAAATGGGTCTCTTCAGAATCAGTAGAGATAATTGCCTCACTTTTGATGAGACACAGTTGAGTGAGAGGATAAGTAAATTACTAACGAGAGAGAAGTTATGTTAGAGAATAACTTCATTGTGTATTTCCATGATGCTTGTATAGTTAAGTACCACTATATGGATTTACCAGTAAGGTGGGGGGGACAACTAAGATTGTTTGGGGATAAATGCATTAAAGAGACTATAGTTTTAGTTAGTGGCAGAACTGGGACTAAAACTTTGATCTGCTAAATTTTGTGCAGATTCTCACTTACCTTAGAGGCTACTCCAATGGGCCTGTTCATATCTGGGAGATTTCACTGAATGCAAATATTTGCATTATGGGTGGAAAAATAAGTAAGCTGATTTGGTCTCCAGATTTACATTTTGCAGAAGCTCTGTTCCAAACAATTTTATCACACTGAGAGAGGCCTGTTGTGTGCTTTACACAACACTGTCTGCCATGGCTGGAAGGCAATGGCAACCCACTCTAGTACTCTTGCCTGGAAAATATCATGGTCGGAGGGGCCTGGTAGGCTGCAGCCATGGGGTTGTGAAGAGTCAGACACGACTGAGCGACTTCACTTTCACTTTTCACTTACATGCGTTGGAGAAGGAAATGGCAACCCACTCCAGTGTTCTTGCCTGGAGAATCCCAGGGACGGGGGAGCCACCAGGCTGCCAATGGGCTGCTGTCTTTGGGGTCGCACAGAGTTGGACTCGACTAAAGCAACTTAGCAGTAGCAGCAGCAGTCTGCCATGGCTAGTTCCAATTCCCTCGATCAAATGTATTTCCTTTCTGTTTGGTGGCAGAAGCCCCTTTGTTTCCCAAAGCCCATTTCTTGCACTTTATTTTTCTGTTTTAAAGTTTGATCCATCTGAAACCTACACATTATTTCACAGACATCAGTGGTTTTTTTTCCAGGTTAAATTATTTAATGGTGCTGTTTCATTGAAGGCTTCAGATTAGCTGACACTTATTGGCAGAAAGAAACACATTTTCCATTGGGATAAAACATTTTTTTATTAGAGAAAAGAGCAACTAAATTGAACTTCTGTCCTTTAAATCTTAGCTGTGGCAAATGAAGACATCTGGGACTTTAAACGACAATTTACCTTTATATCAAAACTAAGCATCAGTCACCCAACCTGTTCTTTCCCTCTCTCCCTGCTTCTTCCTTCTTGCTGTTTTCTTCTCTCCTCTTCTCTTTCCTTCATTCTGCATCCCTCCGTCTTCCCCTGGATCTCTCACTCACCCCTTCTTTCCCTCCTCTCAGCTCACTCCCTCTTCCTCTCCAGTCTCCCAGACCACACAATCTCCTTCACTTTTCCTCTCTCTCTGACTGTGCTTTCGCTTTTTCTAACTTGCTCTATTTTGGTTGGCTGATCTTCTCATGCTACGGTCTTTATTCCTCTGGGTTTGGAGGTTTTAATTCCAATGCCCCTCATCTCATGCAGTGAGTATGTCAGGGATCTGAGAGAAGAAAAAGAAGAGGGGGTGTTGATTTCTTTTTTCTTGTCAAACATTTTTCTTGGGAATTTTATAGAAACAAACAGAGAGAATATAAATTTTGTTTGTTTTACTATACAGGTGAACAAATGGATACAGATATCTGCTGATATCTGCTGATATACAGATATCTGTATATCTGGGTGCAGATATCTGGGTGCTCCTGGTTCTCCATGTAGTTACATAGAAGCATGTAACTACAGTTTGGCATCTGTTTTCTTGTCCTTTCTGGACTCCCACTCTACTGGGTCTATCTGCCTGGAATCTCACACACTTCATTAGTATAACATACCTTTGTGTGTTTGACAATATAACTTCATAGTCACAATCTCACATTTACCATCACACTAACTTCTCAGTGCAGCAAATGCCCATTTTCCAGATGAGGTTAGTGGTATAAGTGCTGGTGGAAAGAATCTTCAGCTGTTTGAGAAGAGAGCAGGGCCTGAAAACTGGGGTGAAAATTAGCAGTCTGGAATAGCATCCTTCTGGATGCCAGGTTCAAATGAGGTCAGTTGAATTGAAGGACAGTGATGCTGCTCAAGGAGGTAAGAAGCAGGAGTAGAAGGAGAGGTTAGGAGAAATTTTGTCAAATTAATATCACAATGTTGAAGGCTCCAGGAGCCTCCTGGGTATGCCTGAAGGTGGAAGAAGGCAGATTAGCAAAGCACACCCAGGCAAGGCCATGTCCTATGGCAAGATAAAGTGTGCCCTGAACAAAGGTGCTTGGTAAGGGGTTAACTGAGGCTGAACCCCAGCCACTCTCACCTCTCCCAGGTGGGCTGCAGCCCTGGAGGAGGAGGGACCTCATCTGGGTAGAAAGGTCCCATACTGCTGCTAAGTCGCTTCAGTCGTGTCCGACTCTGTGCGACTCCATAGACGGCAGCCCACCAGGCTCCCCCGTCCCTGGGATTCTCCAGGCAAGAACACTGCAGTGGGTTGCCATTTCCTTCTCCAATGCATGAAAGTGAAAGTGAAGTTGCTCAGTCGTGTCCGACTCTTAGCGATCCCATGGACTGCAGCCTACCAGGCTCCTCCGTCCATGGGATTTTCCAGGCAAGAGTACTGGAGTGGGGTGCCATTGCCTTCTCCGGAAAGGTCCCATAGGTTCACCTAATTGGGAATTGGACCTTGAACTCAGGTAACAGGCTTGACAATAAGGGTCTCCTAATAAGTTAGAACTCAACCTAAGACCAACAACAGAGATCCTTGATGCTTAGATGACTTCAGGTGTTTCCTCCACTTGCTGTTGTTCACTCCATACCCCTGTGCATTGTAATTAGGATGTAAAAAGGATGAAATGCAGAAAAGCCTAAGTGGTAGGCTCTTTGTTTCAAAATGGTTTGGGGAGACAACCTTAGAAATTTCTTTTGGAGAAGAATGTAACAATCTCGGGGAGAATGGCATTTTCTATGCCTGATTTAACCAAATACTTTTCAGCCACAGTGGGCAAAAGACAGCACTTGACTGCTATGCTACAGGCTTTTAGTCTTAATGGTGCTGCTACCTCTGCTTCGCTGGGATTCCTCAGAACTTGCTTAGCCATGGGTGTAGTAATTGGACTCAATTATTCATTCCCAATAAATGAGCCAAGTAAGTGGAAGTACATGGGGGAAATAGCGGGGTGGGGGGCAGTCATCGCCTTGGAACTGACAGGAAAGAAAATAACATGAAAGACTTCTTGAATATAGGGAAACATAAGAGCTTTCAGGGAAGGATGTGTGGCCCTTGTTTTGGATCCTTTATTCTGTCTAAACTGAAAACAAAGAGATCAGGGATTATGGAGATGGAAAGAAAAGAAGCAGGAAATAGATGAACTGAGAGCATCTACATAGTATGTGTTTAGCACGATGAATTGAGGTCAGGTTAACAGCTGAAAAATAAAGTCATTACAAACATTGAGCTGGATTCTGGAATTAGGAGATATAAACCCCACTAGATGTCAGGTCTTTCATCTGTAATGTAATGTGTAATGTGTGTGGAGCTACAGTCGCGTGGAGGGAATAATACCTACTCTGACTGCCTTGCCAATCATCATGAGATGCAATAGGGAAAACATGTTCGAAGCACATAAGAAATTAAAGTAAACAGCTGTGCAAATGAAGGCGTTTTTGTAATTTTATAAATTCCTCTTTTGTTCTTAGTCCCTTTTTTCAACCCTTTCCTATTATGCCTTCCCTCCTGCTTTTAGCATTTTCCCTCTTTATCTACGACCTGCAGCTGACTGACTTGAGGAGTAAATGTTTGACAGGTAGATAGCAGAGCTCTTGTACATGGCATGCTCATCAGGATGGGACCACTTGGACCAGCTTCTTTCAAATGAGGCACCATAGAGGAAATTCATTCATTCATTACTATAAAAACTTATTCATCTATCAAACATTTACAGAAAGTTCACTATATCACAGGCACTGCCCTAGACACTGATGATATGGCAATGGATAATATATAGTCATCCTCTCGAGGATGTCAGCTTCCCTTGTGGCAGCTGGTAAAGAATCCATCTGCAATCCGGGAGACCTGGCTTTGATCACTGGGTTGGGAAGATCCCCTAGAGAAGGGAAAAGCTATCCATTCCAGTATTCTGGCCTGGAGAATTCCATGGACTGTATAACCCATGGGGTCACAAAGAGTTGGACACAATGGAGCAAATTTCACTTCACTTCACTTGAGGATGTCAGAGTCTAGTACTTTCTTGGAGGTCTTCCTAGAAAAAATATGTCATATATTTTTTAAGAGAATTTCAGAAATTTGCTGGACAATGTAGTCAACCTTTAAGCAGAGTACTTGCATTTCTTTGGAAGGACAGACTTTCCCTTATCATGTGTAAAAATCCATTTGTTGGGACTGCCTTTTGTATTTCTTGCCTTTGTCTTCCTTCCTCTCCCGGGAAGTCTCATACTGATAATTTATGCATCTAGGGAGTGACCTTGTGATTTCCCTTACTCTCTTTGGAAGTCAAACAGCCAATATGTTGGGCCAAACTGGAGAGACAAAGCTGTTTCTAGAAAGCTAACCAGGTTATGAACTACCTGATTATTAATATGAGGGTGAGGCATGAACGCATGATTGGGGGTAAGTGTAAAGTTGGCCAGGAAGGGATTTGGCTGAACGGAATAAAGGGGGAAAATCATACAGTAACAGGTGAGGTAGTGAGTTTAGGAAGTGGGGAGAAGAGCATATGTTAGGATATGGATGAGTCTGCTGATCCTGCGGTAACTCTAAACAGTTATTAAGCATGAAATTTAGCAAATGCTTCCTGAGCTAAATCACACCATTTAAAAGGAGATAAATTCATACACATATGGACACCTTATCTTTGACAAAGGAGGCAAAAATATACAATGGAGAAAAGACAATCCCTTTGATAAGTGGGAAAGAAGTCATCTGGGAAAACTGTTGAAAAAGTGAGTTCTTTGAGGGCAATGGTGGAAAATTAAAGTTGGCAAAGTCAGTTTAGGCTCAGTTATAAGGTTTGAAATGGCTTAAAATCTAAAAGGCTTATTTATTCTGCAGCTAACAAGGTGACAATTTTTGGTTGTGTATGGAAATGTTACAGTCATAACTCCATGTCAGGAATATGAATACAACTATCATTCAACAAATATTTGTTGGATGTCTACTCATTTGCAAGGTACTATCAATTCTGATGAGAATAAAAAGAAGTATATCACTTAATCCCTGATCTAAAGTTTTTCTTTTTACATTATGGATAAGGAAATACATGCCATATCCAGAGAAAGATAAATAATTATGAATTATTTTAAAATCAGTAGTACTGGATGTACTTGTAACACGTGTACACTTGTACAGTGACACTTGTAACACTCTTTTGGTTTCCATTGAGCATAATCTGGAATCTTCCATTTGAAATTGTTTGTTACAAGTTTGTCTCTTCATTTTCAGTTTGTAATCTGTTAGTTGACTCTAAATTGCTGCTTGTAAAAGAGAAATTACATAGCAAATGTGAGTGCTGCAAACCCACTACCATGAGAGGATTTATAAAGAAAATCTTGCTAAGTCCCCATCTCTTCTCAACTGTGAAGTGCATTAGCTGAATGGAGATTCTTTGTTTGTCTCAATGATTAATTATGTCTTGCACTGTCCTAGAATTTGATATTTAATTATCCTAAAATGCTTTATGAATATAGATCAGGTGTCTTCAGGATCATGTGAGTGTGCCAGGTATGTTTGTCGAGTGATCTTTTCTCTAATCAATGTAAATTTTGCCAGAGACAGGAAGCAATAGTGACTTCTTCGTTGTCTGATTTTGAACTATAGCTACATCTGGAGGGAGGGGAACACCACCTTAGAGCACCTTTTATCTCAGGCCACAATTGGAATTTGGATGCTTATTTCAGTCTCAGCTATTAATTCTGGCTTATTTCCTTGTCAGGCACACACACAGTGTGTGTATGTGTGTGTGTGTGTGTGCACATTGTGTGCACGTGCAGATCATTGACATTATAGACAACACAAAATGAGTGTGTTTTGTTTCTGATTTGTATTTTGCTTGTCTTATTTATTTATTCTTGGGAGGAGGGGATCACAAGGAAATTGCTTGCTTTTTGCTGGTGGAAATCTTGGAGAGGATCTTCCTCTTGTTAGTATCACCACCATCATCCCCATCATCATGACAGCATCGTAAGCTTCATCATCAAAACTTTAGTAATCACTGCCCTTGAGATGGATTCTGTTTGGCTGTTTTTTCCACTATAAGAAAGATACACTTAGACTTCTGGACCATAAGGTCCAGGGATGCCACCATTATCTCCCTATCAATAGACTCTTCTGTTACATAGTAGAATCAATTGTGCTCTTTCTTAGGTAACTTGAGCTCATCCTCGTGGCTCATGGTAAAGAATCCACCTGCAAGGCAGGAGACCTGGGTCCAATCCCTGGGTCAGGAAGATCCCTTGGAGAAGGGAATGGCTACCCACTCAAGTATTCTTTCTGGGAGAATCTCATGGACAGAGGACCCTGGCGGGCTATAGTCCATGGGGTCACAAAGAATCAAACACAACTAACTCAGGTAACTTGACAAGATGACTAACTGGGATTTGGAGCTTAGCCTGAGGTCACAGAATATAACATGTGTAAAGTTAGGACCTATACTTTTATATTAGATTTCATTTGCTCTGTACAGAATTCACTGGGTTAATTGTCAAAGGCAAATAAGGAACTGAGAGTTAATAGAGGACACTGGATGGCTTCTCAAATAACTGCTTCTCTTACATTCTTCCTTCTTATGGGAAGTCTTTCCTTTTCTTTGCCAGCCATACATTAAACCAGCCTTAAAACTGACACAGATGCAGGCTCATGTCTGGAAGATATTAGTCTGCCAAAGAATTCAGCCTGTGAGCTTGTAAGAATTTAACTCAAATATTTGATAATTCCCCTGTTCTAGTGTTTCACAGGTATTTCTATTTTCTGGGTTAGCAGCCACATCACTCAGTATTGTTGAGTATGGAAAGGATTGTGAAAATGTGGGCTGAAGGATGCTTTGAACCTCTGGATCTCCCCAGTGGCACTGGGTCTAACAGCCTAAAAGTGATTTTTCTTTATATTTCACAAATCTAAACTGAGGCCTGTTTCTTAAATACATTTAAATATTAGCTGAATATAAAAATGTTAATATAGCCAACAATCCATGAATGTGCAAATGTATTTCAAAATATTCCTCACCCTGAGAATCAGAAAATGGCATATTTGGGTCAAGTGAAGATGGATACAAAAAACCAAAATGGAAACATGCCTATCTGTGTATCTAAGCATTACTACTGGGTCTATTACTATAGTGCTTGTGTCTTTTGTTGAGAAACGTTTCTCCTCAATGATGATAAACTCAGAAATAAGCAGGAACAAGAGAGCTAATTTATAAATAACATGAATCTCAACCATAATGGCTAATATCAGGAGGACATTATGTAGATGCATCCAGATCATTAAGTGAAAAGGTTGGAAACATTACAAATTCTTTATCCATGTGAAGACACAAAGACAAAAAGGGAGAAGGTAAGAGGGGATGAGAGGCAGGTGCTTTTTGTTCATTAGTTTGTTTTGGAGATCCAAAATGTAACAGGAACCTCTCAATTTTGTATATTAGCATTGCTCTCACCTGTAATACATTGCTGCCCTTCATAACCAAGGTCTTAGTTTACAGATCTTTGTGAAATTAATATCTGGGAATGAGAGTGGTCTGGATGAACTCAATAAAAACCATATTATTACACCATGACTTTGATTTCATTGTGGGTTACATAAAATATTCCATTTACATAGTTACCAATGATGTAACTAAACCCATATACTGATATACTTTATAAGAAATATCTAGAAATCCATCATGACTGGTGACTGAGCCATGATTGAGTTCCAATTTCATAATATTCCCTTTAACTTTTTCATGGAAAACCTTTGTCCCAAATTCGTTTTTCTGCTGAGGCAGTCCACAGTATGTCTTACACAGAATAAAGATTTTCTAATCAGCCCCCATTATAAAGAAGGTCCCATGAATAAATTTGTTGATGAAGCAATTTTAATAGGCATGAACTACTGTTTCTTTTTCTTAAAATGATCACCCAAAGATCAAAAACAACTGAGTGAATCTCATAACTTGAACTATTTTTCATTTTATGTTTCTATCATTCTCAATTTTCATCTCTGTATTTTACAGGAGATCATTAACCAAATAAAAATGTACTTTCAGAGAGTGATAAGTTTTCTCTTTATAGGCTGAATGAGATTCTTTTTTAAATATACTGAAAATAACTTGTAGACACTTCCATTCTTCTGTCATTTATCTAATGTGGTCTGTACTTCAACAGGGTAGATGGCAATGGCACTCCACTCCAGTATTCTTGCCTGGAAAATCCCATAGACGGAGGAGCCTGGTAGGCTGCAGTCCATGGGGTCGCAAAGAGTAGGACACGACTGAGCAACTTCACTTTCATGCATTGGAGAGGGAAAGGCAACCCACTCCACTGTTCTTGCCTGGAGAATGCCAGGGACGGAGGAGCCTGGTGGGCTGCCATCTATGGGGTCACACAGAGTCGGACACCACTGAAACGACTTAGCAGCAGCTAAGTTGTGACTTAGTAGCTTCTTTGTATTCAAGAAATTCAAAAGGAATTTGTACAGCTTTCCTTTGTTCAGCTCCCCAGGTGCTACGTTAAATTCTATCATAGAGTGGTAAACGAAGGCTACTTCCAGATGTCACCGTGCAGAAAGACTAGGGCAGGCACTGCATCAGGTGCTGTAAAGAGGATAAAATATTTAAAGTATAGGTCTTATCTTCAGGAACTGACATTTAGAAAAGGAGAAAATATATGCAGATAATTACCCATTTAATGTAACGTGTGATATGGAGGTGGAGATATCCAGCATGACCAATACTCACATGAAGGTGTTTCATGTTGACACTTTCAAGGAAGACTCCTTGGGAGACGGGACTGACTTGGGATATGAAGGGAAATTTTGACTGGTGGAGAGAGATTTGCAGTGCATGGCAAGGATTGGGGTGAGTTCCCATAATGCACATCCAGAGTGTATTATGCAGGTCAACATGATTAGAACAGAATTTATGCAGGAAAGTGTGAGAAAAGTTTGACTGGTTCAGGTGAGATGGCAAAGGACTTTGAATAGCCAGTTAAGGACTTTAACCATAGAAGTAACTAAAGATTTCTTAGAGTAAAATAAAATTAAATGCTTCAGAATTATATATAAGAGGTTGCAGGAATCTTGTAAGGCTATCAACTTCTAGCTCATGTTTTCATATTGTTGTTCAGTTGCTCTTTTGTGTCCGACTCTTTGTGACCCCATGAACTGCAGGATGCAAGGCTTTCCTGTCCTTCTCCATCTCCTGGAGTTTCTTCAGACTCATGTCCATTGAGTCAATGATGCCATCCAACCATCTCATCCTCTGTCCATCCCTTCTACTCCTGACCTCAATCTTTTCCAATATCAGGGTCTTTTCTAATAAGTTGGCTTTTCCCATCAGATGGCCAAAGTATTGGAGCTTCATTATCAGTCCTTCCAAAGAATATTCAGGGTTTATTTCCTTTAGGATTGACTGGTTTGATCTCCTTGCTGTCCAAGGGACTCTCAAGAGTTTTCTCTAGCACCACAGATCAACAGCATCAATTCTTTGGTGATCAGTTTTCTTTATGGTGCAACTCTCACAGCCATATATGATTACTGGATAAACCATAGTTGTGACTATACAAACCTTTGTCAGCAAAGTGATGTCTCTGCTTTTTAATATGCTGTCTAGGTTTGTCACAGCTTTTCTTCCAAGGAGCAAGCATCTTTTCATTTCATGGCTGCAGTCACTGTCCACAGTGATTTTGGAGCCCAAGAAAGTAAAGTCTGTCACTGTTTCCATTTATTCTCCATCTATTTGCCATGAAGTGATGGGACCAGATGCCATGATCTTAGTTTTTGAATGTTAAGTTTTAAGCTAGCTTTTTCATGCTCCTCTTCCATCTTCATCAAGATACTTTAGTTCCTCTTCCTTCTCTTTCTGCCATAAGGGTGATGTCATCTGCATATCTGAGGTTACTGATATTTCTCCCAGCAACCTGGATTCAAACTTGTGATTCATCCAGCCCATTTTGCAAGATGTACTCTGCATATAAGTTAAATAAACAAGGTGACAACATACAGCCTTGTTGTACTCCTTTCCCAATTTTGAACTGTTGTTCCATATTGGGTTTTAACTGTTGCTTCTTGACCTGTATACAGATTTCTCAGGAGGCAGGTAAGTTGGTCTGGTTATACCCATCTTTTGAAGAAGTTTCCATAGTTTGTTGTGATCTACACAGTCAAAGGCTTTCATATACTCAATGAAGCAGATGTTTTTCTGGAATTCCCTTGCTTTTTCTATGATCCAAACGATGTTTGCAATTTGACCCCAGGTTCCTCTGCATTTTCTAAACCCAGATTGTGTATCTGGAAGTTCTTGGTTCACGTACTATTGAAGCTTGAAGGATTTTGAGTATTACTTTGCTAGTGTGTGAAACGAGTGCAGTTGTATGGTAGTTTGAACACTCTTTGGCATTGCCCTTCTGTAGGACTGGAATGAAAACTAATCTTTTCCAGTCCTGTTATATGTTTTCAAATAACAAAGTATTTATTATACCAGCTAGATAGGTAGTATTTCTTCTGGAACATTTAAACTCTCTAGTCAAGTAGATCACTATGTTCTTTCAATTAAAATGTTCATTCTTTTTGCAACTCAACTTGGACAAACAAGATTTTCAGAAATCAAGGCCTTAGTCTTGCTCATCTCGGACAACTTTATGGGATATCTTTGATTACCACATATACTCAAAAGCCTGGCATTTGTCAGAAGTCAACATACTGGTTACTCAGAGTGCCTGAAGAACTATGGACAGAGGTTTGCAACACTGTACATGAGGCAGTGACCAAAAGCAACCCAAAGAAAGAGAAATGCAAGAAGACAAAGTGATTGTCTGAGGAGGCCTTACAAATAGCTGAGAAGAGAAGAACAAAAAAAGCAAAGGAGAAAGGGAAAGATATACCCATCTGAATGCAGAGTTCCAGAGAATAGCAAGGAGAAATGAAAGAAAAAAAGTCGTAAGTGAGCAATGCAATGACACAGAGGAAAACAAAAAAAATGGGAAAGATTAGAGATCTCTTCAAGAAAACTTGAGATACTAAGTGAACATTTCATGCAAAGATGGGCACAATAAAGGACAGAAACAGCAAGGACCTAACAGAAGGAGAAGAGATTAAGGAGAAGTGGCAAGAATATGCAGACGAATTGTACAAAAAAAGTCTTAATGACCCAGATAACCACGATGATGTGATAACTCACCTAGAGCCAGACATCCTGGAATGTGATGTCAAGTGGGCTTTAGGAAGCATTAATCTGAACAAAGCTAAAGGAAGTGATGGAATTCCAGCTTAGCTATTCAAAATTCTAAATTATGATGCTGTTAAAATGCTATAGTCAATATGTCAGCAAATTTGGAAAACTCAGCAGTGGCCACAGGGCTGGAAAAAGTCAGTTTTCATTCCAATCCCAAAGAAAGTCAATGGCTAAGAATGTTCAAGCCAACATAAAATTGCACTTATTTCACATGCTAGCAAAGAAATGCTCAATGTCCTTCAGACTAGGCTTCAACAGTGTGTGAACTGAGAGTTTCCAGAAGTACAAACTGGATTTAGAAAAGGCAGAGGAAACAGAGATCGAATTGTCAACAACCTTTGGATCATAAAGAAAGCAAGAGAGGTCCAGAAAAACATCTACTTCTGCTACACTGAGTACGCTAAAGCCTTTGACTGTGTGGATCACAACAAACTGTGGAAAGTTCTTCAAGAGATGGAAATACCAAACCACCTTAGTTGTCTCCTGAGGAACCCATATGCAAGTCAAAAAGCAACAGTGAGAACTGATCATGGGACAAGGGACTAGTCAAAATTGGGAAAGGAATGTACAAGGCTTCATATTGTCACCCTGCTTATTTAACTTATATGCAGAATACACCACGTGAAATGTTGGGCTGGATGAATCACAAGCTGGAATCAAGACTGCTGGGAGAAATACCAACAACCTCAGATATGCAGATGATGCCACTATAATGGCAAAAGTGAAGAAGAACTTAAGAGCCTCTTGATGAGGGTAAAGGAGGAGAGTGAAAAGGCTGGCTTAAAACTTAACATTCAAAAAATGAAGATCATGGCATCTGGTCCCATCACTTCATGGCAAATAGATGAGAAAACAATGGAAACAATGACAGACTTTATCTCTTGGGCTCAAAAATCACTGTACATGGCGACTGCAGCCACAGAATGAAGACACTTCTCCTTGGAAGAAAAGTTATGACAAATATAGACAGCATATTAAAAAGACCTGTTGACACAGGTTTGTATTGTCAAAGCTATAGTTTTTCCAGCAGTCATGTACGGATGTGAGAGTTGCACCATAAAGACGGCTGAATGCCAAAGTAATGATGCTTTTGAAATGTGGTTCTAAATAAGACTCTTGAGAGTCCCTTGGACTGCAAGGAGATCAAACCAGCCAATCCTAAAGGAAATCAACCCTGAATATTCATTGGAAAGATGGATGCTGAAGCTCCAATACTTTGGCCAGCTGATAGGAAGAGCCGACTCACTGGAAAAGACCCTGATGCTGGGAAAGATTGAGTGCAGTTGTACAAGGGAGTGACAGAGGATGAGATGTTGGATGGCATCATCAACTCAATGGATATGAATTTGAGTAGACTCTGTGAGATAGTGAAGGACAGGGAAACCTGGTGTGCTGCAGTCCATTGGGTTGCAAAGAATCAGACATGAGTTAGTGACAGCACATTTTATAATTGTGATATAGAAAGATGAAATGAGACAGTAACACTCCCTCCATCACATGAAAATTCTTATCCATCTGCTCTGATGTCTCTGTAACAATATTATGAAATTAACATTTGACATGATGATCCAATGATGATCAGGGTGATCCTCAGTACACTGATTTTAGCATTATCTCCCTTATTCCTTTTTTACTTTCAGACACTGTGCAAGTAAAAGCTAGATAAGCATTATTTCCTTTTTTAAGTACATTAAGCATAGGTAGTGGGCAGCCAAGAGGATAAATTAATTGTCTGCTTAATGCATCTGAGTGCATTATCTTACCCAGAAGTGAAAATCTTTAACTCTCAGGTAGCAGCACAATAGGGAAAAACCAACTACGTACTTTTCAGGGATTCAAAATACCGTGAATTGGGAAGTCAGGGAGGCCTTGGACAAAAGTAAAATACATGCACTCATTGGACAGTATTTTGGACTACTTAATATTTTCTTTTTACTCTGATGACTGCACTTTTGCTATGCTTTGCTCCAGAAGTGGTCTGGACTCACTCCTTTCAAATGGACTTATTCTGTTTCACCAGGCAGCAGATCTCTGTGATCCCTAGAATTGGCAGTCTGTTTTCCTGCAGAAGAGCTGATGTAATCTGGAATGCTTGCTCCTTTGTTCTTGCTCCATTTATCTTCTCCCCATTCTTGAAGGTGCCCGCTCCAGGACACTTTCTGTGTCTATACTAACCTCTCACAGTGGCTCAGGTTCACACTGCACCACCTGCAATTGCATTTCACATGCATATTCTCATTTTTGGTTGTGCCAGAGAATCATTCATGCAGACTTCTTTTCTTTTTCTTTCTTTTAAATATTGAATCATTTACTTTCAACTTGACTCTTGTTTCCGAATTAGTTATGCAACTTTGCAAAAACAAAGAGACCATACCCAGAAATCATGCTGGTCCTCTGCATTTGTATAAAGTCCTATGGGTGATCCCGAGGCCTAATTATGGTTCAGAACTTTTGACTTACTATTTTGCATTTTTGCCTTATTTGAGTAAATCTTCTTTGTAACTAAATTACAAGGCACTGCAGTTTCACTAGAGTATTTCACCTTACAGCATCTGCACTGTCAATAGCATTGTGCATTGCTTTGATTAATTCACTTTGCAGAGATACTGGAAGAAGTCATGGCTCTGACCCCAGATATACTTCTCCAGGACAGTTACTAAACACATTTAATCATAAGGAACATGCAAAGACTCCCCCCACCCCCACCCCCCCCCCCCCCACCACAGAACACACATGCTTCAAGAGCCCTGTTTATTTAGCCAAGAACAAAAGCCTGCTGGCAGTTTTAGACAATTTTTTTAGAATTCCGAATTAATATGAAAAACAATAACTCCTGATGAAAATAAAAATTTGGACTTACCTACATCTAACCTGACTGTTATGAAATTTATTTAAGAAAACCGTGGTGCTCCAAAATCCCATCTGAATCTGAACAGACCAAAATGAAGCTTAAATAGTGTAGCCTATTCCTCAAGGGCCTGTGCCCCTCAGTGACCTGAAAAATATTAAAGGCAGGTCAGGGAAACCCTTCAGGCTTACCCCCACTTCATCTTCCCTTTCTGGGGCGTTTTCACAGAGCGGTTTTTGCACGGCGGTAGACCTTTGTGTAGCCTCTGTGAGCTCACTGACATGGGGAGTGGTGATGAGGATGCAGGCGCTTCTGGCGTAAGGGCAGGTGACCAGATAGCCTGATGTGCAGCCTCTTCAACAACATATGCCACTTCTTGCTCGTAAAGAGGAGCCCTGATTGCCCTTACTCCTCCTCCATAGAAAACTGAACCCTGTATGTTCACAACGCTGCCTTGTGACGACGGTGCCCCCCGAAGAAGCCCACCCTCTGAACTCCCCCTCCTATTTTAGCTTGACTGTGGGGGGAATTATGTTGGGTCTCTAAAGGGCGCGTCTTCCATCGGGCTTTTAGGTCAGGGAGCCTGTTCTTCCAGCTGAGCTCCTTTTCGGCCTCTTTCCTTCCTCCCCTCCACAACTTTGAGGGGCGGCTGTTTTCACGTCTGCGCTTAGACTTGCGGAAGCAAACGCCAAAAGGAATTAACTGGAGTCGCTCTATTAATTTATGCTTCGACAGTAATGACCTTAAGACAGAGAGGAATCGTATATTAACTTGTTCCTAGGATATAGCACGGCTAAGTTAACGCGTTTAGGAGAATCGGCCCGGCCGGGCCCATTTGCGAGGGTAAGTGAGGCCGCGCGAGGCCGTGAGCGGAGTTCCTGCGCGTCCCGCTAGATGGCAGGGCGGCCTCGGCCACGGGTGGGCCGCGGCGGCCGCAGACGTTGTGTTTGCCACTCATTATTTGACACGCTCACAAATCGACCATTTTTCTCATGTTGTTCATTTGGAAATTGTATTTAAACTTATTTATTTACACGGGCGCATACATAGCCTGGATGCTTACAAATAAATAAGCCTACACCGGCCGAGGTAAAGGTGTGGAAGAAACAAGGCGTCCCCGCGCGCGGCCGCCGAGTGAGACATCCGCCGCGCCGCAGACGCCCGCCGCGCTCCGCACCAGCGCGCACGCCGCCATCCCGCCTCCTTGATGTCAGGAAGGGAGAGACGGCTGTGAAAGTCAAAGGGCATAATCCCTTCCAGGAGGGAAACTGTTTTTAACACATGGTTTGGTCAGTGAGGGGCGCTTAGGGGAGGAAAAAAAAAAAAGGCAGAAAAATCAGCATCGTACATTCAAACCCTCCCCCGAAAGAAGATTAAAACCAGATTAGAAATTTGAATTTTATTCAAATCCTTTCTCCCCTTTCCTCTCCCTCCTTTCATCTCTCCTACCCTTTTTACTTTCCAGTCTCTCTTTGTCCCTGTTCCTATCAAGTCTCCCTCCTCTTTCCGCCTTTCTCCGCAGTCTGAATTTCCACATCTCCCTTCCCCATCCTTCATTCTCTCAGAATTTGATGCCGCTGAGCTGCCTCTGATCCCGCATCCCTTTATGTCGCCTTTTCCCGTTAATGAATTGTTAAATTTTCATAGGGAGCAGTGACTGTGCTCTTCTCTGCTCCTGGGCACTGCAGTTTGCAGGCTGCTTTCCTTCTGGGCAAGAATGCCACAGCTATGAGCCGTCTACTTCTTGTCTGCAAATAATTTTTCAGGGTTTAAACATTGCATATGCAGGAAGATCTTTCTTTCTTTTTTGTCTGTCTTCCTCCCTTCCTCCACCATCCAGGTTTAGTTTAGGTAGGGTTAGAATTTCAATTAATGAAAGGTACTGGAAAAGGAAGACTGACTTCCTTCCGTGGTGATGAAAACGGTTTTCTAAAATGCCTGGCTTTTGTGGCTTTCTGCAGTGGAAACATTTCAGGAAACTCATGCGTGCAGAGGGCCATTTGGCTGCATTTTCAGAGTGAGATTTTTGGAAACACCCTCTGCTGTCATTGCCTAGTGGGCAATCTTGTACCCTTAAATTATAACTTTTAATGTATTTTCTTTCCAGATTACACTGCATTAAGGTCATTGTTCAATTGTTCTATGTTCAATAACACACTCCTTTAGTTGTGTGTCCTTCTTCCTTTTTTGTTACAGGATGATTTATGATTAATGTGTGGGTAAGGAAAAATAGAACAAAAAGTAGTCAATAAATTTCAGTCTGATTAAGAAGTGATTTCTTTCCCCCTTAAAATCTACATGTAGGATATTTAGGGAATTATATGTGGTTCAATATAAAATGTACAAATATAGTTTTAACCCACTCTGATATTTTATACAGTGGTCTGTAGTCTAACCATGTACCTAACCATTTCATCCTCTGCTGCGCCGTTTTTCTTTTTCCTTTCATCTTTCCCAGTATCAGGGTCTTTCCGAACAAGTCAGCTCTTCGCATCAGGTGGCCAAAGTATTGGAACTTCAGCTTCAGAATCAATCCTGCCAATGAATGTCTTAGGCACTTGAAATTCTTAAGTTCTTTGAAATTTTATTACAGAAAGTTATGTTTAATTGGAGTTTTATGTTAAATATATTATATTTTTAATAATAGGAAAGCGATGTGTAGTATGCAGAATACTGTCAGTTGTGAAGAAATATTGCTTAAACATACCATGAACATCCCATCCAACTTAAAGACGTTGGGTACCTCAGTACTTAATGCCCTCCCTTCCCTTTTACTTCCCCCACCTCTTTTTTTTTTCCCATTATATCTTTCTTATATGTCATTGTGGTCATTAATGAGAAATTCATGTTAGCAGTGTATATAATAAAAAAAAATGAAAGTAAACCACTTTCTTTTCATTTTAGCATTTTCTTCAAACTAGGGATGCTGACCATTTCAAAAACCTATAGATAGGTGCTGACATTTTATGTTTGTGCCCTTACCATAAACCTTAACCAAATCCTTTAGATTATTTCAGGAGAATCTTTCTTCTCAGCTAATCCTGGACACATTTAGAGATCTATGAAGAAATAAATTGTTCTCCTCCTGATCTACTGTGGCATACTTCCCGTTGTTAGGTGAATAATTGAGCAATTTATTTTAATCAGGAGCTCTTTGCAGAGGGGGTGCTGGAGAGGGTTAATTGCTAGGGTAAAACAACTACAGGAGTTCAGTTTACTGGGGTGCTAATTGGGTAACAGGTGAGCATAAATAGTGTGGAGAAGCAGGAAATTAGAACATGGGAGGGACAATGTAGATTTTAAGCTCCACAGCCCTGTAAATGTACTTAAGTCATCAGTGCTGCAAACTGAGTAGTAAAGTGTTTTCCCTTCAGACATTTCAGCCTGCAGTGCTATCAATGGGATTGGCTTGGGAGAGAAAGGGAGATGGATTTACTGTTGAGTAAATGACCTCGGCTGTAGCAAACAGTTTTCCTTTAGGCTTTCTGCATCGATGTTGTGTGTTGAGGAAAAAGGCAAGTGCTAGTGAAGCTGGGCTAATTCCTAGTTATGCTATGACCAGTGACTCTCTTGTAACTGTATGTGATATAGTTTGATTATTTTGTATTTAGTGTCATACTTTTGGACATCTATGAGGGATAAAGAGAGACTGTGTGTAGGGGATGCAGAATCATTAAAAGGTGATATAAATCTTGTGCTACAGGCCTGAGGGAAAGGGTCATATTTTAGAATAGAACAGAAATTTATTTTCTCCAATTCTGGAAACCAGAAGTCCAGAATAAGTATTACTGGAACAAAATCAATGTGTCAGTAGGTCTTGCGACCTCCAGCCCATAGTGGCTGCTAGCATTCCTTGGTTTATGGCCACCATCTTCAAATCTCTCTCTGCTTAGTCACTGAAGAGAGATGTGTGTGTCAAATTTTCATTTGCCTCCTTATAACATGTGATTGCGTTTAGGTCCCACCTGGATAATCCACAATACTTTCTCTATTGCAAGATCCTTAATCTACTCACATTTGTGATGACTTTACACATAACACTCATAGGTTCTATGATAAGATCTGCTATCTTGGGGGCATTCTTTAGCCTACCGTAGAGGTCTGTGAGTTACTATTGCTGCTGTTCAATATAAGCTTAATGAATTTGATGTAATTGCTCAGAAATATCCAATTTCTCAAACAGGTGCCTCCCCAGACTTGGAGACCCACCTGAACCATCCTCCAACCTAGCCTAAATGAGTGGAACAGACAGTTGGGGAGCTGCTGGAAACTCCTAGGCATTGGGGTAGTATTGGCCAAGAAAAATACAAAGCAATATTATTTTTCACAAGCCCTTTTTTATCAGTAGCTTTAACTTAATTTCTCATAGTTCTCTTCATCTGGTCTTCCTAACAGTATTAATTAACTCATTAATTAATCCACCAGAAGGCATTTATCAAGCACGGACTATGTACAAGGTATTGTGTAAACTGTGGAATACAGAAATGAGTTCGGGGCATCCAGAGGACTGCAGTAATCATAGTCCTTAGCTTATTGTTAACTTTTGTCAACAGTTAGCATAAGTTTCTTTCACCTCTCCCTCCTTCTCCTTCCTTGCTATGCTTCTTTCCCTAGGAAATACAAAAAAAAAAATTGTGTCTTGGAGGTCGTGAAGAGGACGTGACTGCCAGTTGACCACAGAGCTGAACCTGGGCAATCTCAGGCGTCTAGTTCCATCCCCCATCTTTGGAACGTATGCTTTGCCCACCGTTCCCACGTTAGGAGCCAGGTTCAGGAATGTAGCCTTGAGAGAAGAATGTGTTGCTGAGACTATCTGGACTGAATTTGTGACTGAACCTGGAAGGTAGAAGACAGAAACTTCTATCACTTTCTTCTTGATTCGCAGGTGTATCTTTTATCTTATAGAGCAGTGTTGTCTGATAGTGTGGCAACTAACTGCTTATGACTATTTGAATTTAAAATAACTAAAAATTAAAATTCAGTGCCTTGGTCACACTAGCTACATTTCAAATGCTCAATAGCCACGCGCTTCTCCATATAGCTACCAGAGACCATGCATAGACAATTTCCATTATCACAGAAAGTTGCTTAGGATAGTGCTGTCCTAGAAATATTAGTTCCTTATTGGTTTTAGACATAGTTAATATTTTCTTCAAATCTGTCCTTTACATTTTCTATGATGAAGCAGATTAAAGAAAACTTCCCTTTCTTTGACATTCCCTTTAATGGGAAGAATAATCTATGTCTCCTCCCTTTGAATCTGGGACTCTTTTGAATAGTACAGAAGTGATGCTGTGCCAGCTTCTGGGTGAAAGACTTCATAAATTGGTAGGTTTGAAATCTGATTTCTCTGAAAACAACCAACGTAGGAGGCATGTAGAGGTGTTTTGTCAACAGTCCCAGCTGATCCCGGTTATCAGTTGTTTCTACTTACCCTAGACGTTTTAGTGGAGCTGTCTTGGATGAGTGCTTGGCTAAGAACTACCAAATGGGGTCATTCCATGAAATGTGGACTAGAAGAATAGTCCAGTTAAGCCCTTCTTGAATTCTAGACCCAGAAAGCTATGAAATAAAATAAAATGGAATTTTAAAAGACCGTTACATTTCAGGGTAATCTGTTATGCAGCAATAGGTAACCAGGTAGCCTTTTTATTAAACAGACAAAAAACTGATGTAAGCAGTGCAGTTTAATATGCACACTATTGCATAACAGCTATGAATGATAGAGCCTTAGCAACAGTCAGGCTGGAGTTTATATTTTGACTCTGCCCCTTGAACAGGTTGATTGTACTGATTTCATTGTCTGCACTTATAAAAGAGAGAGACTAGTGCATTGCAACACTAATATAGAGACGAGGAAGCAATGAAACGGCAGATGCTAAGAAAGCCCTTGTACAGTGTTTGATTCATGAAGGAGATGCTCTAATTAAGAAATGTGTAAGATATAGATGTGGCGCAAAGGACAAATGATTGACCTACTTGGTCAAGTGAGATGGGGGCAGTTGTCAGGCAAGTATCCTCAGAATTAAAGGATTATCTGTGTATAGAGGTAATAAAAGAATTTTTCAGTCTAATTTAGGGGAGAAAAAGATATCTGAGGTAATGCAATTAGGGTGTGCTAAAGCAGGCTCAGTCATTTATATATTTGTTTAAAAATTTGTATATGCATATATTTGTATAATATATAGGTATATGTCTGTATAGATTTAATATGTCTGCATATATTCTTATATATCTATAAATATATGCATATGAAATAGATATAAATATTCTTTATTATATTTCAATGAAGACAGGCCTAACTTAATATAGTCAAATTTATAATCTTTTTTTTTTTTAATAACTCTGTTTTGGGTGTGTTGTTTAACAAATACTACCCTACGTAGAAAACATAGGTACTTTCCTATAGCATCTTCTAAGATTTAGTTTTGCCACTTATATATGTCTTTAACACATCTAGAAAAAATTTTGTTTATGAGGTAAGGTAGGAATTTGATTTCATGTGGATAATCAATTATCTTAGAACAATATATTAAACAATTCATCCTTTCCTGCTGATTTGTAATGCCCTCTGTGTCAAGAATCAAATTTCCAAATAGGCATGGGTCTATTCTTTTCAGCACTTCTGTGTATTTATCAATACATTACTATCACATGGTCTAATTACTATAGAGATCACATCTTGATATTTGATAGGGCAAGCTTTCTTTCTTTCATCCATCTCATTCCTTCTTTCCTTCCTTTCTTTCTTAATTTTTTTAATTAAAATTTTATTTGTCAGAACAGTTTTAGGTTCACAGCAAAATTGAGGGATGGGAGAAGATGTCTTATATAAACCCTGCCCCCACACAAGCACATATGCTCAGGATTCTCCAATATCAACATTTTTTACCAGAATGATATATTTATTATAATTGATGAAATTAGAAGTAACTACATTTTTATTTTCACATTTTGAAGATTAGGTAACAATGTAGGAAAATAATCATGATATTATTAAATGAACAAAAATAAACACAAGATTTCCAAATTTCCAAATCTGCTAGAAATTGTAGATGTCTGTATCATTAAGAGAATGGAAGAAAATATCTCAAAATATTTACCATGATTGTTTCTGGGTAATAGGCCATTTTCTCAGTTATCTCCACACTTCTTTATATCCTACAAATGTTTTAAGAGTACAATTACTTTTACAATCTGAAAAGCCAGTACAGCTCAACAGAAAGAGCATTCATTTTGAAAATATTTGTGTGCAAAGAAGTCTCAAGAAGGAGCTCTTTATTCTTTTTTTGCTTATTCAGAAGGAAGAAATGCTTGACAGTTCTTCCTTTTCCTCTCACTCTTTCCTCTTGCATCTGTCTCTGGGGGCCGCCCTAGTGGGCACCTACATATCCATTATTTTCAATATAACTTAGCAGAAGGGTTATTGGGCTTCCTTGATAGCTCAGTTGGTAAAGAATCTGTCTGCAATCCAGGAGACCCCAGTTAGATTCCAGGGTAGGAAGATTCACTGGAGAAGAGATAGGCTAAGAATACTTGGGCTTCCGTTGTGGCTCAGCTGGTGAAGAATCCACCTGCGATGAGGGAGACCTGGTTTGATCCCTGGGTTGAGAAGATCCTCTGGAGAAGGGAAAGGCTACCCACTCCAGTATTCTGGCCTAGAGAATTCCATGGGCTGTATAGTCCATGGGATTGCAAAGAGTCGGACACGACTGAGAGACTTTCAGTTTCATTTAGTAGAAGGGACAGGTTGTTGCAGAAAATAATGTACTATCCAGCAAGTGGCTCTCCAGCTGTTCAAATCAGGTTTGAGTTCATACTCAGTTGGATGCAGACAGATGTTGTGGAATTCTCTGTCTTCAATCCCCTTCTGGTTTATGGAACCATCTCTGCCTAGGGGTTCACCTCTTATGCTCAGAGATCACCTTACTTTAGTTTGATATGTTCAGTTCAGTTCAGTTCAGTCGCTCAGTCATGTCTGACTGCGACGCCATGAATCGCAGCACGCCAGGCCTCCGTGTCCATCACCAACTCCCGGAGTTCACTCAGACTCATGTCCATCAAGTTGGTGATGCCATCCAGCCATCTCATCCTCTGTCGTCCCCTTCTCCTCCTGCCCCCAATCCCTCCCAGAATCAGAGTCTTTTCCAATGAGTCAACTCTTCGCATGAGGTGGCCAAAGTACTGGAGTTTCAGCTTGACATGTTGGGACTATTTAAAAAAAAAGTTCCTAAATAATTCTATTTTCTTTTTTTGTGGTCTCCAATGATGTTGACTTTTTATTCCTACAGAAATTGATACTATTTTTTTACAGTCTGACTTCTAAGTGAGTTTCCAGTCTTTCCCCTTGTTCTGAGCAGAAATGTCTGTGGTCGTGAGATCCAGAGGTCACCACGTGTGTGTTGATGGCAATAGTGGTCAGCCTGTCCTTTGAATCCCAATTAGTTGGCCCTGAACCCCATTCTTGAAGAGTTGTACTGATCAAGGAATCTCTACCATCAAAACAACTCTAATCTTAGGTATTGGCTCACAGATGGAGGTGACGATGCTGGGAGACAACTTTTGAAAGTCATCACTTCTTAGTTAGATTTGCATTTTGTCATAAAGTTCATCCTTAATGCTGAAATTCTTTATTTTGAAAAGGTCACTGAGGATTATTGTGCTTTGGAAAACATCTAGAGGTTTCTGTGTAATGTTCATTCTTTGGCTCTCCTTTGACCATTTACTTGTCCATATTGCACTTTTCACACTTGGAAACAGATCTATATACTCATGGGCTATTGCAGTGTTGATGTTCCTCTGTTCACTATTTTTTTTTTTTTACTTTCCATTTTTAAAATATAAGATCTTGTGACCATAGTATTGCATTCAAGGTTCTCAAAAACATGACACCATCCTTTAGTATCATTTCCCACTATACCTCAATTTCCTTAAACCCTCTGGCTCAATAATTTCTCAGACTCATTACCATTTTATAACAAGATCATGTATTTTTCAGTCCATGTTATTCTTAGTTCAAAAAAATCTTTCACCAAAGTTCAAGATCTTAGAAGCCTTTCTATTCCTCAACTGTGTCTCGAAGACATTCCTCTCTTTCAGCAGACCCCACCTTCCCTTGTACTACTGCTCCTGCACACATTTAGGAAGTATATGGGAAAAAAAGGAGAAACTTTTAGAAAAAAAACTTATTTTAGAAGCAATCTTCTTTCTTTCATTTTTTAAACCTTCATGTATATTGACAAGCCTATCAAGTTCTGTATGGCAGGAAATGAATCAAACTACAAATATTGATCAAGAAACATGTTTGTTGCTGATCAGAGATACAATTGCTTGTAAAAATGTGCATTTTGGTCAATATTTATTCCTTCCTAAAACTACACAATTATGTTTTCTTCTCTTAAACTCAATTTGTCCAGTTTTATTCAATTTCTTGTACCCATGTGTAATTTATTTATATGATTAGCTTGTCCTCTGTGGAAACTTAAAATGATATAACTTCCTTTGAACAACGTATCTGGAGCAGTTATGATGTGTTATCATCAGCTAAGGGAAATCTCTTGCTCATGAGTCACAAAAACAGATGTGAGCAAATAATCCCTTATTGTAATCAATTTTCGGAGAAGGCAATGGCACCCCACTCCAGTACTCTTGCCTGGAAAATCCTGTGGATGGAGAAGTCTGGTGGGCTGCAGTCCATGGGATCGCTAAGAGTCGGACACGACTGAGCGACTTCCCTTTCACTTTTCACTTTCATGCATTGGAGAAGGAAATGGCAACCCACTGCAGTGTTCTTGCCTGGAGAATCCCAGGGACGGGGGAGCCTGTTGGGCTGCCGTCTCTGAGGTCACACAGAGTCGGACACAACTGAAGCGACTTAGCAGTAATCAATTTTCATAAGGTAGTTACAGCAAAGACAAGGGTGGACAAAATTTATACTAGTCCCATAACTAAATTTTCACAATCTTAAATATAGTTAAGTCATTAAGTCTTATCTTCGGAAATAAGATAATAGTAGTTAGAGATCTTAAACTTTTGTTTATTACCTAAGACACATTAACAATCATTAACTGATTGTTACATTATATTAGCATTGTGAAATAATTTTATTTTTTCTTTTAAGTATATTAAAATTTGGTTTATAATGACTCCTATAATATATAGCAACTTACATATGGAGTACAACACTGCTAAGTGATTTATACCTGTACTTTGTAATGTCCTATAAGCCCCATGTGTTGTATAAAATTTTATAATAGTTCAATTCAGTTGCTCAGTCATGTCCGACTCTTTGAGATCCCGTCAACTGCAGCATGTTAGGCTTCCCTGTCCATCACCAATTCCCGGAGCTTGCTCAAGCTCATGTCCATCAAGTTGGTGATGCCATCCAACCATCTCATCCTCTGTCATCCTCTCCTCCTCCCGCCTTCAATCTTTCCGAACATCAGGGTCTTTTCCAAATGAGTCAGTTCATTGCATCAGAAAGCCAAAGTATTGGAGCTTCAGCTTCAGCATCAGTAATTCCAATGAATATTCAGGACTGATTTCCTTTAGGATTGACTGGTTTGATCTCTTTGCAGTCCAAGGGACTCTCAAGAGTCTTCTCCAACACCACAGTTCAAAAGCATCAATTCTTCGGCACACAGTTTTCTTTATGGTCCAAATTTCACATCCATACATGACTACTGGAAAAACCATAGCCTTGACTAGACGGACCTTTGTCAGCTAAGTAATGTCTCTGCTTTTTAATATGCCGTCTAGGTTTAGCATAGCTTTTCTTCCAAGGAGCAAGCATCTTTTAATTTCATGGCTGCAGTCACCATCTGGAGTGATTTTGGAGTTGGAGAAAATAAAGTCTGTTACTGTTTCCATTGTTTCCCCATCTATTTGCCATGAAGTGACAGGACTGGATGCCATGAGCTTAGTTTTCTGAATGTTGAGTTTTAAGCCAACTCTTTTGCTCTCCTCTTTCACTTTCATCAAAAGGCTCTTTAGTTCCTCTTCGCTTTCTGCCATAAGGGTGGTGTTATCTGCCTATCTGAGGTTATTGATATTTCTCCTGGCAATCTGGATTGCAGCTTGTACTTTATTATTTATAATAATCATAATCACTATTATCATTATTATTTTTTTATACATTTGTAAATTGAGGGGATGAATTAATTCTGTATGCAGTAAAAAATAAATGAATTTTCTTTATAAAAGGTAAATATCATAAGGAAAGTAACATCAAAATAATATGGACCCTAAAATTTGTTCTCATGTCACATTGAGAAAATATTTCTAACATGTAGTTAGAAAAATTCTTTTACTTGCTATATAGAAAGATACTACCTTCATCAAAAAATTTTGGTCAAAAAATATGGATGGGAAATTCACAAAGAACTTACACGTGAAAGTGACTGGTGAACTTATGAAAACTTGTTTAAACGAATTTATGCTTAAAAGGAATTTAAATGAAAGAAAGGTAAGATTTTTCAATCATTACAAGAAACAATATTAAAAATAAGTTGTAATTTTAGTGAGGATATAGGAAAATGGTACTCATACATTGTGATGTAGGTAAAATTGATACAACTCCTATGGAAGAAAAATTTGCCAATATTTGTCAACATTTAGATTTTTTTTTACCCTTTGACCTTAATCTGTTATTTTAAATAATTTGACCTAAAGAAATAATTGTATGCTCAATATGCATGTGTAAAGATTAACTTTATGGATGGTCATCTTTATATTACTATAGGAAAAAAATTGGAAACAACTTACATTTCTAATATAAGGAATAATGTGTAATAACATGGAAATATGCATACAATTTACAAAAGAAGTTTCAAATTTGACTGTATTATCTCTGTCTATAAAATATAAAGTAAAAGTGAAAGTTGCTCAGTCGCGTTCAACTCTTTGTGACCTCTTGAATTATACAGTCCATGGAATTCTTCAGGCCAGAATATTGGAGTGGGTAGCCATTCCCTTCTCCAAGGGATCTTCACAATCCAGGGATCAAACCAAGGTATTCCATGTTATATTTATATTATATATATATATATACACACACACACACACATATATATAAATATAAAAATATATAGGCATATACATACATATATATACACACAAATTACATTATTAGGGATTATTTTAAATGACAAGCTTATATTTCTATTTATTTACTTCTTTTACCTTATCTGTTTGAGGTTTCTTCTACTGACCCTGTATTCTGTAACAATAAAAAAAGTAATAAAAAACTTCGTGGCCTGGGTAAGATCACAGGCTGAAGCTCTAAGGAGGGAGAACCAAATCAACATGAGAAGTTTCTTCACAGTGGTCACTGATAAGTTGTATGTGAAACTCCTGTGACTTTTGACCCGTGCTAAGCTCAGTTTTGTCATCTGTTGGCCTGTATTTTATTTTCTGTCCTAATGAAGAGTTCATCTGTATTTGAACCGTCAGTCAGTTTTTAAACTATCTCACCATGGCTATTCAAAGAAAAGTATTATCCCTGAGGATTATTTTGTGATAATTCCCTACACATTTCAAACTTCTATGATAGCATGAAACCCCAAAGCACTAGGGGATATTTTTCTTATCCTTTGAAACTACTGTAATAGAAATTAATGACAAAAATTTTCTAGTTGGTATGTAGTTATTGTCTTGATTTGTTCATTTAAATGTCCAGCTATTACTGCTTCTTGGCCAGTTTGATCACTGTCCAAATAATTAAAATTAGCAAAGTTCCATTCTTCCAAACAACTGACCTTGTATTGCAATTTTTAAACAATTATGCATAAAAACAAATACAGTTTATAAAAGCCTTTCCTCAGTTGTGTTGTGGTCGTGTGTGAGGTGTGCTAAATCACTTCAGTCGTGTCTTACTCTTTGAGACCCCATGGACTGTAGTCCATCAGGCTCCTCTGTCTGAGTGTTATGATATGTGGTAGCATAAAATCTTGAGCTACAGAAAGAAGTTTCAGAGTACACCACACGTAACTGAAGAAATAATTGATCCACATGGATAACAAGAGTCCTAAACTAGTGGATACTTTTCTTGTTGACTGTACTGTTTTACTACAAAGTTCCCATTAGATTGCCAAGTTGAGCACCATCGTGACCTAGAAGAGAGGACACAGTGGAACAAGTAAGGAAAAGAAATAAAACTTTTTTACCAAAAAAAAAAATCACTCTTATAAGGTCCTCTGATTATTTTGTTTAACACTTTTGCCTTTCCAAGCAAAAATCCATATACACACACTTATCAGGGAGAAAACATATTTTAATAAAAAGAATATAGCAGTAAGAGTCAGAGTCTCATTCCCATCTGTTAGACAAAAGCACCTACATGGCCTCTACCCACAAGTTGAAATAAGAATAAAATGTGAATATGGGAGAATTTTGCATTTTTTTAAAATTGCCTTTAAAAAGGCTCTATGCATGTAATATACTATTAAGTGTTAGTTGCAAGTTTCTCTTATTTTGCAAACTGGAAGGAATAAGGAATAAAATAATATGCTTCCCCTATTTCCTTTAGAAGTTTGAAAAGTAGTAATTAAAACTTCAGATGAATCCAAAGTTTGCTCTTCCATAACCTTTTCATTGTGTCCTGCCTCTTTGAATGTCAATGAGTATACTTCAAAATTATTCCTGTCAATTATAAAGGTTCTTATCTTTGCATTGATTTTTACATGCACAGACCAATAGCAGGAGATGACCCAATAATTAATATTGGGAAACTGAATTGCTTTTTTTCCCTAGGCATTTAGCCTTAGCTATAGAAATATTTCTCTTTTATCAATACTATGTTTTTATATTTATCCTGTTTTGTTTCTGTTTCTGAGACAAATTCTCCCATATAACAACACATTGGTTTTAACTCATCAAATGGAGGTTGAAACCTACTGCAATTTTTTAAACAAAGCTGATTCTTATGCAGTTATATCTAAAATATCCTATGCAAATAGATTTTAAATATAAAGTACATTCTTCATCCATAGATTCTTTCTCACATATTCTCTAACATTGGTGTAATTTCCTCCAAAGGCTTTTTTTGATAAGTAGTTCTGTGTGTCCAACACTGTGTGAAGCACTGCAGAAATAAAAATGAACAAGAAATTGTCTCTTTAGTGACTTCACAATCCATTGAGTGGAGAGAGACAGGCATAAGGAACCCGTCATGATCTGTACCATAGATGGACACAAAATGCAGTAGTTAGTTCTCTTTCAGAATGCGGTGGGGCCGGCTCACTCTGAGTTAGATAATGCTCTTCTTCCCAATCTCATTCAGTGACTTGACATTGGGATCTCAAAATCTACTATGGTGAGCATATTTATACCATGGAAATAGGCAAATGCACAAAACAGAAATCCCCCTTCCTAAAGAACCATTTGTTAAACATTTACCCACACCACTGTCATTAAACCTTCCCAGGAGATTCTTTTTAATTTTTTTCAAGGATAAAGTACACAAATCCCTTTACTTCATTTTCTCCCCTTTTATCAAGCTCTAGTTATAAATGCTTCCACATCCTTATTATGCAAAGAAACTAACATACAGCTCTCTTTATTTGTTTAACTTTAAGTACTGACTAAAATTTTTAAAAATCGACACATTACCATTTGTTTAATCATCAGATCAGATCAGATCAGATCAGTCACTCAGTCGTGTCCGACTCTTTGCGACCCCATGAATCGCAGCACGCCAGGCCTCCCTGTCCATCACCAACTCCCGGAGTTCACTCAGACTCATGTCCATCGAGTCAGTGATGCCATCTGGCCATCTCATTCTCTGTCGTCCCTTTCTCCTCTTGCCCCCAATCCCTCCCAGCATCAGAGTCTTTTCCAATGAGTCAACTCTTCGCATGAAGTGGCCAAAGTACTGGAGTTTCAGCTTTAGCATCATTCCTTCCAAAGAAATCCCAGGGCTGATCTCCTTCAGAATGGACTGGTTGGATCTCCTTGCAGTCCAATGGACTCTCAAGAGTCTTCTCCAACACCACAGTTCAAAAGCATCAATTCTTCGGCGCCTAGCCTTCTTCACAGTCCAACTCTCACATCCATACATGACTACAGGAAAAACCATAGCCTTGGCTAGACGAACCTTTGTTGGCAAAGTAATGTCTCTGCTTTTCAACGTGCTATCTAGGTTGGTCATAACTTTCCTTCCAAGGAGTAAGCGTCTTTTAATTTCATGGCTGCAGTCACCATCTGCAGTGATTTTGGAGCCCAGAAAAATAAAGTCTGACACTGTTTCCACTGTTTCCCCATCTATTTCCCATGAAGTGATGGGACCGGATGCCATGATCTTAGTTTTCTGAATGTTGAGCTTTAAGCCAACTTTTTCACTCTCCACTTTCACCTTCATCAAGAGGCTTTTTAGTTCCTCTTCACTTTCTGCCGTAAGGGTGGTGTCATCTGCATATCTGAGGTGATTGATTTCTCCCGGCAATCTTGATTCAGCTTGTGCTTCTTCCAGTCCAACATGCTTTTCTCCTGCACAAAATTTTGGAAGCTGTGCTGGTGTCAAATGATCAAGGGCAAGCTGGACTCCAAGAGAAATGTAAGTAGAGCCTGTAAGTGTGTTTTAGTCAAGGATTACTTTACTGCAAGGAACTGAAGCCCACTAACTGGCTCAGGTATAAAGTAATTTTATTGAAAGGACATAGCAGGCGCTATTGCAGCTGAGAGAGTTCACAAAACTAGGTCTTGCTCAGACAACCACAAAAGGACTGGAATAGCCAAGATATGAACAGAGGCTCCTCTCTCAATCACTTGTGGAGGTATGTAGCCTCTGGCTTCCACTCATGCGTGTGTGAGCCTTTCTCTTCCTTCACTCAGCTGGGTTCTGCTGCTCATGGCTTGCCTGTTCCCTTTAACTTTTCTCTGTACTTGTCTTCCGTTTGTCTTGCTGGCTAGTCTAACTGACAACATGACCTCCCAGTTTAAGAACGTCTTCCAGCTGACAACTGTGTAAATTCTGATAAGATCTAGTCTCATTGCCAGCCAGGGGATGGATATTCAACCTGGGGCTAGAGCCACAAGCTGCACTTTCCAAGCTCTGAGGGTAAGGTTAGTTCTCTAAGAAGTGGGTGTGGTAAGAGAAGCAGTAACATGGCAATTTTAACATGCCAGGATTAAAAGGATTAAAGTCAGAATTGGAACCCTTTGAAACTGTAATCTTCTTAAATGTACTGGAGTGAAGGACATAAGTAGAGGAGTAGTATCAATTAAGGATAAAGATAGTTGGGGGATTCATATTATTGTATTTTACCTCATAAATAATGAGGATACATTGATGGGTTTTGGTTTGGGAGAACTGTGTACAGGAAACATCCTGTCAGAAGCTTATGGGATATATTATATCCTGAGATGGGTAGAAATTTGGAACCATATATGAAGAGGTCATTATTATTGTACATTAAATATGTACATACAGTTTAACTATTATACAAAATGTGATTTATAGTTTCTAGTATTATGACTTTTTATATGTTACCTTTATGCCTTCACCTGACAGAGAATATCTCCTTCACTGGACAGAAATCATGTAGTTCTGTATGTTTATAAATTGCTTGACTCATTTGTAAGAATAGCATATATCATTTTGAATTATGTGTATATATATATATATATGTATGTATGTATGTATAAACTGTCTCTTTCCCCTAGTAGACTGCAATTTCTTGAGGGTATTGTTTTTCTACCGTCTTATGTCTTTCCTATCCTTACCTTTTGTACAGTGCCTGATACATATCAGGATTTCAATAAATGGCTGTTCTATTTTCTGTTCAGGGAATGCTTTGTTTTCATTTAGAAAATAATTTTCAAACTGAAAAAAAAGAGAAGATAATATTGCAAAAAAAAAAAAGAGGAAATTAGACAAGAAGATAGCAAAAGTTCTTATTCTGAAAGAACTTACAAGCATGATCACAGAACCTTCCACAGTGGACATTGTGGGGTGACTGTGGGAAATGTGAGAGGTAGTAAAGAATAGCAGTGGGTGAGATTGTCCTGAGGTTCAGGATGAGGAAGATATGCATATTTGGAATTGTAGATGTCCAGCTTAGTTCAGCAATGAGCTATCTTGTGGAAGTAAGATAGGACTTAACTTTATGTGGCTCCAGATGACAAAACTAGTGAGTAGGGGGAGGTTGATTCAATATTAAATAAGGAAGAACTTTCAAGAGATGGAGTTACTTCAAATGGGATTGGCTTTCAAAATAACTTTTATTAACAGAGAATGTTCAAACAAAGACTAATTGTTTGAGAGACAACATGGAGATACTTTTACTAGACAGAAGGTTGTGTTAAACTTTAAGGAACTTTTCAAATCTAACATTTTATGAGGTTGCTTACTGAGTTTTATTGAAGCCTTATGTACCTTTAAAATGCAATTCACAAGCATAGTGATGTCTGTATTCCTTTGGGGGAAATTAACTAATCAGGTTGGAATAATTACTTCTTTGATGCATTTATATGATTTTTTTTTCACAAAAATCAAGAAAAGACATTAAAAATAACATTTTAAATCATCTGTTACCTAGAGGAAAATATTTCAGTGGCGGAAAAACTGACAGGCTTGTTAAGAGTAAGGAAGGATCCCAAGAAGATTAACAAGTATGAATTATGCGTCTAGATCAGAAGGGTCAGTTCAATAAGGCAAGCTTTAAAAAGGTCCACTGGTCCAATCCCCAAGAGACAAGTTATAAAATGACTGATGCCAATCAAATCTCAAGTTGAAGGTTCTGTGTGTGTGAGTGTGTGAGTGTGCCTGTGTATTTCAACAGTTGAAATGTCAAATCAAAACCAATGTCAGTCATCATGGTGTCAGTGTGGTGGAGATAGAATTGGCATGAAGCTAGAGATTTGGGGAAACTGAAAGATTTTTTTAACTGTTGAGAATTCATCTTAGAGTATTGGCAAGCAACAGAAGATTTAAGGCATAGTACATAATTTTAAACATGTTTATAACTAGAAAAGTTTCTGTATTAATGGAAAGAATAGTATTTGTCATAATATAAAACACTTTCCCACAGACAAACTCTAAGGGTGATTTCTCATTTCTAATTCATTTAACCCCAGCATTATCCTATCCTTTTATTTTCTCACCCACAATTCTTACTATTGACTGCAGTCAGCCTTTTCTCCTCCAAGTTCCCCAAACTGATGGTTCTCATGTTCTTATATGTGATTTCTTTCATTCTCATGTGTTCTTATAACTCTTTTCTAGTTATTCATTTGGAGAAGGTGATGGCACCTGACTCCAGTACTCTTGCCTGAAAATCCCATGGACGGAGGAGCCTGGTGGGCTGCAGTCCATGGGGTCTCGAAGAGTCGGACACGACTGAGTGACTTCACTTTCACTTTTTACTTTCATGCATTGGAGAAGGAAATGGCAACCCACTCCAGTGTTCTTGCCTGGAGAATCCCAGGGACAGGGTTGGGGGGCCTCGTGGGCTGCCATCTCTGGGGTCGCACAGAGTCAGACACGACTGAAGTGACTTAGCAGTTATTCATTAGAAGTTAGAGTTTAAAAAAAACCTTAAAATGTAACATGTAATTTTAAAGTCACAGCATAAAATGAGTGTCACAGTATATCATTCATTCTGACCTATCTAGCCTTGTTCCATATTCTCCCCAGAGCTGTTCCCAATTATTCTTGTCCACAGCTCTGTCTGCTCACTGGCCTGCTATTGAAGGAAAATGCATCATCTTTAAGAGGAATGAAAAGCAGCATAACAATTTTTATTCAGCATTTATACTGTGACATCAATGAAAACAATTCATGACTTCTGAGTCTAGCACATTTCTTGTGATTCTCCTAAATTTTTTCTATCATAATACTTTCATTAAAACACCACATTAAATTTGAGCTCAATCAGAATAACCTATTTTATGGTTAACAACAAGATTATTGAACTTAAAATATGTGAAACAAAGGAAAGATGGAAAACATCCACCCTGAGTCTTCACTGTACTGACTGCTGCTGCTAAGTCACTGCAGTCGTGTCTAACTCTGTGTGACCCCATAGACGGCAGCCCAACAGGCTCCCCTGTCCCTGGGATTCTCCAGGCAAGAACACTGGAGTGGGTTGCCATTTCCTTCTTCAATGCATGAAAGTGAAAAGTGAAAGTGAAGTCGCTCAGTCGTGTCCGACTCTTAGCAGCCCCATGGACTGCAGCCTACCAGGCTCCTCCGTCCATGGGATTTTCCAGGCAGGAGTACTGGAGTGGGGTGCCATTGCCTTCTCCGACTGTACTGACTAGGTGTTGCCTATTTCACTGGGGCTTGAGTTTCTCAAGGCAGGAGATGTGCCCAAGGAGACTTATTTGGCTCTTTTGGAATGGCATCTTCCATAGTGTTTGGCATATAAAACGTAATCATTAATTCATACATTTTAGAAATATTATTGAGTCTTAACTATGGTGAGAGCATTTTTTCTAGTTTTTGAAAAAACAGTGGCCAAAAATAGGAAAACTTGATTTCTGTTCTCTAAAGCAGGTGATATAGTAGCATAGTGATTCAAACATGATCTGAATTCAAATACCTAAAGTAATTCTACTTCTTAGAAAAGTATGACCTGGAGAAATCTACTTGAGTCTGTTTTTGTTTGTTTAATCAGAAGAAAGAAATCATTGGTTGGAAGACCTGGAGGATTCATTGAATTACTACAAAATACTTTGATCACTGGGCTTCCCAGGTGTCACTAGGGGTAGAGAACCCACCTGCCAATACAGGAGACATAAGAGATGGAGACACAGGTTCCATCCCTGAATCAGGAAGATCCCCTGGAGGAGGGCATGGCAATCCACTCCAGTATTCATGCCTGGAGAATTCCATGGACAGAGGAATCTGGCGGGCTACAGTTCATAGGGCTGCAAAGAGTTGGATGCAGCTGAAGCGACTGAGCATGCACACGTGCACTTTGACCACTGTCTGTCATGTGAAATGTTTTTAATGATCTTGGGCTTTATATTTCAGCTGAAGGATGGGTAATTTAAAAATAACAGCATAACACCATGAAAGCGTGGCAAGGGTTATGAGAATGAAATTCTGAAGTATTATGGAAAAACTTGCAGAAATACCTGACCTAGTCTAAAGGGCAAGGGACGTGTCTAGGGGAAGTTAAGTTTGCTCTGAGAGCTGCTTTATTAACACTGGCTGAACGAATGCCAACAGCAACTTTTCATTCCTTGTGGGACTATTACTGAGTCTCTGAGTTTTTCAGCTTTTTTTTTTTTTCCATTTTCTCTCTAACTTCTCTTCTGCTAGCCGCAGTGGTGCCCATTTTGGCCTTTTGTACCCTTCAGAGGTTTCTGCTTAGCAGATTATATGCACAGTCTTCTGCACATGTGTATTGCATAGCTCCTGTGTGCTTTTTCTTGGTTGATTTTAATTAATAGAGTGGTTATAACAAGATGGGGGAGGTACTACATTACATTCTATGTGTGATGAGGGAAGGGCTGGAAGCCAGGTAGGGGTAGAATAAACTTCCCAGATCAGACCAAGACTGAAGCAAAATTATAAAATAGGTGACATTTACCTTTAGTTCTCACTTATTAATTTTCTCTTACCAGCACATCTATGTAACCAAAGGCCCACTGTCGTCATGTTTCTCCAGGGTCTCTTCTGTTACTGAGAGTAGCAAACTAATGGATGAAAGTATGATTTTTATAGAGTGAATATAATTTATTATTTTATATAAATTTTAAGCATGAAAGAGGTTACTATTAATTATTTCAGGACAATAGGCATAATCCAAGACTGTCTTGGGTAAATGAGGATGTATGGACTTCTTAAATATTAAAGACTTAATATAATAGCCTTTTGGAGATACTTCAGTGTGCACCTAATAAATGCTACCTTTTGCTTTGAATACTTTTTCTTTTAAATTAAAATGACCAAGTGAGAAGACAATAATTAACCCAAGTTAATTCATCTCCAATGATAGAATTCTCTTTGCTTTACTCTCTTTATCCCATGATGAGAAAGATATTTATTGGTGGGTCATATCCCAGTACCTGTTGAATTATACACTTCATAAGTGAATTTAAGCTTGGCCTTTGTATAACCTTTAAAGAACATCAGTGTATATGTGTGTCCAGGGGAATACACAGTCAGAAGAGCTGGCAACTCTTTTTTATTTCAGCTCGTGCACACCAAGACAACTCACAATTAGGACTCGGATCAAAACTAAACTATATCCAGTGGTAAATAATTCATAACGCAATTCTTTGTCTCATCTCCCTTGCTTAACCCAAACCGAGACCCATTTTCTGTTCCATTCCTCCTTTTCCCAGTTTCTGTCTTTCTGATGATGTCTGCTGTTTCAAAACACCTCATTATCTCCACTCTCCCACTGAGCCTGCAATGTGATGGCATTTGCCTTGCCTGAGGAAGGAAGAGAGAGTTTTCCTCTCCCAACAGCCCTGCACATTGAGATCTGACCAGAGCATCCTCAAGCTGATTCCAAATGCATCCCTTGGAAAGGGGAGAGCAGACTTGCTTATCCCACTGTCATCAAGTGGGAGGATGTTCTGCCAGGTCTCCGGACAGATATCATAGTCAAAGAGAAAAGCTCTATAGTGCTTAGAAAACAAAGCTATTTCAGGTTGTTTGGCTGCGAGCTGATAAACAAAGCCTGGGGTAAGAAATGCAAAACACACACACATACACACATAGACATAAAGATAAAGACCCACACACGGGCCTCTGGTCAGCTGAAGACAGAACTGACATATTTAGCAGTCAAGCAGCATTGCTTCTTTCTGACCTGTTGGCTACATATTCAGTTGATAGCTTCCTGCTACCTATCACAAACAATAAAAATCTTTTAAGAAGACAGTCCAAATTGCTCTAATACTTTCTTTAAAGAGAACAAAAATGCAGAAAGTTAGCCTGTAGGGACTTCATTTTTCATAGATATGCAATTTATGGTGTTTAAATATAAGCTTTTGATTTTAGGTTGAAACGATCTTGTCAAAAAGGTACATGAAAGACATTTACTCTGGGCTCTTTTCTATTAATACTTAGGGTTATAGCTGATCCTTCTCACGTCTTTTTATCCCCAGAACACTTGACTGGCACCTGACTTCCCTACTTTACTTTAGTAGCTGATTCAGAGAAGCCAGCTTCTGATTTTCTGTTTTTCCTTTATCTTTTTTTTCTTTCCTTTTTTTTTTTTGGTCACGAAGAGATTTGGGGTCAGGTTTAGGGAGAGGTGGGCTTCCCTGGTGGCTCTGTTGGTAAAGAATCCGCCTCCAGTGCGGGAGACTCTGGTTCGATTCCTGGGAAGGGAAGATCCCCGGGATAAGGGATAGGCTACCCACTCCACTATTCCTGGGCTTCCCTTGTGGCTCATTTGGTAAAGAATCTGCCTGCAATGCGGGAGGCTTGAGCTCGATCCTTGGGTTGGGAAGATCCCCTGGACAGTCCAAGGGGTCACAAAGAGTCAGGCACCACTGAGCGACTTTCACTTTCATTTTTCACTTTAGGGTGAGGTGGCTTTCCCGGTAGCTCAGCAGTAAAGAATCCACCTGCAATGCAGGAGCTGCAGGAGACTTGGATTTGATCCCTGAGTTGGGAAGAAACCCTGCAGGAGAATATGGCAACTCAGTATTCTTGTCTGAAGAATCCCACGGATAGAGGAGCCTGGTAGGTTATAGTCCATAGGGTCACAAAGAGTCGGCCACAACTGAAGCACCTTAGCACACAAAAAATCCCAAGAATCAAGATAGTCATACTTTTGTGCAATATTTTGAAAAATCAAAATCAATGCAAAAATTCATGATGAACAAAATACCAACATTCTAATATAAGGCAGGAACAGTATTACAGATATTTTCTTTTACCTCAGGCTCCACTATGGTTCTGTACAGCATTGAGTGGAATGTAATGACAATAAGCTGGAGAATGAAGTGTATTTCTGAAGCAAATGGACATCTATTTCTCCATCTCTTCTAGGAACATGTTGGACGGGCATCAGGGTTCAGGATCAATGGAATCATGAATTCATTGAGCAAGAATTTTCCTCAGCCTGTAGCTATCATAATTACATAAAACAGACCTGAAGGCACAGTGCTCAAAATAAGTCTAAACAGAAAGATGGGGCAAAGGCAAAACAATTAGATGAGGATCATACATCTGAGTAGGTCTGCTCAGTAGAAAGTGGGAAAAGAAGGGAGGGACAGGGAGTTGGAGTAGGGAAGGCATTAGGCTATTGTGGGAGGTTTCATGGTCAGGCACACAAGGGAACCGGAGTGTGTGCACAGTATTCTTGGCAATGTTTCTATAGATTTCCTGGAGAGGTTGCTGGCATAGGAATTGGAAATTGCAGAAGACCTTGGACAGATTACTTAGCCTTTTTGTGATTCTGTATTTTTGTTCTTGCCTGGAGAATCCCAGGGATGGGGGAGCCTGGTGGGAGGCCGTCTATGGGGTCACACAAAGTTGGACACGACTGAAGTGACTTAGCAGCAGCAGCAGCAGCATTTTTATCTGAAACATGGAATTCATAGTGTCTGCTAAAGTGATTCATGTGTTAAATGGTTATTGTTTTTGACTTCACACTTTCTACGGAGACACTGGAAGTGATTCACAGCTAAGGTCTGTGAGTCTCATTCCTAGATGATCTCCCTGATATTGTCATTTTGTGTGTGTGTGTGGTGAAAGGTAGAACTTTACTATTTTAACCATTTTAAAATATACAGTCCTGTGGCATTAAATATATTCACAATGCTGTGCAACAGTAATGTGCATGCTAAGTTACTTCAATTGTGTCAGACTCTTTCAACTCCATGGACTGTAGCCCACCAGGCTCCTCTGTCCATGGTTTCTCCAGGCAAGAATACTGTAGTGGGTTTCCATGCCGTTCTCTGGGGATCTTTCTAACCCAGGGATCGAACCCATGTCTCTTATATCTCCTGCATTTGTAAGCAGGTTCTTTACCACTAGCACCACCAGGGAAGCCCAGTCACCACCATACATTCCCAGAAATTTTTCATCTTTCCCAGTGGAAATTCTGTATGTGTTAAACACAAATTCCCCACTTCCCCTCTCTCTAACTTCTGGCAACCACCATTCTACTTTCTATTTCTATGAACTTGATTAGTCTAGGTACCTCAAACAAGTGGAATCATGTAGCATTTGTTCTTTTGTGTCTGGCTTCTTTCACCGAACACAATTTCTTCAGATTCATTTATGTTATAGCAATTGCCAGTTTTCCTTCCTTTTTAAGATTGAATAACATTCCATGGTATAGATACATAACAATTTGTTTATTCATCTACTGATGGATGCTAAGGTTGCTTCCACTTTTTGGCCATTGTGAATAGCACTGTAATGAACTTGAGTGTACAAATGTCTCTGATTTCGATTCTTTTGGATATATACCTGGAAGTGGAATTGCTGAATCATTTGATAATTTTTTGCTTAATTTTTGTGAGGAGCTGCCAAGCTGTTTTCTTTCCACAGAGGCTGTTGCTTACCTTTTCACCAGCAGTGCCGAGAGTTCCAATTCCTGTATGTCCTCAACCACATATTATTTTCTACTTTTGCTTGTTTTATAATAAAAGAGATCCTAATGGGTGTGAAGTGGTATTTCATTGTGATTTTGATTTGCGCTTCTCTAATAATTCATTATATTGAGCGTTTTATCATGTACTTGTTGGTTGTTGTATATTTTTGAGAAAATGTCTCTTTAAATCCTTTACCCATCTTCAAACTGAGTTATTTCTTTTTGTTGTTGTTAAATTGTAGAAGGTCTTTATGTATTCTGGGCTTTTGTTGTTCAGTTGCTCAGTCATGTCTGACTCTTTGCAACTCCATGGACTGCAACACTCCAGGATTTCCTGTCCTTCACCATCTCCCAGAGTTTGCTCAAACTCATGTCCATTGAATCTTTAATGCCATCCAACTATCTCATTCTCTGTCACCCGCTTCTCCTCCTGCCCTCAATCTTTCCCAGCATCAGGATCTTTTCCAATGAATTGACTCTTCACATCAGGTGACTGAAGTATTGGAGCTTCAGCTTCAGCATCAGTCCTTCCAATGAATATTCAGGGTTGATTTCCTGTAGGAATGACTTCTGATCTCCTTGCTGTGTTGTTTCAAGTTATCCAGATGTGTCAAGAATTCTGAACACACTTAAATGCCAAATATCTGACTGAAATAGATGCAGATCACAGACTTGGGCAAGAAAAATAATGTGACTGTCCGCCATCCAGACTGCCAGGTCAGCACCTTCCCTTCTCTTTGGTCACCTGTCCACCTCAGCTCCTGGGCATGTAGGCTGACTTTGCCTAGACTGGTCCTTCATCTGCTGCATTTTACTTGGGTTTGGCTTCCTTGATTTTTTTTTGCTGGGATCAAAACTATACCTTTCTTTTGTTCTTCTGAGTAACAAAAGCTCCTCTGAAAATTTATTCTGAACCAAAGCATTCAAGGGATAATACTTTATAGATTATTATACCCATAGAAATTGTTTGTCTTTGATCAGGGTCATTTAAGTTCTTGTCCGACAGTAGTTAATTTTATGATGCAAGTGTTAACACTTATGACATGTGAGCTTGTGGGAAGATATCTCTGAGGGTGGGTGATATTCTGGGCTTCTTTTTTCCTTTCTAAGAAAGAAGTTTTTTTAGCAGACTAAAGCAATTAATTGCTCAAGGATCCAACTAATCTGACTTTGTTTTCTTTTCTGGGGGACAAAATTGGGGAGGGCTTGGAAAATAAGGGGTTGGGATTGCTCTGGATATTGAACTGATTCCCTCTTGCTAGTTAAGAAATCACTCTGGCATAGCTGTTTGCTGTGGTATTTTTCACACTTTATCTACCATCCCATGTCTCTGTTGCCTGAGAACTGTATTTGTATTTACACTGTGAAGCGTGAATATGCTGCTGTTCTTTGGGGAAAGGGATTCATCAAATAATCCTTTTGCTTGGGTATTATGAAGTGGACCATGGAACTTCCTCTGCTTGTTTTTGCTTGGAGCCCTTGGGACATGTGAGGTGGCCTTGTCCAGTTCAGTGGGTTTCAGCAGGGTAAGCCAGATTTGAAGAAACATAAATTCAGTTGAAATAGAAGGTAACATGGCATAGCTGAATAATGGGCTTTAATAGGCAAACCAAATAGTTAAATGCAAGATGCTTGCTGCATGCTAAAACTTAAGGAATGCATATTCAATGCAATGCATTATTAAATACAACATTGAGCATATGGGTACCCACAATTAATGTATATAAATAGCTGATAAAATTGCTCAGTATTAGAAAGCTAGCGGCAAAAATGACCTCATATGTCAAGCAGACAAGTAGGCAGCTACCATTTTCTTTGTACACCTTACAGATGATAAATTAGTTTTATGGTCTGCATGGGGCCCTTATCACACTACAGCACCAAGTGCATGATAAAGAAAAAAAATGCCTTGGCTCAAAAATCGAACTGGAATTTGGAGTCCCAGCGGAGCTCATTTTTTAAATGTAAAGAATTTTAGCCCGCTTCCTTTGGGGAAGATTTATTGTGGCCAAGAGAAATGTAGATCTTGGTTATGTGTTTTGATTAAAACTTGATTTTTGTTTTTATTGATACTAGGTAGAATGTGAATCCGTCATAACAGGCTGCCTATTGACTGAGAGCAGTTTGGTCCAATGGGCACAGGACAAGAAAAAGAAGGGTGAGTTCTGACTTTTATTTCCAGCTCTAGTACTAATAGACAAAGCTGACCTTGGATAAACTTTGTAACTCTTTAGTAGTTCTGCCTGCCTTGCTCAATTCCACCCCCTCCAATACTTGTGAATAAAGACTCTGTTTTATTCTATGTTCATAAGATACAGGAGTGCAGTTACCCATTTTAAAATTAAAGAAAGCTGGACTAATTCGTCCTAGAGTTATATAGTAAAACACTGCCTAAATAAATAGTATTGTTGTGCAATATGTGTGTGTCAGGGTTTTGGGGAGGGAAGCCATTGATGTCTATTTAAAAATCTTGAATAGATAAAAAAAGTCCAGAAAGATACCAAGCTCTCTCTCAGGGTTTGTGTGTGGTTTCTCAGTCTTTTTAAAGCATAAAAGCTCATGTGTTCCCTTCATACAATTTGAAATTCAAAATAAATTCAATATTAGACTGAAATCAATCTGTTAGGGTCAGAGGCCTGCTTTGCTTTCAAGTAGCATGAGACTCAGTCCTCTCCCAAACTCTGCTCTCCTCAAATCACTGCTTTGTCAGCCAAGGGTCTCCTTAGCCTTATTTTCATATCAAGCTCATCGTGATCTGTTGTTTCATAGCAGGCAAATGACACCGTGTACCTGTGATAGGATGCATTCCTGTGCCTCTGGGATGTGCCTGGGATTTCATAGGCAACTGAATTCCTTGTTTTAGGATGAGCATTATTCAGAAAGCTGGAGTGAGAAAAGGTCAACTGAAGTTATAAAGAGGGGTAGTTTGAAGATGAGCAAGTCTTTTCCTTTTTTTCTCCTGTCTTTGTCGACTCTTGCTTCACTTGCTTCACCAAACTCTTTCCCCTCCAGTCTCCTGGAAGAATGGTCTTATCTTTTACAACTATTTTGGAAAACTCACTTGATTCCTGCAATTAATTAGGAACAGCATTGTTTTTGTTTCCCACCTGGTAGCCAGAAATGATGTGTTTGGACCATATTGAGGAAGTAGGCTATTCCTCATGGGGAGTAGCTGTGCTCTGAGAGGGGCTAAGGGCAAGCCAGAGGCAAAGCCTCTGGGTCCCCTTCTGCTAAGGTGGTGTCTCTATGGTCTCAACAATGCTCCAGTGTAAATATATGTATTTCCTCACAGTTGTTGTTACTGTTGCTGTTGTTGTTTGGCCCCTTTTTAGAGTTATGGGACTGACACGTAGGAACTCTTATTCTCTCTCCAAACTTTGAGCAAAGTAAACAGTTCTTGGGATTTCACATATGTCCCTGGTATTTCATTCATCCTTGCATGCATGTGTACTGTACATAGTCATTGCACAGTCACTGTCCTGAGACCCAGTGACACAAAACCCTAAATGAACCTGCCCGTCTCCTCCTCAAGCCCGATTTCAACCTCTTTATCAGCACCACTATTTCCCCACGCTTCCCTGGTGGCTCAGAGAGTAATGAATCCACTTGCAATGAAGGAGACCTGGGTTTTATCCCTGGGTCAGCAAGATCCCTGGAGAAGGGGATGGCTACTCACTCCAGTATTCTTGCCTGGAAAATACCATGGACAGAGGAGTCTAGTAGGCTACAGTCCATGGGGTTGCAGAGTCAGATATAACTGAGCAACTGACACTTACACTGTCATCCTTCCTTCCAAGGATCCTCTACTAAATGACATGTCACCTACCTTTGCATGTGTTGCATACCTTCTTTCATCGGAGTCTCCCTACATGAAGTTTGTCTTGGCCCAAACTGTCCTCACCCCCATTTCTTCCCAACTTACTCTACTCATTCTTTGAAGCGAAGTGAAGTGAAGTCACTCAGTCGTGTCCGACTCTTTGCGACCCCATGGACTGTAGCCTATCAGGCTCCTCCGTCCATGGGATTTTCCAGGCAAGAGTGCTGGAGTGGATAGCCATTTCCTCCTCCAGGGGATCTTCCCTACCCAGGAGTTGAACCCGGGTCTCCCGCATTGCAGGCAGACACTTACTGTCTGAGCCACCAGGGAAGCTGAACTAATCATTCTTTAGGTGCCTTATTAATGAATACTTTCACCAGGAGGGCTTTCCTAGAACTCAGACCAGACTGAATGCTCCTCCATTATAATTAATTCTTGATAAGCTTCATGATACAACTGTTCAGTTGCATTTCATCCCCACTGCACAGTATGATCCTTTAAAGCAGAGACCATCCTTTCTATTATATCCCCAGAGTCTACATAGAACATGGCACACAGACGACATCTAATGAATAAATGCAACCACAATGGTCTTTGTCTCATAAGCTGCAGAAGGGTGTGAAGCTGGCATTTTGACCTCCTGGAGGGTCAAGTTTACCTCCTCCTGGCTTTTGTAACTTAGGAGTGCCTAGATGTGTAGTTGACAGACTCAGAGAACTAAGGATCATGGGGAAGATTTTAATTTATAAAATATTTATTTAAGCTGCAGTTATATGTATATTAATGCTATATTGTAATTAGATGCCAATATCATTTTGCTATGTAAATAATGTTCAGCACAGGTTTATTAAGTGATCCATACTATTAAACCACTGGGAATGATGAGGAAGAAAAGGCTATCTGACCACTCTTTGCTTCAACTGTTAGATCTGGGCAACTCTCCCTGACACTGCGTAGGAGCTCTTGTCTACATTGTTTACATGACACTCATGTAAGCTCTGCATGGCATTTGTCATTCTCCTGGGCTGGCAATAAACCTATCATCACTTAGAGGAAACTAATCTGGGTAGGTAATGACAGGAATGAATAAAGTCATTTTGTAGATGTGCAACTGTGGTCATTAAAAATAAAGCAGACCCTTCTCAGGGGGCTGCTAACCTTGCCAGGTAGTTGACATTGTTTAGATCAGAGGACACTCAGCCTGTGTGTGAAGAGAGAAGAAAAACAGCAGGATTTCCAAACAAATGCTTGCTCTCTCTCCCTAAGTTTTACTTGAGTTTATCAGCAGTGGAGCTGATCTGGAATGAAATGAAATGGTGGCCCCAAGTGGGATCCAGCCTCCCAGTTATTAGCTACACAGTGGGAGACAATTGACAGACATATGCACCGAGATCACGTGATAAAATTTCTGCTCCTTATCTCAGCTTATCTCATAGCATTGTCCTCTCACATCCTAGCAAATTTTGGGGCCCTAGAGAAATGAAGGGACAGAATGCTTCGTCTTTGTTTGTTAGTAAAGTCGTTCCAGAAAGTGCCACTGACAAGAGGGTTAGGGATTGGTTTCTTTGCACAGAGATTCTAAATGAGCACATAGACACATATGCAAAAAGTAGGATTTATGCCTCTGAATATGGCTTGTGAGGAGAGAGTAAACCTCCTGAATTTAGCAATCAAATTTGTTAAGGCTTCTCTAAAGCCTAAACTTCCAATTAACAAGCAAATCATCATCAGACAGCCAGTGAATGGCGAATTCATTCCATTCAACATCTTTTCAAAAGTGGATTTTGTGCACTTATCTCCATGAAAACCCAGCAGGAAGATTTTCCCTGGGAGTGCTCCTACATCTGCCTGTTTTTAATGACGGTAATGGCAAGCAATATTCTACAATTACTTTGGCGATCTCATTTCAAGCATGCAAATCATATTATTGAAGAGCCCAGCAAAAGCCATTTGTTCCTTGGAACCACGAGATAAGTTCTGTGGGGTGAATGAATGCAGCTTGGAGAAGGCCAGCCCTCCTGTCTCATAACCTCTACTGCATGGTGGTAAAATTTACTCACCTTAATATAGACATCAAAGAAGAAATGAAACAAAATCATTCCCAAAATGAAGTAGTTATTTTTTTTATTCCATTCATGAAAGATCTACTTTGTAACTCATTTATTTAATTAAAAATAACATCATTTAAAGAAAAAATTAGAAAAAGGAAAAAAGCACGTGTTGTTGCTAAAGTTCATGGAGTCAAAGCCAAGACTGCTAGGGAGTGAGAGCTCCTTTATGTTCCACAAAGGTCCTGAAGCTTTTTCCATTTTCTCTACCTTCTGGCCAACTCAGCTGAGCTGTAACATGGTCAGTCTTTTATACATATATCTAGAGGCAACATAAATGGGATAAAGCAATCATAGCATAGTAGCATTAATATATGTTAAAATTCGTTTAACAAATACCATATGAAAGGTTAGTGACTTCCCTGGTGGCTCAGATGCTAAAAGCGTCTGCCTACAATGCAGGAGACCTGGGTTCAATCCTTGGGTCAGGAAGATCCCCTGGAGAAGGAAATGGCAGCCCCCTCCGGTACTCTTGCCTGGAAAATCCCATGGACGGAGGAGCCTGGTAGGCTACAGTCCATGGGGTTGCAAAGAGTCGGACATGACTGAACGACTTCACTACTACTACTACACTATATGGAAAGTTGGAGCTTTCCTGGTAGCTCGGGTGTTAAAGAGTCTGCCTGCAATGCAGGAGGACCAGGGTGTGTTCCCTGGGTCAGGAAGATCCCCTGGAGAAGGAAATGGCTACCCACTCCAATATTCTTGCCTGGAGAATCCCATGGACAGAGAAGCCTAGCCGGCTATAGTTCATGGGGTTGTAAAGAGTCAGACACAACTGAGAGACTAAGACACATACAACTCACAGCCACATATATGGACGGTTCAGTGGGGAAAGAGGAAAGATAAACCACCAGGGTGACTACTCTTTACTGGCTCACAGTTGTAAAATGGGGAGGAAGTGCCCACTACACTGGCTGATCCAGTGATATGTGCTATGCAAAGTGATAGTGCTATGCAAAGTGCTATGCAAAGGTAGGAATTGAGTTTTAATGGAGAGATACAGTTTCGGTAAGTGATGAAGATCTTGCATGAAGTCGCTCAGTCGTGTCTGACTCTTTGTGACCCCACGGACTGTAGCCTATCAGGCTCCTCCGTCCAGGCAAGAGTGCTGGAGTGGATTGCCATTTCCTTTTCCAGAAGATCTTGAAACCTTATTTTTATAGGAATGATACAGAAAGTAAAAGGCAGATAATACTGCAGTGGAAAACTAGAGGCTTAAGTGGGCTTCTCTCATAGCTTGGCTGGTAAAGAATCCACCTGCAATGCAGGAGACCCTGGTTTGATTCCTGGGTTGGGAAGATCCACTGGAGAAGGGATAGGCTACCACTCCAGTATTCTTGGGCTTCCTGCGTGGCTCAGCTGGTAAAGAATTTTCTGCAGGGAGGGTCAGGATGGGGAACACGTGTACACCCATGGCTAATTCATGTGAATGTATGGCAAAAACCACCACAATATTGTAAGGTAATTAGCCTCAAATTAAAAAAATATGTATATATATATATAAGCAAAAAAATAAATAAAGAAGAATGTTTCAATGAAAAAAAAAAAAGGAATTTCCTGCAATAGGGGAGACCTGGGTTCTGTCCCTGGCTTGGGAAGATCCCCTGGAGAAGGGAAAAGCTTCCCTGGAGAATTCCATGGACTATACAGTGTTGCAAAGAGCATGACTGAGTGACTTTCACTTTCAAGTGGGAGTCCACCATCAGTCCTCTCAAACTATTAAGGAAACCTTTTGTAATAAATGTTCCTCATCCAGTTTTATGCACCAAGATCCTGGCTCTAGTTCTGAGGAAGGATCACTGTTTCAGATAACTCCTTTAACATCTCTTGGAAGGTTCTTTAACTTGGAACTTCCTAAAAACATGTAAGTTAGGCTGAGGCTAACAAAACATACACCATGATATGTGAACTTTCTGAATATACTACTCATTTCAGTTAAGCAGAGAAGATATCATAATGTGTACATGGACTATAACCTGGTCTGATACTCACTTCTAGTTACCTCTCCAGCAAGAAGTTCTCTAGGAGAAACTTTTGTCTATTATAATTAGGGTAATTTTTCTGTTTAAATATAGTCATAATATTTTAATATTCAAATTCTGCTCACCCTTTTCTGCGTCTTTGTCCCATCACAATTTACACTGTGTGTCATTTCTTAACACTGGGGCCCTGTCCCATAGGCAGACAATATCAATGGCAGCACATGAAAACATTCTCAAAGTTGCCTACAGGCAAAGGAAGGCTAAAGGAGGTTTGGCTCCTCCATGACATGGTCTTCAAGTGTTTTGCATTAGAATGAATTTTTTATTGTTCTTGAGGTTCTCTGGTTCTCTGCTGTGTCCTCTGTTCTAAGTGCCTTGGATCCTGCAAGCAGATGACCATCTACTCTGTCCATGTGTGCAAATGAAGGGAACAGGTGTTTATGTTTGCTTTTTTGTAAAAAGAGTAACTCACAGGTTGGCATTCAAGCTGATAGGTTTCAAGCATGGACAGGATTTTGCCTTTTGTGAAATTCTACTAGAACTTTTCTAGCCTGCAATAGGTTCAGAACAATTTGTGTCCAATTCCTTGAATCCCTCTTCCTTGAACAAAAAAGACTCCATTAAGTGTTTGCTGACTTGGATGATCTTTTCATCTAAGGAAATGGGAATTTTTCTAGAAGACAATAGAGAGATTTTTGAAGTTTTCTAAGTCTAGTATTTCATAAGGATTTGTCTATAAGTAGGATTTAATAACAATGATATACATAGATAACATTAAATAGCACTTACCACATTTGAGGCCCTGCTCTGAGTGTTTTGCCTACACCATCTCATTTACTCCTTACAGCAATATTGTGAAGTATATAGTACTATTATCTCCACTTTACATATGAGGAAATCAAAACATAGAGAGATTAATTTTTTCCCAAACTCACATACAGATTCAAGTTCAGGTATGCTGGCTCTAGAGTTCATGTCTGTTTGTTTTTATTTTCTATCTGCAAAGGACTCTTTGGGATTCACTGAAATGGTAATGATGTCAGTGATAATGATTCACATATTTGATTTTCCCTTAAGAATCTGTATGTTACAGTATAACAACCAGTGACTGATGCAGAGGCTTTGCTTTTAAGAGACGGGGCTGTTGATGCTGCTCTAAAGCATCGTGTCAGCGCATCAAACTTGCTGACAGCTTGGCCACCACTGCTGTCCCCAGACGCATCAGAATTGCTTACAGCATCTGTCTTTTTGGTCTTTGAGCACCTGAGTTACATCCTGAGTGGTCATAAAAGAGTCACAGAGTGAGTCCTTCAGTCATCACCCATAACTGAGCTGCCAGAATTTCTTAAGATGTAACGAGTCAGGGGAAACGTTCATTCCATTCTCCTGAAAGTAAGTTACAACAATCAGCTAGTCTTCCTTACCTTCCCCACCTACTCCTTTCTTCTGTGAATTTCTCATAGCAATTCTTCCAAGTCTCTGAGGGGGTGGAATGAAGGAGTTTGGTCATAGGAGGATGGTAACTGTAAAGGTACAAGAGTAAATATTGTTGTTTCACTTTTCCCTTCTTCTCAAAACTGAACTAAAGGCATGGTACTTTTCCTTAGAAGCTAGTTGAGAAGACAAGAGTATCTGTGATGGTTCAGAACTTGATCTGTGCTCCAGGAGTCAATTCTTTCTGTCCTTAATGGGAATCAGTAAATCTTCTGAGTCAAAACCATGAAGGCAGATATGACATGTTAATGACCACAGGCACACTGTCTGTAACTCAGACCATGGGACAAATGAAGGAGAGTTGGGTGGACAAGTGACCAAACTCAGCACTGTTGTGTTTGGTCTCTCAGTCGTGTCTGACTCTTTGCAACCCCATGGACTCTAGCCCACCAGGCTCCTTCATCCGTGGGGATTCTCCAGGCAAGGATACTAGAGTGGGTTGCCATGGCCTCCTCCAGGGGATCTTCCCAACCTAGGGATCAAACCCAGGTCTCTGGCATTTCAGGCAGATTCTTCACTGTCTGAGCCACTAGGGAACCCTGAATATACTCATTGATCAACATTAAATTGCTTAAAAGAGGATTTCAAGACACTGGTTAAAACTTGTTTTTACTAGCTGTTTTAGGGAATGATCAAGTGGGAGGAACACCAACCCTTCCATCTTTAGTTCTGAACTTTTAACTGCTTGACACTGGTTTTAATTTGGTTGTCCTGTGCCTTGATGCATGACACATGCATTAATTGTCCTTTTCTCTTTTCTCTGATACTCTTTTATTTGGCAGGAGTGACCGGGGGCTAATCTGGCTTGTAGACTCCATTAGGCTGGGAAATGATAGTCTGTAACTGTATCTATGAAGCATGTGGAACTTAGGGGTAGGTGCAGACTGGAAAGTCAAAAAGGAACCAGGTTCATTAAACCAGCTGCTGCTGCTGCCGCTGCTAAGTCGCTTCAGTCATGTCCAACTCTGTGCAACCCCATGGACAGCAGCCCACCAGGCTCATCTGTCTACGGGATTCTCCAGGCAAGAATACTGGAGTGGGCTGCCATTTCCTTCTCCCCACTAAACCAGAGAGGAGACTAAACAAGTTGCCAAACTGAGGAACTAGAAATAGATATTCACAGCCAGAGTAAAGAAGGAATAACAAGTCTGAGAGCAGACTTGAGTGATGGCCAGTAAATGAATATCTATGTATAGCTGGCTTTTGTCTGACTACTGTGTGGAGAAGTGGAAGAGATGCTGATGACTTTAGGAAAAGGAGAGCAATTCCTCTCAATGTGGGCCTCTTTCCATACTTTACCATATCAGGTGTATTCATGTATATTCATTGGGCCTTTATTATTTCCTACATTGCTTATAGTTAATTATCTGTCAAGTGTGCATATCTTGGTTTCCTAGTTTATAGGAAGCTCTTGGAGGGCAGGTCTCTTTTCTGTATTACACACAACTCATAAAAATTATCTTGAACATCTCAAGAACTCAGTGAATACTTGTGATGAATTGATCAAGACAGGTCATTAAGACTCGCTGCCATGAGCCGTCTCTAGTTGATTTGAACAGATGGTGGTGGTTTTGCCTACTTCACATGACATAGTATGAAAACAGGAACTATTCCAGGCATGGATAGGAAGCCAGACATGCAATTTGGGCATTATGGTTACCTCAGATCCTAAAGATCTGTTTACAAAAGGGAACTGCATTTCTTACTGGGGTTGCATTGAAAAGGCATCCTAATAAGAGGTTCCCTTGTAATATATTGCAATATCTTTAAATTTAAATCCATCCAATTAATAGTGTTTTGTGACTACCCAAAATCTTTTAATGAGTATTTAATTTTTCTGATCAAACCAGAATCACAGAGTGGATAATTCAAGACTAAAAGATCATTATTTAGAATGTGTATGCTTAGTTGCTCTGTTGTGTCTGATTCTTTGGGACCCCATGGACTGTAGCCCACCAGGCTCCTCTGTCCATGGGATTCTCCAGGCAAGAATAGTGGAGTGGGTAGCCATTCCTTTCTCCAGGAGATCTTCCTAACCGAAGGACTGAACCCAGGTCTCCTGCATTGCAGGCAGATTCTTTACCATCTGAGTCACCAGGGAGGCCCTTATTTAGGATAAGTTTTCCAATTTATCTATTATTATGGTATTAACTAGATAACTGCTTCATCTCTAAGGAGGTTTTTAAATCTTTTTTTTTTTTTTTTTTTCAACTGTTAAAGGAATATTTACTGATGGTTGACTGGACAAGGTGTGGGGGGAGTGAAATATAGGTTTTTTTCCCCTATTCCACTTGTTTGAGGAACACCTTCATGATTTGGGGATCTGTGACCCCTAGTTTGTGGGGATACTATTGGGTTCAGTTCAATTCAGTTCAGTCTGACTGTTTAGAGCGTCTCCATCTTTGGCTGCAAAGAATATAATCAATCTGATTTCGGTACTGACCATCTGGTGACGTCCGGGTGTAGAGTCTTCTCTTGTGTTGTTGGAAGAGAGTGTTTCCACTGGGTGCATTCTCCTGGCAAAACTCTATTAGCCTTTTCCCTGCTTCATTCTGTACTCCAAGGCCAAATTTGCCTGTTACTCCTGGTGTTTCTTGACTTCCTACTTTTGCATTCCCGTCCCCTATGATGAAAAAGACATCTGTTTTGGGGTGTTAGTTGTAGAAGGTCTTGTAGGTCTTCAGCTTCAGCTTCATCAGCATTACTGCTTGGGGCATAGACTTGGATTACTATGATATTGAATGGTTTACCTGCATTGCATGGTGGATTCTTAACCACTGGACCACCAGGGATGTCCTTATATTCTTTTCTAAAAGGAGCTTAGGCTTAAATTACACCATAAACATGTCCTGACTGGTCAAAATAATTCAGTTGTATTTGGACTCATTCATGTATGGCAAAGAAGGGGTTAAAATATTTGGAGATTTGTTCCTTCTTTTTATTTTTTTTATTTTAAATCTTTGTTAAACATTTCAACCTATACTGGTCTTTTTGTGATCTGATCTTATATAACTCATATTACTTGATTTCCTGATTTTTGTGCTTGATTAAATGTGATTGCATCATTACATTTTTGTTTTGTAAGCTACAGTAGTAGCTACTATATCTTATGTCTATTTTGCATTGCCAAAAGCAGGTACCCAGACACTAAATACAGTAAGTTTTCAGTGTATAGTTTTTGAATGAAAATAAATAGTAAACAGGGGTAAATTGTGTAAGTCCTGGATTTGAAACCGGTGCTAAATTATTCGACTGCTTTCATTAACTGCCAGCTCTCCATCTGTTCAAAATACTATACTTCTCAATGCCAAAGCAGTATTATTCAAGCATTATTTAATAAATATTCACAGTCTGTGAGGACCATGGCGTTTGTTTTTTTTTTCCAGTTACCCTGGTTCTTCTCTGCTGCACACAGGCTTTCTCCAATTGCAGAGAGAGGAGGCTACTCATTAACTGTGTTGCACAACCTTCTCATTGCAGTGGGTTCTCTCGTCATGGAACACAGGCTCTAGGCACAGGGGCTCAGCAGTTGTGGTGCATGGCCTTAGCTGCTCCAAGACACGTGGAATTTTCCTGGACCAGGTATCTAACCCCACTTTGGCAGGCAGATTCTTATTCAGAGTATCACCAGGGAAGTTCAACCATGGCTTTTAAGATGAAAGCCTATGTTAAGACAGCACATCAAATGTTGAAAACAAACATAAAACAAACAAACAAACAAAACCAAACCCAGCAGGCTTCAAGGAGGATGTCCTTGGCTTAATGCCCTTTAACATTAAGCTCAAAAGTGGCAGTGGTAGAGCTCAAGAAATGGTAGTGGGCTGAGGGTCCTCTCACCATTAGGTTGCCAATTCACAAGTATCAATTCTTTACCTTCTGATGTCTGCTTCATGATATAAAAAGAAAGTTTTTGTCCAATTCCTAGCTAAGGTGTGTGTATGCAGAGTGTGAGTGGCATATACATACCCATCTTTTTAAAATTAACTTCCTAATATCACTGCTAAGTTGGTTGCCACTTCTCTGACCCCAGTTAGCATTAGCTTCTGTGAAACTAATAATATATAATACAAGTATGTAACTGCTGCATTTTCACCTGTTGACTAGTGGTTCTCAAATTACATAGGTGAACTTCCTGAGAAAAAAGTCGTTATGCTTTCTTTTTACCTAGGATGAAGTTTATGTTCAATAAATGTCAATACCTTCTTGACTGCCTCAGCCACTAATGACTGATTTCACGAGAAATCCCTGGTACATGAAAGTGTACACAGAGACCAGTGTTAATAAAATTGGAACTCTTCTGCCCTTTAATTTTTACTCAGTTGTAGACTCCTTGACTAACTTTTCTTTCTCTTCTCAAAGTGCTTTGAGGCAGACATTAAAGGCAACTGATTATTCATAATATTCTTAAAATCCAAACTTTTCTACATCCCCTGGAGGTGGTTCAGCAAGTTAAGTACCAGAGCATCAGGACATAGCCCCTCCCAAATATGGCCTTTCTGTCTTGCAATTTCCCTAGAATGAGAACCTTCAACTCCCCAAAGCTGTCAACCTGATATTTTTTTTTTAACAACATTGATAAAAGCCACCCAACAACAATGACAAGTCCCCAAAATAGATTCACAGGGTTTGTGGTGGCTAAGAGCTGGGTTTGCTAAAAATAAATCTGTTTCTGCTCCCTCCATCATCCTTTTTCTGCTAGACTATAATTAAAGTCCACATCTGAAATTCTTGTTGAGCAGCAAAGTCCCATGAGTGATTGGCATCTGGCATCCAAAAATATTCCACAAAGAACAGTGTTCTTAGTGGCACATCTGACAGGCTTGGCTCATTTTCAGGGCTCCCAGCTTCCCTATGAATGGCAAACCAATGGCTGAACAGGAAGATTACTTCAGCCCAATATCAATCAATCAGTTGGTTCTTCCATTAAGGACTTCAAGCAATTTCCTATGCCTACCCTCACTTACTCCACACTGGCACCTGAGAGGAGTATGATAGGAGAAAAATCAACCTCACTAATTGGAACACTTTTTGTTTTGCTGGGAGAGAGGAACCCAGCTTGGCTGGGAAAATGTGTTTTCCTGACAAGATGGAGAGTTGCACTTTCCTGCTGGTCCAAATAACTCTAGCTTTTGCATAGAAATTCCATCCAGTTAAAGGACCTTTGTTTGAACCCCAAATTTGTGGTCTCCCTTTAGAAGGGAGAGATTAGTTTTAGGGAGGAGGGGAAAAGCCTTTCCCATCATCTTATTTTTCAGGCTTATGCCATTTGCATGAAGACTAGACAATGTGTGATTGCTTGTGGGATACTCCTCATAGCATCCTAAGTAAGAATATTTTGGACAATGAGAAGTACTTTTCCCTCTGAGCAGTCAAATAAACCTAATCATATGAATATACAATGAGATAAAACACCAATCTTACCCTGAAAGGTTTTATGATTTTAAGTAGACCTGTGCTAAACTCTTATCATAATTGTAATTAGAAAGAGCAGGCCAGTATCCTGCTGCTTCTGCTCACATTTGACATGTGAACAGTATGAGCTTAGATGCCTGAGCTGAATTCTTGATTTGCATTAGTTTAGAGTTACTGTTTGCTATGTTGCAAGTAAAGAGGTCATATATAATGTTAACTCTGCTGAAACCAAGTACATATATTATTTTTCTATATTTGCTAGAGACAACCAGTATTTCAATTTTTTATTGTGTAAAATTATTAGTATACATTATGTTAATAATAGAATGACTTAACAAAGAAGGTCCAGATATATAAGAACTATAATCTTAGGACAGAGGCAATGATCCAAGTGTTTTGAGATGCATGTGATCCATATAATGAGATAGGTGGCTGGTGGTATGAATTTCTGCAATTAATACAACCTATTTCCTGGGTCTTGCTTTATTAATGCGTGTTGAAGATAAAGAACAACAAACAACAAGGAGGTAAAAACAAAGCAAGAGTCTTGATGGGGAAAGAGTCACTGAGATGAATTTAGAAGTAAGCAGAAAGAGAGTGGAATGTCAGGGATGTTTTTGCTGAAGGGACTGATACACCAATACACGTTGACAATTTATGCTTCAGTGGCACCTTTTGGTGAGTTTCAAATGATCTTTGAAGCTATTATATGGTAGTGCTTGACACACATGCCAAGGGCAGGTATTTGCCTATTATTGCAAAGCCCATTTCTCTATACTTAGACTATTAGAAGGATAAACACTAGAAAGTTACCTTGAATATGCTGTAGCCCTTTTTCTTCAGATGGAAAGCTGTAACTAAAGAAAATTAAAGAATGAACGTAAAGTCCATATCTGATTATGGAAGATCCAAAATATAACTTTGGTCCTTTGGACATAATTCAAGTATGCTTTCTAAATTGAATATTCATCATGAGTATTGCATTGAATGGAATACGAGAAATGAAGTGACACCTCGTTCACTTTGCATTAGTACCAAGAGATACCATCATAGGTACACGTGAGACATGAAAAGTTGACATTGGCTTCTTTTTTGTTTTAGAATGTTAGTCCTCTAGAGTTGATTAATACATTTTCAGGAGTTTTGTTAGCTGGTTATTATCATGTTGTAAGCTTGAAATCAGCCATAGTGGGAAATGCTAGAATCTACAACCCAGGAGAAAATATTTGTCAGAATGTTATTGACTTCATGTGTATTTAGGAAAATGGAAATTTTAAGTAATATGACCGATAACTAAAATGACAAATGCCATGTTTGCTTGTATAAATATACCAAAGTAATGCTACATGCCAAGACTTTGTTCAACATGAAAGAAACAGTGAATCCCACTCCTTTAACACATGCTCATAAAAACAGCACAATCGATTAGACACTGAATAAAGCAATGGTGGTATTGTAGAGATGACCTCTGACTCGAGATGAAGAGAGATGATTTCTTTTCTTCATGTCAAAGAACAAACATCTCAGTCTCTCTTAGAACACTCCATGCAGGAATTCTGAGACAAATTTCTAAAGTGGAAAATTCAGCTTTGTTCTTGGACAGCTTTTAGTTTCTTTGTCAATGGGAATGATATTTAGATGAGTCTACTTAAGAACTGCCAAAAGAGATAAGATTTTATGATATTCTAAAACAGAGACTATCATCAGTCTTAAAGATTCCTGTGGTGAGCTGGGACTGGCATGCACTGGTTCTGGAGGCTGGTATGCACACTTCTTCCCTACTTTGCGCTCTGTAACATCATTGTGGAAGCTTGAAATCAGTCATGATGGGACCGTTTATACCATGAAACCTGAAAAATACTGCAAATTAAGCTTTTTTGCTTTTCTACAGAAAGATGGTTGTTAAACCTTTACCAGAACAACACTGGACATTATAGTATCCTAACATTAAAGCCATAGACAATAACAAAAATTTTATTCAGAAGTTTATTTTCCTTTTAAAATTGTCCCTTTAAAATAACTTTGGCTAAATATATTATTTTTAACTAGAAGCATGGCAATAATAGATATGAAAGGAAGTTCATTTTTTATCTATACTTGGAGATATAAGAGGATCTATTGAAATAAATGGTTTATATAAAAGTGGAGAATTGGCAAGTATTTAGTCACTCATCATTTAAGATGTTTTAAGCCTATAGTATACTTACAAATATGATTGCTTTAGGGAATGTAAAAGATGTATAAGTCTCACCTTAGGTAACTGAGAGTCTATAAAGACAAGACCCAAATGAATAAAATACTTGAAGAACAGTAACCTTATATCAAAGGGATGCATAAGTATAATAAAAATTAAGAGGTAAAAAGAGCTGAGTACTGGGTAGGCTCATCAATAGTATATAATGAAGGTGAGACCAGAGCAGAATCTTAAAGAAAGAGCTGTATTTGAACAGCATTTGGGTCATGGAGAGGTGATTGCCAGTATGATCAGGGAGCCATGTAAGCAAAAAGTTTGTAGGAGCAGATATTGCGTGTATAGGGTTTGCTAATAGACCTTCCTGTAAGAGTAGAGGGTGTAGAGGGTATAGTACAATACAGGCATAATGAGATTCAGGAAAAAAGGAAAGAAGAAAGTAAGGAAAAAGGGAAAGAAGGAAGGAAGGAAGAAGAGAGAGGACAGGAAAGGAGTAAAGCAAGGAAGAGAAGCAGAAAAAGAGTTACTCAGTGCAGAGCACTGTGTGAAATAACCCTCATGTATATCGTGTCGGGTACTCTGCTGGTCTCTGGGGGCAGGCACTTGACCTCTTTTCACAGACAAGGAGACCAAGGCTGAGCCAGATGGACTCTCTAAAAATTTCAGTTCCCAAGAGTGAAGCTTGGTGTCCAGTTCAGCTCCTCTGCCTCTGGGACCAGGGTCCTTGCCACAACACCATGTTGTCTGGCACTTGATTTCTTGAGAACTCTTAACAGTTTCCCTAAGGTATTGTTGTAGCTAAATGCCAGTCAGAGAAGGGAAATGTTATATGTGGGAACACAGAAACTTGAACCCGCTTACCTAGACAAATGAACAATTAATAAATGGCTTGACTGAGTACAGAAACAGTCTTCCATGTTTGGGTGGACGTTAAGGTTGACAAAAGAGCAGGACTCCAACTCTAGCTGAAAAGACATCCAGGGTCAATAGCCATATATTACAAAAGGAAAGAGTCTGCAGTCATTGGCATGGAAGGAGACAGAACTTTCAACTCAAAGGAAATACCAAATCCTGAACATTTATTATGAACTGTACCTCTAAATCTTTCCCAAATCACAGAATTACTGCAAGTTAGCTCACTAGAGAACAAAGAATACTTTGGACAGAAATACACAATCCCCTGGTAAAGATAAATGGGATGTAATTTAAGTAGTCCCAAACTTTCCTGCAAGCTTCAAGATCACTGCACATTGTTGGATCGGTTCATAATGGCCTGGATTGTATCCCAAAAATACCAGTGGGAGAGACTCAGCGGACTGGCCAAGCTAGAAAAGGAAAATGAAGCCATTTGGACTTGGCGGAGGCTATGGATGGTCTGACAGTTTGCAATTTATAATTTTTTTTGCCCCTTTAACATTCTTTATCTGCCTTTATTTGCTCAACAGCCCTTTGCTGAAGTTCACGCTCAGCTTACCACATTCGGTGAAGCACACAGCAGTGGACAGGGGAATTTAATCTAGAAATCAGTCTGACTCGTCTTCACGATGCCTTTTAGCTTCCAGGTCTATGCTATGAGGATGCATAAGTAAGAGCTCTGGCTAGGTCAGATGGCCTGAGAGCCCCGCCAGTATCCCTAACAATGCCTTGTAGGCAGTGCTGTCAAGCAGACTCCTGTCTCCTTAAGTGACAGCGATGAGCATTTTCATAAAATGAGATTCTGGCTGTTTTGAAGCATGAAGCCTAGTAGAAAGGAGAATCTGATCAGCTTTCTCCATGCCTTTCATAATTGTGAATCCTTCCATCTGACTGCCAGTAATTCGCCTTCCCAGACATTCACAATAGATCATCCTCACTTCGAGCTGTCTCAGACATATTGCTGGGGATTCTTTCAACCTGCCTCCTAGCTTTCAGGTGGTAAGATGGCAGGCGTCCAGTCTCTCTAAAGAAAAAAGCCTTCATTGTTCATTGTGCCACGGTATCTTCCAGCCCTTTTTGTTATATCCTGGAAAACTATTTGCTTTTTAACTGCTGCCACATGCTGGGAAAACATCTTTATCGAGCGGTCCTCAATGTTGTGCCTTGAGTCCTTTTCATCAGGGGGCCTGTGAGTCCCTAGCTGAGATGAAAAGTCGGAATGTTTCTGGCCACCTGGTTATCTTTATGTAAAACCGATGTGAATGTCATTGGCCCCTGTTTTGCTTTGTTGTTGAAATTTCCTGGAATCGTCACCATCTTCCCAGAAGTCGTAATTCAACATCATTGGCAAATATTCTCAAATTAAAATTGCTCTAATACATGTGTCACATTAATGCTATTCTACAAGAGGGTCTTTTTGACTATAATAAAGAAATACTGGGTCAAACATACTACAAGAAAGGATACTTGTTCATATTGCCAAAAACAAAACAAAAAACCCTCTCGTCTCCCTCCTGTATTTTTAAAAAACTTGTATAAAAGACTGTGATTTCTATTGACAAGAGCTTAATTTGGATTTTAAACACATTTGTCACTCAATGCATGTATTTTAACTGTACTTTTCAAAGTGGACATAATGATGGTAAGATCAAAACTTCTCAGCCAGTCACACCTTAGTTATCTATTTAATTATATTTAATATTATTTATTTAATTATATTGCTTCCCTGTGACATGCAGAGACCAGCTGCACTAAAGAGTACAACTAGTGTGGAACAGAGAAAAATGAAATTTAGAAGAAAGCAAAATGTGATTTTGAACAAGTAACTCTCTAAGGAGAGACTTCCCCAGTGACTCAGATGGTAAAGAATCTGCCTGTGATGCAGGAAGCCTAGGTTCGATTCTTGGGTCAGGAAGATCCCCTGGAAAAGGCAACCCACTCTGTTATTCTTTCCTGGAGAATTTCATGGACAGAGGAGCCTAGCAGGCTACAAACCTATTAAACAGAGGACTATTCTCTGTGAGGACTATTCTCTGAAAGGACTATGAGAACATCAAGTGCCTGGAAAAGTGTGGTGATGAGTTCAACTAGATCAGAAGTCCCAACTCGTGCTGAAATTTATGTAGCCGTTTCTAACCTGTTTTCCTGATTTGAAAGTGAAAGAAATGATAGTTTTTGCCTCATAGTCAGCATGTGAGGATTAAATGATGTGGGCAATAGAGCAGAGTCTGGCATATTAATAATTTAATTTTTATTTTTATGACAGTAGTATTGCCATTATTATAGTATTTATGTAAGACCATCTTCATCACTTTTCTGAACTTTCTCAAAGTTACTTTAGAAGCAGTTTTGTTTCACATGTGGGCCATTTTATCAAATAGTGATATATGTTCCCTTGATGACAAGGAATAATTGTATGTAAAATTTCTGAGGACAAAATTCCTGTCCTCACCTTAGCTCTAATCAGAATGTGCCCAGGGAGCAGAGTTCTGGTTTCCAACCAGGTGTGTGTTGTTTCCAGATCCTTACTTATTTATACACAGGCAAAGAGCATCTCACAGATGCCGAAGGGAAATCATTCTTGCCTTAGGATTAAATTCATTCCTGTGATGATTGGTGTCAGTATCTTGCTTGCTTGATTTCCTGAATTTCAAGATACATATTTACCTTAGCCATAAGGTCTGATTATTCTTTCAAACCTTTGAAAATGTGAATTTTGGGTTCCTGGACTTTAACTTGCTCATGATAGGATATCTCAAGTGCCTAGGTGCAAATTCGTTTGAGTTTATTCACTTGGAAAAATTGCAAGAAGGACTCAGCACCCTCTATTTAAGCATTTTCTGTGGTGTTGGTTATAACAGAATGTGTATGTTTTCAAGGTATTTCTAGTTAGATTATGCAAAACCATGTCTTTTTGCAATAAATTTAATCTCCTCCTTAGTCTCTTGCTTCTGACAACTTGAAGTAAATACTTTGACTAAATACTTTGACTCTGCCCTGAGTGCTTGGTACACTGAGTTATCTCAGCCTAAAAGGAAGAGAGTTGTAAAAGGAAGAGAGTTATATTTATTGAACAATTCTCTCCATCTATTCTCCAGAATCTACATCCCAAACTTCAGAAATAAGAAAATTTCCATACTTATAGATAGTGTTTATGGGGGTGCTAAATCCTGAAAGATGATGCTGTGAAAGTGCTGCACTCAATATGCCAGCAAATTTGGAAAACTCAGCAGTGGCCACAGGACTAGAAAAGGTCAGTTTTCATTCCAATCCCAAAGAAAGGCAATGCCAAAGAATGCTCAAACTACTGCACAATTGCACTCATCTCACACGCTAGTAAAGTATGCTCAAAATTCTCCAAGCCAGGCTTCAGTAATATGTGAACCGTGAACTTCCTGATGTTCAAGCTGGTTTTAGAAAAGGCAGAGGAACCAGAGATCAAATTGCCAACATCTGCCGGATCATGGAAAAAGAAAGAGAGTTCCAGAAAAATATCTATTTCTGCTTTATTGACTATGCCAAAGCCTTTGACTGTGTGGATCACAATAAACTGTGGAAAATTCAGAAAGAAATGGGAATACTAGACCACCTGATCTGCCTCTTGAGAAATCTATATGCAGGTCAGGAAGCAACAGTTAGAACTGGACATGGAACAACAGACTGGTTCCAAATAGGAAAAGGAGTACGTCAAGGCTGTATGTTGTCATCCTGCTTATTTAACTTATATGCAGAGTACATCATGAGAAATGCTGGACTGGAAGAAGCACAAGCTGGAATCAAGATTGCCGGGAGAAATATCAATAACCTCAGCCGCAGATGACACCACCCTTATGGCAGAAAGTGAAGAGGAACTCAAAAGCCTCTTGATGAAAGTGAAAGAGGAGATTGAAAAAGTTGGCTTAAAGCTCAACATTCAGAAAACGAAGATCATGGCATCCGGTCCCATCACTTCATGGGAAATAGATGGGGAAACAGTGGAAACAGTGTCAGACTTTATTTTCTTGGGTTCCCAAATCACTGCAGATGGTGACTGCAGCCATGAAATTAAGACGCTTACTCCTTGGAAGGAAAGTTATGAACAACCTAGATAGCATATTCAAAAGCAGAAACATTACTTTGCCAACAAAGGTCCATCTATTCAAGGCCATTTTTTTTCCTGTGGTCATGTATGGATGTGAGAGTTGGACTGTGAAGAAGGCTAGGCGCCGAAGAATTGATGCTTTTGAACTGTGGTGTTGGAGAAGACTCTTGAGAGTCCATTGGACTGCAAGGAGATCCATCCAGTCCAGTCTGAAGAAGATCAGCCCTGGGATTTCTTTGGAAGGAATGATGCTAAAGCTGAAACTCCAGTACTTTGGCCACCTCATGTGAAGAGTTGACTCATTGGAAAAGACTCTGATGCTGGGAGGGATTGGGGGCAAGAGGAGAAGGGGACGACAGAGGATGAGATGGCTGGATTGCATCACTGACTCGATGGACGTGAGTCTGAGTGAACTCCGGGAGTTGGTGATGAACAGGGAGGCCTGGTGTGCTGCGATTCATGGGGTCACAAAGAGTCGGACATGACTGAGCGACTGAACTGAACTGAACTGAACTGAATGAGGATATGGGCTTTTCTTGTGGCTGAGCTGATAAAGAATCCACCTGCAATGCTGGAGACCTGGGTTTGATTCCTGGGTTGGGAAGATCCCCTGGAGAAGAGAAAGGCTATTCACTCCAGTATTCTGGCCTGGAGAATCTATACAGTCCATGCGGTTGCAAAGAATTGGACATGACTGAGTGACTTTTACTTCCTTTCACTTCACTTCAATAAGGATATATATTCATCTGAAGCTTCAAAATATATTGGAAACTACAAGAATTGTTGCAAGAATGTATAATAATGTATTAAATGTCTATTTTACCCCAAGCCTGACACTAGCTTCATCTGCTATAAACGAAATAATGTGCCCACTGCCAGAGGAAACATTAAAAGGATTTGAGTTTATTTTTCTGTATGGAAACAAATCTCCAGTCCAGGTTTGATGCATGATACAGGATCCTTGGGGCTGGTACACTGGGATGACCCAGAGGGATGGGACAGGGAGGGAGGTGGACAGGGGGTTCAGGATGGGGAACATGTGTACATGTTGATGTATGGCAAAACCAATACAATATTGTAAAGTAATTAGCCTCCAATTAAAATAAATAAATTTATATTAAAAATAATAATAAAAAATTTAAAAAAGCAAAATGAAACTTTTATTTTTCCTAGAACATCAAAAAAAAAAAAAAAAGGATTTGAGGACTACCTTTCTGCATTTCAGTATAGTAAAGAGAATGGAAACATCATGAACCTGAATTTTAAAAGTAACTGACAAAGGAGACCAGAGATAAGATATATCTGAGACAATGTAGGGAATTCAAAGTAAAGAAATCACTTTGAGTGGAAGAGAAAGAAGATAATGATATTTAAATACCTATAGACAAAATATAATTGTCAAAGTCTCTCTTGAGACTTAGCAGGTTAAGACTGATGAAAGGAAGACAAAATTTGTTCTTAAGATAGTATAGTAAGTAGAGAAGGAATAAAGTTTTATATCTTCAAAATGTCTATAACTATGAAAAATCAAGGAAAATGGGGTGGTGGATGTGGTGGAAGCAGGTGAATCCAGATTAGAAGACTTAGACACAGAATCAATGATGTAGCAGGAATATGCTTCAAAACACGCAGAGGGAAGACAGAACAAATGTCTATGTTATAAAAGGGACATATATATATATATATACTTATATAAAGGGATATATATATTTATGTATATAAAGGGGATATATACATATATATAAAGCTAATTTTGCTGAAAGTAAGAGCTACATTTTTCCTGGTGCCTCAGCAGTAAAGAATCTGCCTGCCAATGCAGGAGGCTCAGATTCAATCTCTGGGTCAGAAAGATCCCCTAGAGAAGGAAATGACAACTTACTCCAGTATTCTTGCCTGGGAAATCCAAAGGACAGAGGAGCCTGGAGGGATAAAGGTGATGGAGTTTCTCAAAATGGTTGGACTTGTGCAAGTCGCTTAGTTGTGTCTGACTCTTTACAACCCCATGGACTTATACAGTCCATGGAATTCTCCAGGCCAGAATACTGGAGTGGGTAATCATTCCCTTCTCCAGGGGATCTTCCCAACCCAGGGATTGAACCCAGGTCCCCCACAGTGCAGACAGATTCTTTACCAGCTGAGCCACCAGGGAAGCCCATGGCTTGGCTACTAAACAACAATAAGAGCTATATACTTAACATAACATGATGCCCATTTAATTTTTTATCAAATACTGAAGATTGATATCCCAGGCTATAGCTTACTGGAACTCATAATAAAGAGTAAGAAAAGACAATATTAACCTAGAGGTGCCAAATGTGACAGGGCAAGGAAAAGATAAAGGTGCAGTGAAACCACCTGGAGGGATTGTGAGCCACAGATGCCCTCCTCACCTGTAGATGGCAATGCATCCGAATGCATCTGAATCTTTGTGATGTCGAGGGGTCAGGGAAGGACCCTAAGGATGTGGTTCATCTTTCTTAGAGAATCCAACATACCAGATCTTCCCTGGTCATTGATTAGACCCACAGCAAGGTCTTGACCCAGGAGACTCATTTTTTAAGGAGAGCCAACCAGTCCATCCTAAAGGACATCAGTCCTGAGTGTTCATTGGAAGGACTGATATTGAAGCTGAAACTTCAATATTTTGGCTACCTGATGCGAAGAACTGACTCATTTGAAAAGACCCGGATTCTGGGAAAGATCGAAGGCAGGAGGAGGATGACAGAGGATGATATGGTTGGATGGCATCACAGACTCAATGGACATGAGTTTGGGTAAACTCCAGGAGTTGGTGATGGACAGCGAGGCTTGGCTGTGCTCCATGCAGTCCAGGGGGTCGCAAAGAGTCAGGCAAGACTGAGCGGCTGAACTGAACTGAACTATCACCAAAAAACAAACAAACACAAACAAACAAAAACAGTAATAATGTCAGCAAGAGAACTTACTAGATTCTGTCTAGGAGTAGAAGGTGGGATAATCCAATTTGGGGACTGTGTATACCTCCTAGGCTTTTCTTTTTAATGTTTTAGAAGAGAATCTCAAGGCTGAAATACTGAATTTCCTATTCTGCAGGCGTATTGAGTCTCTAGTCAACCCTCTCTGTTTGACCAGATTTGTAACCTGAATTTGTGAAGCTTTTTATGCTGGTTGTAAGAAAAATGTGACCTGCAGAAGTGGGAGTTAAGCTGGGTGTATAGGATTGATTAACTAGGTTTCAGAGCCATATAGATTTTTTGTTGGTGGTGGGGCACAGAGTCAGAAATGGCACAGGATAATGTTGTCAAGGTCAGGGATAAACCCAGGAAGAATAACTGAGATTGTAGTTGATGCTGGTGATGGAGTATCAAGGCATGGAAAAAGCAGTCAGAGAAAGGGGCAGGAAAGGAATAACACATAGAAGAAACTAGCAGTCTCTTCATTCCTCAGGTTAAACAAATACAGTTAGAGTAGTGCTGAGGCAGTCATGTGGCTGAAAAGTAGATGAGAAAGTCTGAAAATAGTGTCCAGATGATATTCCAAATTCAGAGCATAAAGAGTCATTTACAGAAAATGTGTGCAGGTTTTCAGATCAGATGGAGTCAAAGATTAAAAGGGATGGAGGAAAGAAGGAACAAAGGGCTAAGAGTAGATGGAAAAGAAAAATAAAATTACACAATAAAAAGCTAAAAAAAGTGTTTCAAGAAATCTAAGTCCCAAGCTAAACTGAGGCTCACAGAAATATATTTAAAAATAATACTAAGGATTATTAATGCTATGCACAGGGAGAGACTGGTATAATACATGGGGATAAAAATAGGTAGCAGAGAGAATAGAGGAGGTCATCGTGTGCTCTGCTTCTATTGTGCTCTCACACTTTCTGAACAGCAGATGGATTGTCCCCTTTAGGCTTCATTCAGTCTTCAGTGTAGTATCACTGTCCTTGCTTTGTTACAATCAACACCTTTTATCACTTCGTGAACCTGTATTTTATCATTTCATGACTCTGTATTTTATCACATCATGACTCTGTATTTTATCACATCATGACTCTGTATTTTATCACATCATGACTCTGTATTTACAGGTTTATTTACTAATAGAGATATATGGGTCTATCATTATATTTGAAGATATCTCTGTTGTACATTTCATCAGATCTTTTACAGATCAAGATCAGTAAATTGTTACAACTCAAGGTCACCAATACTGCAATAGCTTGAGTATTGCTTTGACCTTCATGAATATGCATCACACTCATTTTAGGCTTAATTTTTCTTTCCTTTATTTTTGCTTTAAGAGCTAAAACCCTAGGAAAAAAAAAAAACAAACAAAAACCTAAGTTCCTTATTTTAGTCTGAATGTGATCTGAAGATAGTTAACCTTGGAAAGAAGGAAGAAATGAAGACAAACTTTCCTTCTGGCCTCCTGATGCTTCCGTGTGAATTGATGGATCCCTCAAGGATGAATGCGACACCATGACAAGTGTGGAGGGAAAAGTTATGCTGAAGCTGACATTCACAGGGTGTATTAATTATAAGTATCCATCTCCCTAGTGATCATGTACTTTTTTTCCCCAGGAAGCAAACCAACCAAAAATTTTACTTTTGATGGAAGGGAGGAGTGTTTGGAGTTCTGTTAAGTTTTAATATCTTTAAGTTAGATTCATCTTCACAATAACTTTAGAGATTTTTAAATCTCAAACTTACATGTGTAAAATTTAGGGGGAATGGGGTGGGAAGGTACTTTTTTTTCTCTTGGCAGTGCACAGAACTTGGAGTGAACCCCAAATTCAATTAATATGAATGAAGGAAAGGTTGGATTTTATTTTTGAGGCTGTAGGTGACAGGGTTTCTTTGGCTATGATCAAGATTTTTCTTTCTATTAAGTTGTTGGAAGAGTGCTCCTTTATTTAAATCTTGGATGCTGAATGTAACCATGATTATGATGCCAAAAAAGAAAGAGAAGTTGGATGGGAGTAGTCATTAGCACCTCTATGAGATGAAGCTTCAGGTAAAAATGGTGGGCTTGTGAACTCCCCTCAGCTGGAACATCACCTCCTACAGACCCAGAAACCACAGTTAGCTATTTCTAAAGAAAACCACAGGGAAAACCACTCAGTTTGACTGTCATGTTTTGGACCAAGATATAAAAGCAAACGATGTTGACAGTATGTTCATAAAGAAGTTCTATGGCAACAAACTACATATATATTTATTTCATCTTCTCACATCATTTGCTGACATGCAGACACAGCTTTAGACAGCCTGTTTGGCTAATTCAGGTCAAACCTGATGCATTTTCTCAGCAGGTTCTTTTGCATGAGTTAAGTGCAGCCAACGTTTCATCTGCATGTATTTGAGTTCTCCTGATTTCCATACCTACTGGGGGCTCTGAAGTGATGTCATTTTCCTAAGTTGATTCTTTTTTTCCTGACTGGACTTTTGCTGCTGCTTCCGTTGCTGTTGTAATTTGTTTGCTTCCTTCCAGATAGCTTCATGAGAGCAAAAGGACAGTCTTTTCTTAAACTGGACATGATTTTTTTTTTCTTATCTGAGACTTCTTTGTAGCTCTTTCCAAATTTTAATGAAAATAATTCTCTTAAGTGAACAAGTATATGCACCAATGTTTGAAAGACAGACTAGGAAGGAAGATATTTCTATCTTTGTAAACCAAAAACTTTTCATGTGTTTTTTGAATATATCAAAATGTATGGATTTTTCCCAAATGGTAACATTACTTTAAATGGTACAGCTCCTATTCTCCAACATTTTATTCGACTATTCATTATTTACTCATAGCACTCAATTTTCCTTCCTTTATACTATGAATTTTATAATGTTCAGAAGCTCAGGAACTACTTTCTTTTAGTCAAATGTTTTACTACTTGAAAATGTCACTGTGTAGATAATTCACAATAAGATCAACTCATGAATATTCAGGATATATTTTGAGTGCTGTATTACTCACTTAATGCTCTTTTACTGGCTGGATCACCCATATTCCTGATTACTTTCTCCCATTAAACCCTTAATTGCTATTTAAACCAGGCAATTTTTCATCCTAACTCTTGCCCAGTCTAGTGTCCTGCTATTGCCACTTGATATTAGATATGACATAATTCTCTCTCATTTTTGAAATTTGTGTGTGATTTATTTCTTGCTCTGCTTTTCAAATCAAGATGTTCTATTTTTTTTTAAATTCTTTAGCCACAATTTTCCAAAAGAGAACTTCTGAGCTGTTCCTGGAAAATAGATTCTAATATAAAAGTTCTATAACATTCCCCCTTCATATGAAAAGATCTCAATATAATCACTCAAAACTCTTCATTTCTCAATTTACAGCAAAGTATTATATACTTATATCAATAATCTCAGATATGCAGATGATACCACCCTTATGGCAGAAAGTGAAGAGGAACTAAAGAGCCTCTTGATTAAAGTGAAAGAGGAGAGTGAAAAAGTTGGCTTAAAGCTCAACATTCAGAAAACTAAGATCATGGCATCTAGTCCCATCACTTCATTGGCAAATAGATGGGGAAACAGTGGAAACAGTGTCAGACTTTATTTTTCTGGGCTCCAAAATCACTGCAGATGGTGATTGGAGCCATGAAATTAAAAGATGCTTACTCCTCGGAAGGAAAGTTATGACCAACCTAGACAGCATATTAAAAAGCAGAAACATTACTTTGCTAACAAAGGTCCATCTAATCAAGGCTATAGTTTTTCCAGTGGTCATGTATGGATGTGAGAGTTGCACTATGAAGAAAGCTGAGTGCCAAAGAATTGATGCTTTTGAACTGCGGTGTTGGAGAAGACTCCTGAGAGTCCCTGTACTGCAAGGAGATCCAACCAGTCCATCCTAAAGATCAGTCCTGGGTGTTCATTGGAAGGACTGATGTTGAAGCTGAAACTCCAATACTTTGGCCACCTGATGTGAAGAACTGACTCATTTGAAAAGACCCTGATCCTGGGAAAGATTGAGGGTAAGAAGAAAAGGGGATGACAGAGGATGAGATGGTTGGATGCCATCACCAACTCAAAGGACATGGGTTTGGGTGGACTCTGGGATTTGGTGATGGACAGGGAGGCCTGGCGTGCTGTGGTTCATGGGATCACAAAGAGTTGGACATAACTGAGTGAATGAACTGATCTGAACTGATTATATACTTGGATATTTGTTATGTTTCTCACACCAGGTATACATCTCGCACCAGGTATAGGTGCATAATCTGGAGCTGCTTTTTATTCTTTAGGAGGTCCTAGGAGCTAGTAAACTTCTTACTTAGAATTTATATTCCTCCCTAATCACTCCCCTATCCAACTTTTGTTATGTGGTTTCTTGCTAACTAGTTATTGAAGCTGTAAAAAGTCTTTATTAAATGTTGGCAGAAATGCAACGTCATTAATATTTTCTTGTTTAGGTTTTGACTAATGTTTTCAAAAGAGTATATAAACTGTTTTGATATAAAGTAATGTTCAATAGTTGAAATTGACTGTCAACTGCTTGGTGAATGGGAAGTTTACTTTACCCCATAAAGTTTAATGTTTTATCATATAGAATTTCCCATACTCAATCTATTTTGATCCATGAAAATATGCTAAAATTTATATTTTGACTTTGAAATTATTTGAATTAATATGTGCACACTACTTGAATACTCAGTCAGTTCAGTTCAGACACCAAGTCGTGTCCAATTCTTTGTGACCCCATGGACTGCAGCATGCCAAGCTTTCCTGTCCATCACCAATTCCTGGAGCTTGCTTAAACTCATGTCCATCAAGTTGGTGATGCCATCCAACTATCTTATCCTCTGTCATCCCCTTCTCCTCCTGCTTTCAATCTTTCCCAGAATCAGGGTCTTTTCAAATGAGTCAACTCTTCACATCAGGTAGCCAAAATATTAGAGTTTCAGCTTCAACATCAGTCCTTCCAATGAACACTCAGGACTGATTTCCTTTAGGATGGACTGATTAGATCTCCTTGCAGTCCAAGGGACTCTCAAGAGTCTTCTCCAACACCACAGTTCAAAAGCATCAATTCTTCAGCGCTCAACTTTCCTTATAGTCCAACTCTTACATCCATACATGACCACTGGAAAAACTATAGCCTTGATTAGATGGACCTTTGTTAGCAAAGTAATGTTTCTGCTTTTTAATATGCTGTCTAGTTGGTCATAACTTTCCTTCCAAAGAGTAAGTGTCTTTTAATTTCATGGCTGCAATCACCATCTGCAGTGATTTTGGAGTCCCCCCCACCAAAAATAAAAAACAAAGTCAGCCACTGTTTCCACTGTTTCCCCATCTATTTGCCCTACTACTACTTGAATAATTAAGGTAATTGCCTTATATAAGAATACAACATATTCCCATTTTCTCTGTATCTGATTTTAATTCTTATTTTTTATTTTCAATTCTGAAGGAAAGTGTTTGCTACATTGCTTGACAGGTTAGGTAATTCTGGTCCAGTGGGATGGTCATGCCTGGATAATCTATAATGCGATTATAAGGGAATGCCAACTGCAGGGAACTGGGCTAACTGTCTTACCCCATATTACAATGAAAACAGCCCCAATTGAGGTAATGCATTATATAAAGGTATATCTTACTTTCAATTTTGTGGGGATAGTTTTTTTGGGGTGTATGAAGTCATTGTTGTTGTTAGTGCTAAGTTGCTAAGTCGTGTCCAACTCTTTGTGACACTACAGACAGTAGCCCTCTAGACTCCTCTGTCCATCAGATTTCCCAAGCAAGAATAAAATAATACTGGAGTGGGTTGCAATTTCCTTCTCCAGGAGATTTTCTCAACCCAAGGATTGAAACTGCGTCTTCTGCATTGGCAGACAGGTTCTATACCACTGAGCCACCAGGGAAGCCCTCTATGAAGTCATTAGACTGTAGCAATTTTGGAGCCAAACAGACCTGGGATTTGGCCCAGAAGTATCATCTCTTTGATATTTGTCTTTGAGCTAGTTAATCTCTCCATGCCTAAGTTATTCCATCTATTGAACATGGATAATAATATTTATAGATAAGAGTTAGCCTGTTCAAGTCTGATCATTTGCAAAGCAGTTGACGGCCCTCAAAGCTCCATGGCAACCAGTTTTGCACCAATGCTATATAGCTACATCTAGATCCCAACCATCATATTCATTGTGTCATATTAGGGACTGGTGCTTCTTCAACCAAAGAAGCTCCATGTAGGTCCAGCCACTATCTTGACACAGTACATCATTAAAATTACAAGGCTTGTATCACACCAGATCACACCAAGCGAGGGGGACTGCTTCTCTCCAGAATCTTAAACATTCAGCTTCCAAAAAGGGTTATCCTAAAATAATACCATTTCATAATTTTATTTGTATCTTGGCTCCAAATGAAGGCAGCAGAGAGGGATTCCTAAACATGTAGCTTATAAAAAACAGCCAGGAAGGTTGGATCTCTCAGCCTAACTGTCTTTTCAGGCTGTATGTAATGCAATGGTGAAGGCATATATGCACACCTACTTCTACTTTAGTCTTTATGACTTTTCCCCAAAGAAAGATGTTCCAGTAGTTTCAAACAAAATCTTAATTATCCAAAGTTACTTTCTTTAGTGTTTAAATTCATCAGATACATCTGTGTCACTTTTGCTGTCTCGCATACAGGGTTATTGTTACCATCTTTCTAAATTCCATATATATGCGTTAGTATACTGTATTGGAGGAGAAGGCAATGGCACCCCACTCCAGTACTCTTGCCTGGAAAATCCCATGGATGAAGGAGCCTGGTAGGCTGCAGTCCATGGGGTCATGAAGAGTTGGACACTACTGAGAGACTTCACTTTCACTTTTCACTTTCATGCATTGGAGAAGGAAATGGCAACCCACTCCAGTGTTCTTGCCTGGAGAATCCCAGGGACGGGGGAGCCTGGTGGGCTGCCGTCTATGGGGTTGCACAGAGTCGGACACGACTGAAGCAACTTAGCAGCAGCAGCATACTGTATGAGTGTTTTTCTTTCTGGTTTACTTCACTCTGTATAATAGGCTCCAGTTTCATCCACCTCATTAGAACTGACTCAAATGTATTCTTTTTAATGGCTGAGTAATACTTCATTGTGTATATGTACCACAGCTTTCTTATCCATTCATCTGCTGATGGACATCTAGGTTGCTTCCATGTCCTGGCTATTATAAACAGTGCTGCGATGAACATTGGGGTACACGTATCTCTTTCAATTCTGGTTTCCTCGGTGTGTATGCCCAGCAGTGGGATTGCTGGGTCGTATGGCAGTTCTATTTCCAGTTTTTTAAGGAATCTCCACACTGTTCTCCATAGTGGCTGTACTAGTTTGCATTCCTACCAACAGTGTAAGAGGGTTCCCTTTTCTCCACACCCTCTCCAGCATTTATTTCTTGTAGACTTTTGGATAGCAGCCATTCTGACTGGTGTGAAATGGTACCTCATTGTGGTTTTGATTTGCATTTCTCTGATAATGAGTGATGTTGAGTATCTTTTCATATGTTTGTTAGCCATCTGTATGTCTTCTTTGGAGAAATGTCTGTTTAGTTCTTTGGCCCATTTTTTGGTTGGGTCATTTATTTTTCTGAAATTGAGTTGTAGGAGTTGCTTGTATATTTTTGAGATTAGTTGTTTGTCAGTTGCTTCATTTGCTATTATTTTCTCCCATTCTGAAGGCTGTCTTTTCACCTTGCTTATAGTTTCCTTTGTTGTGCAGAAGCTTTTAATTTTGAGGCAGCAAAAGAGACACAGATATAAAGAATAGTCTTTTGGACTCCGTGGGAGAGGGAGAGGGTGGGATGATTTGGGAGAATGGCATTGAAACATGTATAATATCATATATGAAATGAATCGCCAGTCCAGGTTCGATGCACGATACAGGATGCTTGGGGCTGGTGCACGGGGATGACCCAGAGGGATAGCACGGGGAGGGAGGTGGGAGGGGGGTTCAGGATGGGGAACACATATACACCCATGGCTGATTCATGTTGATGTATGGCAAAACCAATACAATATTGTAAAGTAACTAGCCTCCACGGAGAAGGCAATGGCACCCCACTCCAGTACTCTTGCCTGGAAAATCCCATAGACGGAGGAGCCTGTTGGGCTGCAGTCCATGGGGTTGCTAAGAGTCGGACACGACTGAGCGACTTCATTTTCACTTTTTACTTTCATGCGTTGGAGAAGGAACTGGCAACCCACTCCATTGTTCTTGCCTGGAGAATCCCAGGGATGGGGGAGCTTGGTGGGCTGCCGTCTATGGGGTCGCACAGAGTCAGACACGACCGAAGCAACTTAGCAGCAGCAGCAGCAACTAGCCTCCAATTAAAATAAATTTATATTAAAAAATAACATCAGTCATAATAACATACATAGGAATAAAGTAAATAATGGAAACAAAATACTTGTATACTGAAAAATGTTTAATATTAATAAAAGAAATTAAAGAAACAAAGAAGGATACCCAATGTTCATGAATTGGAAGAATAAAGAAAAATATTGTTAAAGTGACTACACTATCCAAATCAAATGGAAAAGATCAGCAATCAAGGGAAATATATATAGTTAATTTATAAGCGGTTCATGGAAAAGGAATATAAGTGACTTGAAACATGTGAAAAGATCCCCAGACAGCATTTCTGACAATAACTATCAACATCATCATTTAAATACATAAAATAATTGACTCAATAATTCTACTTCTTAGAACTAATACAGAAAAAATTTTTTTAATTTCATTACAGAATTATTAAACATAGAAAAAACTGAAGAATTAATGAATATAACAAGATGCATCAATTTTAGTCTAGCCGTGTGAAAGAGTTAAGTAGTTAACTAACTAGATTGAGTTAGAGTCTATGTAAACTGGCATGTAAATATCTCCAGGAGGTTGTGCAGTAAAATAAAAAACTTCTATACTGAAACAGAAATATAAACACATAAATGAAAAAAAAAATTCATCAGATAATTGCACAATTATCCACTTTGTTTAGACTATGTAGGTATCCTGGCTCAACTCCATTAACCAACTGCTGCTGCTGTTGCTAAGTCGTTTCAGTCGTGTCCGACTCTGTGCAACCCCGTAGATGGCAGCCCACCAGGCTCCTCTGTCCATGGGATTCTCCAGGGAAGAACACTGGAGTGGGTTGCCATTTCCTCCTCCAATGCATGAAAGTGAAAAGTTAAAGTGAAGTCACTCAGTCGTGTCTGACTCTTAGCGATCCCATGGACTGCAGCCTACCAGGCTCCTCCGTCCATGGGATTTTCCAGGCAAGAGTACTGCAGTGGGTAGGAGATAGTGCCTATGTTGATATTTCTGTTTTCAACTCTAAGGCTTGTATATAACATTAATGTCTGCTATCCTCATTAAGAGTCATCAAAGCAATGTTCACTGCAACCAGCAAATAAACATTTACTCTTTGGCTTCCAGCTTGAAGAGGTATTGTTTCTATGTTGGAGGAAGAGAGGCAAATGTCCCTATTAATACTAGAAGACATTCCATATAGAATTTGAGCATTGCTATATGTATTGTATTGGGGCTTCCCTGGCGGCTCAGAGGTTAAAGCGTCTGCCTGGAATTCAGGAGACCTGGGTTCGATCCCTGGATTGGGAAGATCCCTTGGAGAAGGAAATGGCAACCCACTCCAGTACTCTTGCCTGGAGAATCCCATGGAGGGAGGAGCCTGGTAGGCTACAGTCCATGGGGTTGCAAAGAGTCGGACACGACTGAGCGACTTCACTTTCACTTTTCACTTTCATATGTATTGTATGTACAGGTAATTGTATCTCAGGCTTTGTTTCTAATGGGTCATAATTTCAAACTCTTTCAGTTGGAATTAATTATGCTCTTCCCTCACTGAAATCTCCTCACCCTAGTTCTTGATATGACCTAGACTAGCAGATGCCAGCATCAGTGGCTTTAGCTGACCCATTGGTGAGACTTGATTTCTAGTATGTGGATACGCTAGGTAACTTACAAGCTGATGGCCTCATTTTTGCTACATAGCAAACTTTATCTCCTCTGGGATTATATCTCTGCCTAGAACTTCAGCTTGGATAAGGTTGCCTCACCATGCAATGGGGGAATCTTGTGCTCAGGATGGCATTATAGAAGGATTGTGGGCTTTGGAGTCCGAATCCATTTTATGTCCTGTGTAAGTTACTTGAATTTCTTGATTATCATGTTCCTTATTTGGAAAATATAACACACATCTCACATTCTGTGAAGGTTAAACGGGGTTAAAGAACAAGAAGGAGGAATCACAGAGCTTGGCATCTTTTGGCATCCTATTATTGATATTTCACTGGTGTTCAGTCTCTCAGTTATGTCTGGCTCTTCATGACCCCATGAACACCAAGCATGCCAAAAGTCCCTATCTGTCATGATCTCCAAGAGTGTGCTCAAACGGATATCCATTCAGTCGATAACACCCTCCAACCAACTCATCCTCTGCTGCCTCCATCTCCTCTTGCCTCAATCTTTCCCCACATCAGGGTCTTTTTAAATGAGTCAGCTCGCTCCAACAGGCGGCCAAAATATTGGAGCTTCAGTTTCAGCCTCAGTCCTTCCAGTGAATTTCAGGGTTTATTTCCTTTAGGACTGACTGGTTTGATCCCCTTGCTGTCCAAGGGATTTTCAACACTGTTCTCCAGCACCACAGTTCAAGAGCATCAGTTCTTCAGTGCTCAGCTTTCTTATGGTCCAATTCTCACATCTGTACATGACAACTGGAAAAACCATAGCTTTGACTACATGGCCCTTTGTTGGCAAAGTGATGTCTCTGCTTTTTAATACACTGTAAAGATTTGTCATAGTTTTTCTTCCAAAGAGCAAGTATCTTTTGTGGCTGCAGTCACTGTTCACAGTGACTTTGGAGCCAAAGAAAATAACACCTGCTACTGTTACCATTTTTTCTCCATCTATTAGCCATGCTCTTAGCTTCTTGAATGCAGAGTTTTAAGCCAGCTTTTTCACTCTCTTCTTTCACCTTAAGATGCTCTTCAGTTCCTCTTCACTTTTTCCCATAAGGGTGGTGTCATCTGCATATCTGATTGTTGATATTTGTCCTGGCAATCTTAATTCCAGCTTGTGATTCATCTAGCCTGACATCAGTCTGCATATAAGTTAAATAAGCAGGATATGATAATATATATCCTTAATGTATACCATTCCCAATTTTGAACCAGTTCTTTGTTCCATGTTCAGTTCTAAAGTTTGCTTCTTGACCTGCATACAGGTTTCTCAGGAGGCAGGTAAGGTGGTCTGGTACTCCCATATCTTTAGGAATTTTCCACACTTTGCTGTGATCCACACAGTCAAAGTCTTTAGAGTAGTCACTGAAGCAGAAACAAATGTTTCTCTGGAATTCTCTTACTTTCCCCCTGACCTAACAAACGTTGGGAATTTGATCTCTGGTTCCTCTGCCTTTTCTAAATTCGGCTTGTACATCTGGAATTTCTCAGTTCACGTACTGTTGAAGCCTAACTTGAATGATTTTTGAGCATTTCCTTGTTAGTGTGTAAAGTGAGAGCAATTGTGTGATAATTTGAACATTGTTTGGCATTGGCCTTGTTTGGGATTGGAATGAAAATTGACTTCTTGTGCCTTCTGCTGAGTTTTCCAAATTTGCTGACATATTGAATACAGCACTTTAATAGCATCATTTTTAGCATTTGAAATACCTCAGCTGGAATTCCATCAAGTCCACTAGCTTTGTTCGTAGTAATGTGTTCTAAATCCCACTTGAATTCATACTCCAGGATGTCTAGTTCTTGGTGAGTGACCACACCACTGTAGTGATCTGGGTCAAGACTTTTTTTGAATAGTTCTGTGTATTCTTGCCAACTCTTCTTAATCTCTTCTGCTTCTGCTAGGTCCACACCATTTCTGTCCTTTATTGTGCCCATCTTTGCCTGAAATGTTCCCTCAATATCTCTAATTTCTTGGATAAAGCTCTGGTCTTTCCCATTCTATTGTTTCCCTCTATTTCTTTGCATTGCTCACTTAAGGAGGCTTTCTTATATCTCCTTGCTATTCTTTGGAATTCTGCATTCAGTTGGGTACACCTTTCCTTTTCTCCTTTGTCTTTTGTTTGTCTTCTTTCCCCAAGTATATGTAAGGTGTCCTCAGGCAACCATTTTGCCATCTTGTTTTTCTTTTTCTTGTGGATGGTTTTGGTCACTGCCTCCTCTACAACGTCATGAACATCTGTCCATAGTTCTTCAGGTACTCTGTCTATCAGATCTAATCCCTTGAATCTATTTGTCACTTCCACTGTATAGTCATAGGGGATTTGATTTAGGTCGTACCTGAATGGCCTAGTGCTTTTCTTTACTTTCTTCAATTTAAGTCTGAATTTGGCAATAAGGAGATCATGACCTGAGCCGTAGTCAGCTCCCAGTATTTTTTCTTTCCTTTCTTTCTTTTTTTTTTTTTTTTGCTGTGTAGAGCTTCTCCATGTTCAGCTGCAAAATATATAGTCTATCTGATTTTGGTATTGACCATCTGGTGATTTCCATGTATTGAGTATTCTCTTGTGTTCTTGGAAGTGGGCCTTTGCTATGACCAGTTTGTTCTCTTGGCAAACTCCATTAGCCTTTGTCTCTTTCATCTTGTACTCCAAGGCCAAGCTTGCCTGTTACTCCAGGTATCCTTTGACTTCCTACTTTTGCCTTCCAGTCCTCTGTAATGAAAAGGACATCATTTCTGGTGTTAGTTCTAGAAGGTCTTGTAGGTCTTTGTAGAACCATTCAACTTTAGCTTCTTCGACATTAGTCATTGCGGCACAGACTTGAATTACTCTGATGTTGAATGGTTTGCCTGGGAAACGCATGGAGAGCATTCTGTCATTTTGCGATTGCACTCAAGTACTGCATTTCAGACTTTTGTTGATTATGCAGGGTATTCCATTTCTTCTAAGGGATTCTTGCCCACAGTAGTAGATATAATGGTCATCTGAATTAAGTTCTCTCTTTCCTGTCCATTTTATTTCACTGAATCCTAAAATGTTGATGCTCATTCTTGTCATTTCCTATTTGATCACATCTAATGTACCTTGATTCATGGACTTAACATTCTGTGTTCCTATACAGTATTATTCTTTTCAGCATAGAACTTTACTTTCACTACCAGGCACATCCTCACCTGGGCATCATTTCCACTTTGGCTCAGCCTCTTCATTCTCTCTGGAGTTATTTCTCCATTCCTCCCCAGTAACATATTGGACACCTGTCAACCTGGGGGGCTCATCTTCCAATGTCATATCCTTGACATTGTTTGTCAAATGTTTGTCTTTTCATACTGTTAATGTTTTGTCTTTTCATACCGTTCAGTATTCTTGTTCAAGGCAAGACTTCTGAAGTGGCTTGCCATTCCCTTCTCCAGCAGACCATATTTTGTCAACTCTTCACCATGACCTGTCTGTTCTGTGGATTGCTCTGCAGGACATGGCTCATAGTTTCATTGAGTTACACAAGGCTGTGAGCCATGTGATCATCTTGGTTAATTTTCTGTGATTACTGACATGGTTTTGAAATAATGGATTTAATATTTGGAAACATATCTGCTTAGCTTCAAAATTACTGATTTCTGCCATAATGTCTTTCCCCCTCCAACTCTGGACTCCCAAGTTATTGAGTGATGTTTATTTCCTAGCTTAAGTGCCTATAACATAATGAACACTGAATAAAGGGATGGATGGATTCATGGACAGAAGGGCAAATAGAAGGATACCTGATCAAAATCAATCCACTGTATTCCCTTTAGAGCACAGCCTGTTGGCCTTATGCCTTTCCTTAGAAAGACTGAAATCTCCATGAATTAATTTCTCATTACCCCATCTTTTTCCTTTTCCTGCATGGTTCCTGCAGTTCCTTGTCTTGAAACAGTGTGGATCATAACACATTGTGGGAATTGTCTGGCGATGAAGGTAATCCTCTATCTTTAACTACAAAGATCTGGCACTATAGACAATTCATGATTATCTTGACTAGAAAAACTTAAAAAAGTTAATCATGGTTAAGACATGTGGTATTTTTGATCAGCTAATATCCTTTAAGACAAACCCGAAGAGCAGGCCATAGGAGTAACTTTATTTTAATATATGAACAAATGGGCTTTACAGCCATACAGTGACAGCATACAGATCAATGCAATATTTTTGTTAGAATATTTAAAGTTATAAGAAGGAAAGAGAATATAAGATATTCTAAAGTCTTTATATGTTGAATCGTGTTATAATTTTCTTATTTATTCTTTTACAACCAATGATAGAAGGTTTTATTATCCAACATCCCTAAGGTAAAAAGAACAGCTGTGATTTGCTGTCATCTACTGTACTCTTCTTGGCTATAATTGTGGCAGATGCCTTATGAACTTCTTTTCACTCAGCTGTCTAAAAAGGGAATGGTAGCAAAATATGATCTGAAAGGAGTTCCACTTCTGGTTGTACCTATGAAACTGTAAACTAAAAAACAGTATAAGAAGTATGTGATTATTATTATTATTATTTTTACTGAAATATTCACATACAATAAAATTCACCCATTTAGACTGTACAATTCAATGACTTTTATTATATTCATATATCATGCAAAATAGTATGTCACGGGACATTTTCATCACCCTAAAAAGAAATTCTGTACCCATTAACAGATATTCCCCAATGACTCCTCCTCAGGTACTTGGTGACCACTAATCTACTTTCTGTCTCTATGGATTTTCTTCTTATGAACATTTTATATGAATGAAATCATACATCATGTGTAGGTTCATCCATGTTGTACCATGTATCAATAATAAGTCCATATTTATTGCCAAATATTATTCTGTTATATACACATACAACATTTTGTTTATCCATGCATTGATTAACAAGCATTTGTTTTTCTTTTTCCATATTGGGGCCATTATGAGTTAAGCTACTGTGAACATTTGTATACATATTTTTGTGTGAAAATGTGCTTTCAACTATCTTGGAAATACACCTGGAAGTGGAATTCCTGGGTCATAGGCTAACTCTAGATATATCTTTCTGAGTAACAGACATTCCATTTTCCATTGTGGCCACACCATTTTACATTCCTTCTGGCAACGAATGAGTGTTCCAATTTCTCCACATTTCACAAACATGTTATTGTCCATCTCTTTTGTTACAATCATACTAGTGAAAAAGTACCATATTATGCTTTTGGTATATATTTTTTTAATGATTAAAGATATTTAGCATCTTTTCATGCACTTGTTTCAATTTGCATATGTACTTTGGAAAAATGTCTTCGATTGTATTGCTAGATTTTTAGTTGGGTTATTTATCTTTTTATTGTATAAATAGTTTTAAACACTCTTTACACATTTTGGATTTAGATCATTATCAGGTATAGAATTAGTAAGTATCTTCTTAGATTCTTTGTACTGTCTTTTCACTTTATTAATGGTTTCTCTTGAGGCACAACACTTTTTCATTTTGGTGAAGTCCAGCTTATCTATAGGTTGCTTATGCTTTTAATGTCATATTTAAGAAGGTATTATACTCCAAGGTCATAAGGATTTACTCTTATATTTTCTTTTAGGAATTTTATAGTTTTAGCTCTTACATTTAGATTTACAATATATTTTGAGTTAATTTTTATGTATGCTGTGAGGTAGTAGGTCCAAGTTCATTTTGTAATTACTAAAAGCACTACTCTTTCCCAATTGAATTATCTTGAAAATCATTGGTGTTAAATGTAAGATATTATTTCTTACCATAAATGTAAGAGTTTGATTCCTTTCTGTTGATCTCTATGTGTACCTTCATGCCAGTAAAAACTCTAATTACCTTAACTTTGCAGTAAATTTTGAAATACCAAAGTGTGAGTCCTTCATTTTTTCTTCTTTATCAAAATCGTTTGAGAAATTTTGGGTCCTTGAACTTCCATGCTACTTTAAGGGCTATCTTGTTAATTTCTGCAAAGAAGTCAGCTGGGATTTTGATGAGGATTGCCTTGAAATTGTAGGTCAATTTGGGGAGTATTTTCATCTTATCAATATAAAATGATTAAATATTTCAATCCATGAACACAGGATGTCTCTTCATTTACTTAAAATTTATTTCAACATTGCTTTGCAGTTTTCAGTGTAAAAGTCTTACATTTCTTTTGATACATATTACTAAATATTTTAATGTTTTTAATGCTATTGTAAAAGGAATTTTTTTCTTAATTTATTTTTTGGTTTAGTCATTGCTAATGTACAGAAGTCCAATGGATTTTTGTATGTTTGTCTTGTGTCTGGAAAACTTGTTTAAAAAATGTTTAATTAATCTAAAAGGCACCCCCTCCACCCACTTTGGGTTCCTGAAGATTTTGTATATACAAGATTATGTCATCTCCAAATAAAGATAGTTTTGCCTCTTTCTTTCTAAACTGGATGCTCCCTCCCCCCTTTTTTTTTCTTGTCTAATTCCTCTGGCCAGTAGCTCCAATACAACATTGAACAGAGTGATGAGAGTGGACATCCTTATTTTGTTCCTGAACTTAAGGGATAAGCTGTCATGGTTCCATAATTACTATGATGTAATTGTGAGTTTTTGTACTCATACTTGATCAGATTGAGAAAGAACCCTTTTATTGTTATTTTATTGAGAGTTTTTACCACAAAAGGGTATTGGATTTTTATTAAATTCTTTTTTAGCAGTGATTGAGATTATCATGGATTGTCTTGTCTTTAACATGGTTGTATTAAACTGATTGATTTTCATATGATAAACTAATCTTACACTCTTGGGAAAAATTTCACTTGTTCATTGTGTAGGAGGCTTTCTGTAGGTTACTGGATTTGGTTTGTTAGCATTTTGTTGAAGATCTTTACATCTATATTTATAATGAATATTACTTTGTAGTTTTCTTTCTTTCTGATGTCTTTGTTTGGATTAGGTAGTAAGTAATACTAGCTTCATAGAAAGCATTGGTATGTTTTCCCTCCTCATGTTTTTGCAAGAGTTGGAATGGGCTGCTGTTAATTCTTTAAGTGAAGTGAAGTGAAAGTCGTTCAGTCATGTCTGACTTTTTGCAACCCCATGGACTACACAGTCCATGGAACTCTCCAAGGATTTGGTAGAATTCACCAGTGACACCATCTAGGCTTGGACTTAACTTACTTTGTGGGAAGTTGTTTGATTACTGATTCGATCTCTTTATTTACTATAAGTCTATTCAGATTTTTTTCTTAAATCAATTTTAATAGTTTGCTTCTTTCTATGAATTTGATCATTTATCTTCATAAAAAGATTTTTTAAATAAAATTCAACATATTATTCCATAACACATTTTTAATAATGAAATAATTCTGTCTACTTAATGAATCACAGCCTTGTTTTGGCTAAAGGCCTTGTCTAACTCAGTGAAGCTATGAGCCATGCCTTTCAGGGCCACCCAAGACACACAGGTCATAGTGAAGAGTTCTGACAAAATATGGTTCACTGAAGGAGGAAATGGCAAAAGACTCCAGTATTCTTGCCATGAGAACTCCATGAACAGTATGAAAGGCAATAAGATATGACACTGGAAGATGAACCTGCCAGGTTGGAAGGTGTCCAATATGCTACTAGGGAGGAGTGGAGGGCAATAACTAAGAGTTCCAGAAAGAATGAAGTGGTTCGGCCAAAGCAGAAATGATGGTCGGTTGTGGATGTGTTTGGTGGTGAAAATAAAGTCTGATGCTGTAAAGAACAGTATTGCATAGGAACCTTGAATAGGTCCATGCATAGGTCCATGGATCAAGGTAAACTGGATTCAGTCAAGCATGAGATGGCAAAAGTGAATATCGAAATCTTAGGAATCAGTGAACTTAAATGGACATAAATGGGCGAATGAAATTCAGATGACCATAACTACTACTGTGAACAAGAATCCTTTAGAAGAAATGGAGGAGCCCTCAGAGTTAACAGAAGCATCCAAAATGCAGTACTTGGAGGTAATCTCAAAAATGACGGAATGATCTCATTTCGCTACCAAGGCAAATCATGGAAAAACACATTAATTCAAGTCTATGCCCCAACAACTAATGTTAAAGATGCTGAAGCTGACTAATTCTATGAAGACCTACAAGACCTCATAGAACTAACACCACAAAAGATGTCCTTTTCATCATAGGGGTTTGGAATACAAAAGTAAGACAAGAAACACCTGAAGAACAGGCAAATGTGGCCTTGGAGTATGAAATGAAGCGGGGCAAAGGCTAACAGACTTTTGTCAATAGAAAACACTGGTCATAGCAAGCACCCTTTCCAACAATACAAGAGACAATTCTACACATGGACATCACCAGATGGATTGACAGTGGCTCAAATCATGAGGTTCTTATTCCAAAATTCAGGCTTCACTTAAAGAAGGTAGGGAAAAGCAATATGTCATTCACATATGACCTAAATCAAATTCCTTATGATTACACAGTGTAGTTGATGAATAGATTCAAGTGATTAGATCTGGTAGACAGAGCATCTAAAGACTAAGGATGAAGGTTCATAATTTACAAGAAGCAGTGACTGAAAATATCCTCAAGAAGAAGAAATGCAAGAAGGCAAATGGTTGTCTGAGGAGACTGTACAAGCAGGTGAGGAAAGAAGAGAAGCAAAAGGCAAGAGAGAAAGGGAAAGATACACCCAACTGAATGAAGAGTTCTTGAGAATAACAAGGAGAAATAAGACCTTTTTACAAAAACAGTTCAAGGACATAGAGGAAAACAATAGACTGAGAAAGACTAGAGATCTCTTCAAGAAAATTGGAGATATCAAGGGAACATTACGTGAAAGGATGGGCACAGCAAAGGACGGAAATGGTAAGGACCTAACAGAAGCAGAAGAGATTAAGAAGAGGTGGCAAAAATACACAGAAGAACTATACAGAAAAGGTCTCAATGACCTGGATAACTATGGTGATGTGGTCATTCACCTACAGCCAGACAATTTGAAGTGTGAACTTAAGTGAGCTGTAGAAAGCATTGCTATGAAGAAAGCTAGTGAAGGTGATGGGATTTCAGCTGAGCTATTTAAAATTCTAAAAGATGATGCTGTTAAAGTTTTGGACTCAATATGTTAGCAACTTTGAAAAACTCGGCAGTCACAGGACTGGAAAAGGTCAGCTTTCATTCCAGTTTCCAAGAAGAGTAAGGCCAAACAATGTTTGAAATACATACAATTGTGCTCGTTTCACATGCTAGTAAGGTTATGTTAAAAAAAATTCTTCAAGCTAGTCCCCAGCAGAATGTGAACTGAGAACTCAGAGATGTACAACCTGGGTTTCAAAGAGGCAGAGATCAAATTGCTAGCATTCATTGATTCAGGGAGAAAGCAAGGGAATTCCAGAAAAACATCTATTTCTGTTTCACTGACTATGCTAAAGCTTCTTATTGTGTAGATCACAAAAATTATGGAAAATTCTTAAAGAGATGGGAATATCAGACCACCTTGCCTGCCTCCTGAGAAATCTGTATGCAGGTCAAAAAGCAACAGTTAAAAGTGGACATGGAACAACTGACTGGTTCCCAATTGGGAAAGGAGGATGGAAAAGCTGTATATTGTCACCCTGCTTATTTAACTTATCTGCAAAATGCTGGGCTGGATGAGTCACCAGCTGGAATTAAGATTGCTGGGAGAAATATCAATGCCTCAGATATGCAAATAATACCACACTACACAGATGACACCACCCTTATGGCAGAAAGTGAAGAATTAAAGAGCCTTTTGATGAAGGTGAAAGAAGAGAGTGAAAAAGTTGGCTTAAAGCTCAACATTCAGAAAACTAAGAACATGGCATCTGGTCCTGTCACTTCATGGCAAATATATGTGGAAACAGTGGAAACAGTGTCAGACTTTATTTTTTTGGGCTCCAAAATCACTGCGGATGGTGATTGCAGCCATGAAATTAAAAGACACTTACTCCTTGAAAGGAAAGTTACAACCAACCTAGACAGCAAGACAGCATATTGAAAAACAGAGATATTACTTTTTCAACAAATGTCCATCTACTCAAGGCTATTTTTCCAGTGGTCATGTATGGATGTGAGAGTTGGACTATAGAGAAATCTGAGCACAGAAGAATTGATGCTTTTGAACTGTGATGTTGGAGAAGACTCTTGAGAGTCCCTTGGACTGTAAGGATATCCAAACAGTCCATCCTAAAGGAAATCAGTCCTGAATATTCATTGGAAGGACTGATGTTGAAGCTGAAACTCTAATACTTTGGCCACCTGATGCGAAGAGCTAACTCATTTGAAAAGACCCTGATGCTGAGAAAGATTAAGGGCAGGAGGAGAAAGGGACGACAGAGAATGAGATGGTTGGATGGCATTACCGACTCAATGGACATGGGTTTGGGTGAACTCCAGGAGTTGGTGATGAACAGGGAGGTCTGGCATGCTGCAGTTTATGGGGTAGCAAAGAGTTGGACACCCCTGAGCAACTGAACTGAACCACACTAAGGGCAAAAAGTGAAGAGGAACTAAAGAACCTCTTGATGAGGGTGAAATAAGACAGTGAAAAAGCTGGCTTAAAACTCAATATTCAAAAAAACAGTAATTATGACATCTGGTCCCATCACTTCATGACAAATAAGAGGGGGAAAAAATGGAAGCAGTGACAGATTATTATTATTATTTGGTCTCCAAAATCACTTCAGATGGTGACTGAGGCCATGAAATTAAGAGATGCTTCCTCCTTAGAAGGAAAGCTATGACAAATCTAGACAGCATACTAAGAAGCAGAAACATCATTTTTCCAACAGAGATCCATATGGTAAAGCTATGCTTTTTCCAGTAGTCATGTACATATGTGAGAATTGGCCCATAAAGATGGCTGAGGGCTGAGGAATTGATGTTTTTGAATTGTGATGCTGGAGAATACTCTGGAGAGTCCCTTGTACAGCAAGAATATCTAACCATTCAACCCTAAAGGAAATAAGTACTGAATATTCATTGGAAAGCCTGATGCTGAAGTTGAAGCCCCAATACTTTGGCCACCAGATGTGAAGAGCCAACTCATTGGAACAGATCCTGATGCTGGGAAAGATTGAAGGTCAAAGGGGAAAGGGGCAGCAAAAGATAAAATGGGTAGATATCACCATCTATTCAAAGGACATGAATTTGAGCAGACTCTGGGATATACTGAAAGACAGAGAAGCCTGGCATGCTGCAGTCCATGGGGTTGCAAAGAGTTGGTCATGACTTCACATGTTGTTGAAAAACAACAACAAACATTTTTTAAAGGTGGTAGTATCTGCTATTTTATTACTGACTTCAGCAACTTCAGTCTTCTCTCCTTATTGGTCAGTTTAAAGTTTTATCAATTTTGTTTATACTGATCATTTTTAAAGTTCATGAGCAGGAAATACAAGGACTCTGTTGAATAGTCTTTCTGACTGATAGACTCCAATATGTTGTTTTTTTTTTTAAATACAAATTTATTTATTTTAATTGGAGGCTTATTACTTACAATATTGTATTGGTTTTGCCATACATCAACATGAATCTGCCACAGGTGTACATGTGTTCCCCATCCTGAACCCCCCTCCCACCTCCCTCCCCATACCATCCGTCTGCGTCATCCCAGTGCACCAGCCCCGAGCATCCTGTAGTTATCATCTTTAGCTAATTATTTTCCTAAAACAGCTCATTACTCATTATGGAAGCATTCTCTGGAAGTTAAGATGAAAACTTTCTAAAATGATACTTTCAATATACATTCCTTCTTTGGTGGTAAACGTCAGAAAGTTCTATAAAATGGACTTCCTTATATTCATCCCCCCACAATCTAATTTTGTAAAGTATAAAATATTTTATGTCATCACAAAATGCTAACAACATGGTCTTTTCTTGATTATCTGTTATTCACAATTGGATACACTTATGAAATGTGGAGTTGAATTACTTATTGTTTGTAGCACTAAAGACTTTAGTTGTGTTACCCTTCTGTCTTTTTTTTGTGGATTGAAGGGTCCCTAATCAGTCCAGTATCCCAGTCTATGCTATTGTATAAGGTCCTTAATCAGTCTATTAGATTATTTGAACCTTTTCCATTGATGTTTTCCCTCCTTTGAGGTGAAATGCCAGAATTTCATGCTGTATTCCAGGTGTGAATACACTACAGTTTTGTAACAAAAGAGGATAATCTTCCTTGTGTTGTGGAAAGGAGATTTCAAGCTATATGAAAACGGCAATTCATGAAGGTTTCAGGATGGTGGATTTGAAATATTTGGAAAGAAGAAATAAAAAATTTCCTATGTTATCCCAAGGACATAATGCCTCAAATAAAGACAAGAGAACACATCTTCCTCAAAATGGTTCTGTGATAAAGTTACACTTTTTTTTTTTTTTTTGGTGGGGAGTTTCTATGGCCCACAAAGCCTCTTTCTTCTGTCTGAGATCAGAATCTATTTTGAAGTGTGCATGCTCCATCATTCATCTTAGCATTCTTATTTGTGTGACTTCTGCTGCTCAGTAGCCAAATGGAAGATTAATCACAGAATTAGCATTTTCAAATCGCCAACAACCTCTTTTGCAGATGTGCAGTTATATTACTAAAGTCTGTTGTTTTGCCCTACATTTATTGTTAATAATTAATGTACATTTCTGGGCAAAATTATGTGCTATCACCATCTGGTTAATTTAATATAAATAGTCAAATCTAAAGCACTTTATTAAATATGTTGGAAGTAATCATCATTACTATAATGTAGCAAGCATCATGTTTTTTCACTAAAAGATGTCAGAAAATAGAACAATTCACCATATGTCAGATTAGTTACTGTTACTACAAATTCATTTTTTAAAAAACCTCATTCCTTGTATTATGTAGTCAGTGTCAAAATTAAAAGAATGCAAAGTTCATAGATTAAATGGTAAGCTATATACAGTCTATTGAATTTTCAGTAAAGAGCTTGGGTAATAAAAGTAAATTATACCAAATAGGTTAAGAGAAATTATTTTCCAGGTCTTCATATTAGTCTTCCACTGAATATCAAATGAAAATTCTGGAGAGTAACAAGAATATAATTATTTGGTATTTTTCTTTTTGAAACTGTCAATGGAAAACAAATTATATGAGGCAATTGTTCCTTTCTTAATTTTCTGCCAATATAATGGAGAAAATATCATTTAGCCATTATACTGTGTGTCCCTCTTGATAAGCATTCCTCTGAAGATTGCAACTTAGAGCCCCACGTGGTTTTTAACACCACCTTGTGAATGTTCTACTTATGTAATAAACTCTCAATATTCACGTCAAAGGATACAGAGAAGTTTCGAGGGATTCCTCACCTCAAGGTTGATATCACTCACATATTGAAGACTGAGATTCTTTCAAATTGCGTGTTTCCATAATTTAAATATGCTTAAACACAGTCATCGCTTTCCCTCCCATTGGCTTCCCACAAAGGCCAGCCAAGGAGAAAACTGTGATGATGTAAGGTATTTCATTTTCGTTTGTGATATTCTAGTTTTCATATATTTCCCAGGTGAATGTCTTGCCATAAACAGTTCCCAGTTGATCATCTCTGAACTGTGAGTGGATGTGGGGTCTTCATGGTTTACATTAAGATGTTATCCTGTAGGGTCATGCATTGTAACAGTCAAAAGAATGTCCTAACTGGTCTACACTCATGACTGGAGCAGTCATTGGTTACAGGATCTCTGTGGTGAGAAATGAACACAAGTCACAGTGCCAGTCCTTGAGTAGAATGAAACAGAGATGATTTTTATTAACAGTATTGTACTCACTGTTGTTCAGTTGCTAAGTCACATACTGCTGCTGCTGCTAAGTCGATTCAGTCGTGTCCGACTCTGTGCGACCCCATAGACGGCAGCCCACCAGGCTCCCCCGTCCCTGGGATTCTCCAGGCAAGAACACTGGAGTGGGTTGCCATTTCCTTCTCCAATGCATGAAAGGGAAAAGTGAAAGTGAAGTTGCTCAGTTGTGTCCGACTCTTAGCGACCCCATGGACTGCAGCCCACCAGGCTCCTCTGTCCATGGGATTTTCCAGGCAAGAGTACTGGAGTGGGGTGCCAACTCTTTGCAACCCCATGGAATGCAGCATGCCAGGCTCCTCTGTCCTCCACTATCTCCCTGAGTCTGCTTAAATTCATGTCCATTGAGTTGGTGATATTATCTAAACATTTCATCCTCTGCCACCTCCTTCTCCTTTGGCCTTCAACCTTTCCCAGGATCAGGGTCTTTCCCAATGAACTGGCACTTCACATCATGTAGCCAAATTACTGGAGCTTTAGCTTCAGCATCAGTCCTTCCAATGAATATTCAGGACTGATTTCTTTTAGGATTGACTGATTTAAATTCCTTGCTGTCCAAGAAACTCTGAAGAGTCTTCTCCAGCACCACAATTCAAAAATATCAATTATTTGGCACTCAAACTTCTTCATGGGGGCTCCCTGCTGGCTCAGCTGGTAAAGAATCCACCTGCATTGCAGGAGATCTGGGTTCCATCCCTGGGTCAGAAAGATCCTCTGGAGAAGGGAATGGCTACCCACTGCAATATTCTTGCCTGGAGAATTACATGGACAGAGGAGAGGATACTGCTGAACAGTCCATGGGGTCGCAAAGAGCTGGACACGAATGAGTGAATGACACTTTCACTCTCACTTCACTATTATTTCTGGCCCAATTCTTGTGTCAATTGATTTTTTTCTCAGTTCACATACTGTTGAAGCCTAGCTTGAGGAATTATGAGCATAAACTTATTAGCGTATGAAATGCATGCAATTGTACGGTAGTTTGAACATTCTTTGGCATTGCTTTTCTTTGGGATTGAAATGAAAACTTACCTTTTCCAGTCCTGTGGCCACTGCTGAGTTTCCCAAGTTTGCTGGCATATTCAGTGCAGCACTTTCACAGCACCATCTTTTAGGATTTGAAATAGCTCAACTGGAATTCCATCACCTCCACTGGCTTTGTTTGTAGTGATGTTTCCTAAGGCCCACCTGACTTTACATTCCACGATGTCTGGCTCTAGTGAGAGATCACACCATTGTGGTTATCTGGATCATGAAGATCTTTTTTTGTATAGTACTTCTGTGTATTCTTGCCACCTCTTCTTAATAGCTTCTGCTTCTGTTAGGTCCATACAATTTCTGTCCTGTCCAAACAATTATTGTTCCCATCTTTGCATGAAATATTCCCTTGGTATCTCTAATTTTCTTGAAGAGATCTCTAGTCTTTCCCATTCTATTGTTTTCCTTTATTTCTTTGCATTGATCACTGAGGAAGGCTTTCTTATCTCTCCTTGCTTTTCTTTGGAACTCTGAATTCAAATGGGTATATCTTTCCTTTTCTCCTTTGCCTTTAGCTTCTTTTATTTTCTCAGCGATTTGTAAGGCCTCCTCAGGCAACTATTTTACATTCATTTTTCTTGGGGATGTTCTTGATCACTGCCTCTTGTACAATGTCACAAACCTCCATCCATAGTTCTTCAGGCACTCTATTAGATTGAATCCCTTGAATCTATTTGTCACTTCCACTGAATAATCATAAGGTATTTCATCTCCACCAGCTTTGTTCATCGTAATGCTTTCTGAGGCCCAAGTGAGTTCACATTCCAGGATGTCTGGCTTTATGTGAATGACCACATCATCATGGTTATCCAGGTCATTAAGACTTTCTTTTCTTTTTTAGTTCTTCTGTGTATTTTTGCCACCTCTTCTTAATCTCTTCTGTTTCTGCTAGGTCCTTACATTTTCTGTCCTTTATCTTGCCCATCCTTGCATTGAATGTTCCTTGGTATCTTCAATTTTCTTGAAGAGATCTCTAGTCTTTCTCATTCTATTATTTCCTCTATGTCTTTGCATTGTGGATTTTAGAAGGCCTTTTTATCTGTCTTTGCTATTCTCTGGAATATACCCAACTCTGCATTCAGTTGGGTATATCTTTCCCTTTCTCCTTTGTCTTTCACTTCTTTCCTTTCTTCAGCTATTAATTAATATTTGTATAGCTTCCTCAGAAAGCCACTTTGCCTTCTTTCATTTCTTTTTCTTAGGGATAGTTTTGGTCATTGCCGCTATACAGTGTTATGAGCCTCCACCCATAGTTCTTCTACCCGATCTAATCTCTTGAATCTATTCATCACCTCTACTGTATAATCACAAGGGATTTGATTTATGTCATATCTGAATGGCGTAATGGTTTTCCCTATTCTTTCAATGTGAGCCTGAAGTTTGCAATATGGAGCTCATCATCTGAGTCACTGTCATCTCCAGGTCTTGTTTTTGTTGACTGTAAAGAGCTTCTCCATCTTTGGCTGCAAAGAATGTAATTGATCTCATTTTGGGCTGTTGGAAAAGGGGATTTGCTATGACCAGTGGTTTCTCTTGACAAAGTTCTGTTAGCCTTTGTCCTGCTTCATTTTATATTCCAAGATCATACCTGTCTGTTACTTTCACCACCAGAAATATGCACAATTGACTGTCATTTCTGCTTTAGCCCAGTTGTTTCATTCTTTCTGGAGCTATTAGTAATTGTCCTCCACTTTTCCCCAGTTGCTTATTGGACAGTTTTCAACTTGGGTGGGGGGGTTCATCTTCCAGCATCATATTTTCTTGCCTTTTCATACTGTTCATTTGATTTCAAGGTGAGAATCCTGGAATGAGTTGCCATTTCCTCCTCCAGTGGGCCACATTCTGTCAGAACTTTTTACTATGACCAGTCCATCTTGGGTTGCCTAGCATTGAATTACAGAAACCCTTTCGCCATGACAAGGCTGTGATCCATGACTGGGGTTAATAGTGTTAGCTCTAATCTTTTGAGCTTTAAGCATGAAGTCAGTGATATTTTAAGGATTTTCCATGGCTTATTCTTTTGAATGCTCATGACAAACCTGTGAGGAAGGTACCATTAATAATTCCAGTTTAAGTATTGGAGACTAAAGTCTAGAGGTACTAATTTACTTGTCCAAAGTCACAGAACATGGGATCTGAATTTAGGCAGATTGACTTCAGCACTGTCATTCATTACTCTCACCCTTAGTTGTAGGTTAGAATCACCTGGGTAGCTTTTAGAAATTACCTAACACTTGATTCTCTTCTAAGAATCAAATCAGTCTGAGGTGGGATCAGAAAACCGGTGCTTTGTGAAATCTGTTCAGTGTTTCTCCCACATGGCCAAAGTTGAGAACTCAGACTCCAGAGGCTATAATCTTAGGGGAGATTAACTTAGATCCAGATGCAGCTGGCAGCTGAGATGTTTATAATGTATGAGGTGCGGTGCTATGGGCATCACATGAATGACCTCTTCTACGTCTCACTGAGCACTGTGAATGAAGACAGACGTCGTTATCTCAGTGATTACGAGAAATTCTAAATGTAGGGAGATTAAGCTGCCTGAGATTGCCCAGCTAATAAGAAGTACACCCTGGATGTGAATGGAGTTCCTTTAACTTCTAAATCCAGATCTGTTTAAAGAATACTTAGTGATATAAAAAGTATATAATTAGTTATTAGTATTAGGACTACTAATTGTGTGGTACTGACTAGAGTGATGAGGAGTTCAGAGGAGCAACTGATGGTGACTCCATCAATCAGCAATGCTTGGTCGTAGGATGACTCAGAGAAAAGAAAAGGAAATGTTCACTTGCAAAGAGAGTCAGACTTCAGAACAGCTTACTAAATTAAAACAAAACAAGTATTTTAAAGATAAAAGCAACATGAAAAATTAGCGGTAATCACCACATTTACCTTGGAGTGATGTTGAAGAAACAGAACTCACCTCATATAATCATCATATTCACAAAGATATTCACTTACCTTTACACATCAGCATAGGGAAAGCAGGTTTTCTTTTTCTTTTATCTTGCTATAGAGTCACATTTATGGAAAATCTCAAAGACTTCTTTTATTTTGACCATAACTGGATACCTTTTTTTCCCCTGACTATGGTATGTGAAATGCTAGGCCAAACAGGGTGCAGGGAGACATAACCAGTTTTTGCTTCCATTTTCACTCACTTCATGAGTGAGATTTTATGTTTTTCCTGGACTTTTAATATTTATAAATGAAATTCAAACTCCAAAAGCATTCAATTTAAGATTCTTCTTGGGCTCAGAACTTGCTCCATATACCTCAAATTATACCACTGATATCTTGACTAATAATTTGAGCACCAATTCCCATGGCTGTTTTCAGCATTTACTATCAAGCAGCCATGTTCTTTTCAAGGTCAAATTAGCATTCAGTTAATTCAGTGTTTTATTTATTCAAACAGTGTTTTATTTATTCAATTTTTTATTAAGTATCCATTATGTTTCAGGCACTATTTTAGGTACTGGGGACTATCAATAAACAAAATAAATTTCATGATTATATAGAACTTGCCTTTTGGTAGAACGAGGAAAGACATATTAAATAAATAAATAGACAATAAATCAGATGATAAGTTCAATGGAAATAAATGTAGCAGAAAAATAAGCATATGAATAAACAGAAATTGGGAGATAATATTTTGGGGATCATGATGTGAGTGGGATTCATTTTGATTTGGAGACAAGCCTGTGTGATTCCATTGTCTATGCCCCTAACTTCATAGTTTGTTTCTTTCTGTGTGTGCAGAGGATGGTGTCAAAAAACTGTCTTAGACTCGAACTAAGCAAGCAGATCTCTGAATCAAGTTTTTATCCCTTTGGATACCTGATTCCATTCCATATTCTCTTTCCACACCTAAGGATGATTGCCTGCTTTGTTTCTCCATAAAGGCAGTTATTACTGGTCATTTGATTTAAATTTCTTATTCCAGAATTTTTGTGTTGGAAGGAATCTTTTAACTTTTCTAAACCTTAGTTTCAGCCTTTTAAAATCACAGTTTGGGTTAGCTGATCCAGATGGCTCCTTCAGGTTCTGAAAAATTATACATTTTATAGGTATACGTTAATAAACATGAAATCATGCTATTAAATGTGAAGAGTGACGCAAAGTGCTTTTTTTCCCCAATAAGGGCAAGAATAGCTAGGCATTGGTGCTCAGTCATGTTAGAAGAGGAGGAGAAAAGGTTACACAGTATCTCATAATTCTGAGATGTGGTGTGTAATTATCCATTTGCAAAAGGCTTTCTTTATGTTCTCCTTCACTGGGAAAGTTAGAATAAAGTGAAAATAAAGTTCTGCAATTATGAAATCTGCTCACTTGGCTCTTTCTGCTCTTCAAAGTAAATTCTATGTTAATAGAGAAAAGTTAGTTAGTGTAACAAACCCCTAATTTGTTACCATTGCAATTGCTTTTTTGTTTCAGACCCATTAACATTTGTGTATGAATTTAACTGCTCAGTAAAATGTCAATCTCAGCCATGGTCTATCAAGTCATGGCACCAGCCTCCTGGGATAAGAATCTTTTAAATTGCCTCCAATATACTTAATTTTCGCTTAAAGGTTGCCCTCCTTTAAACCTTTAGAGATTTGTTTACCTGAGATTAAATGCTCTGGATATCATCTAGTAACTGTTCAATCAGTATTTACTAAGCACTATGTGCCTGTGTGGTTTATTCTAGGAGCAGAGCAGGGCACGCGTGAGGGGCTTGTGCTCCTATGAGGAAGACAGTCATTTTAAAAAGTTACTATAAAATATGCTACATATTATGATGGAAAAAATTGGATGCTATGGAAAATGGGTCTGTACTTAGCCTAGGGTCTGGGAAACTCTGGAGGAAGTGAAATTTAAGCTGGAATCTGGAGATGAATAGGAGCTAGCTAGATGAAGCCAGCATGTCTGTATTGCCTCCATGTATGCCTGTGTGACTTAGTGTGAGACAGGTCCAGTAGGGATGGATGCAAATAGGGAAACAGCCTGTGCAAAGGGAACAAAACATGGCAATATGAAGGAATCCAGCAGAACCAGCTACTGATGGGAGTTAAGATTGGAGAGTATAAAGGGAAGGAAAATAGGTGGGAGACGAGTTTGGGGAGGTGAGTGGGAAGAAAATGGGGAAAACTTTTTTAACATTTAAGTAGTTTTGTACTTAATCCTAAGAGCAACCATAAGAGGAAGGATACAATTAGATGTGAATTAAAGAACAGTCATTTAAGTTCTAACGTATATCGTGTTTTTGAAGGGAGAAGTTAAGGAGACAAGACACTGGTGTTATAGTTCAGGAGGTAATGGCATTTTTGAGGTAATGGCATTTTTGACTAGGGCATCGGCAGGAAATCTTGAGAGGAAAGAGTCAAGAATGACTCCCAGTTTTCTGGCTTGAGGTACTGGATAGATGGTGTGTCTATGGTGTTGCCACTTACTAATATGGGAAGCTGAGTCTGGATGAAATTTGACAGTCATTAGTATGTAGATACTCACCGTCTGCCAAGCACTCTGATTGTTCTGTTATGGGGTTCATCTTTGAATTGTTGATGTTTGTAGTATTTCTTATCTCTTTACTCTGGAAAGGGTTTCTTGAAGGCAGAAACCGCATTACTTACCTATTTATTGCTTCCCTCACAGTTGTCTTGGGCTTCCCTGGTGGCTCAGATGGTAAAGAATCTGCCTGCAACCCAGGGGTTTGATACCTGGATTGGAAAGATGCCCTGGAGAAGGGAATGGTCACCCAGTCCAGTATTCTTGCCTGGAGAATCCCACAGACAATGGAGCCTGGCTGGCTAGAGTGCATGGGTTCGCGAAGAGTCAGACACGACTGAGCAGCTAAGCATGCATGCACAGCATCTTACACGGTGCTTCGTGAAGGGACCACACTTGACTGTTTGCCTGGTGGAGTCTTCTACAATCATCTGACTCCCCTCACAGCCGAGTTGGTTGCAGCCCACTGAGCGGCCCCCTTGTTCTTCCTCCTGTCCTGAAGGGGCTCTCCTCTTTCCTTTCCTAGTTTAAACCCTGATTTCTTCTCAAAGTCTCCTTCTTCATAGTTTAAATAAAGCAGCATGATGTACAGAAGGATACTAAATTGGAGGAAGGGAAACATATGTGTCGGTAGCAGTTAAGTGTTTTTTGACTTGGGCAACCTTTAGTGTATCACATTCTTTCTCTGGGCCTCTACTTACCCATCCGATAAAGAAATAGTACCTAAGATTAAACAGACATAGAGAATAGACTTATGGACATGGGGAGAGGGGAGAAGAGGGTGAGCTGTATGGAAAGAGTAACATGGAAACTTATGTTATCATATGTAAAATGGATAGCCAACAGGAATTTTTCTGTATGGCTCAGGAAACTCAAACAGGAGCTGGGTTGGAATGGGGAGGGAGTTTCAAAAAGGAGGGGATATATGTATACCTATGGCTGATTCCTGTTGAGGTTTGACAGAAAGCAGCAAAATTCTGTAAAGCAATTATTCTTCAAATAAATTAAATTTTTTTTAAAAGAAATAGTACGTAAGATTGCTTCCAAGTACAATGAGTTTCAGGTTTTTCATATATTCACCTAATTTATCTTGTGGTTATTCTCTTATGTTCTGAACTGTGCATAGTGATGCTTATGTTCCTAAATGTATAGTTATTTATGCATGTTATGGATTTCCTCTGCTCAAATATCATTCAAAGCTCATCAAGAGTTTATTTTCTGGTACTACACACAGCCTTCCTTTCAATACAATGATAACCATAACAAGAGGTTCAATAAACACTTATTGAATGGAATAAGATAGGCATAAAGGTGTCAGAAACACACATATAATCATTCTGCACTGTTTGGTCACTGCTTTGCCTCACACAACCAAAACTCTATAAGGTGAAATGGAACAGGAGTTAAATTCTGCTGTTTTTCTCACACTTGCTCAAGGGAGAAAGTTAGATGATAATATCTTGAGGGTGCTACAGGAAGATTTCTCTAAGTCTTTTTTTTTTAATTAAGCAATGGAGGACTTTTTTCAAAAACAATAACTTCATGTCATATAATCTTGCAAAATATTTAACAATTAATGAAAGATAATTTGGTTGAAATAGTGATGGAAATTGGAGCCTTCTTACATAATTTCTCTTTTGTGTACCCCCTTTCTGGACATTTGGGCAGAATGCTTGGATTTCTGGATAGACTAGGTGGTCTATCTTTAAGTTTCTATTTGACTCCATACTTCATATCAGACAATGGCATGGCTTATTATTTTTCTCTTATCCCCAGGCTTATGCCAGAAGCTGTGAAAGCTTTCAGAGATGAAGAAAATGTATCCTTTGTCATCACTGAGAAAGATGACCTGCCCCACATGCATGAAGCAAGTAAAGGGCCTCAATATAACAGCCCTGTACATTTTTCTGTCTATGGAGGAGCTGAAGCAGGTGGTCCTCATAGTCTCCTCCAGTTTTCACATTCTATGATTCTAAGTGTTAATGATGTAGCCATGTGTGTTAAGTGATCTGAGCTCAGGAGTAATGCACTATATAAATTCAAGGACCATTACATGCATAATCACAGCTGCTAAGCAGGGACAAATTCCCTGTTTGCATGATAACCTCAATAAATCCCAAGGGGAACACTTGAGACCAAAACACTAGTATATATATATTTTTTAAATATAAGAAAAGAAAGAAATGCTAATCCCAATGGCTCCCTAAGTTCTTCCTCAACATGTTGTTGCAAGCAAATCATTCATTTGTCATTTAGGAAAATATCCCAAATAACATTCTCCCCTGATTAAAATAAAACTTCCAGTGCTGGGCTGTGATGGTTGCCAGAAGTGTGTCTGGGTTAATTGCACACCTGCATTTTATTTCAAGTAAATTGCATGGAGCTCCCCTCTCTGTGCCTCTTACAAAGCAGGAGCCCACCTGTCTGGAGGCTCTTTGGGCAATGAAGGGCTGCAGAAAAAAAAAAAAAATTAGTCATCCTCTTTTCTTCCTTGTGACTTCTTTGACCTTGAGACTTCTAATGGCATTTCAGACAAAATGAACATAATCTAATGGACAGCGGGGAAGAGGGAATGGCTGGGTACATCTGTCGTATTACTGGGCTGTCTGAACAGTCAATGAAGCAGGGCCAAACCATAAGAGGCCTGTTCAGTTTAGCTCCAGGGTCTGCAGAGAAGGAGCACAATCATTTATCTTTATTTACTGAACTCTGCTTTCTGTTTAAGAAAAAAAAATTGACAGGTTGACAAAAACCCACATTGGCGCTGCCTGCTGCCCAGAGATAAATGCTATTTGTGCTCTGGAGAGTCAAGGACAGCTCACGATGCCCTTTAGCTGGTTTCAGTGGGTGCCTATTACATGGAAACAAAAAATGCCAAGGCACCTGGATCTTCTTTCCCTATCAGCACATACACATCTTCCCGTCGAGGGATCCAGTAGATGAATCCACAAGAAAGAAGAAATAATGTGGCCCATGATTCTCCCAAGCAAGCAATCTAAATTGGAAGAATTTAGGCAAGAGAACCAGGGACAAAGATGAGTGGGAAATGTTGACTATCTCACAGATTTCTATATGAGGAAATGGTTAGAGACTGTCCATGGCATCCATAGCAGATGCATTCTGACTTATATCAATAAAGGGAGATACAAACAATGTATATTCCAGCTGCAGAGAAAACTTTACTCTGAGCAGGAATTTAAGAATAGGATCTGAAAGTCCTATCCACCAATACCTACTCCTTGCTGGATTATGCTGATCATGTCACTGACATTTTTAAGGTAACACCTACTGCTTGCTGCTGCTACTGCTGCTGCTAAGTCGCTTCAGTTGTGTCCGACTCTGTGCGACCCCATAGATGGCAGCCTACCAGGCTCCCCTGTCCCTGGGATTCTCCAGGCAAGAACACTGGAGTGGGTTGCCATTTCCTCCTCCAATGCATGAAAGTGAAAAGTCAAAGTGAAGTCGCTCAGTCGTGTCCGACTCCTAGCTACCCCATGGACTGCAGCCTACCAGGCTCCTCCATCCATGGGATTTTCCAGGCAAGAGTACTGGAGTGGGGTGCCATTGTCTCTATACTTTTATTAGAATAGTCATCACCAAAGTCAAATTCTTTTTCCTCAAGGAGTATCTAAAACTCTATTAGGAGTAAAAAAAAATGTGAGAGCTTATTTTATTTTCCTTCTTTCTCTTATCTCATCTTTTAAAATTTCTATTTATAAAGGTTTTATAATGTTCATGATGTAATCATGCAATAATATACAGATATAATTTATAAATATAAAAAAGAGATATGTGCTTGAAACTTTTATTTACAATTGGGAAGTGCAATTTTAAAAATCTGAGATCATTTTTTAAAATGCAATATGATCATTTACAGTAATTCCCATGCTAATTGCCCAGACTTGAGATGCCCTAACATACATGGAGTTATTTTTTCCAGAAATTCTGGAAAACAGTGAACTCATTATCTCCCCTAGTTCTTAAAATAAATAATGCTGCACATTGCAATTATTACGCCATTGGTAAACATCACTCTTAGTCTTTCTACCAAATAGTTGGAAGAGAGAGCAGTGCTATTAATATTATCAATAGTCAAGCTTTGAGATAGTTTCTGCACTTGTCACTTGTCTCATGATATTTACATAAACCCAATAAGTCCCTTAGGGCAGGAGTCCACAGTCAGTCCCCTGTTAGGAACTGGGTCTCAGAGCTGGAGGTGAGTGGCTGGTGAAGCTTCATCTGTGTTTACAGCAGCTCCCCATTGTTTGTATTATTAACACTGCCTGAGCTCCACTTCCTGTCAGATCAGCAGCAGGATTGGATTCTCACAGAAGCTTGAACCCTACTGTGAACTGGACGTGTGAGGGATCTATGTTGTGTACACTTTATAATAATCTAATGCTTGAAGATCTGATTCTGCATTGTTGTCAGTTGCAAAATTATTTCATTATATATCACAATGAAATAATAATAGAAATAAAGGGCACAATATATGTAATGTGCTTAAATCATCCTGAAACCATTCCTCCCTTCCACCCTGGTTCATGGATTTATTGTCTTCCACAAAACTGGTCCCTGGTGCCAAAAAGGTCAGGGACCACTGCCTTATGGGACAGGATTTGGGAGTATGATTGGAGGGCATATGGAGGAAAATATAGCAAAGACTTTGAGGCTGTGATTTCCTGCATTTGGGCCCAGAAGAGTGTCTAGGAGAGTAGCAGAGACCCTGCAAGCCACAGTAAAGCAGTTTGGGGAGTTGAAAAGGGCAGTCCAAGAATAGACTCATCAGTTTTCATGCTCTTGACTAACTTCATTGCTCCATATTCTATGGGTTTGCTTTGACTACATCCAAAAAAAGCAAATGAGATGCAGATGTGTGCCTGTGAAGGGTCCTAATGTTTGGAAAGGAAGTGAAAATTTGACCAGAGGTAGAGCCAGTATTTTGGAGCCCAGGCTAGCCAGGCTGCAAACTCCAGGGGGCCACAGTACTGAGGAGCCAAGGCACATTATTGGAGAGCTGGGATGTATGCAGGCAGGTGAGGATGGAAACTAGTGTCAGAGTAGGAAAGCTTGAAGAAGCTAGAAGAGACCCTACTGACAAAAAGCCATGATCTCATTACAGGAATGTTAATAATACAGACATCAGGGTATGGTTAGAATGAGAAGAGGCCACTCAGAAGGTGTGAATGGCAAGAGGTTAAATGACAGTGACGAGGAATACATTAGTTTTGGTTTCATACAACTGATCCTTGAATTCTCAGCAGTAGGACTTGAAGAAGAAAGCTGATATACTTGGCTCAAGACAAAATTGGAAGCTGTGGAGGCCAGCAGAGTGAGGAAAGCTCTCTTTCTGAAAGTCACGTTAATAATTTGTGAACTGTGGTGTCTGCTGGCCTGTAACATGTCCCTGTGTCAGGTTTTGTCGTGTTCAGATAACTCTCCTTGACTGACGCAGCAGGATGGGGCCCCCAGAACCCGACCCTGCAAACCAGAGTCATTGAAGAAACAGTTTAATGAATCCAGTCTCAGATGCTGTGGATGTCACAAACTCCAGCAAGCCTGACTTCTCTTGCTCTGAGTTGTTTGCTAACATTGTTTACTAATTAATATTTTTACCCCCTTAATAAATAACTGCCAGGATATTTTTATTGCATTAACTAAAAAAGCAATAAATTTGTTACAAAGAATGTAGCTTATATACATTTCATCCATTTATTTAATGATTTACATAAAAACAATTTGGGAGAATTGTAAAGAATATTTTCGGAAAATGTCTTAACTCATTATTGTTTTCTATTCACTTTGTTATAATTGAATAATTCAATTCATAGCTGTTAAGAATAATTATTTTGAGATATTAAACATAATTATAATTTTCTTCCTTGCTGTTTATTTCTTATATTATTTATGTTGTTTTGTGCACTAGTATCCATAATGGCTGTCTACTTTTTATTCATTGAAATCAGTTCATGATATGAGTTTTTGTTTCTATTTAATTTAATAAGCACTGAACATTTAGCTCTATCATAGCATGCTATTAGATGCTGTAATAAAAGATGCTGGCATTGCAGGCTTTCAAACAGGATGGTCTAGAATACACCTTGGTATCAAACAAACAGCAATATCTCAGGGTTAAACAAACAACATGTTGTTTTCCTTTCATTTTAGAGCCCAATGCATGGCTTGGCAATTTTCCTTGGAGACAAGTTCTCCAGCACTTTTTGGGGTCTAGGATCTTTCCATCTCAAGGTTTCGCTGTCTTCTAACATAAGGTTTCTAAGGTCCATTTGGAGGGAAAGAAAGCTAAAGGATTGCATAGGATGGATTTTAGGAACAGACCTAGAGGTGGCTTTATCACTTCTACTGACACCTTATCAACTAGAAACTAATCACCTTTTCAACACATACTTCTAACTTTAAGTTTACCAACCTCTTTCTCCAGTGCAGTAAGTTCATTAGGTATGTCATCTGCATTCCCAAGTTATATAACAGATGACAGTTCTGTCAAGAGTTTTCCGTTGCATATCAGGCATAGCCATCTTCCAGCTTCTTATTTCATTTTTATCTCCTGTTATTAATTGGTTGCTATCTCAATGGCATATACTTTAGGAGTTTGTTACAGCAGTATCCATACCCATCTTCAATGAACCCTTTTCTATACTATTAAATATAGCTAAACTATGATGTAGTAATAAATAAAGTCTAGAATTAGAAAGCGAAGAAGAGTAAAAGTTAAAACCAGAAATGTCTGTAGGATCTAGATCATAGGTAAGTGAGAATAGATGTTATGTAGGATCTTAATCTGAGAGGGGCATGAGGGCATGAAAGAAGAAGAAACAGAGGCAGAGTACTCTCCTTTAGGAGATGACTGCTATCACCTAAGAAGGAATAGCAAGGCTCTAAACCAAGGTTCGGAGAAGGCAATGGCACCCCCCTCCAGTACTCTTGCCTGGAAAATCCCATGGATGGAGGAGCCTGGTAGGCTGCAGTCCATGGGGTCGCTAGAGTGGGACACGACTGAGCAACTTCCCTTTAACTTTTCACTTTCATGCATTGGAGAAGGAAATGGCAACCCACTCCAGTGTTCTTGCCTGGAGAATCCCAGGGATGGGGGAGCCTGGTGGGCTGCCGTCTATGGAGTCTCACAGAGTCGGACACGACTGAAGCGACTTAGCAGCAGCAGCAGCAAACCAAGGTTGTGTGGAAGAAATAGAAAAAATAAAAAAGGAAGCATCTGAGAGATGTCCTGAAGGAAGAACATCTGGCTTTGTAGAAAAGTAGTCAATCAAAGTCAAAGGCACATGTTCTCATTCCAGTTACTCAATTTACTACCTATTTAATTTCCTGTATCCTTTGTTGCCTCACTCTAAGACTAAATATGATCAAATCTGACCTATTTTATTTTGAAAATAATTTTTGAAAATAAAATGCTATTAAATACATGAGAATGTTTTACAAACTATAAAACTGAATGTAAATGTCAATTCATTAACTAAAAAGAAACAATAGAAATGGCTTTAAAAAGCAGTGTGCCTGGGTAACTATGAGAATGTTGCATCTCTAACAGAAACGACAGAAGGAAGAGACAAGTGAGGCATGATGATACCCTGGCTTTGCCTATGATAAAGTGCAGTTTTCATCCAGACCTTCAGTTACATACATCCAGCAACAGTCTAGCTTAGTTGGGTTCCCCAAAAGAATGTCCTAAGATGATGAATTCAATGCAAATGATTTATAAGGAAGAATCTAGTAAGGAAGTGTGTGCATTCTCAGTTGCTTAAGTTGTGTCTGACTCTTTGCAACCACATGGATCATAGCCCACCAGGCTCCTCTGTCCATGGGATTCTCCAGGCAAGAATACTGGAGTGGGTTGCCATGCCCTCTTCCAGGGGATCTTCCCTACCCAAGGATTGAACCGGAATCTCCTGCGTTGCAGGTGGATTCTTTACTGCTGAGCCACAGGAGAAGCCCAGTAAGAAAGTGGAGGAAACAATTGAGGAAAAGGGAAAAAGCCATGCACAGCTGAGATTAGAGGCAGGGACATGTGAAGGGCAACCTCAGCCTGACCCAAGAAAGTTCTGCAGTGTAAGTCATGCCTCAGGGTTCATTCCACCTGAGGGTAGGAGGCTTTCATACTCCAGCAGGACCAAATGTCAGTTGTTGACTAAGAGCCTGGTAACAGCAACTTCCAGGCACTTCCTATGCTTACCTAGGCTGGTAATCTGCTCCAGGAGCCAAGGGTAGAAATCTGGCTAGAGAAGAGCTACAGATTTGGGCAATCAGAACCAAAAATAAAAAAGAGAGGAACCTAGAATCAGCAAAAGACTTCCAATAGGACTTGAGGGAAGCTTTCCAAGGGTAGATTTCAATTTTAGGAGAAAGGGTGAAATAAGAAATCTGTTTGTTTTGTTAGCATCCTATAAGCAATTAAAGTTAAGGGCTTTACATGTTAATGGGTTTTAAAGTATCTCTGAGCTTTTAATTATTATCTTTCTTTGCAATTTTTTTTTCTTTTTGTAAATTCTAATATTACTCCCAACCCCTGTTTTCTTCTCTTGTCCTTGGGGATCTGTGATGAAGAAATGGAATTGGGGAGATGCTGGAGAAAGGGTACAGACTTGCAATTAGAAGATGAGTACATTCTGGAGCTCTGGAGACAGCATGGTTCTCACAGTCGACAGCACTGTGCTGTATACATCAAAGCTTCCAAGAGTTTAAGACTTTAAATGATCTCACCACAAAAAATGAAATGATAACTATGTGAGGTGATAAAGGTGTTAGCTGTAGGACTATGGTGGTAAGCTTCTTGTGATAAATAAATGTATCAAATCAATACACTGTACACCCTAAACAATGTTATGTGCCAATTATATCTCAATAAAAAATAATAAAATACACAGTCACCCCCCCAAAAAACAAAACAAAACAAAACTGTGACTTAGGCAAAGCTATCTTCATTGCCTTACCTAACCTTTGGAAAGACCCTTCACCAACACTCAACTATTATGGGATGCCCCACTAGCCCATGTTCTCTTGAACACCCTGTCTTCTCTATTTGTGAGATTCTAATCATGAAGTTGTATGTACCTAACAGAGATTATGGAGAGGGCAATGGTACCCCACTCCAATACTCTTGCCTGGAAAATCCCATGGACGGAGGAGCCTGGTAGGCTGCAGACCATGGGGTTGCTAGAGTGGGACATGACAGAGCGACTTCACTTTCACTTTTTCCTTTCATGCATTGGAGAAGGAAATGGCAACCCACTCCAGTGTTCTTGCCTGGAGAATCCCAGGGACAGGGGAGCCTGGTGGGCCGCTGTCTATGGGGTCGCACAGAGTGGGACACGACTGAAGCAACTTAGCAGCAAGCAGCAGCAGCAACAGAGATTAAGCTCTTTTTATCCTCTCCTACCCCTCCTCCCTTTCCCTGCCCCTCTGAGGATATTACCATTTAATAGCAAATTTATTTCTGATGGTGAAATTCTAGGTAATATCAAAAGGCAAGTAGATTTTCAAAATTCTTATGTCTTTATTAGGTCATGACTTTTTATAGAATATCAGGATTGGAGGAGATTTAGCTTATTTCACCCTACACCCGCCTTGATTTATTTTATACATTTGATCCTCTAATAGTTTATTTTTAGGGAGTTTTTGTCGCTTCCCCATAACTTGGTACTAAAGAGCACTAAGTGAAGATTCTACTGAATTTTGAGAATAAATGTGAGGATGCTGATAAAGAGGGTACAGGGCTGAGCATGAAAAAGTGAACCTCAACTTTGCAGGAACTCCAGTTTGCAAAGAACTCCAGACTTCTTTGCTGTGCATTGCAAGCAGATCTTCTTCCATAGGCTGCTCTCTAAGCTCACAAATGAGGTTACATTTTTTTCCCCTCCCTGGGAAGTGAGGATTTATGTGGCAGAATTTTTACTTAGTAATTAATTTGGACCCCAACAGCGTGGAGATGGTGAGAAAGGGACCCTATTAAGACTTGATATTAAGTTAATAGCAGGTGACAGTGACTTCATCAAAACCCCTGTGCAAAACATCAAGTAGATGGAAATTTCAGTTCTGGTACATTACTCAGCTGAGTATCGTCAGACCTGCTTACAAGGGTCATAAAGATTATTTGTACATTAAAGAAGGGCCTGTCCATCAAGCTCAGTATGAAAGAGAAACAGGAAAATTACCATCACATAAACCACAGAAAATATAGTGGTACTTTTCCACTAATGAAACATTCAATACTTTGGAAATTCTCACTATTTTTTCCTTTGTTGAGATACACACACACACACACACACACACACACACACACCCCATACATTCTTGCCACAAGAATGAGTGAGAGTGTGCTAGAACAGATCATTTATGTATCTTACCTATGCACAGAAACCATTACAGGAAGATAGGGGACGACATCAGGGATTATGCCTTTGTGATTTAGACAATTGATAGCTAAACAGACAGCAAGGGTCACTTGATGAAATGTTAGCAAGGCTAAACAGCCTCTTTGGAATATTAACCTCCCTGTTTTTGTTTTGGCTGTGCTGCACGGCTTGTGGTATCTTATTAATAGTTCCTCAAACAAGGATTGAATGTGGCCCAAGGCAGCGAAGGTGCCAAATTCTAACCACTGGACCACCTAACTTCTCTGTTTTATCATTGGATAAAGTCATTGCATATAGGTCAGGGGTCAACAGACAAAGCAATTAGAAAAGATGTTTCGATATAGTTATCACAACATAGCAACCTTTTCCTTCAAATGAAGTTAAAGGACAAAAAGGTTATTTATTTATGTGTCCTGATACTGAGGATTTGGGGCAGTCACAGGATACTCATGTCACTTTAAATTCTGAGCAGTTGCTTAGTGAGAAGACTGGACTATCTTCTACTCACTGAGGGTGAAAAGCCTTCCATTCAGCAACACTTCCATACTTTGTGAACAGGAAGCTTGGAAGTTTCTTGCAAGTGGTTTGCAACGGGAATATCTTTGTTTCTTACCTCTGTCCCTTGATACTTTCTACAAGCCAAAAGGATATTTCTGATTAATATGGTAATTAGATAGTTATTAAAAACAGTAATCATCTAGAAATTATTTGGTACCATAAACATCTCATATACAGAAAATATTCGAACATTTAAAATTTGAACATTACAATTGGCTTCATATGCAAGAAGCCAAAGGGGATATAAAGAATTTTTAAGTTCCCAAGAAAGCACTCACATTAAGAACAAGTTGTCTTCTTGATCAGGTTGGAAGTTAGTGCCACACACCCAATAGATTCCCCTTGTGGCCAGTAGCAATGAACCAATTTCTGTTAATGAAGAGCTCATGTTTATGGTTAATATAGAAGAAAATGTACTGAAGAGGGGAGCTCAGTCATTCACTGGAGATAGCTTAATTCTGGTAATTTCCAATTTCCAAGCTTGTTTTAATTTGTTATCAAAGTAATCACTCATTCCTGCTGGAGTCAGAAATAGCTTTTTGTTGCCTATAGCCTGGCAGATTATTCAGATGGAACCCCATTTTTTTAAAGCTCACCTGCTCAGCATCTGTGATATGTTCATAACTTCCAACAGGTATGTTTTCAGCATCAGACCCAGGCTGAAAAGAACTGAAGATACTTTACTGCAGTTTCTGAGCCAGGAAAAAATGTTCCATGACTCTAAATTCTGATTGAAGCTTACATACAAATAGCAGACCATGATGGGGAGGAGAGATGGGAGAATGGAGTACTCATGGGACTTCATCTTCTTTGCCAGCCTAATCCTGCATGCTTTCTCTCCACTTTGCCACAGGGCAAGTTTATCTGGATTTTGCTTCAAGCATGAGACTACTCTTGGGGGATTGCCCTTGGGTTTTCTGGTACTGGTTCATATTTCCTTTGATTCGCAGTATTCATTTACTCACAATGTCCAGGAGAGTGGTCAGCTAAGTGTGTTTGGCCAGCTGCAGACAAGCTTAGCAAATGATGCTGTGCAAATACTAAACACTATTTAGAAATTTAATGTTGAGGTCCACCCCAGATTATTCAGTTTACAAAGATGATTCCACCACCAGAAACATGGATATTATTTTACATTGTTTTATCAGAGCTAAACTAATGAAATAAATGTTCCTACTTGTCATAGTTTTCATAGACTGGGTTTGGGTACTGGAGTTGATGAGAAGAAGGATGCAGGGGACCTAAGTCTCGAGTGAAACAAGGGTACTTTATTTGCAGAAATGCATACTTCAGTTCAGTTCAGTTCAGTCGCTCAGTCGTGTCTGACTCTTTGCAACCCCATGAATCACAGCACGCCAGGCCTCTCTGTCCATCACCATCTCCGGAGTTCATTCAAACTCACATCCATCAAGTCAGTGATGCCATCCAGCCATCTCATCCTCTGTCGTCCCCTTTTCCTCCTGCCCCCAATCCCTCCCAGCATCAGAGTCTTTTCCAATGAGTCAACTCTTCGCATGAGGTGGCCAAAGTACTGGAGTTTCAGCTTTGGCATCACTCCTTCCAAAGAACACCCAGGGCTGATCTCCTTTAGAATGGACTGGTTGGATATCCTTGCAGTCCAAGGGACTCTCAAGAGTCTTCTCCAATACCACAGTCCCAAAGCATCTATTCTTGGGCTTATATATCTTCAATAAAATGATTACTCAGCCATTACAAAGAATGAAATTCCACCAGTTGCAACAAAATGGATAGTCCTAAAAGGTCACTGAAGGGAGTCACTGAAGGGAATCCAAGCAGGTGCTCTTTCCCATGATCTCAGTCCTGAGAACTGCGTGCAGCTCTGCTCATTCCTGTTCCAGGAACTGATAAGGAACAGAGAGTCCTTGAGAAACGGCACACAAAGGAAGAAAACAACATATTGGATCCCTTAAAGTTGAACATCCCCTGACACCTACTCAGTGCCTTAATTGTTTCTAAAACTATGGAGATAGAGGGCATGCAGGAATCATATGAAATTTTAGCTTCATACTGCATAGAGGGGCTCAGGGGCCCTTCCACAGGGGGCCAAAAGCAGCCTTGCTCGATCTACTTAGCCACGCTTATACAGCTTGCTAAGATCACCATGAGGATTAGAACCATGATGTGTAACCAGGATTTCCTCTGGAGAAAAATGACAGCTGCAACAGAGATGGAGGGTGAGAGGAGACAAGGAATAGAAGGTTATCAGGGATGTGGCAGGAATTAAAGAGGAAGAGGGAAGGAAGGGAGAGGACATATTTGTCTCAAAGACTTCCCTTCTCAAGTTAGTCATCTTTGTCTAACTCTTGGAAGTGCCAAGTTTTAAATCAAAGTAGAAGAGTAAGATGGAGAAGGCAATGGCACCCCACTCCAGTACTCCTGCCTGGAAAATCCCATGGACGGAGGAGCCTGGAAGGCTGCAGTCCATGGGGTCGCTGAGGGTCAGACACGACTGAGTGACTTCACTTTCACTTTTCACTTTCATGCATTGGAGAAGGAAATGGCAACCCACTCTAGTGTTCTTGTCTGGAGAATCCCAGGGACGGGGAAGCCTTGTGGGCTGCCGTCTATGGGGTCACACAGAGTTGGACACGACTGAAGTGACTTAGCAAAGCAAAGAGGAGTAAGATAGTTAAAGGAGATAAAGCTAATTGTCCCTAAAACCACAACTTCAGGACACGTGTTCTGAATATATACAGAAACACAAACAATCCCAAACCACAGTTCCCTCATCGTCACTGAGTAGCTTCCAGGGATGATAATGAAGAATTGTCTCCTCTTTATTGCTTTGGCTGATGCTTGAGTCTGTGGCGCCAAGAATCTGGATCTCCCAGAGCCAGGCAGTAGAAAAACAATACATTAGCCTTAAATAATGGGATCTCTGATGCCCGGATTGCCACAGAGGAAGGGTTAACTGAGCCAGGGCTTTGTACAGCAGGAGCCTCCATATATAATCTCTTGTTTCTCTAGGCTGGGAGGGAGAGAAAGCAGCCTTAGGGGAGGAACACACAGAGGGCCCTAATCTTATGATAAAAATAATATGATTCCTCTACCTGCTATCTCTCCCCACCAGGTTTCTGCTTCCTTTGCAGAACACTAGTAATGCCCATAAATGTCGGTTAAAATAAAAATTTCTGTTCCATTAAACATATGAAAAATATGTTGCATTGAATACAGTTGGTTTGGGAAATCTGTTTTTATCCCTCCTAACCAATCGTCCATACTAACTGCTGCTGCCACAAGTGGCCGTGCTGGGTCTGGGGCTGGCTCTGATGCACGGTCAAGCTGACCACACACACAGTGTCCTGTGACTCCACAGGGCTCCACAGAGCTCCACAGTGAGCCCTGTGACTCTCACACTGGACTGACCCCGCCAGTGTTAGAGTACAGAGTATGGCCAACTGCTCTGAGAACATAGGTGAATTTATGCTCTGGAGGAAAAATATGGTCTGCTTCTATTTTCATTCTGAGAATCTTGAACTACAGTGGCGTGTCCTAAGCCAGGCCGGGACTCTCACAGCAGACTCTAGGGCTTCAAGGTTAGTTTGTGCTGGCTTATAATCCACATGCAGCCAAGTTGGCTGAGCTAATTCACTTGAGTGTAGCAGGTGATATGGGAATCTTTGCCTACCAACCATTTAAGAAATATTTCTTGTCTACCCACCACATGCAAAAGTCTGTCCTAAGGATACTGCTTAGTTACGAAGCATCTTCCAGGTGCCAGGAGCTTGCCGATGTGACCTCCTTCATGAGACAGTTATTATCTTTTCCTCCGTTTTTACAGCAAGGAATCTGAATCAGAACAGACACCTGGCTAGGGGCATGTCTTTTAATAAATGATGCTTTTCTCATTGAATGTCTCACCCCACTCCCAGACATGCATGGCCCCTCAGCTATGGCAGTTCTACATTTTTCTGTCTTTTTGCTTCAGACCTGAGTACAAAGCATTTTCTTTCCATGGAATTCCTTTGGGCATACTCTCCCTCTTCTCTTTTCCTTAACTCTGATTCATTCTTTAAGATAAGATACCAAATTTAAGGCAACTTATTTCATTCAGGTTATTGTAATAGGGAGAACATGTCAGGCCTGAAGATGGAGGCATCTCAGCAGAGGCTTTGTCTTAGACTTTGAGAAAAAAAGGGTGGACAAATTCCAGATGGGATGATTTTACAGTTGGAATTGTTTTTGAAATCAGAAGTTCAAGTCAACTGAACATGAAATGTATCTAACTAATTTTGGGAGGATAATTTCTAATTTCAGCTACGAATTCATGAACAAAAGATGGGGAGTTGGAAAGTCTTTTTCAGCAGGTTCAGGTAAAAGAGGCAAGATTTGAATCTGACTTTGTCACAGGTAAAGAAGTGACTCACGTGCAGGTCTTATAGGGAGTTGTGATAAAGAGTGAACTGACCCATCGTATCTAAGCCCAGAGAGCATGCTTCTCCACGGTAAACCACTTACAAGAACACAGAAAAGTGGGGTGGGGGAGGAAGGGCATGAAAGGAGGAACAGCATGAAACATGCTGTTTTCATGACACGTGGTCACATTTCAGGAACTGTCACCCCCAGGGTCCCAGTCTGAATCAGGAACTTCCTCTCTTTCTTGCTTGAGGACACCGGATCACTGTTTATTATCTCACTCATCATTTTGTACTTTCTTACGTGTTTGCTTGACTGATTTTCCAGTTAACCATCAGCCTGAAGACAATGACTGTCTCCTTGCCTTTGTATCCTCATCCTGAGCCAGCTCAGTGCCTGGGCTACAGGAGGCACTGACTTCATTAACTGTGGACATAGAATGGGGAGACACCAACTGGGGCTGAGGGTTGTCTTCCAATATAAGAGGAAAGTATGAACAGAGATTCCGTGAATCAACCTGAATAGTGCAGAGGGGTCTAGTGAGAGATGAGCCCAGGATGCCCCAGAGCCCACAGTTTCTACCAGGGCCTCTCCAATTCATTCCAGAGTTGGGCAGAGGGTGCCCTTCAACACCCTTGGTGGCTCTTCCTGAAGCTCAGTCTTAAGTGATCTTGGGCTGTCACCTTCACCCTTCTCCTGTGGCTGATCTTCCTGCAATTCTGATGGCGTTGCTATCAGAAAAATTTTCCTGGCAATTCAGCAAAGGGAAGCGAAGGGCACTGTATTCTATCGGTAGCACAAGAGTCCCTTCTCTTCTTACTGCTTCCGCCTACAAATATTTATAGAGATCATTATGCCTCCCTTAGCTATCATTTATCCAAGCAGTAACAGCACTAGTCTTTCCATCTTGCTCATAAATCAACCCCTCCAGCCCCTGTAATCATCTCCCTGCTCCTCTATGAACTCTCCAAGGTCTGTTGACATCTTAATAAGATACCCAAAACTGAAGGCTCCTCTCCACCAGGGTACCAAAGCAGTTGCTTGCCTATTAGAGGGATGGCATATTCTAAAAAGACACCTTGGCCTTGTGGATGGAATTGTGGAGTTAAGCTCATTTCTCACATATGGCCACGTCTCCCCTTCACACTGTTTTCTGTATGATTGTTGCCTGTGCGCCCCTCTCCCAAACTTCAGTCTGGATGATCCAGCTCAGGTAGGCTTTGCTTTCAGCCTTTGCTACTCTGCTTCAGGACTCTACTTTCCAAATCTTATTTTCGCATTCTTTGGGCTTTTATAATGACCCCTAAAGTCTTCATTATGGTGTTCTAGCTCAACTCAAGCTTTCCTTCTCCTGCCCCCCATCAAAATATATCAACTGGGCTCTTTGTTGTTGTTCAGTTGCCCAGTAGTCTCTGACTCTTCGTATACCGCATGCCAGGCTTCCCTGTCCTTCACCATCTCTCAGAGTTTGCTAAAACTCATAGCCATTGAGTTGGTGATGCCATCCAACTATCTTGCCCTCTGTCATCCCCTTCTCCCCCTGTTCTCAATCTTTCCTAGCATCAGGGTCTTTTCTAATGAGTCAGTTCTTTGCATCAGGTGGCCAAAGTACTGGAGCTTCAGCTTCAGCATCAGTCCTTCCAGTGAATATTCAGGACTGATTTCCTTTAGGATTTAGTGATTTGATCTCTGTGCAGTCCAAGGGACTCTCAAGAGTCTTCTCCAACATCATAGTTCAAAACTATCAATTCTTCGATGCTCAGCCTTCTTTATGGCCCAACTCTTACATCCATACATGACCACTGGAAAAACCATAGCTTTGACTATTTGGAACTCTGTCAGCAAAGCAGTGTCTCTGTTTTTAAATATGCTGTCTAGGTTGGTCATAACTTTTCTTCCAAGGAGCAAGCATCTTTTAATTTCATGGCTGCAGTCATCATCTGCAGGGATTTGGAGCCCCAAGGAATAAAGTCTTTCACTGTTTCCATTGTTTCCTCATCTATTTGCCAGAAAGTGATGGGACTGGATGCCATGAATGTTTTTTGAACGGATGCCATGAGTTTTTTGCATGTTGAGTTTAAGACAACTTTTTCACTCTCTTCTTTCACCTTCATCAAGAGGCTCCATAATTCCTCTTCACTTTCTGCCATAAGGGTGGTGTCATCTGTGTATCTGAGGTTATTGATATTTCTCCCGGCAATCTTGATTCCAGCATGTGCTTCATCCAGCCCAGCATTTCACATTATGTACTCTGCATATGGGGCTTCGTTAGTGAGTCAGCTGGTAAAGAATTTTCCTGCAGTGTGGGAGACATGAGTTCAATCCCTGGGTCGGGAAGATCCCCTGGAGAAGAGAACGGCTGCCCACTCCAGTATTCTGGCCTAGAGAATTCCATGGACTGTATAGTCCATGGGGTCACAAAGAGTCAAACACAACTGAGCAACTTTCACTTTCACTTTCAATCTGCATATAAGTTAAATAAGCAGGATGGCATTATACAGCCTGACGTACTCCTTTCCCAATTTGGAACCAGTCCATTGTTCCCTGTACAGTTCTAACTGTTGCTCCTTGACCTGCACACATGTTTCTTGGGAGTCAGCTAGAGTTGTTGTGTATTCCCATCTCTTTAAGAATTTTCCACAGTTTGTTGTGATCCACACAATCCAAGATTTTAGCATAGTCAATGAAACACAAGTGGATGTTTTTCTGGAATTCTCTTGCTATTTCTATGATCCAACGGATGTTGGCAATATGATTTCTGTTTCCTCTGCCTTTTCTAAATCCAGTTTGAACATTTGAGAGTTCTCAGTTCATATACTGCTGAAGCCTAGCTTAGAGATTTTGAGTATTACTTTGCTAGCTTGTGAAATGAGTGCAATTGTGCAGCAGTTTGAACGTTCGTTGGCACTGCCTTTCTTTGGGATTGAAATGAAAATTGTTTCCAGTCCTATGGCCACTGCTGAGTGCATATTGAGTGCAGCATTTTAACAGCGTCATCTTTAAGGATTTGAAATAGCTCAGCTGGAATTCCATCACCTCCACTAACTTTTTTTTGTAGTGATGCTTCCTAATGCACTTGACTTTGCATTCCAGGATGTCTGGCTCTAGATGAGTGATCATACCATCATAGTTATCTGTGTCATTAAGCTGTTTTTTGTATAGTTCTTCTGTGTATTCTTGCCACCTCCTCTTAATATCTTTTGCTTCTGTTAGTTCCTTATCATTTCTGTCCTTTATGGTAACCACCATTCATGAAATGTTTCCCTGGTATCTCTAATTTTCTTGAAGAGATCTCTAGTCTTTTTCATTTTTTGTTTTCCTCTATTTCTTTGTATTGTTCACTTAAGAAGGCTTTCTTATCTCTCCTTGCTATTCTTTGAAAGTCTGCATTCAGATGGGCATATCTTTCCAGTTTGGACAAACTTGATTCAAATCCTAGGCCTATCACAGTGGCTTGGTGAGTGACTTTGAACAAGTGGTTTAACTTCTCTGACCCTTAGCTATTTAATCTGTTATTAAAATAGGGATACATATTATATACAACTCATGGACTATTTTGAGAATTAAAGAAAAAGTATATGTTAATAATGGGCTTCCCAGGTGTCTCAATGGTAAAGAATTCAATTGCAAATGTAGGAGATGAAGGTTCAATCACTGGGTTGTGAAGATCCCCTGGAGGAAGAAACGGCAACCTACTCCATATTCTTGCCTGGGTAATCGACGAAAAGAAGAGCCTGGTGGACTATAGTTCATGAAGTCACAAAAGGATTGGACATGACTTAATGACTAAACAGCAAAGTGTTAACAATATCCAATTAATAGACACTGTTGTTATTGTCCTCTCTCTTCTGTTATCCTCTTTCTTTTTCAGGTCCTCCTGTTCTTATTTTCACATCCAATGGGGAAGAAAGGCTGATTGGACTTATTACTTTCTCATATTCATGATTTTTTAAAAATAATTAGGAAGACGGTGACAGAAAACCCACAGGAGGCATGTACTCAATGAGGAATTAAGTGACATTCCTTCTGAAGCAGCCATGATACTGTCCAGGAAAATTAAGGAAGAAATAGAATGTATTTGATGATATTAGAGAGCATTCAGCTATATGAATTAAGGAAGGTTATGTGAGAGGAGGGCTTCCCAGGTAATGCTAGTGGTAAACAACCTGCCTGCTAATATAAGAGACAGAATAGGTGTGGTTTTGATCCTTGGGTCTGGAAGATCCCTGGAGGAAGGCATGTTGGTCCAGTCCAGTAATCTGTCTGGAGAATACCGTGGACAGAGGAGCCTGGCTGGCCACAGTCCATGGGGCCACACAGAGTTGGACACAACTGAAGCAACTTAGCACACACGCACGCACTTGTGAGAGGTATATTTTAGGTATATCTGAATCTTATCAGTAAAACAGCTACCACAAGGTTGTTCAATTGTAGAAAATTATTTTGAGCAGCTAGTTAAAAAGATCTTGAAAAAACTCCAAAGCCAGGTATTAGCAGCTGTGCTAAGTCGCTTCAGTCATGTCCGACTCTCTGTGACCCTTTGGACTGTGTCCCGTAAGGTTCATATTTTCATGGGATTCTCCAAGCAAGAATACTGGAGTGGGTTGCTATTCCCTTCTCCAGGGGATCTTGCTGATCGCTAGATAGAACTTCCCTCTGTCTCCTGCATTGGCAGGCAGTTCTATACCACTAGCGCCATCTGCAGGTCAAAAAGCAATAGTTAGAACCGGACATGGAACAACGAACTGATTCAAAATTGGGAAAGAAGTACGTCAAGGCTGTATATTGTCTTTCTGGTAATTTAACTTCTCTGCAGAGTGCATCATGGGAAATGCCGAGCTGGATGAATCACAAGCTGGAATCAAGATTGCCAGGAGAAATATCAACAACCTCAGATATGCAGATGACACCACCCTTATGGCAGAAAGTGAAGAGGAACTAAAGAGCCTCTTGATGAAGGTGAACGAGGAGAGTGAATAAGCTGGCCTAAAACTCAACATTCAAAAATCTAAGATCACGGCATCTGGTTCCACCACTTCATGGCAAATAGATGGGGGTGGGGAGGAAATGGAAACAGTGACAGAATTTATTTTCTTGGGCTCCAAAATCACTGTGGATGGTGACTGCAGTCACAAAATTAAAAGACATTTGTTCCTCGGAAGAAAAGCTATGACAAACCTAGACAATGTATTAAAAAGCAGAGACATCACTTTGCTGACAAAGTTCTGTTTAATCAAAGCTATGGTTTTTCCAGTAGTCATGCAAGGATGTGAGAGTTGGACCATAAAGAAGGCTGAGTGCTGGAGAAATGACTCTCTTAAACTGTGGTGCTGGAGAAGACTCTTGAGAGTTCCTTGGAATGAGAGGAAATCAAACCAGTCAATCTTAAAGAAAATCAACCCTGAATATTCATTGGAGGGACTGATACTGCAGCTGAAGCTCCAATATTTTGGCCACCTGATGTGAAGAGCCGTCTCATTGGAAAAGACCCTGATGCTAACAAAGATTGAAGGCAGAAGAGAAGAGGTCAACAGGGGATGAGATGGTTGGATGGCATCATTGACTCTAGGGACATGAATTTGAGCAAACTCAAGGAGATAGTGAAGGAACATCAAACTCCAGGACTAGTGAAGGAGATAGGGAAGCCTTGTGTGCTGCAGCCTATGGGGTCTCAAAGAGTTGGACACAACTGAACAAGTGCCATCTGGAAAGCCCTATGAGCAACTGTAGGAAGATCCCATTACTCCAGGATTGGAGAGATCAAAGGAAATAATGTGTTAATAGAGTCTGGGGGCCAAGACTGCCTGGAAAGAATTGAAACTTTGAGAGATTCAATCATAAAGGAATAGGCAGCACTGCTCAAGATGCTTGACATAATAAGAGAGAAAGGATGCTTCTCCCAATTTCCTACTCTCCAGTTTCCCACCACTGGCTGAACTTAACCACAAACCATTTGGCAAAAACTGTGAATCAAACTCCATAATACAAAGCAAAGAAGCGTAAGGGCAGAGAATGGATCTGAGAGCAAACAGGTTAGTTGATAGCACAGCAAGAATCATTAACACATTATCTATAATGGAAGTTGATAAAAGCTGCCTAAAGGGTTCAGAAGACTAGACTAATGACTAAAGGTATCTCAAGCTCCATCTCCATCTCTGCTTCTGCCTCTGTGTCTATCACTGTCTTGCAGATTAAAGGAAATTTGCTCTCCCCTAAGGAAAAACAAGTCTTGCTTCTTAGTCTCAGGGGCCCAGTTAGGAGACAGAAACCATTTCAATTATTTTGAACTGGGTATTTTTATCCAGTTTTACTGAGCTATAATTGACACATTACATTGTATAAATTTAAGGTGTACAGAATGATGCTGTGATGCACATATATATTGCTAAACCAGTATCTCAGTATGTTTAGTTAAAATCCATCAACTCACATAGTTGATTGTTTTTTCCTTGTGATGAGATCTTTTAGGATCTACTCCCAGAAACTTTCAAATGCACAATACATATTATTAAGGTGTGTGTGAATAGTTGATACTAAGTTAACTACTAAAAGAGATAAACAAGAGCTTAGAGGTAACAAAAGTAGCAGTACAGAAAATAGCTACAGCCAAAGATTGAAAAAAAAGTAAGCAAGAAGAAATTCAGAAGCACAAAGGAGGGCCCTTGAATCTAAGATCCAGCTCTAGAATCATTGTGCGTGTGTGTTAAATCACTTCAGTCATGTCTGACTCTGTGTGACCCTATGGACTGTAGCCTGCTAGGCTCCTTTGTCTCCATGGGATTCTCCAGGCAAGAATACTGGAGTGGGTTGTTATGCCCATGTAGTATTTATTCAGTTCAGTTAAGTCGCTAAGCCATGGCTGACTCTTTGTGACCCCATGGACTGCAGCACAGCAGGCTTCTCTGTCCTTCACCATTTCCCAGAGTTTGCTTAAACTCATGTCCATCGAGTCAACGATGCCATCCAACCATCTTATCCTCTGTAGTCCCCTTTTCCTTCAGGCTTCAATCTTTCCCAGCATCCGGGTCTTTTCTAATGAGTCAGTTCTTCGCATCAGGTGGCCAAAGTACAGTATCCGTCCTTCCAAAGAATATTCAGGACTGATTTCCTTCAGGATTGACTGGTTTGATCTCCTTGCAGTCCAAGGAACTCTCAAGAGTCTTCTCCAATACCACAGTTCAAAAGCATCAATTCTTTGACGTTCAGCTTTCTTTATGGTCCAACTCTCACATCCATAAATGACAACTGGAAAAACCATAGCTCTGATTAGACAGACCTTGTCAGTGAAGTAATGTCTCTGCTTTTTTTTTTTTATTGAACTAAAAGAAAATTTATTTTTAGTTTTTTATGTCTTTGCTTTTTAATATGCTGTCTAGGTTTGTCATAGCTTTTCTTCCAAGGAGCAAATGTCTTTAAATTTCATGGCTATAGTCACCATCTTCACTGATTTTGGAGCCCAAGAAAATAAAGTCTTTCACTGTTTCCAATGTTTCCCCATCAATTTGCTATGAAGTGGTGGAACCAGAGGCCATGATCTTTGATTTCTGAATGCTGAGTTTTAAGCCAGCTTTTTCACTCTCCTCTTTTACTTTCATCAAGAGGCTCTTTAGTTCCTCTTTGCTTTCTGCCATGTGGATGGTGTCATCTGCATGTCTGAGGTTGTTGATATTTCTCCTGGCAATCTTGATTACACTTTGTGCTTCATCCAGCCTGGTATTTCACATGATATGCTCTGAATATAAGTTAAATAAACAGGGTGACAACATATAGCCTTGATGTACCCCTTTCCCAATTTGGAACCAGTTCCTTGTTCTATGTCTGGTTCTAACTGTTGCTTCTTGACCTGCATACAGATTTCTCAGAAGGAAGGTAAGGTGATCTGGTATTCCCATCTCTTTAAGAATTTTCCACAGTTTGTTGTGATCTACACAGTCAAAGGCTTCCAGTATCATAAAATAGAGCAAAAAGTTGTGCTTGAAGTCAAGAAGAAATTAGTTAATAATTGGCACACCTGTTATACCTTGGTGATACAGATTTTCATTGATGAAGTCCATGATTTTCCATTTTGCCATTTAAGCCCATATGCTAAGAGTCAAATTCAGGACACTTTCAAATCCATATGTTTGATTAAGGTTGGAAACATGGAAGCCCCAAGAGTGATTCTGGATATTCTATATGAACCTTGAAAGCCTCTACCAGATATGATCCACTACACTGAAAGGCTGCTAAATATGGAGTCTATCTTGACTGAATCAATAAAGGATCTTTGCTTCTGTAGGCAGATTGCTCTAGTAGGAATGTAAGGAATTGCTTCCTTCTCTTTGCTTATCTAAGTCAGAGCCTTACTTTAAGCTTCAATTGAAGTCACATCCCTCTCCCCAGTCTGACATCATCTTTTTCTTAATACAACTGTTTTTTTATGGTATTTTTTTCTTTTTTTCCATATCTCTCATTTAGGAAAACAAACAAAGACTAATTGTATGTGAGTGTGTCGTTTGGTTATGGTGGTGAGGTGGGTCTCATTTCTAAACAATGAGAGCGAAGTGGGTCACGGGGAAGACAGGAGCTATATCTACAGGACTGAAGATCAGCAAACCAACAGGAAGCAGACAGGAGAATGTGAGGTAAAAAATGGGGCACTGGAGAAATATTCTTGTCCCCTGTTCTGTCCCGGAATTGTTTGCATGTTGACCTCAAGAATGCACACAGTGCACCCACTGATTAGCAGTAAACTCCATTCAGGAAATTCTCCTTATTCCCAGCATCCCGTGAAATGCTAGTTCTCTTTGTACGGTTTGTTCTTGCTGAATGAGTATGGAAGATCTCTCAGGGCATCTCTTCACCATCTTTTCAGAGTTGCATTGTTCCCAGCACAATGCAATCTTTCCTTGCTTTTGTTCATTCCAGGTTTTCATTTTGAGAGCAGAAGCTGCTTCACTTTGTTGGACAGATTGTCTCTGACTAATACGTCTCAGCATCAGGATCAGCTTCTTTGTACTCACCCAGAATTTTAGGCTTTATTTTTCCAAAACTGAATGTACCAAGATGTACTTTCTCCAGTGCTGTTCATTATCTTTGCTATTTTGGTTTTTGCTCAGGATTATTCTTTGGAACAGTAGGTGGCAGTGATTGCCCCAGGCACTGTGTTACAGCACCCAGCACTACTATAACTTAGGGACGATGTGTTTAAAAATTAAAGAAAGCAAAGAATCCAGCTTGTACACTCTTAGTTTTCCTTGGCTCTCATATTTTCAGAGTTAACTATTATGTGACATTTATTAAAGAAACAACAGTAACAAATTCAACCTTAAGCTTTGGGTAAACAGGGACTATTTCTTATTGAATATCTACTATATTCTAGGAACTTTTTATATATTGACTGCATTTCATAAAAACTGGGCCAAATAGAAACTATCTGCTTCCATTCTACAGAAGAAGCTCAAAAGGTAAAATGATTGGCTCGATCACAAAAACTGTAAGAGAATAAGCACGTGGTCACTGTAGGAAGATAAGGGCCACAGGGAACAGAGTATTGGGAGACCATCCAGGAGGCAGATGGGCTCTGCATTCCATTCCTGAGTCCTGTTACCTCATGGCTGTTCTTGGTGATGTTTTTCCTTTGGGGAAAAGATTGGGAAGAGGGTCGTACAATGGAAACCAAGTAGCTAGTTATAGACAGGTGCTGGCCTATCATTTGAAGGAAGGATAGATCCTTTCCTTGTACTTCCAGAGGTCAGACAGGACCAAAGAATGCCTATCAAAGGAAGATTGATGTTGATATAGAATCAGCAAGTTCATTTGATAATTAGATCTGCTCTAAAATGGAACTGGTGTGTGGGGAACACCCAGCTCCCTGCCACTAGGAGTGCTGAGCAGAGTCCACACCTCTATGCCCCTTCCAGCTCTGACTGTGATAAATAATTCTGTATTCTCTCTTTAGCTCCATAATTCAGCTCTCAATGGGCAGCAATCACTGCTTTTAGTCATCAATTTTTTTCTTTTAGCTTACGGTCGAAACCCAGAGTGGAAACTCTAGGAGCCTCAATTCCTAGATGGATTTTGAATAGCTGAGTTTAAGAAAATCAATACACTAACGTGTGTTTCAGCAGAGCAAATACTCAAGGAAAGCACTACCAAGCTAGCATTTGTTAAATGAGTTGATAGTGTGTTTCTGGTCATGTTTGTGTCAAGTGGATGAAGAAATTATACAGGGTAAGTGATTTTAAACACTACAAATGGGCTAACACATGAGGCCGCATCTAAGGAGTACTAGCTATTGAAAAATGCAAGTAGCTTGTTGGGTAATTCCAGGCATCTTGAAATTTTTATTAATTTAAAAAAAATCAGTATTTTACTTTGCTGACTCAACCTGAATTTAGATTTCAATTAGTTTACAAACACTCAATTACTATAGCCAATCTAGAATTTAATTCCAAAGGATTTGGTCACAAGGAAACAAAATCCTGAGGGAAGATTCTAGAGTGACATTTTTCCCTCTCATCACTGAGGCAAAATTCTTTTTATTAATACCATTGGCTTTTGGTTATTTCTGACAGAAATAAATTTCACCAACTAAGACTTAAAAGACTGAAAAAGTGTGGTCATTTATTGCTTAAATTAACCCACCACTCTTCCCCGATTCCTTTCAACTCCATTTTCTGGGGAGTAGTCAAGGATTTATTCAAAATCATGCAATGCCTAAAATAATCATTATTCCCTCTATTATAGGTGGTATTATATCCGGGGCCCTCTCACTTCTAGGCATGTCTGTCAAAAGGACCATTTTTCAGGCTCACAGTTCCCAAGACTCTGTCACTTTCTTACTTACAGAGGCCCAAAATGGAAACTATTTTTCTTTTCATTATGAGCTGTCACTTTTTCATCTTGGCACTGCAGTGATAGACTTTCATTCATCTTCTATATTACCTTTCCTGAAACCTCTGACACGGACTGACACAATGCAAAATGCAGGAGATCTTGGAGCATACGTTGGCAATTTTGAGGGAAGGCAGCAGCTTGTCTCACTCCGTTATTTTAAATATATATTGAAAACGCTGAGATCCCTGATGTGGTAGACTGGAAATGCTAATGGGCCATGCTCTGTTTTTACCTGTCCTTATAATGCCTGCTCCCTCACCCCAAATCAAAGTGACGAGCTGGCAGAGGGCAGACGAGTTGCCAATACTTTACCATAGTGGAGGGCAAGAGTAGAAAGTTTGCTCTAAATCCATGAGGACATGAGACAGAGGAGGGAACAAGAGTTACATTTTCTCAATTTCTTCTGAGATTACTGAAGAGACCACTGATTGCGTGTCCATTTGGGCTATTCCAAAGACAAAATAAGTCTCTAGACAGATTCGCTTTGTTAGGTGAGATGACATAGGTTGTGAAAGTATTCACAGAAGAAGAAAAGAAAGTTTCTATTCACTTTCCAAGGGAGGAAATGGGCCCCACACATGGAGTTGGTGTCGACACTGAAGGGCTGGAGTTTGAGTCTTTTACTGAATTTCAAAGGGCGAGGTGTGGGGAAAGGGGTGGGTTCATGTCTGATCTGGCCCACAGCAGTATCCAGGCTGGTTGTTTCTCTATAGGATGTGACTTTTTGGAGAACAGACTCACAGTCTTCAGGAATTTTCCAGTTCTTGGGTGTCTTTTTTTTTTTTTTTTTTAAACTTTACATAATTGTATTAGTTTTGCCAAATATCAAAATGAATCCACCACAGGTATACATGTGTTCCCCATCCTGAACCCTCCTCCCTCCTCCCTCCCCATACCATCCCTCTGGGTCGTCCCAGTGCACTAGCCCCAAGCATCCGGTATCGTGCATCGAACCTGGACTGGCAACTCGTTTCTTACATGATATTTTACATGTTTCAATGCCATTCTCCCAAATCTTCCCACCCTCTCCCTCTCCCACAGAGTCCATAAGACTGTTCTATACATCAGTGTCTCTTTTGCTGTCTCGTACACAGGGTTATTGTTACCATCTTTCTAAATTCCATATATATGCGTTAGTATACTGTATTGGTGTTTTTCCTTCTGGCTTACTTCACTCTGTATAATAGGCTCCAGTTTCATCCACCTCATTAGAACTGATTCAAATGTATTCTTTTTAATGGCTGAGATACTCCATTGTGTATATGTACCATAGCTTTCTTATCCATTCATCTGCTGATGGACATCTAGGTTGCTTCCATGTCCTGGCTATTATAAACAGTGCTGCGATGAACATTGGGGTACACGTGTCTCTTTCCCTTCTGGTTTCCTCAGTGTGTATGCCCAGCAGTGGGATTGCTGGATCATAAGGCAGTTCTATTTCCAGTTTTTTGAGGAATCTCCACACTGTTCTCCATAGTGGCTGTACTAGTTTGCATTCCCACCAACAGTGTAAGAGGGTTCCCTTTTCTCCACACCCTCTCCAGCATTTATTATTTGTAGCCTTTTGGATCACAGCCATTCTGACTGGTGTGAAATGGTACCTCATAGTGGTTTAGTGGCCCTTATCAGATGCTCCTCTATTTTGAACAATGTTGAGTTTACACACTCCTTCTCACAACCCCAGATACTGAGCAGAAAGGCAGTGACATCTCACTGTTTTTCTGGGTCTCTGTTCTCAGTGGGATGGTTCCAGAAGCATTCCTCATATCACGGGAGACCCAAGACAGAGAGGGATGGAAAGAATAAGAGAAAGCCAGATCCCACTTATTCCTACTGCCCTCAAACCATGCTGAATTTTGATTCTGCATCTTATTCAGAAATATAAATATATAACATACCAACAAATTCTTGCCACGGTTGGATTCTGGAGAGTGTCAAAGGAAAAATACCTCACATTCTTGATATTCACATTTGTAAGGGGACATGGAGCTGGCTATAAGTGAAACTGTGAAAAAGACAGTTTTATATTCCCATTACATTTCCAGTTGGGCTTAGATATTTAGTGGATCAAAATGTTCATTGCTCAGCATTTTTCTGTAGCAAAACAAGCTGGATAGGAAACTCTTATGCTTTGTTTCAGGACCATGTCATCACAGCCCAGCACTGGTGAAGTGGGTCTCACATCTGCTCTTTGATTCTATGCTCTGTTTGACCATGCCCCTGTTACATAAAATCTCATTTGGGAGTCTCACTTTACTTTCTCAAACAGATGTTTTGTCCTCTAAGTAGATTACAAACTATTTCTAATTAGGGGTTGGGTCTTATTTAACATTATATTACCAGTGTTTGACATACTTCTTGCTTAATAAATGTCTGCTAATCAAATGCGTGTGTAGTAATAAATTCTGACCAGATTTATTGCTCGTTTATGTCTAGTTCTGACCTCAGCTATGAACTATTAGAGGTGTCTTCTTTTCACAGGTGAATGCTTTAAAACTATGAATTGGGTGGCGCTTTTTAATTCTCCATAGCTCTCTTCCTATGTTTAGTATTACCTAGCTGACTCACCTGAGCTTAGAGTTTGGGATTCTTCCATTCTGCCTTGGACTAACATTTTAACACCCCTTTTTTTCCTAGTGTCTTTTGGTCTCTTCTCATTGCTTTTACTTAAGGTACATTTGTTCTGAGCCTGACCAAGATTATTGACATTCTCCCACTCATATGAGGTTACAGTCAATGAGACCTGTCTTCAGTTAACTGTCACAGCCTCACCTAGAGAACCGAACCCACTCTACGCCTGAATGGGCAACCATCCTTTGTCTGTTTCTCAATCCAACTCTTAGGGTTAAGTATTGGTGCATTATGAATGTGAAGATAAGAGAGAGATTAATAATTAGAAGGGGACAGAAAAATTGCAGAAAGCTAAGTTTTACCTGGAATACTAAAGAACTGAAAATTTATTTTTAACGGGCAAGAGAACTTAATAAGATGGCTGAATACCAAATAATATACAGGAACTAACAATTCTTATATGTTTGATCAAGAATACGTATAACACCAAGTTAGAATATGCAGTGGAAGAAAAAATGTATAAGACCAATTTTTAAAACAATTTTATTGAGATATAATGATATACAATAAACACATATTTAAAGTATATAATTCGATATGATTGACATATGTGTATATATAAATAATTAAGATAATGAGCATATCTATCACTCCCAAAGGTTTTATCAGGAACATATCTATATAGTCAACATAATAGAACAAAATGGAATTCTATATAAAAACATAAGATATTTGTAAGGAAAAAGATAAGCTAATTAGAAAATTCAATTTATATGATAGATGAAAAGGCATATTACTTAATATATAAAGAGCATCTATAGATTAATAAGAAAAAATATAGTAATAAATATAAAAAGTGGGAAAACAGACCAATACATATTTTATAAAGAAAGAAATAGCTTTTTAACAAATATGCTCAACCTCATTAAAATAAGGAAAGTAAAAATAAAGCTATAACCGTTACAATTTTCCATCTAATAGGTTAAAAAACTAAAAAATATAAATAGTCCAGAATATTAATTATTATGAAGATAAAGCACCCTGATTCCATTATGAATGGCATAGGGCCTTTATGGAAGATATTTGTGAAATATCATTTAGTGAAAAGTCACATTCCATTTAAGCCAGAATGGAATTTCTTGGTGTTTATTCCACAGATATACTAGCACTTGTGCTAAATGATATAAATGCAAGAATATTTCTGCAAAATTGTTTTAAGTACAATATATTAAAACCTGATGCCCAAAATATTGGATTTGTTACATAAATGGTGGTATATCAGAAAGCAATTCCTTGAAGTTATTGACAGGCTAATACATGTATATGATACAAAATTCAAAAAATATGAAAGAATATACAGTATAAAAGAAACCTTTTTCATTTATACCCAAATCATATTGCTATTTTTCTCAGTGCAACTATTGCAACTGATTATATCCACTACTGGGGGCTTCCAGCAAGTGTCCTAGTGCCTCGCTATTTTTCCCCGTGAAGGACTCCTCTACTGGGCCATCTTGGTTCTCAGCTTCCCATCAGTATAGTTGAGGATTTGTTAGATCTATGTCATCATCTGAGTCTCTCCCTGCCCAATCCTACATTCTTTACTTTCTTCTGTCAGTGGTTTCTGTTCTCCACAGAAGCTAAGACTTCCCCTGCCTAATTTTCTTCTCTCCTCACTTTAAAAAAAAAAAAAAATTCCAGAGAGTTAGTTTCATAATAAAATAATTTGTACTCCTAAGCCTATCAGCTTCCAAGAAGATTCCACTGTTACATATGGAAATTACAAAAAAGGAAGGAGATGTGATTTACCAATAATAGCTGAGAAATGGGAGAAAAGTGTGACATAAATGAGAGGGAAATTTCAAAGTACAGATGACAGTAACACTGACTACAACAGTTTCTTCTTCAAAGGTTGCTAGTGGCTCACAGTGACAGACTTTATTTTCTTGGGCTCCAAAATCACTGCAGATGTTGGCTGCAGTCATGAAATTAAAAGATGTTTGCTCCTTGGAAGAAAAGTTATGTCCAAACTAGACAGCATATTAAAAAGCAGAGACATTACTTTGCCAACAAAGGTCCATCTAGTCAAAGCCATGATTTTTCCAGTAGTCATGTGTGGATGTGAGAATTGGACTATAAAGAAAGCTGAGCACTGAAGAATTGATGCTTTTGAACTGTGGTGTTGGAGAAGACTCTTGAGAGTCCCTTGGACTGCCAGGAGACCCAACCAGTCAATCTTAAAGGAAATCAGTCCTGAATATTCATTGGAAGAACTGATGCTGAAGCTGAAGCTCCAAAACTTTGGCCACCTGATGAGAAGATCCAATTCATTGGAAAAGACCTGATACTGGGAAAGATGGCAGGCAGGAGGAGAAGGGGATGACAGAGGATAAGATGGTTGGATGGCATCACCGACTCAATAGACATGAGTTTGAGTAAACTCCAGGAGTTGGTGATGAACGTGGAAGCCTGATGTGCTGCAGTCCATGGGGTCTCAAAGAGTCGGACACGATTTAGTGGCTGAACTGAACTGAACTGAATTGAAGTGGCTCACTATCACCCACAAAATGGGAACAAACTCTTTTAAGTCTTCTCTATTATCTCTTTCTAAAATTTCTCTTTCACTTTCCTATATACAAACTAGTTGCATTACTGACTATACTATGTAGACATATAATTTTAGAATTGGAGAAATGTAGTTTATATTGTGTCCTTCCTCATTTTAGAGGTAAGAAAATGGATTTATAGTAAGTCAATTGGCCAAACTTTCCACCCTCTAAACATACACACACACACACACACACACTCACCAGATGAGCAAAAACTCATGTACATACATGCACACAATGCCTTTCCAAGAGTCTAAGACAATGCTAATTAGTGGAGATGTCTATGATGCTGGATGTGTTCTACATGGGCTCAGTTCATTATGGTCACCACCAGCCACATACGGCGTCTGAGCATTTGAAATGTGGCTAGTGAATTAGCCATGTGCGACTAGTGGCTATGATACTGAACAGTGTAAGTCTAAGATTTTATCTTATTCCGTCTATGATGCTTATTCCATTCCTTTTTGTCTTTCTAAATTCAACACATTATAAAGGTGTTTGTCCTAAGTCTAAGCAATTTTCCTTAATGAATCCTCCATTGGCTATTTTAGCTTACTTATAAATTTATATCCTCTATACTATCAGACTTGCCTCATAACTCACTTGCTAAAGAATCTGCCTGCAATGCAGGAGACCCGGGTTCAATTCCTGAGTTGGGAAGATCCCCCTGGAGAATGAAATGGCAACCCACTACAGTATTTTTGCCTGGAGAGTCCCATGGACAGAGGAGCCTGGCAGGCTACTATCCATGGGGTGACAAGTGTCAGACGTGACGTAGTGATGAAATCATCATATACTATTATCTTTGTTGATATAGTTTATCATTCAACACATGTTTAATGAGTACACATTGTGTTCAAAGTCTTACACAAGATGATTTTAAAAAGCTACTTGTATTGTCACTTACTTTTTAAAATTTATAATATAACTTCAGTTCAATTCAGTCACTCAGTCCTGCCCAACTCTTTGCGACCCCATGGACTGCAGCACACCAGGCTTCCCTGTCCATCACTAACTTCCAAGCTAGCTCAAACTCATTCTGTCGAGTTGGTGATACCATACAATCATCTCATCCTTTATCGTCCCCCTTCTCCTCCTGCCATCAATCTTTCCCAGCATCAGATCTTTTCCAATGAGTCAGTTCTTTGCATCAGGTGGCCAATTGGAGTTTCAGCTTCAGCATCAGTCCTTCCAAAAAATATTCAGGACTGATTTCCTTTAGGATTCACTGGTTGGGTCTCCTTGCAGTTCAAGGGACTCTCAAGAGTCTTTTCCAACACAGCAGTTTAAAAGCATCACTAATACAATTATGTAAAGTTTAAAAATAAAATAAAATTAAAAAAAATAAAATAAAAGCATCAATTCTTCAGTGTGCAACTTTCTTTATGGTCCAACTCTCACATCCATACATGACTACTGGAAAAAACATATCTTTGACTAGATGGACCTTTGTTGGCAAAGTAATGTCTCTGCTTTTTAATATAGTGTCTAGATTTGTCATAGCTTTTCTCCCAAAGAGCAAGCATGTTTTAATTTCATGGCTGCAGTCACTATCCACAGTGTCACTATTTCAATTTTTTCCCCATCTCTTTGCCATGAAGTAATGAAGTAATGGGACTGGATGCCATGATCTTAGTTTTTTAAATGTTGAGATTTAAGCCAGGTTTTTCACTCTCCTTTTTCATTTTCATCAAGAAGCTCTTTAGTTCCTCTTCACTTTATGCCATAAGAGTGGTGTCATCTGCATATCTGAGGTTATTGATATTTCTCCTGACAGTCTTGATTCCAGCTTGTGTTTAATCCAGCCTGGGATTTCGCATGATGTACTCTGCATATAAGTTAAATAAGCAGGGTGACAATACTCAGCCTTGACATAGTGCTTTCCCCATTTGTAGCCAGTCTGTATTTCCATATTCAGTTTTGACTGTTGCTTCTTGACCTTCATACATACATCTCAGGAGGCTAGAAAGGTGGTCTGGTATGCCCATCTCTTTAAGAATCTTCCAGTTTGTTGTGATGCACACAGTGAAAGTCTTTGGTATAGTCAGTAAAGCAGAAGTGAGTATATGTTTTTCTGGAACTCTCTTGCTTTTTCTATGATCCAATGGATATAGGCAATTTGATCTCTGGTTCCTCTGCCTTTTCTAAATCCAGCTTGAACACCTGAAGTTTTGGGTTCATGTACTGTTGAAGCCTCCTTCCTTGCAGAATTTTGAACATTACTTTATTAGTGTGTGAGATGAGTGCAATTTTGTGGTAGTTTGAACATTTTTTGGCATTGCCTTTATTTGGGATTGGAATGAAAACTGACCTTTTCCAGTCCTCAGTGGCCACTGCTGAGTTTTCCAAAATTGCTGGCATTTTGAGTGCAGCACTTTCACAGCATCATCTTTTAGGATTTGGTTACTGAATCTTGTTTTGATTTGTAATATGTCTCATAGGTATTCACCTTTCTTACACTACCAGGTTTTAGATCCCATTCAGATGGATATTGTGTCTAATGACAACCTGATTTACTAAAAAATATGCGTCTAGTATTAAATAACTATGTAAGTTTATGTGATAGATAATTATGCCCAGGGATATTAGTAACTTATTAACCAGGTAGGGAGGTAAGAGTGACTTTATAATGAATTGGAATAGAGAGAAGAACTATAATATTGACCAATTTATGGTCAAAAGTTTCAAGTTAAACTTTTACAGTAGATAGTTCAGAAGTCGAATTTACTAAATTTTATTTCAAAAGATCTTGGAAATACTAAAACATCTGTTTCTTTAAAATACATATTCCAGTTCCCTACCACTATTGAAAGGAAAGATTTTTCACTTAATTTCTTATTTGTAATTTCTTTCTACCTTAGAATTGTTAAGAAGATACAGTTTTCTCGCAGGCCCAACTGAGTCTGCGCCTCTGAGGACTACCCGAGTGCCTGAACCTGAGCGGCTTGGACCTGGGAGGTGCATGCAGCCCAGGGCCAGCCTCGGATTGTTCCCGGCGGAACAACCTAGAGTCCGAGCAGTGTGGACAGGGAGGCTACACGCGCCGTGAGCAGGGGCAGACCCAGGGTGGCTGAGGCACTGCGAGCCCACGCCAGTGTTATTTCTTTGCAGCATCCCTCCCTCCCTCCCCACAGCGCGACTGAACAAGTAAGCCTAAAAAAAAAAAAAAAAAAAAAAAAAAGTGTCCTCCACCGTGCCCTTTGAGTCAGGGCGGAAACCAGATACTGAAGAGACTAGCAAACAGAAGAAGATATAACAGAGGGAAACGCCTTGGAAGCTATAGGCAATAGATCAAAACCCTGTGGTTACTACGGACTACATAGGAAGGGGCCTATAGATCTTGAGAAATATAAATCTGACCAAGGAACTAGCCAAAAATGAACTGAACCCACTCACCCACAAAAAAAAAAAAAAAAAAAAAAGTCCTAGATATATTTTTATTATTTTTACAATCATTCTTTCTTTTTTTTTTTTTAATTAAAAAAAAAAAAATTTTAAGTCCTCTATTGTTCCTTTAATTTTCACTTTTATAACCTATTACTTTGCCAAAAAAAAAAAAAAAAAAAGACCCTATTTTTTTCTTCTTCAGCAAACTTCATATATATATATTTTATAATTTTTTGACCTTGTTTTTTTTGTTTGTTTGTTTTTGTTTTTTTCTTCTTTTCTTTAACATTGTATTTTTGAAATTCCAAACTCTACTCTAGATTTTTAATTTTTGCTTTTTGGTATATGTTATCAATTTTGTACCTATAGTTTTTTTTTTTATATAATTTCTGTGACTTTTTTTTTTTCTTCTTCTTCTCTGTTTCTTTCTCTTCTTCTTTTATATAACATTGTATATCTGAAATTCCAAACTTTACTCTAGATTTTTAATTTATGCTTTTTGGTATTTGATATCAATTTTGTACCTGTATTTTCTTTATAATTTTTGTGACATTGTTCGTATTTGTTTGTTTGTTTTCTCTCTTTATTTTTCTTCTTCTTCTTCTTCTTTTTTTTTTTTTTTTTAAACATTGTATTTTTGAAATTCCAAACTCTACTCTAGATTCTTAATTTTTGCTTTCTGGTATTAGTTATCAATTTTGTACCTGTACTTTCTTTATAATTTTCGCGACCTTGTTTGTTTTTGTTTGTTCGTTTTTTCTCTCTTTCTTTTCCTTCTTCTTTTCTTTAACATCGTATTTTTGAAATTCCAAACTCTACTCCAGATTTTTAATTTTCGCTTTCTGGTATTAGTTATCAAATTTGTACCTGTACTTTCTTTATAATTTTCGCGACCTTGTTTGTTTTTGTTTGTTCGTTCTTTCTCTCTTTCTTTTCCTTCTTCTTTTCTTTAACATCGTATTTTTGAAATTCCAAACTCTACTCTAGATTTTTAATTTTTGCTTTTATGTATTTGTTACCAATTTTGTACCTTTAAGGACCCAATCTTCAGGACCCATTTTTCACTAGGGAGTGAGATTACTGGCTTGACTGCTCTCTCTCCCTTTGGACCCTCCTTTTTCTCCACCAGGTCGCCTGTGTCTCCTCCCTAACCCCTCTCTACTCTACCCAACTCTGTGAATTTCTGTGTGTTCCAGACGGTGGAGAACACTTAGGGAACTGATTACTGGCTGGATCTGTCTCCCTCCTTTTCATTTCCCCCTTTTATCCTTCTGGCCACCTCTGTTACCTTCCTCCTTCTTCTCTTCTCTGTATAACCCCGTGAACATCTCTGAGTGGTCCAGTTGTGGAGTGCACATAAGGAAGTGACTACTGGCTAGCCCACTCTCTCCACTATTGATTCACCTCATCTCATTTGGGTCACCTCTAACTCCCTCCTCCCTCTTCTCTTCTCCATGTAACCCTGTGAACCTCTCTGAGTGACCCTCACTGTAGAGAAACTTATCATCTTTAATGTAGATGTTTTATCAATGGTGCTGTATAGAAGGAGAAGTTTTGAAACTACTGTAAAAATAAGACCGATAATCGGAAGCAGGAGACTTAAGTCCAAACCCTGACTCCAGGGAACTCCTGACTCCAGGAACATTCATTCACAGGAGCTCATCAAATGCCTCCATACCGACACTGAAACCAAGCACCACACAAGGGCCAATAAGTTCCAGGGCAAGACATACCAAGCAAATTCTCCAGCAACAAAGGAACACAGCCCTGAGCTTCAAGATACAGGCTGCCCAAAGTCACCCCAAAACTATAGACATCTCATAACTCATTACTGGACATTTCATTGCACTCCAGAGAGAAGAAATACAACTCCACCCACCAGAACACCGACACAAGCTTTCCTAACCAGGAAACCTTGACAAGCCACCTGTACAAACCCACACACAGCGAGGAAACACCACAATAAAGAGAACTCCACAAACTGCCAGAATACAGAAAGGACACCCCAAACTCAGCAATTTAAACAAGATGAAGAGACAGAGGAATACTCAGCAGATAAAGGAACAGGATAAATGCCCACCAAACCAAACAAAAGAGGAAGAGATAGGGAATCTACCTGATAAAGAATTCCGAATAATGATAGTGAAATTGATCCAAAATCTTGAAACTAAAATGGAATCACAGATAAATAGCCTGGAGACAAGGATTGAGAAGATGCAAGAAAGGTTTAACAAGGACCTAGAAGAAATAAAAAAGAGTCAATATATAATGAATAATGCAATAAGTGAAATTAAAAACACTCTGGAGGCAACAAATAGTAGAATAACAGAGGCAGAAGACAGGATTAGTGAATTAGAAGATAGAATGGTAGAAATAAATGAATCAGAGAGGATAAAAGAAAAACGAATTAAAAGAAATGAGGACAATCTCAGAGACCTCCAGGACAATATTAAACGCTACAACATTCGAATCATAGGGGTTCCAGAAGAAGAAGACAAAAAGAAAGACCATGAGAAAATACTTGAGGAGATAATAGTGGAAAACTTCCCTAAAATGGGGAAGGAAATAATCACCCAAGTCCAAGAAACCCAGAGAGTCCCAAACAGGATAAACCCAAGGCGAAACACCCCAAGACACATATTAATCAAATTAACAAAGATCAAACACAAAGAACAAATATTAAAAGCAGCAAGGGAAAAACAACAAATAACACACAAGGGAATTCCCATAAGGATAACAGCTGATCTTTCAATAGAAACTCTTCAAGCCAGGAGGGAATGGCAAGACATACTTAAAATGATGAAAGAAAATAACCTACAGCCCAGATTATTGTACCCAGCAAGGATCTCATTCAAGTATGAAGGAGAAATCAAAAGCTTTTCAGACAAGCAAAAGCTGAGAGAATTCTGCACCACCAAACCAGCTCTCCAACAAATACTAAAGGATATTCTCTAGACAGGAAACACAAAAACGGTGTATAAACTCGAACCCAAAACAATAAAGTAAATGGCAACGGGAACATACTTATCAGTAATTACCTTAAACGTAAATGGGTTGAATGCCCCAACCAAAAGACAAAGACTGGCTGAATGGATACAAAAACAAGACCCCTACATATGTTGTCTACAAGAGACCCACCTCAAAACAGGAGACACATACAGACTGAAAGTGAAGGGCTGGAAAAAGATTTTCCATGCAAATAGGGACCAAAAGAAAGCAGGAGTAGCAATACTCATATCAGATAAAATAGACTTTAAAACAAAGGCTGTGAAAAGAGACAAAGAAGGTCACTACATAATGATCAAAGGATCAATCCAAGAAGAAGATATAACAATTATAAATATATATGCACCCAACACGGGAGCACCACAGTACGTAAGACAAGTGCTAACAAGTATGAAAGGAGAAATTAATAATAACACAATAATAGTGGGAGACTTTAATACCCCACTCACACCTATGGATAGATCAACTAAACAGAAAATTAACAAGGAAACACAAACTTTAAACGATACAATAGACCAGTTAGACCTAATTGATATCTATAGGTCATTTCATCCCAAAACAATGAATTTCACCTTTTTCTCAAGCGCACATGGAACCTTCTCCAGGATAGATCACATCCTGGGCCATAAAGCTAGCCTTGGTAAATTCAAAAAGATAGAAATCATTCCAAGCATTTTTTCTGACCACAATGCAGTAAGATTAGATCTCAATTACAGGAGAAAAACTATTAAAAATTCCAACATATGGAGGATGAACAACACGCTGCTGAATAACCAACAAATCACAGAAGAAATCAAAAAAGAAATCAAAATTTGCATAGAAACGAATGAAAATGAAAACACAACAACCCAAAACCTGTGGGACACGGTAAAAGCAGTCCTAAGGGGAAAGTTCATAGCAATACAGGCACACCTCAAGAAACAAGAAAAAAGTCAAATAAATAACCTAACTCTACACCTAAAGCAACTAGAAAAGGAAGAAATGAAGAACCCCAGGGTTAGTAGAAGGAAAGAAATCTTAAAAATTAGAGCAGAAATAAATGCAAAAGAAACAAAAGAGACCATAGCAAAAATCAACAAAGCCAAAAGCTGGTTCTTTGAAAGGATAAATAAAATTGACAAACCATTAGCCAGACTCATCAAGAAACAAAGGGAGAAAAATCAAATCAACAAAATTAGAAACGAAAATGGAGAGATCACAACAGACAACACAGAAATACAAAGGATCATAAGAGACTACTATCAACAATTATATGCCAATAAAATGGACAACGTGGAAGAAATGGACAAATTCTTAGAAAAGTACAACTTTCCAAAACTGGACCAGGAAGAAATAGAAAATCTTAACAGACCCATCACAAGCATGGAAATTGAAACTGTAATCAAAAATCTTCCAGCAAACAAAAGCCCCGGTCCAGACGGCTTCACAGCTGAATTCTACCAAAAATTTAGAGAAGAGCTAACACCTATCCTGCTCAAACTCTTCCAGAAAATTGCAGAGGAAGGTAAACTTCCAAACTCATTCTATGAGGCCACCATCACCCTAATACCAAAACCTGACAAAGATCCCACAAAAAAAGAAAACTACAGGCCAATATCACTGATGAACATAGATGCAAAAATCCTTAACAAAATTCTAGCAATCAGAATCCAACAACACATTAAAAAGATCATACACCATGATCAAGTGGGCTTTATCCCAGGGATGCAAGGATTCTTCAATATCCGCAAATCAATCAATGTAATACACCACATTAACAAATTGAAAAATAAAAACCATATGATTATCTCAATAGATGCAGAGAAAGCCTTTGACAAAATTCAACATCCATTTATGATAAAAACTCTCCAGAAAGCAGGAATAGAAGGAACATACCTCAACATAATAAAAGCTATATATGACAAACCCACTGCAAACATTATCCTCAATGGTGAAAAATTGAAAACATTTCCTCTAAAGTCAGGAACAAGACAAGGGTGCCCACTTTCACCATTACTATTCAACATAGTTTTGGAAGTTTTGGCCACAGCAATCAGAGCAGAAAAAGAAATAAAAGGAATCCAAATTGGAAAAGAAGAAGTAAAACTCTCACTATTTGCAGATGACATGATCCTCTACATAGAAAACCCTAAAGAGTCCACCAGAAAATTACTAGAAATAATCAATGACTACAGTAAAGTTGCAGGATATAAAATCAACACACAGAAATCCCTTGCATTCCTATACACTAATAATGAGAAAACAGAAAGAGAAATTAAGGAAACAATTCCATTCACCATTGCAACAGAAAGAATAAAATACTTAGGAATATATCTACCTAAAGAAACTAAAGACCTATATATAGAAAACTATAAAACACTGGTGAAAGAAATCAAAGAGGACACTAATAGATGGAGAAATATACCATGTTCATGGATTGGAAGAATCAATATAGTGAAAATGAGTATACTACCCAAAGCGATTTATAGATTCAACGCAATCCCTATCAAGCTACCAACAGTATTCTTCACAGAGCTAGAACAAATAATTTCACAATTTGTATGGAAATACAAAAAACCTCGAATAGCCAAAGCGATCTTGAGAAAGAAGAATGGAACTGGAGGAATCAACCTACCTGACTTCAGGCTCTACTACAAAGCCACAGTTATCAAGACAGTATGGTACTGGCACAAAGACAGAAATATTGATCAATGGAATAAAATAGAAAGCCCAGAGATAAATCCACGCACATATGGACACCTTATCTTCGACAAAGGAGGCAAGAATATACAATGGATTAAAGACAATCTCTTTAACAAGTGGTGCTGGGAAATCTGGTCAGCCACTTGTAAAAGAATGAAACTGGACCACTTTCTAACACCATACACAAAAATAAACTCAAAATGGACTAAAGATCTAAACGTAAGACCAGAAACTATAAAACTCCTAGAGGAGAACATAGGCAAAACACTCTCCGACATACATCACAGCAGGATCCTCTATGACCCACCTCCCAGAATATTGGAAATAAAAGCAAAAATAAACAAATGGGACCTAATTAACCTTAAAAGCTTCTGCACATCAAAGGAAACTATTAGCAAGGTGAAAAGACAGCCTTCAGAATGGGAGAAAATAATAGCAAATGAAGCAACCGACAAACAACTAATCTCAAAAATATACAAGCAACTCCTACAGCTCAACTCCAGAAAAATAAACGACCCAATCAAAAAATGGGCCAAAGAACTAAATAGACATTTCTCCAAAAAAGACATACAGATGGCTAACAAACACATGAAAAGATGCTCAACATCACTCATTATCAGAGAAATGCAAATCAAAACCACTATGAGGTACCATTTCACACCAGTCAGAATGGCTGCGATCCAAAAGTCTACAAATAATAAATGCTGGAGAGGGTGTGGAGAAAAGGGAAACCTCTTACACTGTTGGTGGGAATGCAAACTAGTACAGCCACTATGGAGAACAGTGTGGAGATTCCTTAAAAAACTGGAAATAGAACTGCCTTATGACCCAGCAATCCCACTGCTGGGCATACACACTGAGGAAACCAGAAGGGAAAGAGACACGTGTACCCCAATGTTCATCGCAGCACTGTTTATAATAGCCAAGACATGGAAGCAACCTAGATGTCCATCAGCAGATGAATGGATAAGAAAGCTGTGGTACATATACACAATGGAGTATTACTCAGCCATTAAAAAGAATACATTTGAATCAGTTCTAATGAGGTGGATGAAACTGGAGCCTATTATACAGAGTGAAGTAAGCCAGAAGGAAAAACATAAATACAGTATTCTAACGCATATATATGGAATTTAGAAAGATGGTAACAATAACCCTGTGTACGAGACAGCAAAAGAGACACTGATGTATAGAACAGTCTTATGGACTCTGTGGGAGAGGGAGAGGGTGGGAAGATTTGGGAGAATGACATTGTAACATGTAAAATATCATGTAAGAAACGAGTTGCCAGTCCAGGTTCGATGCACGATACTGGATGCTTGGGGCTAGTGCACTGGGACGACCCAGAGGGAGGGTATGGGGAGGGAGGAGGGAGGAGGGGTCAGGATGGGGAACACATGTATACCTGTGGTGGATTCATTTTGATATTTGGCAAAACTAATACAATTATGTAAAGTTTAAAAATAAAATAAAATTAAAAAAAGAAAAAATAAAAAAAAATAAAAAAAAAAAATAAAAAGAAAAAAAAAAAAGAAGATACAGTTTTCTTATTGACTGTATAGTGTTCCAATTATTGTATTTTTAGTGGAAATCAGTGGATGAATGGTTTCAATTCCAAAAAGTGTCTGCAGTCTGTCTGATTCCACAAAATTGGAGGGATCTAGTTAACTTAGTTAGGCCCTGTGCTTTGTATTCATTAATATTTCTTTCTTTTTCAGTCTGAGCTCCATAATTACAGTCTGATGAGTTTTAAGTGTTCAGCTCTATTTTTGAATTTAACACATGATTTGGCAGTTTGCACAGGGATTGACAGACACTTTAAATATATCAATAGAAATCTATTTTTTTAAAGGAATAGATTAATTTGCCTGCAGTAAAAATGTCCTTTCTGCAGTATCAAAAGCCACTGGAAGATTGAGGATAAGTGGCTAAATAATTTATCTGTTCACTGACAGGAGTTAAATAGTTAGGATGCTTTAAATAAAAGAGGCCTGCATCTGCTCTTCTCATTATCTGGCCGAGTCAGAAGAGAATGAACTCCGAGAGAAGTCCCTGTTTGGCAGGAAACATTCTTTCCTTTACCATGCATTCTTCCTTTAGGGCAACTCAAGTCTCACTTCTTTAGGAATCTTTATTTGTTCATTCACTTCATACAAACTTATTTCTCTGAATTCCTATATTGTATATGGTTCTTTCTATACAGTCAGGTGCCACCTTTAATTTCCTTTTCATCCTCCCATTCTCCTTCCTGCCTTTTCTCCTTCCCTCCTTCCATTTCTCTCTTCCTCCTTCTGTCCTCTCTCCCTTCCCTGTTCCCTCTTTCTTTCTTTCTTCCATTCCTTTACCTGAAATTCCAGTTTAATGGTTTTCTCCCAAAGAGGCAGGAAAGCATGCATCTGTTGTCTGCCTAATATGGTATAAGTAGAGAAGAGATACTAACATTTTGTACTGATTTAAAGAATGCTCAAACTACCACACAATTGCACTCATCTCACATGCTAGTAAAGTATGCTCAAAATTCTCCAAGCCAGGCTTCAGCAATATGTGAACCGTGAACTTCCAGATGTTCAAGCTGGTTTTAGAAAAGGCAAAGGAACCAGAGGTCAAATTGCCAACATCTGCTGGATCATCAAAAAAGAAAGAGAGTTCCAGAAAAACATCTATTTCTGCTTTAATGACTATGCCAAAGCCTTTGACTGTGTGGATCATAATAAACTGTGGAAAATTCTGAAAGAGATGGGAATACCAGACCACCTGACCTGCCTCTTGAGAAACCTATATGCATGTCAGGAAGCAACAGTTAGAACTGGACATGGAACAACAGACCGGTTCCAAATAGGAAAAGGAGTACATTGAGGTTGCATATTGTCACCCTGCTTATTTAACTTATATGCAGAGTACAACATGAGAAACGCTGGGCTGGAATCAAGCTGGGCACAAGCTGGAATCAAGATTGCCAGAAGAAATATCAATAACCTCAGATATGCAGATGACACCACCCTTATGGCAGAAAGTGAAGAAAAACTAAAAAGAGCCAGTTGATGAAAGTGAAAGAGGAGAGTGAAAAAGTTGGCTTAAAGCTCAACATTCAGAAAACAAAGATCATGGCATTCAGTCCCATCACTTCATGGCAAATAGATGGGGAAACAGTGTCAGATTTTATTTTTTGGGCTCCAAAATCACTGCAGATGGTGATTGCATCCATGAAATTAAAACACTCTTACTGCTTGGAAGGAAAGTTATGACCAACCTAGATAGCATATTGAAAAGCAGAGATATTACTTTGCCAACAAAGGTCTGTCTAGTCAAGGCTATGGTTTTTCCAGTGGTCATGTATGGATGTGAGAGTTGGACTGTGAAGAAAGCTGAGTGCCGAAGAACTGATGCTTTTGAACTGTGGTGTTGGAGAAGACTCTTGAGAGTCCCTTGGACTGCAAGGAGATCCAACCAATCCATCCTAAAGGAGATCTGTCCTTGGTGTTCACTGGAAGATCTGATGTTGAAGCTGAAACTCCAATACTTTGGCCACCTCATGTGAAGAGTTGACTCATTTGAAAGACCCTGATGCTGGGAAAGATTGAGGGAAAGAGGAGAAGGGGACGACAGGGGATGAGACGGTTGGATGGCATCACCGACTCGATGGACATGGGTTTGGGTGAACTCCGGGGGTTGGTGATGGACAGGGAGGCCTGGTGTGCTGCAGTTTCTGGAGTCACAAAGAGTCGGACACAACTGAGCAACTAAACTGAACTGAATGAATGAATTGGTTGTTCTTAGAAATCTCTCAAGGGCTTCTCTGGTGGCCCAGTGGTAAAGAATCCACCTGCCAATGCAGAAGATGCGAGAGAAACGAGTTCAATCCCTGGGTCGAGAAGATTCCCTGGAGAAAGAAATGGCAACCCACTCCATTATTCTTGCCTAGGAAAGCCGTGGACAGAGAAGCCTGGCAGGCTACAGTCCACGGGGTTACAAAGAATTGGCCATGACTAAGCAACTGAGCACAGGAACCTCTCAAATCTTTGGAGTGTCTGTGCCTCATCATGTCCATGTATATGCATCACTTTAAGTAAAAATTCATATTCTGATGGTGTATCTACTCTTGTATTGGTTAGCAAGGCCAAAAGGTCTGTTATTTTTTTTTTTCCTGTAACATGTCTCTAGTAGTGCTTAGTTATCTTTAACTTCATTGAAACAATTTTGTTAGATTGTATTATGACAGCTGTTGTATCAGCATGCATTTAAAAAGTAAAAATTGGTGAGTTTTTGTGTATCATTTTAATATTGAAGATAGAAAAAAGCAACTTTTCCCACATATTATGCTTTATTATTTCAAGAAAAGTAAAAACACAACTGAAGCACAAAGATTTGTGCAGTGTGTGGAGAAGGTGCTGTGGCTGATTGCATGTGTCAAAGTGGTTTACAAAGTTTCATGCTGGAGATTTCTTGCTGGGTGATGCTCCACAGTTTGGTAGACCAGTTGAAGTTGATAGCGGTCAAATCAAGAAATTAATTGAGAACAATCAATGTTATACAATGCTGGAGATAGCTGACATACTCAAAATATTCAAAGCAAGCACTGAAAATCATTTGCACCAGATTGGTTATGTTTATCACATTGATGTTTGCATTCCACATAACCTTCTTGACTGCATTTCCATGTGGTAGTCTCTATTTAAATATAGCAAAAATGATCTGTTTTTAAAACAAATTGACATGTGGTGAAAATTGGATACTGTTTAAAAATGTGGAATAGAAGAGATCATGGGGCAAGCAAAATGAACCACCACCAGCTTACACCAAAGGCTGGTCTTCATCTAGAGAAAGTAATGTTGTATATATGGTGGAGTTGCTGCTGCTGCTGCTAAGTAGCCTTCTATTATGAGCTCCTCTGGAAAGTTAAGCAATTAATTCTAAAAAGTACCACTCACAATTAGACGAACTGAAAGCAGCACTTGACAAAAAGTATTTGGAATTAGACAACAGAAAACACATGATTTTCCTTCAGGATAATGTGATCACATTTTTTGATGATAGGTAAAAACTCATACAGCTTGGCTTGGAAGTTCTGAATCATCTGCCATTTTCACCAGACACTGTACCTTTGGATGTCCATTTATTTTGGTCTTTATAAAATTCTCTTAATGGAAAAATTTTGCATTCCCTGGAAGACTGTAAAAGGCATGAGAAATAGTGCTTTGCTTAAAAAAATAAAAAGTTTTGGAAAAGCGGAATTATGAAGTTACCTGAAAAAGTGGCAGAAGATTGTGGAACAAAATGGTGAATACATTGTTCAATCAAGTTCTTGGTGAAAATTAAAAATGTCTTTTATTTTTATTTATAAACTGACAAACTTTTAAGCCAATTCAATAAATACGTGACTCACAGGTAAACAGCTGAAGGCAATTGCTTCCAGATGGTTACCAGACGAAAGCATTACCTGTTAGTAAACCAGTGACAGATCAAGGCTAATTTCTCAGAAAAAGTGATTAACTCCCAGGAATCTTGGTGAAGTATTTTAAGAGAATAAATATTCCTCTTCATTCTCTCCTATAATAATCTTTGTCCATGCACAAACACACACACTAACAGAAGCCCACATCTTTTCAGGGCCTCTGTGGAATCATATTCACTTTTCAGGGTTACTGATTGAAGCAACACATATCCAAAGATTCACCAGCAGAAACCAGATTATCTGTACTTTAAAGCAGTAAGAATAAAAATAAGCAAGTAAAATAAAGCAATAAAGGTTACATACAGTCCTCCATTTGAATGGATATAGAGAATCCAATATTTTCATCCTATGGGTATTGATCATATATAAGGATTTTTCATAGGCTAGCACACGAAGTGCAAGATGGCAGAGTAGAGGAATGTGTACTCATCTTCTGTGAGTACACCAAAATTGCAACTAGCTGCTGAGCAATGATTGACAGGATAATTTTGGAACCCACCACAAAAAGATACTCCATGACCAAGGGCAAAGGAGAAGCCACAAAAAGACAGTAAGAGGGCTGCAATTACATTTAAAACCAAACCTCATTCCCACCAGAGGTGCTTGGAGGGCACTAAACAAAACCGTGTGCACACCAGGACTGAGGGAAAGGAGCAGTGACCCCCACAAGAGACTGAGTCAGACCTGCCTTTGAGTGTCTGAGGGTCTCCTGAGGAGGCATGAGTCTGCCATGGCCTGCCACGTGGAGACAGGCTCTGACAACAGCAGACCTGGGAGGTTTAGTGTGTGGCACGAGTCCTCTTGAAGGAGGTTGCCATTAGCTCCACTATAGAGCCTCCGGTGGGTGACTCACAAACTGGAGAACAATTATACCAAAGAAGTTCACACACTGCTGTGGAAGTTCTAGGCCCCACGACAGACTTCACAACCTGGGAATACAGCGAATGGACTGAGAACCCCCAGGCAATCTGACTTTGAAAGTTAGCAGGATTTGATTGCAGAACATCCACAGAACTGAGGAAACAGACTCTTGGAGGGCACAAACAAAACCTTGTGTGCACCAGAATCCAGGAGAAAGGAGCAGTGACCCCACAAGAGACTGAGCCAGACTTGCCTGTGTGCGCTTAGGGAGTCTCTGGGGAAGGTATGGGTTGACAGTGGCCTGCTGTGGGGTCAGCAGCGCTGACTATGACAGTCCTGTGAGGCCCAGTGTGTTGAAGGAGGCTGTCATTACTGCCATTGCCCCTACCATAGATTGGCCTCAGGCCAAACTACACAGACGGAACACAGCCCCACCCATCAGCAGAAAAGAAACAATTAACACAGTTAATACAATCACCAAGGACATAGAAGAAATAAAGAATAAGCAGAGACGAATAACACAATTACTGAAATTAAAAATGCTCTGAAGTGAAAGTGTTAGTCACTCAGTTGTGTCCAACTCTGTGATTCCATTGTCTGTAGCCCATCAGGCTCCTCTGTCTGTGGAATTCTCCAGGCAAGAATACTGGAGTGGTAGCCATTCCCTTCTCCAGGGGATCGAACCCAGGTGTCCCACACTGCAGGTGGAGTCTTTACTGACTGAGCCACCAGGGAGGTGTGTGTATGTGTCCTATTATTTCTGTAATTATCTGCTTGATCTCCTCCCTCTAGAACACAGACACAAGGCACCCCTAATAAGAATCAATACAAACCACTCAACCAACCTCTCCCTCCAAGGGCAAAAACCAAAAATGCTCTAGAAGAAACCAATAGCAGAATAACTGAGGCAGAATAATGGATAAGTGAGCTGGAATATAGAATGATGGAAATAACTGCTGAAGAGCAGAATAAAGGGAAAAGAATTGAGGATAGCCTCAGAGGCCTTTGGGACAATATTAAACATACCAACATTCGAGTTATAGGGATCCCAGAGGAAGAAGAAAAAAACAAAGTCATTGAGAAAATTTTTGAAGAAATTATAATTGAAAACTTCCCCCATATGGGAAAGGAAATAGTCAACCTAGTCCAACAAGTAAAAAGAGTCCCTTGCAGGATAAACCCAAGGAGAAACACATTAAGACACATATTAATCAAGCTAACAGAGATTAAACAGAGAGAAAGAATACTAAAAGATGATGCTGTAAAAGTGCTGCACTCAATATGCCAGTAAATTTGGAAAACTTAGCAGTGGCCACAGGACTGGAAAAAGTCAGTTTTCATTCCAATTCCAAAGAAAAGCAATGCCAAAGAATGCTGAAACTACTGCACAATTGCACTAATTTCACATGCTAGCGAAGTAATGCTCAAATCCTTCAAGATAGGCTTCAATAATATATGAAATGAGAACTTCTAGATGTACAAGTTGGATTTAGAAAAGGCAGAGGAAACAGAGATCAAATTGACAACATTTGTTGGATCATAGAAAAACACAAGGGGAGGAGCCAGGATGGCGGAGGAGTAGGACGGGGAGAACACTTTCTCCCCCACAAATTCATCAAAAGAGCATTTAAACGTCGAGTAGATTCCACAAAACAACTTCTGGATGCCGGCAGAGGACATCGGGCACCCAGAAAAGCAATCCAACTCTTCGAAAGGAGGTAGGAAAAAATATAAAAGACAAAAAAAGAGTCAAAAGAGGGAGGGACGGAGTTCCGTCCCGGGAAGGGAGTCTTAAAAAGAGAGAAGTTTCCAAACACCAGGAAACCTTCTCACTGCCGAATCTGTGCCGAGCTTTGGAAGCACAGAGGGCAACATAACAGGAAGTAAAAATAAATAAACAATTAAAACTTGAAGATTGCGAGTCCTACGGTAACTCCCCCAGCGGAGAAGCAGCGCAGACGCCTGCACGCGCCATTAGCAAGCGGGGGCTGGGCAGGGAGGCACAGCGCGGGCTGCATTGCTTAGAGTAAGAATCTGGCCTGAATACCCTGAACACTATCTGAGCGAAATAATTTGGGCTAGCAAACCAGACTGTGGGATATCTACCATGCGAAAAGCCAGCCCTAACCTAAGACCGCCAGGCCCGCGCACGGAACAAAGAATTGAACAGAGATAGCCGGCTGCAGACCTTCCCCCTCCGGTGACAGGCAGCCAGAGCCGGAAGGGGGCAATCGCAGCCCCAGAGAGACATTGTCTATAAAACTGTAAGCAGGCTTCTTTACTAACTAAAACTTTTTGGGGGTCTGGACGGTTAACATCTGCCTGAGAAGGTGCGCCGGTTTTACACCCAGATAACCGAGTGGCAGGGAGGCGATAAGTCGCAGCATTGGCGCTCGCCAAACACCTCATCACTTGAGCTGCTCGGACCTGGGAAGAGCACAAAACTCAGGCCCAACTGAGTCTGCGCCTCTGAGGACTACCCGAGTGCCTGAACCTGAGTGGCTTGGACCTGGGAGGTACATGCAACCCAGGGCCAGCCTCGGATTGTTCCAGGCGGAACAACCTAGAGCCCGAGCAGTGTGGGCAGGGAGGCTACACGCGCCGTGAGCGGGGGCAGACCCAGTGTGGCTGAGGCACTGCGAGCGCACGCCAGTGTTATTTGTTTGCAGCATCCCTCCCTCCCTCCCCACAGCGCGACTGAACAAAGAGAAGAAATACAGCTCCACCCATCAGAACACCGACACAAGCTTCCCTAACCAGGAAACCTTGACAAGCCACCTGTACAAACCCACACACAGCGAGGAAAAGCCAATAAAGAGAACTCCACAAACTGCCAGAATACAGAAAGGACACCCCAAACTCAGCAATTTAAACAAGATGAAGAGACAGAGGAATAGCCAGCAGATAAAGGAACAGGATAAATGCCCACCAAACCAAACAAAAGAGGAAGAGATAGGGAATCTACCTGATAAAGAATTCCGAATAATGATAGTGAAATTGATCAAAAATCTTGAAATTAAAATGGAATCACAGATGAATAGCTTGGAGATGGGGATTGAGAGGATGCAAGAAAGGTTTAACAAGGACCTAGAAGAAATAAAAAAGAGTCAATATATAATGAATAATGCAATAAATGAAATTAAAAACACTCTGGAGGCAACAAATAGTAGAATAATAGAGGCAGAAGATAGGATTAGTGAATTAGAAGATAGAATGGTAGAAATACATGAATCAGAGAGAATAAAAGAAAAACGAATTAAAAGAAATGAGGACAATCTCAGAGACCTCCAGGACAATATTAAACACTACAACATTCGAATCATAGGGGTTCCAGAAGAAGAAGACAAAAAGAAAGACCATGAGAAAATACTTGAGGAGATAATAGTTGAAAACTTCCCTAAACTGGAGAAGGAAATAATCACCCAAGTCCAAGAAACCCAGAGAATCCCAAACAGGATAAACCCAAGGCGAAACACCCCAAGACACATATTAATCAAATTAACAAAGATCAAACACAAAGAACAAATATTAAAAGCAGCAAGGGAAAAACAACAAATAACACACAAGGGAATTCCCATAAGGATAACAGCTGATCTTTCAATAGAAACTCTTCAAGCCAGGAGGGAATGGCAAGACATATTTAAAATGATGAAAGAAAATAACCTACAGCCCAGATTATTGTACCCAGCAAGGATTTCATTCAAGTATGAAGGAGAAATCAAAAGCTTCTCAGACAAGCAAAAGCTGAGAGAATTCTGCACCACCAAACCAGCTCTCCAACAAATACTAAAGGATATTCTCTAGACAGGAAACACAAAAATGGTGTATAAATTCGAACCCCAAACAATAAAGTAAATGGCAACAGGATCATACTTATCAGTAATTACCTTAAACGTAAATGGGTTGAATGCCCCAACCAAAAGACAAAGACTGGCTGAATGGATACAAAAACAAGACCCCTACATATGTTGTCTACAGGAGACCCACCTCAAAACAGGGGACACATACAGACTGAAAGTGAAGGGCTGGAAAAAGATTTTCCATGCAAATAGGGACCAAAAGAAAGCAGGAGTAGCAATACTCATATCAGATAAAATAGACTTTAAAACAAAGGCTGTGAAAAGAGACAAAGAAGGTCACTACATAATGATCAAAGGATCGATCCAAGAAGAAGATATAACAATTATAAATATATATGCACCCAACACGGGAGCACCGCAGTATGTAAGACAAATGCTAACAAGTATGAAAGGAGAAATTAACAATAACACAATAATAGTGGGAGACTTTAATACCCCACTCACACCTATGGATAGATCAACTAAACAGAAAATTAACAAGGAAACACAAACTTTAAATGATACAATAGACCAGTTAGACCTAATTGATATCTATAGGACATTTCATCCCAAAACAATGAATTTCACCTTTTTCTCAAGCGCACATGGAACCTTCTCCAGGATAGATCACATCCTGGGCCATAAAGCTAGCCTTGGTAAATTCAAAAAAATAGAAATCATTCCAAGCATCTTTTCTGACCACAATGCAGTAAGATTAGATCTCAATTACAGGATAAAAACTATTAAAAATTCCAACATATGGAGGATGAACAACACCCTGCTGAATAACCAACAAATCACAGAAGAAATAAAAAAAGAAATCAAAATTTGCATAGAAACGAATGAAAATGAAAACACAACAACCCAAAACCTGTGGGACACAGTAAAAGCAGTCCTAAGGGGAAAGTTCATAGCAATACAGGCACACCTCAAGAAACAAGAAAAAAGTCAAATAAATAACCTAACTCTACACCTAAATCAACTAGAAAAGGAAGAAATGAAGAACCCTAGGGTTAGTAGAAGGAAAGAAATCTTAAAAATTAGAGCAGAAATAAATGCAAAAGAAACAAAAGAGACCATAGCAAAAATCAACAAAGCCAAAAGCTGGTTCTTTGAAAGGATAAATAAAATTGATAAACCATTAGCCAGACTCATCAAGAAACAAAGGGAGAAAAATCAAATCAATAAAATTAGAAACGAAAATGGAGAGATCACAACAGACAACACAGAAATACAAAGGATCATAAGAGACTATTATCAACAATTATATGCCAATAAAATGGACAACGAGGAAGAAATGGACAAATTCTTAGAAAAGTACAACTTTCTAAAACTCGACCAGGAAGAAATAGAAAACCTTAGCAGACCCATCACAAGCACGGAAATTGAAACTGTAATCAAAAATCTTCCAGCAAACAAAAGCCCAGGTCCAGATGGCTTCACAGCTGAATTCTACCAAAAATTTAGAGAAGAGCTAACACCTATCCTACTCAAACTCTTCCAGAAAATTGCAGAGGAAGGTAAACTTCCAAACTCATTCTATGAGGCCACCATCACCCTAATACCAAAACCTGACAAAGATGCCACAAAAAAAGAAAACTACAGGCCAATATCACTGATGAATATAGATGCAAAAATCCTAAACAAAATTCTAGCAATCAGAATCCAACAACACATTAAAAAGATCATACACCATGACCAAGTGGGCTTTATCCCAGGGATGCAAGGATTCTTCAATATCCACAAATCAATCAATGTAATACACCACATTAACAAATTGAAAAACAAAAACCATATGATTATCTCAATAGATGCAGAGAAAGCCTTTGACAAAATTCAACACCCATTTATGATAAAAACTCTCCAGAAAGCAGGAATAGAAGGAACATACCTCAACATAATAAAAGCTATATATGACAAACCCACAGCAAACATTATCCTCAATGGTGAAAAATTGAAAGCATTTCCTCTAAAGTCAGGAACAAGACAAGGGTGCCCACTTTCACCATTACTATTCAACATAGTTTTGGAAGTTTTGGCCACAGCAATCAGAGCAGAAAAAGAAATAAAAGGAATCCAAATTGGAAAAGAAGAAGTAAAACTCTCACTATTTGCAGATGACATGATCCTCTACATAGAAAACCCGAAAGATTCCACCAGAAAATTACTAGAACTAATCAATGATTATAGTAAAGTTGCAGGATATAAAATCAACACACAGAAATCCCTTGCATTCCTATACACTAATAATGAGAAAACAGAAAGAGAAATTAAGGAAACAATTCCATTCACCATTGCAACGGAAAGAATAAAATACTTAGGAATATATCTACCTAAAGAAACTAAAGACCTATATATAGAAAACTATAAAACACTGGTGAAAGAAATCAAAGAGGACACTAATAGATGGAGAAATATACCATGTTCATGGATTGGAAGAATCAATATAGTGAAAATGAGTATACTACCCAAAGCAATTTATAGATTCAATGCAATCCCTATCAAGCTACCAACAGTATTCTTCACAGAGCTAGAACAAATAATTTCACAATTTGTATGGAAATACAAAAAACCTCGAATAGCCAAAGCGATCTTGAGAAAGAAAAATGGAACTGGAGGAATCAACCTACCTGACTTCAGGCTCTACTACAAAGCCACAGTTATCCAGACAGTATGGTACTGGCACAAAGACAGAAATATAGATCAATGGAACAAAATAGAAAGCCCAGAGATAAATCCACGCACATATGGACACCTTATCTTTGACAAAGGAGGCAAGAATATACAATGGATTAAAGACAATCTCTTTAACAAGTGGTGCTGGGAAATCTGGTCAACCACTTGTAAAAGAATGAAACTAGAACACTTTCTAACACCATATACAAAAATAAACTCAAAATGGATTAAAGATCTCAATGTAAGACCAGAAACTATAAAACTCCTAGAGGAGAACATAGGCAAAACACTCGCTGACATACATCACAGCAGGATCCTCTATGACCCACCTCCCTGAATATTGGAAATAAAACCAAAAATAAACAAATGGGACCTAATTAAACTTAAAAGCTTCTGCACATCAAAGGAAACTATTAGCAAGGTGAAAAGACAGCCTTCAGAATGGGAGAAAATAATAGCAAATGAAGCAACCGACAAACAACTAATCTCAAAAATATACAAGCAACTCCTACAGCTCAACTCCAGAAAAATAAATGACCCAATCAAAAAATGGGCCAAAGAACTAAATAGACATTTCTCCAAAGAAGACATACAGATGGCTAACAAACACATGAAAAGATGCTCAACATCACTCATTATCAGAGAAATGCAAATCAAAACCACTATGAGATACCATTTCACACCAGTCAGAATGGCTGCGATCCAAAAGTCTACAAATAATAAATGCTGGAGAGGGTGTGGAGAAAAGGGAACCCTCTTACACTGTTGGTGGAAAGGCAAACTAGTACAGCCACTATGGAGAACAGTGTGGAGATTCCTTAAAAAACTGGAAATAGAACTGCCTTATGATCCAGCAATCCCACTGCTGGGCATACACACTGAGGAAACCAGAAGGGAAAGAGACATGTGTACCCCAATGTTCATTGCAGCACTGTTTATAATAGCCAGGACATGGAAGCAACCTAGATGTCCATCAGCAGATGAATGGATAAGAAAGCTATGGTACATATACACAATGGAGTATTACTCAGCCATTAAAAAGAATACATTTGAATCAGTTCTAATGAGGTGGATGAAACTGGAGCCTATTATACAGAGTGAAGTAAGCCAGAAGGACAAACACCAATACAGTATACTAACGCATATATATGGAATTTAGAAAGATGGTAACGATAACCCTGTATACGAGACAGCAAAAGAGACACTGATGTATAGAACAGGCTTATGGACTCTGTGGGAGAGGGAGAGGGTGGGAAGATTTGGGAGAATGGCATTGAAACATGTGAAATGTCATGTATGAAACGAGATGCCAGTCCAGGTTCAATGCATGATGCTGGATGCTTGGGGCTGGTACACTGGGACGACCCAGAGGGATGGTATGGGGAGGGAGGAGGGAGGAGGGTTCAGGATGGGTTCTTATATTTGTAAGGAATATATTAAATTAAAAAAAAAAAAAAAACAAGCACACACACACACACAAAATTATTTTGGTTCCTAATAATGCAATTTTTCTCATCTCATGGCTACTGAGAGTCTGCAGCAGCAGGAGACACTCATAAGCTGTAGATGAGTCAAGGGAAGAAGCAAAAACATTATTTACTCTGAAAAAACCAGAATGGTGATGTATCTGCTTAAAGATTATTATTTTTTTTTTTCTTCACATGTCAACTAGCTTATCACTGTGACTAGAAAACCCTTTCTCTTTTCATTATGAGACACTGCCTTCTCATTTGGAGAGAAGACTTAGGCCAGAGACCTGGTAATGCTCCTAGAATGTAGCATTAGCCTAATTAATGACCATTATTTTCTCACCTTAAACAAATATACTGCATTTCATCTTTTGGGAAGAGACAAAGACTTATTTTACATGCAAATCTTGATGGATTTAAAATACTTTTCCCAAATGTATACTCAACTTTTATCTCTTCAATAAGACTAAATCTCTTTAAAGAAGATAAAAAGCATGGGGATATTCTGTAGAAAAGAATGAGATTGGAGGTAAAGGGAAAAAATGCCAAGTAAATCTGTGGATTCTTTGCCTCCCACAAGAATGCAAAGATATAGCTTTTCCTATGATTACAATTAATGTACATTGTATCATTAACTGTGTGGCAATTCACTGAATTTATTCCATCTTTTCACCATGCAGTTGGGTGGGTAAAATAAAAGAAACACCAAAGTATAGTCATTTATTCAAAGAACTTAAGGAATAAACAAACAATTTTTTTAATATAAAATTAAGCTAAGTTTGAGTAGATGAGCACAAGGGAAGAGTTCTAACAAATTCCCAGATCACAGAGACTATAAAATTTTCCAGAGTTACATAGTAAAGGAGACCTGAAGGATGAATAGGAGTAATCTGCAAGCGAAGCAGGAAAAATTCATCCAAACAGAAGATTGGCATGTGCAAAACCCAACAATAAGAGTATAGTGTAGTCTTCCAGGATTTCTTGATGCAAATGTACAAAGACATGTAAACTTCTTGTTTCCTCAAAAGGTAGCAACATGTGCACATCATTCTCACCCTTCCTTTGTTAAATTAACCATATATTCTGGACATCTGCCTGTACAGGTTCATTAATTTCCAACTTCTTAGGAGCCCACTGTGTGGATACAGCTGAATCTAAGTAGCTAACTACCCCGATTGATCACTTGCATGATTTCGGATTTTTGCTATTGCAAACATGTTACTCTGAATAAAATAACAATGCTTTCCCAGTTCCTCACTATCTTTACATGCTTATTCAACACCATATAAAATTGTTCCTTTACATTTAGCCAAATTGTAATTTTCTGGCTTGAGATACCTTGTATGTTACCTTGTATGTAAAATTTTCATAAATATTTGGGTCTCTTTGTGAACTTTCTATCTTGTTTCCTTACTTTGGTTTTCTATTCATTTGCCAGCATTACATTTTAAAATTGTTGAGTCTTTATAGTACTTTAATATCTCTTAAATTGTATGTCCTTCTTTCCTTTTTACTTCCAGTAGTATTAAAGCCATACTTACTTGTTCATATATTATATAAAATTAGAGGGATGGTATGGGGAGGGAGGAGGGAGGAGGGTTCAGGATGGGGAGCACACATATACCTGTGATGGATTCATTTTGATATTTGGCAAAACTAATACAATTATGTAAAGTTTAAAAATAAAATAAAATTAAAAAAAAAAGAAAAAAAAGAAAAAGAAAAACACAAGAGAATTCTTGAGAAACATCTACTTTTGCTTTATTGACTACGCTAAACCTTTTGACTGTGTGGATCACAACAACGTTTGGAAAGTTCTTCAAGAGATGAGAACACCAGCTCACCTTACCTGCTTCCTGAGAAACCTATATGCAGGTCAAGAAGCAACAGTTATAATAAGACATGGAACAACAAACTGGTTCAAAATTGGGAATGGAGTACATCAAGACTGTATATTGTCACTTTAATTATTTAACTTCTATGTAGAGTACATCACGTGAAATGCTGGGCTGGGTGAATCACAAGCTGGAATCAAGATTGCTGGGAGAAATGTCAATAACCTAAGATATGCAGATGACACCATCCATGTGCAGAAAATGAAGAGGAATTAAGGAGCCTCTTGATGAAGGTGAAAGAGGAAAGTGGAAAAAGTTGGCTTAAATTTCAACATTCAAAAAACGAAGATCATGGCATCTGTTCCATCACGTCATGCAAATATTTGGGGAAACAGTGGAAACAGTGACAGACCTTATTCTCCTGGGCTTCAAAATCACTGCAGATGGTGACTGCAGCCATGAAATTAAAAGACACTTGCTCCCTGGAAGTAAAGCTATGACAAACCTAGAGAGTGTATTGAAAAGCAGAGTCATTACTTTGCCTACCAAGGTCCATATAGTCAAAACTATGGTTTTTCTAGTAGTCATGTATGGATGTGAGATCTGGACAATTAAAAAGGCTGAACATCAAAGAATTGATGCCTTTGAATTGTGGTGCTGGAGAAGACTCTTGAAAGTCCCTTGAACAGCAAGGAAATCAAACCAGTCAATCCTAAAGGAAATCAAACCTGAATTGAGATTGGAAGGACTGATGCTCTAGCTGAAGCTCCAATAATTTGGCCAGCTGATGTGAAGAACTGACTCATTGGATAAGACCCTGATGATGAGAAAGAGTGAAGGCAGGAGGAGAAGGGGACAATAGAGGGTGAGATAGTTGGATGGCATCACCAACTCAACGGACATGAGTTTAAGGAAACCCCGGGAGTTGGTGAAGGACAGTGAAGCCTGATGTGCTGCAGCTGATGAGGGTGCAAAGAATTAGACATCTATTTCTGCTTTATTGACTATGCCAAAGTCTTTGTATGGATCACAATAAACTGTGGAAAATTCTGAAAGAGATGGAAATACCAGACCACCTGACCTGCCTCTTGAGAAACCTGTATGCAAGTCAGGAAGCAACAGTTAGAACTGGACATGGAACAACAGACTGGTTCCAAATACGAAAAGGAGTACATCAAGGCTGTATATTGTCACCCTGCTTATTTAACTTATATGCAGAGTACATCATGAGAAATGCTGGGCTGGAAGAAGCACAAGCTGGAATCAAGATTGCTAGGAGAAATATCAATAACAGATATGCAGATGACACCACCCTTATGGCAGAAAGTGAAGAGGAACTAAAAAGACTCTTGATGAGAGTGAAAGAGGAGAGTGAAAAAGTTGGCTTAAAGCTCAACATTCAGAAAACAAAGATCATGGGGTTCTGGTCCCATCACTTCATGGCAAATAGATGGGGAAACAGTGGAAACAGTGTCAGACTTTATTTTTGGGGGGCTCCAAAATCACTGCAAATGGTGACTGCAACCATGAAATTAAAAGACGCTTACTCCTTGGAAGGAAAGTTATGACCAACCTAGATAGCATATTGAAAAGCAGAGACATTACTTTACCAAAAAAGGTCCGTCTAGTCAAGGCTGTGGTTTTTCCAGTGGTCATGTATGGATGTGAGAGTTGGACTGTGAAGAAAGCTGAGTGCCGAAGAATTGATGCTTTTGAACTGTGGTGTTGGAGAAGACTATTGAGAGTCCCTTGGACTGCAAGGAGATCCAACCAGTCCATCCTAAAGGAGGTCAGTCCTGGGTGTTCATTGGAAATACTGATGCTGAAGCTGAAACTCCAATCCTTTGGCCACCTGATGCCAAGAGTTGACTCATTTGAAAAGACCCTGATGCTGGGAGGGATTGGGGGTAGGAGGAGAAGGGGATGGCAGAGGATGAGATTGTTGGATGGCATCAGTGACTCGATGGACATGAGTTTGGGTGAACTCTGGGAGTTGATGATGGACAGGGAAGCCTGGCATGCTTCGATTCATGGAGTCACAAAGAGTCGGACATGACTGAGGGACTGAACTGAACTGAACTGAACTGAGTGACTAAACATGTGCTGTCTTCTGTCTAGAATGTCCAGTTTGTGGAATCTTCAGGAGTAGAAGGAGAGGAAGGCATATCTATCACCTCAGCTAAAGCAGTGGAACCAGCCCCAGTGTCCATGCAGTGACTGACAGGATAGCCTCAGATCCCAGTGCTTTAACCACATTTAAGTGACTAAAAGTTAGCTTACAGTAAGATGATAATATTAGTAATGTTTTTCATTTATCAAAGTCCATGAACATTTTCTTTGGAAAACCCCCACTCATGCCTGCTGCTGCTGCTGCTGCTGCGAAGTTGCTTCAGTTGTGTCCAACTCTGTGCGACCCCATAGATGGCAGCCCACCAGGCTCCCCCGTCCCTGGGATTCTCCAGGGAAGAACACTGGAGTGGGCTGCCATTTCCTTCTCCAATGCATGAAAGTGAAAAGTGAAAGTGAAGTCACTCAGTCGTGTTCAACTCTTAGCGACCCCATGGACTGCAGCCTAACAGGCTCCTCCGTCCATGGGATTTTCCAAGCAAGAGTACTGGAGTGGGGTGCCATTGCCTTCTCCGACCTGTATCTTTAGGGATTTGGAAATCAGTCTGTGACTGTGATTCTCAAATATTAGTGTAAATCGGAATCACCTGTGACTGTAGCTTTGTAGTATAGTCTTAAGTCAGGTAGCCTAATTCCTCCAGCTCTGTCTTTCTTTCTCAAGATTGCTTTGGCTATCCAGGGTCTTTTGTGTCTCCATACACATTTTAAAATAATTTGTTCTAGTTATGTGAAAAACATCGTTAGTAATTTGTTAGGTTTTGCATTGAATCTGTGGATTGCCTTGGGTTAGTATAGTCATTTTGACAATATTGATTCTTCCAATCTATGATTGTGGTGTATCTTTCCACCTGTGCCTTCAACTTCTTTCATCAGCATCTTATAGTTTTCAAAATACAGGTCTTTTGTCTCTTTAGGTTTATTCCTAGGTATTCTATACTATAGAGCTATAGTCATCAATATATTATGGGATTGCACAAAATAGATATATAGAACAATATAGAAGGCTCAGAAATAAACCAATTATTTATCTATGATAAAAAGATCTATATATAAATACAAATATATATTTGTGAAAAATAAATATCTATGATAAAAATTAAATATCATTTATAAATTATTTATCTAAATAAATCAGTTATTTATCTACAACAAAGGAGGCAAGACTACACAACTGGAAAGAGTCTCTTCAACAAATGCTGTTGGGAAAATTGGAGAGCTACATGTAAAATATAAAGTTAGATCATTCTTTAACACCATACACAGAAATAAGCCCCAAATGGATTAAAGACATAAATGTGAGACAGGACACTAAAAAAGTCCTAGAGGACAACATAGAACACTCTCTGATATAGATTGGAGCAATATCCTTTTCGATATATCTCGCAGAATGGAAATGCAACCATAAATAAACAAATGGGACCTATTTAAATTCAAAAGCTTTTTCTCAGCAAAGCATATGATAAACAAAACTAAAAGACAACCCTCAGAGTGGGAGAAAATATTTGCAAATGATGTGACCAACAAGTAATAGTGTCCAAAACTTGCAAACAGCTCATGAGGCTTAGCATCATTAAAAAAAATGCAACCCAATCAAAACAATGGGCAGATCAAAATAGACATTTCTTCAAAGAAGACAGATGGCCAAAAGGCACATGAAAAGATGCTCAACATCATTAATTATTAGAGAAATGCAAATCAAAACTACAGTGAGATATCACCTCATGCCAATCAAAATGGTCATCATAAAAAATGCACAAACAATAAATGCTGGAGAGGGGATGGAGAGAAATGAATCCTTCTACACTGTTGATGGGAATGTAAATTGGTGCAGTCACTATGGATAACAAGTATGGCGGCTCCTTTAAAAAAAAAAAAGAAGAAAACAACTAAAAATAGAGCTACCATATGACCCTGCAATCTCACTCTTGGGCATATAACCAGAGAAAAGTATGGCCCAAAAGGATACATGCACCCTAATTTTCATTGAAGCACTGTTTACAATAGCCAAGATATGGAAGCAACCTAAATGTCCATCAACAGAGGAATGAATAAATAAAATGTGGTACATATATTGTTGGAATATATTAGAATATTATTCAGCAATTTAAAAGAATGAAATAATGTCATTTTCAGCAAAAAAAATAGACCTAGAGATTGTTATACTAAGTGAAGTAAGCCAGATAGAGAAGGAGAGATATCATATGACATCTCTTATAGGTAGAATATAAAAAGAAATTATACAAATGAACTTATTTATGAAACATAAACAGATTCACAGACTTAAAGAGAGAACTTACACTTGCCAGGGGGCAAAGAGTGAGGGGAAGATATAGAGAGTTTGGGATCAACGTGTATACTTTGCTGTATTTAAAACGGATAACCAACAAGGATCTACTGTATAGCACATGAAACTCTGGTTGATGTTATATGGCAGCCTGGATGGGAGGGAAGTCTGGGGGAGAATGGACACATGTATATGTACAGCGAAGTCCCTTCAGCTGTCCACCTGGAACTATAACTACATTGTTAATTGTTAATCAGCTATAGTCCAATATAAAATTGAAAGTTTTTTTTTTCCAGAATCACCTGTAAGGATCCTTGAACCACAGAAAGCTGGGTCACATGGCTGTAATCTCTGTTTCTTTAAGTCTGGGATGCAGCCTGATAATTCTGCTTTCCAAGGGACCCCAGATGATGCTGATGTTTCTGGCTTAGGAACTCCACTTTCAGAACAATATGGACCAAAATTCATCTGTGATTATTATTTCCAGGTGATAGAAGTTACAAACCATCCAAATATTCATTGATAACTTACTATTTCCGAAGTAGAAGTAGTACGGCAAATTTAGTTTTCAATGGCCACATTATCTTGTTGAGAAAACATATTTTTAAAGACAAGAAATTTTTTTTTTTAAATCAGGAATTAAGTCACATGGCACATGTTCTCCTGCTGTAAATGAGAGCATGGAGTTCTTGAAGGCTAGAAATCAGAGTGGCGACAGGCCAGAGAATCATCAGACTTGCACAGTGAACAGAACATGTGCGTCCTGAGGAGTAGGGGACACAAGGAGTGTTAATGCTCAGAAGTAGTGTCCAAGGAACACAGCAAACTCCCTCTATGTACAAACTCTCTATGGAAAAAAAGGGAACATTTCTTAACTTCAGGAGAATCTAGGAGAGCAAAGGCAGTGAAGGAAAATTAGTGAACTTTTGGAAAATGGATAGTTATATGTCCCTTGAAAATAGTGTTTAACTTTCTTGAAAGCAAAGTCCCACTGACCAAAGATAAAACTTTTAAATCAAAATATCTTTAGAATATTGACCATGTTAACTGCTAAGTCGCTGCTCTTTAGAGAAGCACCTTAGTAAATGAAGACCAACTGGGTTTTCTCCTCAATTCCCTTCACAACCACTGAATAAATGAAAGAATGAGTGAATCTCCTCATGGATGAGGGCAAATATCTGCTGATTCCAGCATGTTCTTGCCTATGATTAGGTAGGGAAAATAAGTGAGCATGGAGGTCAGTGGGATCACAGAGGCAATGTTTCCACAGAAAATATTAACAAAAATTGAAAGGTGCTGGGTGGTTATTCATTTGTTTCCAGAATATTAGAACTTAAGGAGACCTTAGGAATGACCTAGACTAAAAAGTTTCTCTTGCAAGTTCAGTTCAGTTGCTCAGTTGTGTCCGACTCTTTGCAACCCCACGGACTGCAGCACACCAAGGCCTCCCTGTCCATCACCAGCTCCCGGAGTTTACTCAAACTCATGTCCATTGAGTCGGTGACGCCATCCAACCATCTCATCCTGTCACCCCCTTTACCTCCTGCCCTCAATCTTTCCCAGCATCAGTGTCTTTTTCAGTGAGTCAGTTCTTCATATCAGGTGACCAAAGTATTGAAATTCCAGCTTCAGCATCAGTCCTTCAAGTGAATATTCAGGACTGATTTCCTTTAGGATGAACTGGTTGGATCTCCTTGCTGTCCAAAGGACTCTCTTGCAAGTTAGGGAAATAGAATTTTAAAGAAGTGAATGATTTGTCAAAGATGTTGCAACTCATTTATGATCTGAGTTCTGTTCATGTTTATCCTGGTACTATTCTCACCACTGCCTTGAGTCTTAAAATCAACTCCAGTTCAAACATTTTTCCATCCATAATGTGATTTGTATTCTCTTACAATTTTTTAAAAATGAGGGCTTTTGTAGAGTTGAACAATTAACTGTTTTATTTACATAATTATCCTTAACTATAATTCTTTCAAACATATTCCTGAGGAGCCCAACTGAGAAAGGTGCTGCTGGTAGGCAGCTTTTGAAGCTGGACAGTTATTCAGAAATTCATGCTGAAAGCTCCTGTAGTTATTACCTGGCATGTTCAAGCAGAAAAGCATTCTGGGTTACCAAGGCTCCCTGCATGTTTATAGCTTCAGCTACAGCAGAGCGGGTCCTTGTAAATGTCACAGGAGATAATAATTGCAATGGAAAAGAAAGAAAATGTTTGGAGCTTATGAGGAAAGACCAAACCGTTCCCAATCACAGGACTGGAGAGGTCAAGAAAACATCCCTAGGGCAAGGGAGATGAAACTTCCCCACAGTCAAGAAATTAATGCTGACACCTAGTCAGCTAAGTAAAGTGCATAGCGGAAAGAGCTGGCCTGGCTGTGTTTTGGCTTATGGATAGAGCTGTGTGTGTACAGTCCAAAGAGAAACAAGTGTAAAGATCATCTTGTCACTGTAAATAAAAATCACCCTGCTGCCCAAGGGACCCAGAGCTCAGTTACCGTCTGGTCAATCCCAGCCAGGCCATCATTGTGTGTTATTGATGATAATACAGGAAGAGGGTCATTCTCGCTGTAGAGCGGGAAGGGGTGGCTATGGCACTAATGTCCAATTAAGCTAATGAACATAAAATTTGGCTCTGTGAGGGCATTTCTTACCATGCTCTGAATTAGATTTTGAGGGTAAAATAAAATATAATAAAAATCTTTTCTTCATCACCATTTTTCTTTGGCTATGGTTTTAGGAATAAGCATGACAGAACCATAAGTATTCTGTTTTATTAAGCAACCCATATGCACTGAATCTATGTTAAAAACAAGGTTGAAATTCTGGAAGGACATAAGGTCACTGTGATCCCTGTCCTTTAGGGAGGTTACAATCTCAGATGGAGAAATTCAGAATGTGTTTACCCGATTTTAGGCTGACTCTATAAAGCTAGGATGAAGAGCAACCCAGCTAGGGTCTAAAGAGAAGAAAACCTCTGAAAAGTGTCAGCCCAGACCATGCTATCAATGTCCTCTTTCAAGTGTCCTTAGAGTATTTCCCTCACTAGGTAAGCAGCTCTGCCCCATGGTGAGAGTTATTTCAAAACTGGTATGATGTCTCTGAGGTCCAGCAACAATGCAGGGCTGGGAAGGGAAGAAATAGAAAACAAACAGAACAAAGTCCAAAGCCCAGTGACATGCTGGGCTGGGGCAAGAATAAAACAGAAAACAAAACAGATCAAAACTGTTTGGTAGGCAGAATAATAGTCCTCCCATTATTGGTCCTATGAAAAGATGTTCATATATATATATTTTAAACAAACATTTATCTGTTAAGAGTCAGTAGGGAAAACTAGTTAATCCCTAGAATATGTGGATATATAATATTATAATGGAAAATCCCATGGATGAAAGAGCCTGGTGGGCTGCAGTCCATGGGGTCGCTAAGAGTCAGACATGACTGAGTGACTTCACTTTCACTTTTCACTTGCATGCATTGGAGAAGGAAATGGCAACCCACTCCAGTGTTCTTTCCTGGAGAATCCCAGGGACGGGGGAGCCTGGTGGGCTGCCGTCTATGGGGTTGCGCAGAGTCGGACATGACTGAAGCAACTTGGCAGTAGCAGCAGTACATTATGTGAAGTAAAGTCTCTCAGTTGTGTCTGACTCTTTGCAACGCCATGGATGGTAGCCCACCAGGCTCCTATGTCCATGGGATTTTCCAGGCAAGAATATTGGAGTGGGTTGCCATTTCCTTCTCTGGGATATCTTCCCAATCCAGGGACTGAACCCATGTCTCTTCAGCCTCCTTCATTGGGAGGTGGATTCTTTACCATGAGCCACCTGGGAAGCTTCAAGCAAACATAAATGCCTATGGAAGAAATGTATGTCTAGACTTATGGCATCAATTCAATTGTCATTTCATGTAACCTCATCTAAATTAATTCTAAAACTTTATGTTAATGCTTCCCTAAAAACTCATTCCTCTCTTCTCCAGTGGACCCAGAAACAGGAAGCAAGAGTAGGGGAAGGGTTGGCTCATTCGTTCTTTTGACTCTATTAAAAGTTGACAAAGGATAATTCATCCCAATGATAAAACAGCTACAGACAGGTGTGTCTGGAATTATACTGAGCCCCCATAACCTGGCTCTGTAGTCTGAGGAAATGTGAGACAGACAAGTTTTTAGAAACAGCTTAAACTGAACTGCATATTGACCACTGGTTAGAAACAAATGTGCACATACAAAAGCTTGTAATTTAATGTTTAAATGTGTCAATGTTTAATGTTTTTTTGTACTTTAATGTTTAAAAAATTCTTTCATCTACAGCACCTCATTTGAACTCTATCAAATGGGCTTCCCAGGTGGTGCTAGTGGTAAAGAACCTGCCTGCCAATGCAGAAGATGCAAGAGACACCAATTCCATCTCTGGGTCAGGAAGACCCTAGGAGTAGGAAATGGCAGCCCACTCCAGTATTCATGTCTGGAGAATTCCATGGATAGAGGAGCCTGGCAGGCTACAGTCCAGGGGCTGCAAAGAGTCAGACATGACTGAGCGACTGAGCACTGATCCATTATATGGATGCTCTTGTCTCCACTTTAGAGATGAAGAAATGGGATTAGAGCATTGGAATACCTTGAACATGGCCTCTCAGACACTAAGACTTAGAGGGGGATTTGCTTTGGTGTTAAAGTTTATGTTCTTCCTTTGCCACATTGCCTCAAGTCTTCTAATTCCCAATACAGTGAACCTGAATGGTTTATAAGCACTAAGTATTAATACTCCTCAATATGACTAGATTAATGCCGCTTTTCGAAAAACCTAAAGTTCGTATTTTCCTAGAAAGATACAGGGAGTTAAAAATTACTTGGAAAGAGCAGAAAGGACCCTCAAGGATGAAGGTGACTTTTGGAACTACATTTTCCAACTAAGGTATCTTTATAACCACAAAGAGCAGATAAATGTTTTTCCTTTCCTTGGCTTATGCAGACCAACCTCAGATCACTCTACAGCTCCACTCTTCCACTAGTTGCAGAATACTTTTATTAGTTCAGTGTGAGAAAATATTCTGATTCTGCAGGCAGAAGAGGAGGCAGTTTCACACATCTCAAGTGCTCCCTAGGACTAATTCTACCTCCCTTTCCACCTATCCAGGCCATTTGCAGTTTATTTCATGTCTCTTATAACTGCACAGTGAGTGCCAGGCACGAATGCCACACACCACAGCCATCATAATGGATGGTCAGCTCTTGATGACTGTTGCCTAACAGCAGTACCTGCAAGCTGTCTTTGCACTTCTTGTAGGCTTCATTGTGACAAAACAAACTAGCAACACACTATGTTCTCCTGATGTAGTAGAAATCTGACCCAAACAAACAGTTCCTGTATTACAATTGAGAATATAACAACTAAGGCTATAACTTGGTCCAGTGAGTTGTGTTTAATGTCATCTGTCATCTAATAATGAGAGAAAAAGTATAATGTATTGTTCTTAAGGATATGATGGTACTCATTTATTTTTAATAGTCTTTTTTTTGGTCATGAAGCAATAGAGAAAACTAGTTAAGACTTTGTTCTGCGTCCTTGTTCTATTATGAAAAATTGTGTGACTTTGGTTAAGTTTTTTACTTAAATGCTTCATCTTTTTTTCCAGATTATTAATTTTATTTTATTTTAAAAAATATTTATTTTTTATTGAAGGATAATTGCTTTACAGAATTTTGTTGTTTTCTGTCAAACCTCAACATGAATCAGCCATATTTATACATATATCCCCCGCACCTTTTGAACCTCCCTCCCATCTCCCTCCCCATCCCATCCCTCTAGATTGATACAGAGACCCTGTTTGAGTTTCCTGAGCCACACAGCAAATTCCCATTGGCTCTCTATTTTACATATGGTAAGTAGGCTGCAGTCCATGGGGTCGCAGAGTCGGACACTACCGAAGCGACTTAGCAGCAGCAGCAATGTAAGTTTCCGTGTTACTCTTTCCATACATCTCACCCTCCCCTCCCCTCTCCCCATGTCAATAAGTCTATCCTCTATGTCTGTTTCTCCATTGCTGACCTGTAAATAAATTCTTCAGTATCACATTTCTAGATTTTCTGTATATGTGTTAGAATACAATATTTATCTTTCTCTTTCTGACTTACTTCAGTCTGTATAATAGGCTCTAGGTTCATCTACCTCATTAGAACTGACTCAAAGATGTTCCTTTTTATGGCTGAGTATTGTGTATATATACCAAAATTTCTTTATCCATTCATCTGTTGATGGACATCTAGGTTGCTTTCATGTTCTAGCTCTTGTAAATAGTGCTTCAGTGAACAATGGAATACATGTAGTCTTTTTCAGTTTTGATTTCCTCAGGATATATGCCTAGGAGTGGGATTTCTGGATCATGAGGTGGTTTTATTCCTAGTTTTTTTAAGGAATCTCCATACTGTCTTCCATAGTGGCTGTATCAATTTACATTCCCACCAATAAGGCAAGAGCGTTCCCTTTTCTCCACACCCCTTCCAGCATTTATTGTTTGTAGACTTTTTGATGATGGCCATTCTGACCAGTGTGAGGTGATATCTCATTGTAGTTCTGATTTGCATTTCTCTAATAACAAGCGATGTTGAGCATCTTTTCATGTGTTTGTTAGTCATCTGTATGTCTTCTTTGGAGAAATGTCTGCTTAGGTCTTTTGTCCATTTTCTGATTGACCTGTTTGCTTTTCTGGTATTGAGTTGTATGAGCTGCTTGTCTATTTTGGAGATTAATCCTTTGTCAATTGTTTAATTTGCTATTATTTTCTGCCATTCTGAAGGTTGTCTTTTCACCTTGCTTATAGTTTCCTTTGTCGTACAAAAGCTTTTATGTTTAATCAGGTCCCACTTCTTTATTTTTGTTTTTATTTCCATTACTCTAGGAGGTGGGTCATAGAGGATCTTGCTTTGATTTATGTCATTGAGTGTTCTGCCTATGTTTTCCTCTAAGAGTTTTATAGTTTTTGGTCTTACATTTAGATCTTTAATCCATTTTGAGTTTGTTAGTGTGTATGGTGTTAGGAAGTGTTCTAATTTCATTCTTTTACATGTAGCTGTCCAGTTTATCCAGCACCATTTATTGAAGAGACTGTCTTTGCCCCATTGTATATTATTTCTTCTTTTGTAAAAATAAGGTATCCATAGGTGCATGGATTTATTTCTAGGCTTTCTATCTTGTTCCATTGGTCTATACTTCTGTTTTTGTGCCAGTACCATATTGTCTTGATGACTGTAGCTATGTAGTATATTCTGAAGTCAGGAAGGTTGATTCCTCCAGCTCCACTCTTCTTTCTCAAGACTTCTTTGGCTATTTGGGATCTTTTGTGTTTCCAAATGAATTGTGAATTTTTTTGTTCTAGTTCTGTGAAAAATGCCATTGGTAATTGAATCTGTAGATTGCATTTGGTAGCGTAGTCATTTTCACAATATCAATTCTTCCTACCCAGGAACATGGAATATTTCTCCATCTGTTTATGTCATCTTTAATTTCTTTCATTAGCATTTTATAATTTTCTGTGTACAGTTCTTTTGTCTCCTTAGGTAAGTTTATTCCTAGATACTTTATTCTTTTTGTTGCAACAATGGTGAATGGGATTGATTCATTAATTTCTCTCTCTGAGTTTTCATTGTTAGTATATAGAAATGCAAGTGATTTCTGTGTATTGATTTTTTATCTTGCAACTGTTAAATTCACCAACTAGCTCTAGTAATTTTCTGATACTGTCTTTAGGGTTTTCTATGTACAGTATCATGTCATCTGCAAACAGTGAGAGCTTTACTTCTTCTCTTCAAATCTGGATTCCTTTGATTTATTTATTTATTTTTCTTCTCTGATTTCTGTAGCTAGGACTTCCAAAACTACGTTGAATAATATTGGTGACAGTGGACACTCTTGTCTTATTCCTCATCTTAGGGAGAATGCTTTCAGTTTTTCACCATTCAGAATAACGTTTGCTGTAGGCTTATCATATATGACCTTTATTATGTTGAAGTAGTTTCCTCCTATGCCCATTTTTGGAAGAGTTTTAATCATAAATTGGTGCTGAATTTTGTCAAAGGCTTTTGCTGCATCTATTGAAATTTTCATATTGGTTTTAATTTATCAATTTGTTAATATGGTGTATCACATTGACTGATTTGTGTATATTGAAGAATCCTTGCATTCCTGGAATAAACCCAACTTGATCATGGTGTATGAGCTTTTTGATGTGTTACTGAATTATGTTTGCTAAAATTTTGTTGAGGATTTTTGCATCTATGTTCATTGGTGATATTGGCCTGTGGTTTTCTGTTTTGTGAGTTGTCTTTGTCTGGTTTTGGTATTAGGGTGATGGTGGCCTCATAGAATGAATTTGGAAGTGTTCCTATCTCTGCAATTTTTTGAAAGAGTTTTAGAAGGATAGTCATTAGCTCTTCACTAAATGTTTGATAGAATTCTCCTGTGAAGTGATCTGGTCCTTGGCTTTTGTTTTTGGAGAGATTTTTTAATCACAGCTTCAATTTCAGTGCTTGTAATTGGGTTGGTCATAATTTCTATTTCTTACTGGTTCTGTCTTGGAAAATGGAACTTTTCTAAGAATCTGTCCCATTCTTCTAGGTAATCCAATTTTTGCCATATAGTTGTTCATAATAGTCCCTTATAATCCTTTGTATTTCTGCATTGTCTGTTAGAATCTCTCCTTTTTTTATTTCTAATTTTGTTGATTGATTTTTCTTTCATTTTTTCTTGATGAGTCTGGCTAAATGTTTGTCAATTTTGTTTATCTTCTCAAAGAACCAGCTTTTAGTTTTATTAATCTTTACTATTCTTTATTTGCATTTATTTCTGCTTGTATCTATGATTTCTTTCCTTCTATTAATTCATTGTTGTTGCCGTTCTTCTTACAGTTGTTTTAGGTGTAAAGTTAGGTTGTCTATTCGACCTTTTTCTTGTTTCTTGAGGTAGGATTGTACTGCTATAAACTTCCCTCTTAGAACTGCTTTTGCTACATCCCATAGGTTTTGAGTTGTTGTGTTTTCATTGTCATTTTTTTCTAGAATTTTTTTGATTTCCCTTTTGATTTATTCAGTAACCTGTTGGTTATTTAGAAATGTATTATTTAATCTCCAAGTGTTTGTGTTTTTTACAGCTTTTTTTCTTGTAATTGATTTCTAGTCTTGTAGTGTTGTGGTTAGAGAAGACTCTTGATATGATTTCAATTTTCTTAAATTTACTGAGACTTGATTTGTGACCCAACGTATGGTCTATCCTGGAGAATGTTCCATGTGCACTTGAGAAGAAGGTGTATTCTTCTGCATTTGGATGGAATGTCCTGAAGATATCAGTGAGATCCATCTCATCTGATGTATCTTTTAAGACTTGGGTTTCCTTATTAATTTTGTTTTGATGATCTGTCCATTGGTCTGAGTGGGCTGTTTAATCCTCCTGCTATTATTGTGTTACTGTCAATTTCCCCTTATGTCTGTTAGTGTTTGTCTTATGTACTGAGGTCTTATGTATTCTATGTTGGGTGCATAGATATTTACAATTGTTATATCTTCCTCTTGGATTGATCCCTTGATCATTATATAGTGTCCTTCCTTATCTCTTATAATATTATTTATTTTAATATCTATTTTGTCAATATGAAGATTGCTACTCCAGCTTTCTTTTGCTTCCCATTTGCATGGAAAATATTTTTCCATCCTCTCACTTTCAGTTTGTTTGTGTCTTAAGGTCTGAACAGCATATGTATGGGTCTTGTTTTTTTATCCATTCAGCCAGTCTGTCTTTTGGTTGGAGCATTTAATCCATTTACGCTTAAAGTAATTATTGATATATATGTTCCTGTTGTCATTTTCTTAATTGTTTGGGATTGATTTTGTAGATCTTTTTCTTCTCTTGTTATTTCTTACTATATAAGTCCTTTTAATATTTGTTGCAAAGCTGGTTTGGTGGTTCTGAATTCTCTTAACTTTTGCTTGTCTGAAAAGCTTTGTATTTCTCCATCAATCTTGAATGAGATCTTTTCCAGGTACAGTAATCTTGGTTGTAGATTTTTCCCTTTCAGTACTTTAAATATATCTTGCCATTCCTTTCTGGCCTGCAGTTTCTACTGGAAGATCAGCTGTTAAGCATGTGGGATTTCCCTTGTATGTTACTTGTTGCTTCTCCCTTGCTGCTTTTAATATTCTTTCTTTGTGTTTAGTCTTTGTTAGTTTGATTAGTATGTGTCTTGGCGTGTTTCTCCTTGGGTTTATTCTGTATGGGACTATTTGCACCTCTTAGAATTGATTGACTATTTCCTTTTCTATGTTAGGGAAATTTTCAAGTATAATCTCTTCAAAATTTTTCTCGTACTCTTTTTCTCTTCTTCTTCTGAGATTCCAATAATTCGAATGTGATGTGGTGTGGTGATATTGTCCCAGAGGTCTCTGAGATTATCCTCAGTTCTTTTCATTCTTTTTACTTTATTCTGCTCTTCAGAAGTTATTTCCACCATTTTATCTTACAGTTCACTGATTGATTCTTCCATTTCAGATATTTTGCTATAGATCCCTTCTAGAGTGTTTTTCATTTAAGTAATTGTGTTGTTTGTCTCTGTATGTTTGTTTATTCTTTAATTCTTCTAGGTGTTTGTTAGTTGATTCTTGCATTTTCTCCATTTTGCTTTCAAAGTTTTTGATCATGTTTACTATGATTACTCTGATTTCTTTTCAGGTAGTTGGCCTATTTCCTCTTCATTTATTTGGACTTCCATGTTTCTAGTTTGTTCCTTCATTCGTGTAATATATGTCTTCCTTTTCATTATTTTTTTTAACTTATTGTGTGTGAGGTCTCCTTTTCCCAACTTTTTCAAGGTTGAATTCTTTCTTCCTTTTGCTTTCTGCCCTCCTAAGGTTGGTCCAGTGCTTTGTGTAAGCTTTGTATAGGGTGAGATTTGTGCTGAGTTCCCCTCACTCTCCCAATGGGCAAGGCTGAGTGAGGTGATAATTCTCTCTGCTAATGATTGGTTTTGTATTTTTGTTTTGTTTGTTGTTTAGATGAGGTGTCCTGCACAGGGTGCTATTTGTGGTTGGGTGATGCTGGGTCTTGTGTTCAAGTGGTTTCCTTTGTGGGAGTTCTCACTATTTGATACTCCCCAGGGTTAGTTCTAACTGTTGCAACAGTTAGAACTGGACATGGAACAACAGACTGATTCCAAATAGGAAAAGGAGTACGTCAAGGCTGTATATTGTCACCCTGCTTATTTAACTTCTATGCAGAGTACATCATGAGAAATGCTGGGCTGGAAGAAGCACAAGCTGGAATCAAGATTCCTGGGAGAAATATCAATAACCTCAGATATGCAGATGACACAACTTTTATGGCAGAAAGTGAAGAGGAACTAAAAAGCCTCTTGATGAAAGCTCAACATTCAGAAAATGAAGATCATGGCACCTGGTCCCATCACTTCATGGCAAATAGATGGGGAAACAGTGGAAACAGTGGCAGACTTTATTTTTTTTTGGGGGGGGGCTCCAAAATCACTGCAAATGGTGACTGCAGCCATGAAATTAAAAGATGCTTACTTCTTGGAAGAAAAGTTATGACCAACCTAGATAACATATTCAAAAGCAGAGACATTACTTTGCCAACAAAGGTCCGTCTAGTCAAGGCTATGGTTTTTCCAGTGGTCATGTATGGATGTGAGAGTTGGACTGTGAAGAAAGCTGAGCACCGAAGAATTGACACTTTTGAACTGTGGTGTTGGAGAAGACTCTTGAGAGTCCTTTGGACTGCAAGGAGATCCAACCAGTCCATTCTGAAGGAGATCGGTCCTGGGTGTTCTTTGGAAGGAATGATGCTAAAGCTGAAACTCCAGTACTTTGGCCACCTCATGCGAAGAGTTGACTGATCGGAAAAGCCTCTGATGCTGGGAGGGATTGGGGGCAGGAGGAGAAGGGGACGACGGAGGATGAGATGGCGGGATGGCATCACTGACTCAATGGACGTGAGTCTTGAGTGAACTCCGGGAGTTGGTGATGGACAGGGAGGCCTGGTGTGCTGTGATTCATGGGGTCACAAAGAGTCGGACATGACAGCCACTGAACTGAACTGAACTGAACTGAGGGTTAGTTCTTTGGTAGTCCAGGGTCTTGGAGTCAGTGCTTCCACTCCAAAGGCTCAAGGCTTGATCTCTTCACCTAGGACTGATGAGATGAAAATGATCTCTTTGTTTTTCAGACCTCCTGTTGTAGTTATTCCAAAATCTGGTCGACTACATCTTCAGTTTCTCTGCATCCATCATGCCTCAGGAGCCACAGTTCCTCTATAAATGTTTGATCTTGAATTACTTCAGCTATAGAAGAGAGATAATTATGTCAAAAACCTTATCAGGTTAAGGTGAGGGTTAAATGATCTCCTATGTATCAAGTATTTAGAAGAGAATCAGGCATATAGTAAGTGCTCAGTAAATGTAAGCCATAAACAGCATTTTTCACTGGGTCTCCACTAAGTACTCAGGTCTCTGATGGACATTGAGGAGAAATGAATGAAGGAGACAAGAAACTTATATCTCAGTTCTTATTTCTGTACACACATTCTTTGAAAAGCTCCCCAGTGACCATTACATTTATTCTGAATCCCTGTAGCCCAGGTTCCATCTCTAGCACTCTTCATCACCAGGACTCTCTTATTACCTTATGCTCTACCTAAATTAGACAAATCTACATGCTTTATAATGCTTCTTATCCTCTTATTTCTAGAGCACTGTACCTGCAATTCGCTTTAATGTAAATGTTGTCTTTACCAGCTGCCCTTATTGAAATATTATCAGAATGGGCCATTTCAAAAATATCTCTTCCTGGAGGCATTTCCAGATGTCTCTCCTTTATATTCTACACCCTCAGAATTAGTCTCCCCTCTCAGACTCCTTTGACAGGTTTTATTTGCCTTTTTGTGGTATATGTCACTTTCTACTTGGAAATAACATTTTTGAGCCCTTGGTTTTTCTCTGTTCCTGGGTTCTATGCCACTTAGGGAAGAATCTATGACTAATCCTTCTTTAGAGCTCCCACAGTGTCTAATTCATAGCCTGGTACATCAAGGTGCTCCATAAATATTTAGTCATTAAATATTTATTGAAATAATAAATGATGAAAATATTCATAACACTAAACTCTCTCTCTATATGTGATTACATGTGTGTACTAACACTAAACGATATGATAGATTTTTAGATATGGTTTATACAAATCACACAGATATACACATACGTACCTAAATTGACACATTGTATTTTAACAATGACTAAACACTTCCTGAATAACTACATTTCTATAACATAGAATTAATGTTAATGTTTTCAAGCATCTTCAGCTCTGACCAACCTCTTGCTGGCCTATAACCATTCGGATTGCCATGGCTATATAACTGGAGGAAAGGAGATTTCTGAAGATAAGGAGTCCCTTCTGTGACTGAATCCCAAGTTATATGGATCTGTATCTCCACCAGAGAGTAGGAATAAGGAAAAATAATCCAGGTCTGAAATTTTGAAGTGTGAGCTGGGGAAAAGAAAAGGACAAATCCAAGCAAGGTATAAACCAACAAATAAGTTAGAAGAGAAGACTAGATGAACAAGGGCCGGTGAAGTTGATAGTTTACACAGCTTCTCAGCCTATGTCAGCTGTCTGAAGCATTTTGTTTTGTTTATTCTTCAACAGTCATCAAGATCCCAGCTTCTCCTTCTTGCTGAAAATAATTTTAGAAGATGAAATCTGTCCCCAGGCTCTGCTTATGACAGAGTTACCATAGAGTAATCAACAAATACTGCTGTTTTTTGAAGCAACTTGGAATATTATTCATGTCACTGTAATGTCTCCACTTAGCCAGGATGGCAATTCATTTTAATACTTTTGTCTGAAAAGAAAAATGATTTTGATTTTTCTGATCACACATGAGTTCAACTATGTATCAATTTATTTTTAAGTTCTATATTTGTATTCCCGATATAAGTGCTAACATAAAATCAAAGAGAGAAAAAATATCCAAGCAAAAGAGCAAGTGGCAAATAGAGGCAGAAATGAAAAGTTCAAGTCTAAACAACTTATCTTCAGAATCTGAGCAAATGGTTGGATATTATAATGAATCATTAAATGCATCACCGACTCGATGGAAGTGAGTCTGAGTGAACTCCAGGAGTTGGTGATGGACAGGGAGGCCTGATGTGCTGCGATTCATGGGGTCACAAAGAGTCGGACACGACTGAGCGACTGAACTGAACTGAACTGAACTGAATATTTATAATATTGATTGCTTTATGAATACCCCCACATTCTTTCATTCCCTTTTCATTGTTACAGCTATTATTAGACTTTTTTCCTCTCTTTAGAATGGGTAGAATTTCATGAATATGAAGTCTGTAGGAAGGTAATTCAGAATTGGAACAGAGAGTCAATAAAGTGCACAAGGCCAGCTTCCTTCCAAGTCGTGACTCTGTCTTCCAGAGAGACCGAAGAAGAACTCTCTGGATTCTCATTAGTCAATCAGTTTGCCCTTGTGTTTGCAGATAATTATTTCACACATTCCCCATTGCTTTGTTGAATTGACACTGATCATTATGAAATGTTCCTCTTTACTGTTAATGATACTCCTGTCTGGATGTATACTTTGATATTAATAGAACAACATTTGCTTTACAAATTTAAAAACAAAAAGTTTAAAAATTAAAGCATCACAATTAAATTTTGAGGCCTCCTGTGTGCCCTGCCTTCAAGACATTCTCATCCCACCTGCCCAGAACCACCAATTTGATTGTTTTTTTATTCTCTCTTGTGGTTCTCTGTGTTGTTGTGTGGCAATTTTAGATTATTACTAAATAATATATTGTTTCAGTCAGTTCACTTGTTCAATCTTTCCCAGCATCAGGGTCTTTTTCAAATGAGTCAGTTCTTAACATCAGGTGGCCAAAGTATTGGAGTTTCAGTATCAGCATCAGTCCTTCCAGTGAACATTCTGGACTGATTTCCTTTAGGATGGACTGGTTGGATCTCCTTGCAGTCCAAGGGACTCTCAAGAGTCTTCTCCAACATCACAGTTCAAAAGCATCAATTCTTTGGTGCTCAGCTTTCTTTATATTTCAACTCTCACATCCATACATGACTACTGGAAAAACCATAGATTTGACTAGATGGACCTTTGTTGGCAAAGTAATGTCTCTGCTTTTTAATATGTTGTCTAGGTTGGGCCTAACTTTTCTTCCAAGGAGCAAGTGTCTTTTAATTTCATAGCTGCAGTCACCATCTGCAGTCATTCTGGAGCCCCCAAAATTAAAGTCTGTCACTGTTTCCATTGTTTACCCCTCTGTTTGCCATGAAGTGACGGGATCAGTTGCCATGATCTTAGCTTTCTGAATGTTGAGTTTTAAGCCAATTTTTTCACTCTCCTTTTTCAGTTTCATCAAGAGGCTCTTTAGTTCTTCTTCGCTATCTGACATAAGTGTGGTGTCATCTCCATATCTGAGGTTACTGATGTTTCTTCTGGCAGTCTTGATTCAAGCTTGTGCTTCATCCAGTCCAGCATTTCTCATGATGTACTCTGCATATAAGTTAAATAAGCAAGGTGACAATATACAGCCTTTATGTATTCTTTTCCCGATTTAGAACCAGTCTGTTGTTACATGTCCAGTTCTCACTGTTGCTTCTTGACCTGCACACAGATTTCGCAGGAGGCAGGTCAGGTGGTCTGGTATTCCCATCTCTTTAAGAATTTTCTAGTTTGTTTAGTTTTCTATAATTTTGATTTTTATAACTGTAATAATATTATTGATTACACATCTACAATTTGCTATTGTTAATCATACATACCTTCTAAAGTTTCATACATGTTTTTCAATTTTATTGCTATATGCTTATAGACATTCTAATAGGGATGTAGTAATATCCCATTGTGGTTTGAATTTGTATTTCCTTAATGATTATTAGGGCTTCCCTGGTAGCTATCAATTTAATAAAAATATTTTTTCTGCTTTACTGCTAGGCAATTTTATTGCTTAGATTTTTGCTTTTTGAAGCAGTGCTACTATTAGCATTCTTTCATAAAAAAACATTTTTTTCCCATTTTACTTTTTAATTGAAGAATAATTGCTTTACAGAATCTTGTTATTTTCTGTCAAACACCAACAAGAATCAGCCATAGGTACACCCATATCACCTCTCTCCCTAACCTCCCTCTCATCTCCCTCCCCATCCCAAACTTCTAGATTGTCACAGAACCCCTGTTTGAGTACCCTGAGTCATACAGCAAATTCCCACTGGGAATCTATTTTACATATGGTATTGTAAGTTCTCATGTTACTCTCTCCATACTTGATATAAGATAAATATTTTATGCACATATTTAAAGCTTACAGTTTCATATATTTTGGTAAATGTTTACATTCATAAAGCCATCATCACAGTCAAGATTAGGAAACTATTTTACCACTCTCAATAGCTTTCTAGTGCCCCTTGGCAGGCTTTTCCTTCTATCCCGTCTTTTAACACCCCCCTGTCATGAGAGAAGCTCTTGTCTGCTTTCTATCACAATAGATTAGTTTACATTTTCTAGAATTTTGTATAAATGGGATCATAAATTACATACCTTTTTTTTTGTCTATCTTCTTTCACTGTGCCTTACTATTTTGAAGTTCATTCATGCTGTCATGTGTAACAACAGCTCACTTCTTTTATATTGCTGAGTAATGTTCCATTAGCATAAGTCACAATTCGTTTATCCATTCACCTTTGATGAGCGTTTGTGTCATTTCCGGTTTTTGGTTATTACTCATATATCCACTATGAATGCTTATATTCAAGTCTTTCTGTAGACATGTGTATTGTTTTTTTATGTGGTAAATATCTATAAATGAAATAGAGATATCATATAGTAGGTGTATATTTCACTTCTTTTGAAATCATAAACTCTTTCCAAAGTGGTTTTTATTATTTTACATTCTCCTCAGAAGTATTTTATGGTTACTCTGCCTTCTCAGCAAAACTTGCTATATGAAATATTTTTAATTATAGACATTCTAATAGGGATGCAATAATAAATCATTTTGGTTTGAATTTGTATTTCCTTAATGACTAATAGGACTTCCCTGGTAGATCAGCTGGTAGGGAATCCGCCTGCAGTACAGGAGACCCCAGTTTGATTCCTGAGTTGGGAAGATCTACTGGAGAAGGGATAGGCTACTCACTCCAGTGTTCTTGGGCTTCCCTGGTGTCTCAGATGGTAAAAAATCCACCTGTAATGTGGGAGACCTGGGTTCGATCCCTGGGTTGGAAAGATTCCCTGGAGGAGGGCATCCCAACCCACTCCAGTATTCTTGCCTGTAGAATCCACATGGACAGAGGAACCTGACAGGCTGCAGTCCATGGGGTCACAAAGAGTCAGACACGACTAAGTGACTAAGCACAGCGCAGATTAATAATATAGAGTGTCTTTTCATGTGATTTTTCTTTCTTTCTTTTTGACAATAGATGTATCTTTGGTGAAATATTTGTTGAAATCATTTGCCTTACATTTTTATTGAGTTTTTTTTTTTTATTATTGAACTTTGAGAGTTCTTTATAAATTCTGGATTTAAATGTTTTGTCAGATATGTGATATGCAGGTACTCTCTTTGTAGCTTGTTTTTTTCATTTTCTTAATAGTGTATTTCACAGAGGAGAAAATTGAATTTTGATAAAGTCAAATTAATCCTTTTTTTTTTTTTTTAATGAATAGTACAATCGTGGTTGTAAACAAAGATATCATTGTTTAAATCAAGGTCACAAAGACTCTTCTCTTATGTCTCTTATAGACATTTTTAGATTTTACCTGTAGGCCCATGATTCATTTTCAGTTAATTTTTATGCATGGTGTGATACCTTTTTAGTTTTTTAAAAAGTTTTTATGCAAATGAATATCCAATTGTTTCAATACCATTTGTTAAGAAGCTTCCCCTGTTCACAATAGCTAGGACATGGAAGCAACCTAGATGTCCATTGGCAGGTGAATGGATAAGGAAATTGTGGTACGTATACACAATGGAATATTACTCAGGTATAAAAATATTACTCATTCGTTTGAGTCAGTCTAATGAGGTGGATGAAACTGGAGCCTATTATACAGAGTGAAGTAGGTCAGAAAGAGAAACACCAATACACTATACTAACAATATAGTACACAGTATACTAACGCGTATATATGGTGTTTATAGAGACAGTAACAATGACCTTATACACAAGACAACGAAAGAGACACAGATGTAAAGAACAGACTTTTGGACTCTGTAGGAGAAGGTAAGGGTGGGATGATCTGAGAGAATAGCATTGAAACATGCATATTACCATATGTAAAATAGATGACTGGTGCAAGTTCAATACATGATTCAGGGCACTCAAAGCCTGTGCTCTGGGACAACCCAGAGGGATGGGGGTGATAACGAGCTGAGATGGGGGTTCAGGATGGGAGGACATATGTGCAGCCGTTGCTGACTCATGTCAATGTATGGCAAAACCCACCACAATATTGTAAAGTAATTATCCTCCAGTTGAAATAAATAAATTAATTTAAAAAAGATATTTCCCCTAAAATGTCTTTGAGACTGTTGAGAACTGATTAAACGGACGTGTGAGAGTCTAATACATTACACTCCATGTAATCATGGATTTACTTTTTAGCTATATCTCTTTGTATGTTTTGTTTCTTTGGATGTTTTTAATTTGATGGGGATTACAATATATTTCCTTAACTAGTCAGAATCTACTTAGGGTTATCATTACACCACCACAAGAAAAACATAGGAATCTTACAATTTTATTATTTAATTTATTCCATCCCTCACTCCATGCTGTGGTAATGGTGGTGGTCTAGTCAGTGAATTGTATTTGACTCTTTGAAACCCCATGGACTGTAACCTGCCAGGCTCCTCTGTACATGGGCTTGCCCAGACAAGAATACTGGAGTGGATTGCCATTTCCTTCTCCAGGGGATCTTAGCAAGAAACTTCTCTGTTTGATCTCTTCCTCCCTAAACTGCAATAGAGAAAGATCTCACAATTCAAAACCCTAATGAATGTGGGACTCCTCTCTTGTGTTCTCTTTCTCTTAAGTATTACCATCTGCCTTTTCTTTTACCTATTACTTGAAAACAATGGACTTATATATTTTGATGAATTTTATAATAGTTTATGATAGGTGGACATACTTTCATTTTTAAGGAAATGTTAGTTGAAAGCTAGAAAGAAATGTTTCAGCATAATGATATTTAAGGCTATTCAGGGAGGTAAATAAGGGGGAAAATTTTATTGTAAAGATTTCTTTGCATAACATTAAGAAGACAATTGTTTAAGGGTGACTGATGGCAAAAATATTACAAATAGTTGAATGATAACTATTCATGCCTGTTTGTGGCTGTCAAATTATAAAAGGGGGAAAGGGTTAAAAAAAAAAAAAACCTAGGAGTAGGGAAATTTGTACAATTATGACTTTAATAATTTTTGGCAGTGACAAAAGAAAACAGAATTAATCAGAAAACCTGGTTTGCAGTCCCTGTTGGTCTAATAACCCTGGGTGAGGCAATTAACTTCTCTAAGTTTTGTCTCCCAAACTCAGATATACTAATACTTATTTACACCATTAGGAATTGTGAAAGAGTCAAAGGAGGTAGGGAATGTAGACACTTCAAATTCTGAAATTGTCTAGAAATAAATTCTCATCTTATTATCAGTAGTCTGCAGAAATCACCACACATTGATTCTTCCATTGGTTTCATTACTATATGGATACGATCACTGCTATATGGATTATTAAAGGATTAGAAATAGTTTGTCCATCAGAACCCTAGGGACACACTAGAGTCCTTTTTATAAATTAAAGCTTGTTAGGGTTATCCATTTGAACATTATTCTGAACCATTTTTGACCTTTTTAAAGGAATTTATTTTTGGAGATCATACACACACACACACACACACACACACACACACACACATATATATATATAGCTTGGGCTTCCCTGGTAGTTCAGCTGGCAGAGAATCTGCCTGCAATTCAGGAGACCCTGGTTCAATTCCTGGGTCTGGAAGACCCTCTGGAGAAGGGATAGGCTATCCACTTTCTTGGGCTTCCCTGGTGGCTCAGATGGTAAAGAATCCACCTGCAATGCAGGAGACCTGGGTTCAATCCCTGGGTTGGGAAGATTCCCTGGAGGGGTGCATGTCAACCCACTCCAGTATTCTTGCCTGGACAACCCCATGGATGGAGGAGCCCCATGGAAAGGACTGAGTGACTAAGCACAGCACAGCATGTGTATAGTTTAGTTGCTAAGTGGTGTCTGACTCTTTGCATCGTGATGGATGCAGGGCTCCTTTGCCCATGGGATTTCCCAGGCAAGAATCCTGGAGTGAGTTGCCATTTCTAGAAATGTCTTCAGCTATAGGTTTGTGTAAAAATCGGCCTATTGTTCTGTGTGTGGGAAACATTTTGAAACGTTAGCTTTTGCCTGTGTCATACATGGCAAACAGCTGGAAGTAGTCAGTTGTCTACTTGACACCTCTGGTTTCATCATTTATTTTTATTAGACTTTTTGTTTGAGGTGCATTGAGTACATACTTTATCTCAAATATGTTTAGACAGACAAGAGAGAAAAGCCAGGAGCTAATTCCCTGGTTTGTGAAAGTTAATCAGCCAACCTGAGTGGTGACTGATAGAGATTCCGGGTATAGGTGATACAGGCTAGATGCCTGTCACTTTACCTTTTCAGTAAGATGTAATTTTATAAATCCTTGTGTAGGGTTTATGTATTTCATTTATCTTTGATTCCACTAACTCTGAAGCAAAAGGAGAGTTATTCCTAGTCTATAGGAGAATATGCAGAAGCAGTTGCTACTAAGTCTTTAGGAAAACTATAAAAATATTAATACTTATTTTATAAAGAAGGAAGATTTTTTTGAAGTAGGAAGTGGCAACCCACTCCAGTGTTCTTGCCTGAAAAATTCCAAGGACAGAGGAGCCGGGTGGGATACAGTGTATGGGGTCACAAAGAGTCAGATATTACCAAGCGACTAAGCACACACACAGAGTTGTCTTACCAGCAGCACATGCCCAGAGAGTTCCCCTAGCAAATATCTTGCAAATAGCTGGTGCTCAAAACATGTTTCATGGTTGAGAAAAGATGCTCAACACCACTATTTATTAGAGAAATGCAAGTCAAAACTATAATGAGTTATCACCTTACACTGGTTAGACTGGCCATCATCAAAAACTACACACAACAAATGCTGTAGATGGCGTGGAAAAAAGGGACCCTCCTTCATTCTTGGTGGGAAAGGGTTGATACAACCACTATGGACAGTAGTATGGGGGTTCCTTAAAAAGCTAAAAATAGAGCTACTATATGACGCAGAAATCCACTACTGGGTATATACCCAGAGAAAACCATAACTCAAAAAGAAACATGCACCTCAGTGCTCACTGCAGCACTATCTACAGCAGCTAGGACATGGAGACAGCCTAAATGTCCATCAGCAGAGGAATGAATAAAGAAAATGTGGAATATTACTCAGCCATAAAAGGAAACTGTGTCATTTGCAGAGATGTGCATGGACCCAGAGACTGTCAAACAGAGTGAGGTAAGTCAGAAAGAAGAAAATATTGTATATTAATGCATATATGTGGAATCTAGTAAATGGTAAAGATGGTCTTATTTGCAAAGTAGAAATATACACACAAACATAGTGAAAAAATGTGTGGATGCCAAGAAGGGAAGAAGCGGTGGGATGAACTGGGAGATTGGGATGGACATATACACAATACTGGGAGAAGGCGATGGCACCCCACTCCAGTACTCTTGCCTGGAAAAATCCCATGGACGGAGGAGCCTGGTAGGCTGTAGTCCATGGGGTCGCTAAGAGTTGGACACGACTGAGCGCCTTCACTTTCACTTTTCACTTTCATGCATTGGAGAAGGAAATGGCAATCCACTCCAGTATTCTTTCCTGGAGGGCTGCCGTCTTTGGGGTCGCACAGAGTCGGACAGGACTGACGCGACTTAGCAGCATACACAATACCATGTATAAAATAGATAACTAGTGAGAACCTACTGTGTAGCAAAGGGAACTCTATTTCGTGCTCAGTAGTGACCTAAGTGGGGAGGAAATCCAAAACAGAGGGGGTGTATATATACATACAGCTGCTTCACTTTGCTGTATGGCAGAAACTGACACAGCAGTGTAACGTTAACTCTACTCCAATAAATAAGTAAACAATATTTCATGATTGAGATAGGTTCAGTTCACGTTGTCTATACAAAATTTAGAATAAATAGATTTTCTTTATCTTTTTTAAAATTTTATTTTAATTTTTAACTTTACAATATTGTACTGGTTTTGCCATATATCAAAATGAATCCACCACAGGTATACATGTGTTCCCCATCCTGAACCCTCCTCCCTCTTCCCTCCCCATACCATCCCTCTGGGTCATCCCAGTGCACCAGCCCCAAACATCCAGTATCGTGCATCGAACCTGGATGGCGACTTGTTTCATATATGATATTATACATGTTTCAATGCCATTCTCCCAAATCATCCTACCCTCTCCCTGTCCCACAGAGTCCAAAAGACTGTTCTATACATCAGTGTCTCTTTTGCTATCTCGTATACATGGTTATTGTTACCATCTTTCTAAATTCCATATATATGCGTTAGTATACTGTATTGGTGTTTTTCTTTCTGGCTTACTTCACTGTTGGGGGCCAGAGTGAGGTACTCCGTGCGTGACAAAGGTCATGAGGAAGGAGGCTCGACATACGCAAAGGCGGGATCGAGCCTCAGGAGTCCCCCTGGAAATCCTCGAGCGTCTACCCCCATAACCAGAGCCTGCCTACTTTACTACTTTGTGCTCTTACCTACACCTCTGACTTTACGGGGGGCTGTCCCCCACGACCTTTTTCGGAGAAGGAGTTAACCTAGAGATCCAGTTAATAATAATTCCTGGGCGTGATAAGACTGTTTTAACCTACAAACTCCTCTGAAGGTTCTCTAGCCTGCCTGACAGGCTTGTCCGGCCACATGTGATTGCTCACAGCCTCCCAACCGTGAGAGGCACGAGATGCTTTAAACCTTCTAAAAACAGGTTCCTTAGAAAAGTTAGAAAACTATTAGTATAAGTATAATGGGCTGATTAGAAATTGTATTGGTGAAGGGTTTTTCATTTGTTGAGCCAATGTTTGTTGCTAAGTCTCCATATCCCCTGCCCTTACACACATTAATGAATATATAGAATTAACCTTTAATATTAATCACGTTAGACCTTAGGCTAAGTAAATTCTTTCCTTAACTAAAACCCACTACACCCTCACCCTGTAGGAATGTAACTTTATTTGGGTGGCGTCTGTTTTGAGAATAATCAGCCCTGGAGAAATAAGTGTCCTGATTGACTGACCGCTGTCACAAGGAGAGGGTCGTAAATTGTTAGCAGGCCCCCCTGGCCAGAAGATGATGTAACACCCCTAAGACCTCTGTATACCTTTGTATGAAGCACCTGACTTTGATAAAAGTCAGGACTGCTGACCCCGCGTGACTTTTGCATAACATCTCAGTGTATAAAAGTAGACCATGGAAAATAAAGAATTGGGATCAGTTTCTCGAAATACTGGTCTCCCCATGTCGCTCTCTCTCCCACTCTGGCTGAGTCTCCATCTGGAGCATGGAACCCGCCATGCTTACTAATTATGCCCGGGCTTCTAAGATCCAACCGGGGAGGCCTCAGCGTCTCCTCTCCTTCGGGAGAACGGAAGGACGCCTGTGGCCTACGTAAGTGGTGCAAACTTCTTGTCTTGAAGTTTTATTGGTCTCCAGCGTAAACCAAGCCACTCAGCCTCTTTTCTCCACTGAATTTTCCTACTGAGCTATCCTCATCCTATTACTCTTTATATCTTTAATTAATATCTAATTGAAGCTATTGTATCCTGATCCTCGCCTATGCCATCTCTCCTTCGAATACCCTGGATCAGCCGGGGCTGGTCCCCAGCAGGTGGCGCCTGTATAATAGGCTCCAGTTTCATCCACCTCATTAGAACTGATGCAAATGTATTCTTTTTAAGGGCTGAGTAATACTCCATTTTAAGACCAGAAACTATAAAACTCCTAGAGGAGAACATAGGCAAAAAACTCTCCAACATACATCACGGCAGGATCCTCTATGACCCACCTCCCAGAATATTGGAAATAAAAGCAAAAATAAACAAATGGGATCTAATTAAACTTAAAAAGCTTCTGCACAACAAAGGAAATTATAAGCAAGGTGAAAAGACATCCTTCATAATGGGAGAAAATAATAGCAAATGAAGCAACTGACAAACAACTAATCTCAAAAATATACAAGCAACTCCTACAGCTCAATTCCAGAAAAATAAATGACCCAATCAAAAAATGGGCCAAAGAACTAAATAGACATTTCTCCAAAGAAGACATACAGATGACTAACAAGCACATGAAAAGATGCTCAACATCACTCATTATCAGAGAAATGCAAATCAAAACCACTATGAGGTACCATTTCACACCAGTCAGAATGGCTGCGATCCAAAAGTCTACAAGCAATAAATGCTGGAGACGGTGTGGAGAAAAGGGAACCCTCTTACACTGTTGGTGGAAATGCAAACTAATACAGCCACTATGGAGAAGAGTGTGGAGATTCCTTAAAAAACTGGAAATAGAACTGCCTTATGGAATTGCTGGGCATACATACTGAGGAAACCAGAAGGGAAAGAGACACGTGTACCCTGATGTTCATTGTAGCACTGTTTGTAATAGCCAGGACATGGAAGCAACCTAGATATCCATCAGCAGATGAATGGATAAGAAAGCTGTGGTACATATACACAATGGATTTTCTTTATTTTGACAGAAAATATTTGGCATAAATTAACCAATGTCTAAATATTATAACATAGTATGAAAATTGTCACATCTACACAGAAGGTGACAATTTGCTTTCTTGTGTAAGGTAGCGTGGTTAAGATTTGGTGGACTGAAGTGAAATTTGGATGTGTAGCAGCAGGTTACGCCTGTTCCCCCACTCCTAGCTCTCAGTGTAGCCATCTGTTTTCATGCATTGATATTCTTGAGGGCATGTGCTTTGGGGACTGAGAAGGAAGCTGGAATGAGGGCACCCTGCTGTCTATTGGGATGCTTTAGCAAAAGATGCTTCAAACTAGGGCACCAGCTTTGCTACCTCATTCCCTTGTGGTTCAGATGGTAAACAATCAGCCTTCAGTGCAGGAGACCCAGGTTCAATCCCTAGGTTAGGAAGATCCTCTAGAGAAGGGAATGGCAACCCACTCCAGTATTCTTGCCTGGAGAATCCCATGGACAGAGGAGCCTGACCGGCTACAGTCCATGGGGTTGCGAAGAGTTGCATGTGACTGAATGACTAACACTTTTGTGAGGTTAGGGTGAGCAAACTGGGCTGCGGAGAGAAACAGTCTTTCCCTGTTTCAGGGGATGACATGGTCACGTTCAGGAGGACCTGGGGATAAGTGAGGCAGTGTGGCAGGGAGTCAGCAGTCTCTGAAGACATCATCAGCTGTGGTGGTGGAGAAACGCTGTTCCCAATGTCCAGGTCAGTGAACCCCTTCAAAGAGCCGAGAGAGAAAGGGCAGTGTGCATTCATTCCTGAACAAACATGAGCTGAGGCTCACCCTGGGGCCTCTGAGAAGTAACTGAGATGATTGTAGACCTTGGGGTGTGGGCCAGGGGAATGAAGAATGCGAATGCAGTTTTCAGGTATGGCTGCAGGCCAAAAAATTTGTATTATTAATATTAATATGACCTCATTTTATCCACAGACTGCAGAGACTAAGAAATTCAGGTTACACATAGTGTATTTATTTTCAAAGCATTTTCCTCATTATATTCTTCTCTGAGCCTTGTGAGTAGGGCCATCCTGTAGGTATATGGAGCCAAGACCAAATCTCACCGTGTTAGTCTTTTGTCTCCAAGTGTCTCAAGATAAATCAGGTTACAGTGGATATCAAGAGAATCCTTGAGAGAATAAAAGTTACAACAGGCACATTATGGAAGAGGTGGGCACTCAGTCTTCTGCTTGCTCTGCTCAGATAGTGCTTGCAAGGGTTGCGAAGGGTAAGAGTGTGTGGGAAACATGGGTTCAGTCTGAGTGTCAGCTGTGTGAACTGCTGGATCCAGGCATGTGGGGTGTGATTGAAAAACTATGGAGGGTTCCTCCAGGAAGTTTTTAGGAGGGTGTTTTCACCACAATAATATCATTCTGTGATACATCTCCCCTACATTCATATGCTGAACTCCCAACACCTAGTACCTCAGACAATATATGGACATTAGGTCTTCGAAGAGGCAATTAAGTTAAAATGAGGGTATTAAGTTACAGTCCTGCTCCAATAGGATGAAGTCCTTACAAGAAGAGTAGGAGACACTTGGAGTGTATGTGCAGCTGAGGGATGAGGCAGCAAAAGGGTGGCCATCTCAAGAAAAAGAGGGAAGCCTCAGAGGGAAATATCTCTACCAACACCCTGATCTTGGATGTCCTAGACTCTGGAACTGTGAAGAATGAATTTCTGTTCTTTAAGCCATTAGACTAGGGCTTCCCAGATGGTTCTAGTAGTAAAGAATCCTCCTGCCAATGCAGGAGACACAAGAGATGTGGGTTCGATCCCCTGGGTTGGGAAAATCCCCTGGAGGAGGAAATGGGAACCATCCCAGTATTTTTGCTTGGAAAATTCCATGGACAAAGGAGCCTAGAGGTCTACAGTCCATGGGGACTCAAAGAGTCAGACATGGTTGAGCACACATGCATTCAGGCCATTAGTCTATGTTATTTTTCTGTGGTTGCCCTTGTGAATTAATGCACTCCATAATGAGAAAGATGTTTTCTGTCCTGTTTCCTGCTGTATGCCTGACACCTATGAAAGTCCCTGGCACATGTTAAGCACACAAGATCCCTTTGCTGAGTGGATGAATGAAAGACGGGATGAAGCACCTGCTGGTAATCTTTCATATCAAGAAGTTATTAGTGCCAGGACGAGGTGCCTGTTTTGAATGTCTGTTTCTTAATTTTTTCTAGCCTGAAATCAAAGTTAGTACTGCTCAATTTAAAGTCTTCCTGACCTGAATTTTCACTTATACAGTGTTAACTTTCAATGTCCTTCTCTATAAGTACTTCACGTCAGTGATTTGCCTGATTATTCCCAACACACAGTGATGGTCACATCATTGCCCAGATACACATGCCTTAATTCACGTTCCACCAGCTTCCTCATAATCTTGGTGTCTCTTCTGATTATAACCTTCCTGTTCTGGAATCCTGTGACACTTACTACCTATATTCTTCACCTGAAGACAGCACCTGCTACCTATGTTAACATTTATCTTATTATATCACTCTACTTCTTAATATGCATAAGACCTAACATAATCAACATTTAGATTCAGAAGTAATCATGACGATGTTAGATTCTGAAGCAATCATGATAGTGATGGTGGTGGCGACAAAGAAGAAAAGTCTCCTGACACAGCTCTGAGAACAAAATAGCCCTGACCACACTATTCTACCATGTCATCTGCAAGAGGAGGTTGAGCTAAATTTTTCAATAATAGCAATGGTGGCCACATGACCATCAGATATCATTATGAGCCTCCATACCGGCCTCGTACACTGGTACAGCATCTTTAACCATCTCCAGGCAACCCAAAGGAGTCAAAAAACCATTTCCCCATGGAGAAGGCACCTGAAAGTCCTAAATTAGGGCTTATGGTGAAAGGGACCTCTGTCTGGCAGTAAACCAACAGTGAATATACAAAGCTGGGCTTGCAGGCTATTAAGATGATAATTGCTCATAGAACTGCTAGAGCATGGCATCTTTTCAGACGAGTCTACCTGAGAAATCAGCTCCAGCACACTTGAAGAGTGACTGAAATAAATTAGGAGATGGGAAAGATTCAGACTGCATGTAGCTTAGACGAGTCAGGGGAAGTGAATCAGATAAATACATTAACACACACACTTAGTGATGGATGAGGCAGATGACATTTTATCCTCCTTTAAACTGACTGATGAAGATCAGACAAATTAGAAATAGCTGTGGACAAGTTCAAGAATGTCCTTTTAGTGTGTACTGAAAAGGAATCTTAAGGAGTAGAGATGTGAAGTAGTTCTGGAAAATGGGGTAATGGAAAGAATATTTCAAGAGTCACATCCCCATGCCCAAGTGTTATGAACTTTAAGAAGTTTTAAGTGCAATGTCTTGAAATATGATATAATATTTTCAAAGGCTGTCAGGGCAAAAAAAAAGAGCAAAATTAAAAGCTATTTTTATGGAACTTGAACATTGTAGATACTAAGTAATAGTGTATAGCCTTACAGATGCTAGTGTCCTTAGTCTAATCATAAAATACAAAGTTACTAATTTAAGCCATAAATTTAAATCATGAACCACAATCCCCCTAGGTACTATGGATACTAACATTCACTCACTGTTTTTAGTCTATATTTTTGATGTGGCCAGTGATTATTAGATGTCAATATTTGCAGAAAAAATTGTGTATTATTTACTTAGATTTTGACTATATTTAGATCATAGAGGGATTCTTTTTTTTTTTTTTTTTTTTACGATTTATTTATCAATGCTGTTGTGGGTCCTTGTTGCTGCATGAGGGCTTTCTATAGTTGCAGTGAGTGGGGGGCTGCTCTCTACTGTGGTGCACAGGCATCTCATTGCAGTGGTTTCTCTTGTTGTGGAGCACAGACTCTACCTGTGCAGGCTTCAGTAGCTGCAGGGTGTAGACTCAGTAGTTGTAGTCACAGGCTTTAGAGCACAGGCTCTGTAGTTGTGGCACATGGGCTTAATTCCTTCAAGGCATGTGGGATCTTCCTGAACCAGGGATTGAACCAGCAGATTCTTAACCACTGGACCACTGGGGAAGTCTCAGAGGGCTTTTGATTCTAATTTCAGTTTTCACATCCAGTAGACAAAAATCCACCCCTTGGCTTGGGTGGTGCCTATAAGGGGGAAGAAGGGCTTTCCTCCAGGTAGATATAGGTGAATTTATGTTTTTCTGATGTATGTTTGTTTCATCTTATCCTGGAAATTTGGAAAGCTGAGAGATGCAATAAGGCAGCCAACAGGGAAAGAAGTGAACTTGAAATATGAGCTCATGGCAGTGTGCATTTTGAAAGTGAATTAATTTTGAGAAACTAATGGTAATGTAAGTTAACCTTTAAGTGGAGAGGGGAAAAGTGTGAACGTTGGAGGGCACTGGCATTTCCTCTTCTCTGATTTGTTATGGCTTGATGAAGAAGATCTTTGCATTGCTTAGTCATAATGAACTTTACTATTATGGATAGTCAGATAAAAGAGGGTCATTAGCAATGAACATGCATTCTGTCCAGCCTAAACAATCACATTCATATGGGAAAGTGATTTTTAAGTTCAAAGATGGAAAAAGTAGAATCACAAATCATCTTGAATGTACTGCTGTATAATATAAAAATATGTGGAGACTGTGCATGAAATAAACAGAAGCAATCCTATCTCTGCTTTCCAAACTTACCATACCATTTTCCAAAACAAGCCCTCTGTTAGATTAATTAAAATCTGAAACTTATGTCCTTCAGTTGCAGCTTTGTTGAAAAAGGCTACCAGGAAATGCTTCTGAATGTGTGACAGTATCATTCTCCCATTCTACAGAATTACAATGTCCAAATTCCTTTGTATTTCTTCCAGCCAACATTTAACAATGTGATAATTAATGGAGATTTCATTAGCTTGACTGTAAGATTTTTGAGCGTATACATCATAACTGGACACTGTAATTTATTTACTAAAATAAATTTATTAGACAGAAAAAATAATTGTTTAATGTTCTTCCATCTAAGTTTTTTTTTTTTTTTTTTTTAACTTTTAAACAACTATTTCTACCAGCTGTGATTGGAGAAAATTTGTTTAGAGTTTTACAATAGGAAAACTTTTACTAGGGAGGTAAGTTTATTTCTTGACTCACAAATTCATGTGATATAGACACTTCTTCTTTATACAAAATCCAAATTCTTAATGAACATCTCATGGCGTTATGTATCAGTTTTGTCTGGCAAGGAGTCATAAATCAGAAAATAAACTATGGATTATTACTACTTATCTGGAACAAATTCAGAGCATACCAGATTGAAAAAAGGGTTCAACATTGCAGAGATGTAGATGTGAGCAGTGACATGATGAGTGTGGAGGGTACTGTTGAGTGTTTAGGGGTGTTGGAGGAGCAGTGAATTCCATGCAGTTTTGTGTTCCTGCTACACAAGAGTAGTGTCAGGGAAACTTGAACCATGAGACTTGAATGTAAGCAGGAGTCAAATCCTGAGGGGCCAGGGTGGCCCACTGAGCAGAGAATTCACGGTAGCAGTAGGGAAGAGGGTCAGTGTCAGGTTGGCATTTTATTAAGACTGCCACTCTCTGTGATGGAGATTTGGGTCTTGTTTTCTCAGTGGAGGAATATACCCACAATGCATTAGCTGTAAATCCACTTAGATACAAAGTCCATTCACCTAGGCTATTAGGACTTGTGACTAATATTATATATCCTGGGCAGACCTATGACTACATGATAAAAGATGATATATTCTCGAATCATTCAAATTGATCGACTAATTACTGAAGATCATCTTGATGTTTTCTCTGTCACAAGTTTGGGAGAAAAGGAATAGATATACTTGGGAGAACTGCTAAAAACCATAAAAGAAACTTGTATCTCAAATGCATTTGAGGCTCATATTTTGAAGATGAAGAGATAATGGGCAGTAAGACAAAGAAACAATCAAAAAATGTCTCCCTCTTTTTTTGTATTCATTAGCAAATACATCGATAAATAGATCAACCAATCAATTAATCAATCTATCCTTATTGCTTTTCTAATTAAAAGTTAATTTTGATTTACTTATGTATCTATCACTATTATTTAGGCAGGAGGCGTATGAAAGAAATTTAAAATATTGACCAGAAATGTGAGATGTGGCAGCTGGCTTGGAAATAAATCAATTAAAGCTTCATAACTATGTAGCCAGTGGCACCTGTCCTAAGCCACAGTAATCCTCTGGATGTCAAAGTGGGAGACTGGAAGAAATAGTTGTTACAACTTGCTGCAGGAGTTTTCTTTCATTGGTTGGCCAGAAAATACTCTCTGATACTAATGATTATAAAGTGTTTGAGAAAACAGGGAAGTACAAGAGAGGTCTGAGACACAGCAAAGCTGATTCAGACCCATGATCTGGAGTCTGGGCTTGGGATAATCTACAGAGTACAGACATGATTTTGCTCAAATGTCATATTGACAATTTGGGGATTCATCAACTGGGGAGGTCATTAGATGTTCCCTTTACTGTGCTATTCTCTTTTAGACATGCAGTGGGTGACCAGCTTTACAGAACAGAGATGCTTGGTCATATTGTTGAGATACAGGCCTGGGAACAGGAGCTATAGCTCACCTTTTGACCACCAAGGTTGGTAATTGCTTCCAGAGGGGCCTGTTCTTCTCCGGTGAGTTGGAAGGCAGCAACACAGTTACTCATCAACCATCTGTATTCTAAGGTGAGCGAACCATGCTGTCCATACCAGTGTCCAGCATTTGGATGACAGATGAACCCTCTTATCTGGAAGTGATTTAGCAGGTAGGATATAAGGTGGAAATCAAAGCTAGCCCAAACCCAGATTCCTGAGTGATAACAGCCTGAAGGGCCATTTTGGCATTCTAATGTTTCCTGCCAGATGCTGTGCGGTATTACACGATGTCTCAGCCTGTGCTCTACCACATGCCAGCTGATGTGTTGCGTGTTGTGGGGGGTGGGGAGGGGGCTGGACAGTATGAGACAGGATCAGGTTCCAAACACAAATTTCCTAGATTGCCTAGCTGGTGTGAATAGAGCAAAGATAAAACTACCTGTGATTCATTCATATATTCTTTCATTCACTCCTTCATTTAGGTTGGTATCTTTGTTTTACTGGAATTTGCAGTGCTGAATTTCAAGTTAAAAAAGTAATATAAATGAAAGAATCAATAGCCAACTTCTATTGTTCTAATCATCATGTACTGTCCTATGTACTCTTATTTTTAATCTTTGACATTATTTCTATTTAACATGTAAAGATTCATTACTAAGTGGGAATGTTTATTTAATTGGTGATAGGCTACACAGCCTATCATCTCATCATTATTTTTTCTTATTTGCCAAACATCATTCTTTTTCTTATTCTCTAAAGCATGGTGGGAGTCAAAGAAGAAAGATTGCTGCCACTACCACTAAAACAAAAATAACTGTTGTGTGTTCTGAGTGTCACGATACCAAAGACTTGGAATTGTGCACTTCGGCTGATATTTGAGTTTTTTTTCCCCTGAATAAATTTCAAGAATCTGTTGGAACTAATTAAAGTCACCTAATTACAGGTAGTGACAGTCCACGCTTGTTCCAATATTGGCCAAAACGTATTTATATAAAGGAGTCTTAAAGAGTACATATCCTTCTGAATATCTTCTTGCTTCTGAGAAAACTGGAGATGACACATCCACACCCTGCTCTTAGCTGGCTCCCTGTGACAGGTGCAGTCCACTTACTTTGACTATGAAGTGCCATGCATGCTCGCTCTCTCTCCCCTCTCTCTGTGCTGTGGTCAGTATATGGTGGCTATTTAAATTTTTGTAGAGATGGCATCTGAAATATACAAGTATTTATTTCTCTGTAGAAATGGATGTGTGGATAGTTTTCTATCCTGTACCTACAACTTCATAGAGCTATCTGAGAGAGACTTTCAAATCCTGCCTCTGTTTCACTGTATGCTTCATCCATCTAACCTCGGTAAGTGATGACAGATAGTATTTAAAAAAAAAATCTCCCAAATGTTTCAACAGAAAAATCAAACAATTATTTGTTTGGGCTTCACTGTTGATTTCTGGAAGGTGGCATGAACCTCACTTGTCGACTTTTCATTTCAGATTTGTTTTTGTTAACTCTTAATGCCATTGTTTCATCTCTGTCTTACTCTGTTTGGCCACACGCTTTCTGCTTGAATTCAAACTGTTTATCAAATGTGATAACGGGCAGAAAGACACAGCATGAGACGTTAGCCTCCTTGTCTTTCAGCATTTTCCCTTGGATGTAATTTTCCTAATACTAATGCAACCATACATTTGACCCACAAATCCCAAAGCCCTTCAGAAAGGGCAGCTGTATCTTCATCACAAGCATGTCATCTCATTCTGTGGTTCCAGTAATCTTCATTTTAGGGGCACAGGTTCATTCTAAGGATGCAGAACTGGAAAAAGCTTGACCATATATTTCTAAGAGGAGAAACTTGCATTTCACTTATGACCTTTTCTGCTAACCCTGGGCTGCCGTGGGATGAGCCTGGACCTTGCCCCAAATGCCTCTGAGGAATCAGGCTATGTCACTTTGCATCTCTCAAACCATCTCTTCTTTTGTGCTGTTACATCTAGCAGCTCTTTTCCCAGCACTGTCATCAACCACCTTCATCCTCTCTTTTCCAATTTTTTACAAGTCAAACTTTCTTTAAAGAGTGTGGATCATCCAGAAGTTGGAGGACAAACGTGGAGTGCCTGAGGTTTCAGGCCCTTCCTGTGTCTGGCAGACACCCTCTTTGGCCTTGTGCAGGTCATTCCTGTTCTCTCCACTTCTGTTTTCCCATCTGTTAAAAGGTGGATAATAATATTTGCCTCACTGGGGTGTATTTATGCTTAATTACTGTAATTGCTTGTAAACAATTTGCTATCCCGGGATAAAACATATGACTGAAGAACAAAACTCACAGGAGAAAATTTAATTTCTCTTTATTTTTAAACGTTATTAGGCAGTTATTTCAACAGTGCACACAGCAACCCCTCAAGACAAGAAATAATATGGTGACACGAAAAGATGTCTGGTTCTGGAGGTCAGCTTTCTTCTCTACTTCCAGCCCAAAATTCTGTGTGATTTTCAAGCATCTCTGGGCTTAAGACATTTATTTCCAAAGGTTTGGTAACATTTTCCAAATTTATCTTAGATAGATGTGAAGAGTATCACAGTTAACAACTGCTGTGAAGAAAGATTTAGAAAAGTAAAAGATGTACAGAAAGCACTTACACTCAACCATTTCATAGCAAAATAAATCCTAGGACTAATGTTGTAATGAGAAAAAAGGGTGCTAGGCATATGAGATATTTTATACAAAAATATTATATGTGCAATTGTCCCTCCATATCTGTGATTCCACATTCACAGATTATTGAAAATAATTTTGAAAAAAAATTACAGAAAGTTCCATAGAACAGTACTTGAATTTTCTCTGCACAGGCAACTATTTTCATAGCATTCTCATTGTCTTTATAACTACTTAATAACAGTCACGTTGTATTCAGTATTATAAGTAATGTAGAGACGATTTAAAGTACAGGAGGAGGATGTTCTCAAGTTATATGCAAATACTACACCATTTTATATAAGGGACTTAACTATCTGTGGATTTTGGCATCTGTGGGGATCCTGAAACCAATCCCCTACAAACACAGAGCAGTGATTATACATATATAAACATTTTCCTAAAAGAAAATGGAAGTTATTAGGAAAAACTGAAAAACAGAAAGCTTCATGTATGCCACTGGATCCAGTGTTACCATAAGCTATAGGGTATGAATCCCTTGAATCTGTCTCTCCCACTCACATAGGACAAACTCAGCTTTGAACACAGCAACACAAACTATGTCAAAAGATGTCTGAACACCCTATTCCAGGCCCCTGTTATCTCCCCTATTCAACTTGAATTTTTCATGAAACTCTACCATCAGAAATCTCCTTTTGGTATCCTCACAATGCAGAATTTACTCTAAAAAGTTCATTGAATTTACTACTTTCAGGTTCTTAACTCCAAGGGGCATGAATGGGCTAGAATGCATGACTATACACATGGGAAGTTCTGGGGAAGGATGAGGGAAAGAAGATCCCAAAGGGTAGATGGAGATAGGGTGGAACTGGGAAGGGTAAGTAGAGGGCAGAATGCTGCAGGATAGAAATATTCTAACACTAATCCTATGATGATATATAAATAGATAAATAGATACTCTTTTCACTGTATATTGTTCATGCTAGAGTTAATGGAGTTTAACTCATCATGTCAAATGAGTTTGATTTAACATTGTATCGGAAAAGAGGGCAGGTGGTGGTTTGGGGAACAAATTATTACAACTGTTTAAAAATTTCATCCTGTATTGTTGTTGATGTAGTTCAGTCACTAAGTCTGTCCAATTTCTTGCAACCCCATGGACTGCAGCTTGGCAGGCTCTTCTCCCAGTGTTTGCTCAAAATCAAGTCCACTGAATCAGTGATGCTATCTAACCATCTTATCCTCTGCTGCCCCTTTCTCCTTTTGTCTTCAATCTTTCCCAACATTAGGGTCGTTTCCAAGGAGTCAGCTCTTTGCATTGGGTGATCAAAGTATTGGAGTTTCAGCTTCAGCATCAGATCTTCCAATGAATATTCAGAACCAATTTTCTTCCCAGAGCGTACTCAAACTCATGTCCATTGAGTCGGTGATGCCATCCAACCCTCTAATCCTCTGTCGTCCCCTTCTCCTCCTTCCTTCAATCTTTCCCAGCATCGGGTTTTTTTTTTTTTTTTTCCAGTGAATCATTTCTTCATATCAGGTGGCCAAAGTATTGGAGGTTCAGCTTCAGCATCAGTCCTTCCAATGAGTATTGAGGACTGATTTCCTCCAGGATGGACTAGTTGGATCCCCTTGCTGGCCAAAGGACTCTCAAGAGTCTTCTCCAAAACCACAGTTCAAAAGTATCAATTCTTTGGTGCTCAGCTTTCTTTATAGTCCAACTCTCACATCCATACATGACTACTGGAAAAACCATAGCTTTTACTAGATGGACCTTTGTTGATGAAGTAATGTCTCTGCTTTTTAATATGCTGTCTAAGTTGGTCATAGCTTTTCTTCCAAGGAGCAAGCGTCTTTTAATTCCATGGCTGCTGTCATCATCTGCAGTGATCTTGGAGCACCCTCCCCCAAATAAAGTCTCTCACTGTTTCCATTATCTCCCCATCTAATTGCCATGATGTGATGGGACCAGATGCCATGATCTTAGTTTTCTGAATGTTGAGTTTTAAGCCAGCTTTTTCACTCTCCTATTTCAGTTTCATCAAGAGGCTCTTTACTTCTTCACTTTCTGCTATAAGGGTGGTGTCATCTGCATATCTGAGTTATTGATATTTCTCCCAGAAATCTTGATTCCCGCTTGTACTTCATCCAGCTTGGCATTTCCCATGATGTACTCAAGTTAAATAAGCAGGGTGACAATAAACAGCTTTGACATATTCCTTTCCCAATTTGGAACCAGTATGCCTTTCCATGTCCAGTTCTAACTGTTGCTTCCTGACCTGCATACAGTTTTCTCAGGAGGCAGGTAAGGTGGTCTGGTATTCCCATCATTTTAAGAATTTTCCATAGTTTGTTGTAATCTATGCAGTCAAAGGTATTGGCATACTCAATAAAGCAAAAGTAGATATATTTCTGGAACTCTCCTGCTTTTTTGATTATCCAGCAGATGTTGGCAATTTGATCTCTGGTTCCTCTGCCTTTTCTAAATCTAGCTTGAATATCTGGAAGTTCATGATTCACATACTGTTGAAGCCTGGCTTGGAGAATTTTGAGCATTACTTTGCTAGTATGTGAGATGAGTGCAATTGTGTGGTAGTTAGAACATTCTTTGGTATTGGAATGAAAACTGTTCTTTTCCAGTCCTGTGGCCACTGCTGAGTTTTCCAACTTCACTTGCATTTTGAGTGCAACACTTTCACAGCATCATCTTTCAGGATTTTAAATAGCTCAACTGGAATTTCATCACCTCCTCTAACTTTGTTCATAGTGATACTTCTGAAGGCCCACTTGACTTTGCATTCCAGGATATCTGTGACTGAGACACTCAAACACAGTTCTGGCTCAGTCTTTGTGGGGTGTCTGGGTCCTTGGGTACGCAAGGTTTGTTTGAGCCCTCCGAGCCTTCCCATCAGGAAGCTTCCATAAGCTTCTTATCTTTATCCATAAGAGGGCCAACAGAATGAAAACCACAATCACAGAAAACTAATCAATCTGATCACATGGACCATAGCCTTGTCTAACTCAATGAAACGATAAGCCTTGCCTTGTAGAGCCACCCAAGACAGGTGGGTCATGGTGGAGAGTTCTGACAAAATACTGTCCACTGGAGAAGGGAATGGAAAACCACTTCAGTATTCTTGCCTTGAGAATCCTATGAACATTATGAAAAGGCAAACAGATAGGACACTGAAAGAGGAACTCCCCAGGTTGGTAGGTGCCCAAGATGCTACTAGAGATAAGTGAAGAAATAACTCCAGAAAGAATGAAGAGATGGAGCCAAAGCAACAACACCCAGTTGTGGATGTGACTGGTGATGATAGTAAAGTCCGATGCTGTAAAGAACAATATTGCATAGGAACCTGGAATGTTAGGTCCGTGAATCGAGGCAAATTGGAAGTGGTCAAACAGGTGATGACAAGAGTGAATATTGACATTTTAGGAATAAGTGAACTAAAATGGACTGGGATGGGTGAATTTAACTCAGATGACCATTGTATCTACTACTGTGGGCAAGAATCCCTTAGAAGAAATGGAGTAGCCATCATAGTAAAAAAAAAAAAAAAAAAGAGTCTGAAATGCAGTACTTGGATGCAATCTCACATTCATACATGACTACTGAAAAAATGATAGCTTTGATTATACTGACATTGTCAGAAAAGTGATGTGCTGTTTAAGTATATCATAGCTTTCCTTCCAAGAAACAAGTGTCTTTTAATTTCATGGCTGCAGGTACTGTCGGCAGTGATTTTGGAGCTTAAGAGAAGATTTGTCACCGCTTCCACTTTTTTGCCTTCTATTTGCCATGAAGTGATGGGATTGGATGTCATGGTCTTAGTTTTGTGAATGATGAGTTTTCAGCCTGCTTTTTCACTCCCCTCCTTCACGCTCATCAAGACTCTTTAGTTTCTCTTCACTTTCTGCTATTAGAGTAGTATCATCTGCAAATCTGAAGTTGCTGATATTTCTCCCAACCATCTTTATTTCAGCTTGTGATGCATTCAGCCCAGCATTTCACATGATATACTCTACATAAAAGCTAAAGTTAAATAAACAGGGTGACAATATACAGCCTTGTGGTACTTTCTCAATTTTGAACCAGTCTGTTGTTCCATGTCCAATTCTAACTGCTGTTTCTTGACCCACATACAGGTTCTCAGGAGACAGGTAAGGTGGTCTGGTATCCCTATCTCTTTAAGAATTTTCCACAGTTTGTTGTGATCCACACAGTCAAAAGCTTTAGTGTAGTCACTGAAACAGAAGTGGATGGTTTTCTGGAATTCTCTTGTTTTTTCTATGATCCAGAGGATGTTGGCAATTTGATATCTGGTTCCTCTGCCTTTTCTAAATACAGCTTGTACATCTGAAAGTACTCAGTGCACATACTGTTGAAGCCTGGCTTGAAGGATTTTGAGCATAAACTTGCTAGCATGTGAAATGAGTGCAAATGTATGGTAGTTTAAACATTCTTTGACATTAACCTTCTTTGGGATTGGAATGAAGACTAACCTTTTCCAGTCTTGTGGGCACTTCTGAGTTTTCCAAATTTTCTGGCATATTGAGTGTAGCACTTCCACAGCATCGTCTTTAAGACTTGAAATAGCTCAGCTGGAATTCCATCACATCCACTAGCTTTGTTCATAGTAACTCTTTCTAAGATCTCTTGACTTCACACTCCAGGATGTCTGTGAGTGGCCACACCATCCTGGTTCAGTTCAGTTTTGTCTCTCAGCCATGTCCAACTCTTTGTGATCTCATGGACTGCAGCATGCCAGGCTTCCCTGTCCATCACAAACTCCAGGAGCTTGTGCAAACTCATGTCCATCAAGTCAGTGATGCCATTTGTTAATTCTTGCCACCTCTTCTTAATCTCTTCTGATTCTGTTAGGTCTTTACACTTTCTGTCCTTTATCCCACCCATCCTTGCATGAAATTGATACCTCCGATTTTATTGAAAAGACTTATAGTCTTTCCCATTCTATTATTTTCTTCTATGTCTTTGCACTGTTCATGTAAGAAGGCCTTCTTGTCTCTCCTTCATGTTCTTTGGAACTCTGCTTTAAGTTGGATATATTTTTCCTTTTCTCCTTTGCCTTTAGCTTATCGTCTTTTCTCAGCTATTTGCAAAGACTCCTCAGATAACCATTTTGCCTTCTTGCATTTCTTTTTTGGGGGATGGTTTTGGTCACCACTGGCTCAGAGGGTAAAGCGTCTGCCTGCAGTGAGGGAGACCTAGGTTCAATCCTGAGTCAGAAAAATCCCTTGGAGAAGGAAATGGCAACCCACTCCAGTACTCTTGCATTGAAAATTTCATGGGCGGAGGAGGCTGGTACCCTATAGTCCATGGGATCGCAAAGTGTCACACACAACTGAGAAACTTCATTTCATTTTTCTTATACAATGTCACAAAGTTCTGTCCCTAGTTCTTCAGGCTCTCTATCAGATCTAATCCCTTTAATCTATTTGTCACCTCCACTATATAATAATAAGGGATTTAAATTAGGTCATAACTGAGTGACCTATTGGTGACCTATTGGTTTTCCCTACTTTTTTCAATTTTGGCTTGAATTTTGCAATACAGAGCTCATGATCTGAGCCACAGTCCACTCTAGGTCTTATTTTTGTTGACTGCAGAGCTTGTCCATCTTCAATTTCAAAGAATATAATCAGTCTTATTTTGGTATTGATGATATTTTGGTATTTGGTGATATTCTTGTGTAGAGTCATTTCTTGTATTGTTGGAAGTGGGTATTTGTTATGACCAGTGTGCCCTTCACAAAACTCTGTTAGCCTTTTCCCTGTTTCATTTTGTACTCTAAGGCCAAATTTGCCTGTTACTCCAGGTATCTCTTGACTTCCTACTTTTGCATTCCAATCCCCTATGATGAAATGCACATCATTTTTGGTGTTAGTGGACTGCAGCCTACCAGGCTCCTCCATCCATGGGATTTTCCAGGCAAGAGTACTGGAGTGGGGTGCCATTGCTTTCTCTGAAAAGGTCTTTTAGGTCTTCATAAACTTGGTCAACTTCAGCTTCTTTGACATCGTTGTTTGGGGCATAGACTTGGATTACTGTGATATTGAATGATTTGCCTTGGAAAGAATTCGAGATCATTCTGTTGTTTTTGAGACTGTAGACAAATACTGCATTTCAAACTCTTTTGTTGACTATGAAGGCTACTCCATTTCTTCTAAGGGATTCTTGCCCACAGAAGTAGATATAATGTCATCTGAATTAAATTCTTTCATTTAAGAATTTAGATGTCAGTGTCCACTCTTGCCGTGTCATGCTTGGCCAAACCAATTTACCTTGATTCATCGACCTAACATTTCAGGTTCCTATGCAATATTGTTCTTTAGAGCATCAGACTTTACGTTCACCACTACTGAGCATTATTTCCACTTTGGCCCGGTTGCTTAATTTATTCTGGAGATATTAGTAATTGCCCTCCACCCTTCCCCAGCAGCATATTGAACAATTTCCATTCTGAGGAGGCTCACCTTCCAGTGTCATATCTTTTTGCTTTCTCGTACTGTTCATGGGATTCTCCTGGCAATAATATTGGAGTGGTTTGCTATTTCCTCCTCCAGTGAACCACGTTTTGTCAGAATATTTCTCCATGACCTATCCATCTTGGGTGGTCCTGCAAAGCATAGTCCATAGCTTCATTGAGTTCAGTTCAGTTCAGTCGCTCAGTCATGTCCAACTCTTTGTGACCCCATGAATCGCAGCACGCCAGGCCTCCCTGTCCATCACCAACTCCCAGAGTTCACTCAGACTCACGTGCATTGAGTCAGTGATGCCATCTAGCCATCTCATCCTCTGTCGTCCCCTTCTCCTCCTGCCCCCAATCCTTTCCAACATCAGAGTCTTTTCCAATGAGTCAGCTCTTCGCATGAGGTGGCCAAAGTACTGGAGTTTCAGCTTTAGCATCATTCCTTCCAAAGAAATCCCAGGGCTGATCTCCTTCAGAATGGACTGGTTGGATCTCCTTGCAGTCTAAGGGACTCTCAAAAGTCTTCTCCAACACCACAGTTCAGAATCATCAATTCTTCTGTGCTCAGCTTTCTTCACAGTCCAACTCTCACATCCATACATGACCACAGGAAAAACCATACCCTTGACTAGATGAACCTTTGTTGGCAAAGTAATGTCTCTGCTTTTGAATATGCTATCTAGGTTGGTCATAACTTTCCTTCCAAGGAGTAAGCGTCTTTTAATTTCAAGGCTGCAGTCACCATCTGCAGTGATTTTGGAGCCCCCAAAAATGAAGTCTGACACTGTTTCCCCATCTATTTCCCATGAAGTGGTGGGACCGGAGGCCATGATCTTCGTTTTCTGAATGTTGAGCTTTAAGCCAATTTTTTCAATCTCCACTTTCCTTTCATCAAGAGGCTTTTTAGTTCCTCTTCACTTTCTGCCATATGAGTGGTGTCATCTGCATATCTGAGGTTACTGATATTTCTCCCAGCAATCTTGATTCCATCTTGTGCTTCTTCCAGCCCAGCATTTCTCATGATGTACTCTGCAGATACTCGATGTACTCTTTTTCCTATTTAGCAAGCCCCTTCACCACGACAAATCTGTGGTCCAAGAAATGTATCTTAGTAATTGTATATTAATGGATACCCCACTCTGTTAAGTACATACATACTTCAGATGCTATCTCTATGAGAGAAGAAATTAGACCACATTGGACAAGATTTAGTCTTATTTCTTATCTAGTAAAGCTGTCTACATTGTCCAGAATTGGAAGAATGTATTGATATAAGGCTGTTGGCTTGTAGAGAATGCTTCTTCACTGAAATGAGTTTGTCACTAGGAGACAGAGAATCTTGGAATGTGATCCTGAAAATACTCTTCATTGCATCCAGGAGAGGGATTCAAAGTCTTATGGAGAAAAAGAGAGGTGTAGCTTACCCATGGTGTATGTGGTCTGTGGATGGTAGAAGTGTTCCTGAAGTGCTTTAGTTTATTTCTACCATGTGAACAAAGGTTAGCACCAAACAGTATGAGCATGGCCAAGGTGAGCCCTGTGAAAGCCAACCTGGATGAGCAGAGTAAATCAGCATGGAGTTCATTTCTTCTACCGATTGTGTGTTTTACTGTATAACTGAAAGCTTCTGGTGAGGCCCAGACAAAGCCTATATCGATTCCTCACTCCTCTTCTCTATTTTGCATGCTCTTCCCTGAGACCATTATCTAAAACACTGTCTGCAATTAATCTTCAAGGCAGCATGTAATCAGCCAAACACTACAAGACCAGGGTTTCAAACAGTCCCAAATTCTGAGGTTTGGGACACATGATAGGGGAGACTAGGTCAAGAGTTAGCTAAGTGGTCAAGCTTCTTGGGCAAAGTAGATTATTATGCGTGATGAGTCTGGACATGAAAACATGAGGACGTGGGATATGAGTGAATGTATTTCTTTATAATGTATCTGTCCGCGGAGGCGGGGGAAGGAGGAGGGGCTGGAAGGTGAAAGCGTCCAGATGCTGGCGCGCAGTAAAGCATTTCTGGCTGTTAGTTCCAGTAGGTCATTACTGCATTAATTTGGTGTTTAATTAAATGCCTGTGCAACAGACCATTTATTTGTTATCTAATATTAGCTTTAGTTCTTATCAATTAAATGCTAGCTGAGGGCTTGATTCACTTACATTTTATGTTCCCTTATACTCCTTTTAGAAACAACAGCCAAACCCAACAAAGCCTCACTGTGTCTGCAAAGATTTATACACACAGATTTCAGTGTGAGGAATACAATATGCTGGTGAATTAGGTGAGGGTAAAGGAAATAAAAGGAAGATGTCATTTCATTTTGAGAAAGCAATTACCCAAATGCATAGGCTATGGTCTCGCTTTCCCCTCCCTCTGTCTTCTGTGTGATAGGAGATATTAAGGGGTGGGTGGGGGGGCAGAAGCTGAAAGGAAATATTCCCTATCCTGTGTTGACATGTTTTCTCCTCCACCTGCATTCTACCTTCCCTTGTACTGAAGGCAAAAGTCGCTGGCTTTCCTGTGGCTAGATTTCTCATTCCCTTGTGTATACCTGAGCTTTTAGTGATATTTGTTTATACCATGAAAGGCTCCAATGCTAGGGGCTTGTGTACTTACTGTCAAGTCAATCAAGGTGTGCTTCAACTGAAACATTATTTTGGACAAAAGGAGAGCAAAAAGGCCAGAAAAGGTGAAAAAGAGAGAAATTCTGCAGCACAAGGGAAATGTTGGAATATTACTTAAGCCAGTTTTTCCCATCGGTGTGTCATTTGCATATCACCATCAACATTTTTCCCATGCCTACTGCCCCATACCATGCATCTATCATTTATTTTGGAGAAGGCAATGGCATCCCACTCCAGTAGTCTTGCCTGGAAAATCCCATGGATGGAGGAGCCTGGTAGGCTGCAGTCCATGGGGTCACTAAGAGTCGGACACGACGGAGTGACTTCACTTTCACTTTTCACTTTCATGCATTGGAGAAGGAAATGGCAACCCACTCCAGTGTTCTTGCCTGGAGAATCCCAAGGATGGCAGAGCCTGGCGATCTGCCGTCTATGGGGTCGCACAGAGTCGGACCCAACCTAAGCAACTTAGCAGCTGCAGCATCATTTATTTAACTTTTTCTCCAAGCCTATCCATTCTTTTTAAGTTAGAAGTTTAAAAGAAAACTTGACTTCACTATCTCAATTACATGACTGGTGTTACTTTCTATAAGAAGGCAATGAGTATGAAAATAAATACAATTAAATAATGTTACTACTTAATGGGAAAATAGCACTACCTGTCGAAAGCTCTGAGCTTCAAGTCTGACTTTTTTTGCCAAAAAAGGAAAAAAAAAAGTGTTAAAGAGATGTTAAAAATGTAAAGTTCCAGACAGAATTTATCCTTGGCATTATCAGAAGGATGAAAGGAAAATTGAAAAGGGAATAACTTTCTCATTATGTTGTTTAATTTTATTTGCCAAACTTGTGCATTATCTAAAATTATCTGCAACATTCCATACTTGAAGAAATACAGCTCTAAGTCACAGAGTTCCATTCTAAATTTATTAGAAGTTTTTGGAAAAACTTAAGAATGATTTGGGATGGAGCAACTGGAGGGGATGAATAGGAGACTTTGGGAACCGATAGACCTTTTTTCAGGAGCCTGTCAAACAGTGGTACTGCACAATGGGGTTTCTAGTGGTTCAGTCCAGTAACTCAGTCGTGTCCTGCTCTTCACAACCCCATGGACTGCAGCATCCCAGGCCTCACTGTCCATCGTCAATTCCTGGACTTTACTCAAACTCATGTTCTTTGAGTCAGTCATACCATCCAACCATCTCATCCTCTGTCATCCTCTTCTCATCCCGACTTTCCCAGCATCAGGGTCTTTTCAAATGAGTCAGTACTTTGCATCAGGTGGCCTCCCTCAGTGACCAGCTCTCCATCCCCAGGCCCTCTTGCCCCATCTGGGAGAATCCCTCCTTTATCTTCTGTCTTCAGCCTATTCATCGTAGGGGACTGAGATGCAAAAGTAGGAAGTCAAGAGATACCTGGAGTTACAAGCAAGTTTGGCCTTGGAGTACAAAATGAAGCAAGGCAAGGTTAATAGAGTTTTGCCAAGAGAATACACTGGTCACAGCAAACACCGTCTGCCAACAACACAAGAGCTGATTCTACACATGGACAATACCAGATGGTCAATAATAAAATCAGATTGGTTATATTTTTTGCAGCTGAAGATGGACAAGCTCTATACAGTCAGGAAAAACAAGACCAGGAGTTGACTGTGGCTCAGATCATGAACTTCTTATTACAAAATTCAGACTTGAACTGAAGAAAGTAGGGACGACAGCTAAGCCATTTAGGTATGACCTAAATTGAAACCCTTATGATTATACACTGGAAATGACAAATAGATTTAAGGGATTAGATCTGATGGAGTGCCTGAAGAACTACGGATGGAGGTTTGTAACATTGTACAGGAGGTGGTGATCAAAACCATCCCCAAGGAAAAAAAATGCAAAAAGGCAAAATAGTGGTATGAGGAGGCCTTACAAATAGCTGAGAACAGAAGAGAAGTGAAAGGCAAAGATGAGAAGGAAAGACATACTCATCTGAATGCAGAGTTTCAAAGAATGACAAGGAGAGCTAAGAAAGCCTTTTTAAGTGAATAATGCAAAGAAATAGAGGGAAGCAATAGAATGGGAAAGACTATCAATCTGTTCAAGAAAACTAGAGATATCAAGGGAACATTTCATGCAAAGATGGGCACAATGAAGGACAGAAATGATATGAACCTAATAGAAGCATAAGATATTAAGAAGAGGTGGCAAGAATACACAGAACTGTACACAAAATACCTTCATGACCCAGAAAACCATGATGGTGTGATCACTCACCCAGAGCCAGACATCCTGGAATGGAAGTAATATGGATCTTAAAAGGCATTACTATGAATAAAGCTAGTGGAGGTGATGGAATTCCAGTTGAGCTATTTCAAATCCCAAAAGATGATGCTGTAAAAGTGATGCACTCAATATACCAGCAAATTTGGAAAACTCAGCAGTGCCCACAGGATGGGAAAAGGTCAGTTTTTGTTCCAGTTCCAAAGAAAGGCAATGCCAAAGAATGTTCAAACTGCCAAACAATTGCACTCAGTTCACATGCTAGCAAGGTTATGCTCAGAATCCTTCCAGCTAGGCTTCAACAGTATGTGAACTGAGAACTTCCAGATGTACAAGTTGGATTTAGAAAAGGGAGAGGAACCAGAGGTCAAATTGCCAACATCTGCTTCATCATAGAAAAAGCAAGAGAATTCCAGAAAAAAAAAATTTATTTCTGCTTCACTGACTACGCTGAAGTCTCCATTTAAACATCATTCCTTTTGGTGTCCTTTCTGTGAAAATTTGTCTATCTTTATCATCAAAGGTAATTCAAGCCACAGTTAGTCATACATTTTATTATTCACAACTGGTTGAGATCATGTATGATAACAGAATCAGTGCATTTTGAAGAAGGAACACGTGTAGAGCATAAAGAAGTCTTGAGAGTGTAGGCATTTTGGGGCATCCCAGGAGGCCCCATGTAGGGCTCTGTTCCCCTCCTACCCATCTGCACTTGAAAGACAGCTTCCCAAGTCTCCGTGTACATGGATCCCTAATGGGTCTCTTCTTAGGTCTTGATTGTCTATGTCTCATGACCTAATCTACTCTGAGGCACATTGTTGGCAAGATACAACTGACATGTGAGTTATCTTCTAATCTGTCATTCTGACTTCTAATTTTTATATCACATGACAAAGTTTCAGTTCAGGAGACTGAAGGGGTCCTAGAAGGTAGAGCCAGAAACATGTCCCCAGTTCCCATTTAAGTGGCATAAACACTAGTCAGAATGACTCTACTGAAAACTAGATACCAAAGGAAAACAGCAACAGGTTATAATCCAAACATGACATCCACTTTAGAGAGATTTGAAACAAACAAAAAGGTCTCCCAACAGGCCATAAGAGCACAACTTTGGATAAGGACAAGCAGATACAGGTAAAATTTGGGTGAAGAAACTGATTGGTAAGTAGTGAGCATCAAGAAATCATTTCTCAGCAGTGTGCAAATCTGTAGTCCTTGGGTTAGAGTTTCAAATGGCTGCTCTTGTGAGTAAGAGAAATTGTCCAGAAACTGTGGTCCTAAAGGAGTCAGAGGAATGGATATGCAATCATGCCTGAGGTTCACTGATGAGAACCAGGCACAAGACTTGATAGCAAATATTATACATGTTTGGAATTCCCACTGGGCACTGGAACAGGATGTGTCCACGGGGAGGGGCAATAAAAGGAGGAGAGTGTCAAGACTGAGATGAGGCAAGACACTGAACCAACCACCCAACGTCAAATCCTGCACTGACATGGATCTCCTCCCCTTGGGATGGAACAAGAGCATGTATTTAGGAGAACTATGACTGAGACCCTGGAAAAAAACTCTGATGCTGGGAAAGATTGAGGGAAGGAGGAGAAGGGGGCAACAGAGGACGGCATCATTGACTCAATGGACATGATTTTGAGCAAACTCCGGGAGATAGTGAAGGACAGGAAAGCCTGACATGCTACAGTCCATAGGTTCACAGAGAGTCCCACAAGACTGAGTGACTGTACAACAACATATGACTGAGACAGAGGTAAGTTTTAAAGGAGAACAGGAAGAGAGGTATCTGTAAGCCTATAACTGATTGGTTAGGTTCCAGACTGAAGGACTAGACTCTTAGAAACGTCATCAAGAAAGAATAAGCTTGGCCAGTTCCCTGCCACCAACTTCTTCTCCTTTCCCACAATGCACAGCTTAAAGGATTTCCCAATAATGTGTTTTGCTTTGTTTTTATTGAAGTATAGTCAGTTTATAATGTGTTATTTTCAAGTGTACAGCAAAATGATTCAGTTATATATGTGTGTGTGTGTATGTATATATATATATATATATGACTGAATATATATGTCTGGGTTTCCCAGGTGGTGGTAGTAGTAAAGAATCCATCTGCCAATGCAGGAGACACAGACATGGGTTTGATCCCTGAGTCAGGAAGAAACCCTGGAGGAGGGCATGGTGACCCACTGCAGTATTCTTGCCTGGAGAATCACGGCCCCTAGGGTCACAAAGAGTTGGACATGATTGAAGTGACTTAGCAGACAGGCAGGCATATATATATTCTTTCCTTGCACATCTTTGGATTGAATTCTCCATCACTGACTCAGTGACTCCATTGATTATCCTTAGCTACATCCCCCAGTCTGGCGATTTCCAGTTGCAACAGATACAGAAAGCTTGATCTCCACACAAAGTACAAACAGGCCTAATTGTTCCAGCTCTGCTGTCTTACAGGCTGCTCTGAAGATCTAGTGAAACAGAAGTGGGAAAGTACTTCGTGAAGTTAAAAGTGCTTTACAATTCCAAGGATGTTCCTCCCTGGGAGTTACTTAATCATCAAATGTCTGCCTCGCTCTGCATATGTGGACTTAACTGCAGGCGTGGTTTCCTCTGCACGGGACGAGCTTCTCTGCTGCCCTGGGAGGAAGCTCTCTCCTCCTGAACTACTGACAGGGCCTCAGCGGCACTGGAGGTAGCAGGTGGCTCTCTGATAATGTCGGCTCCAGTTGAGGTACAGGAAAACAGAGGAGCTGAAGACTGAAATCTGAGCGATAACAGGAAATGAAAAATGAGGCAAAGTTATATCTTCTGTTCCCTCATAAAGGCTCCTGTGACAAATGGAATCACGGGCATCACACAAACTGCCTTGCTGAGCTGCTGAATGCCCAGCTATCTTGACGGCAAATATCCTTCCTCTAGCTATCTGTGGGAAAATAATAAGCAAATGGTGTATGGGGTGGGGTGGAAAGAGAGAGAGGGAGAGTGGGGTTTTGCTGTTAATCAACAACTATCTCTACTACCTACAGCATTAAAAAATGGCAATCTGTACCTCTACAGTGAAATTTAGATATTTAACTAACATTTGTGATCTTGTTAAAATAGTGCTACTAATGCATGTCAGTATTTGCCAAATTGGTTTTTCTGGGTGAAATACAAAATGCAAGAGTGTGAATTCAACCATAAGTGACCATACAAACACATTTTCATGTCCCAAAGTCCATTGTCAAAGCCAGCACTTAGCTAAAGAGGCTAATGTTTAGTCTTCTGAATAATGGTATGAACATGTACTTCGTTCATATATTTCACAGTTAACACAAGGTTTGAAATTTATCTTTTCCATCCACATGATACAAATAAAAATGCATAAATGTTCAGCCAAGAAAAAATAATCTCTTTAGCTTTCAATTAATTTGAAACTAAATCATGATGCAATTGTTTGCCTGACAGATGCTAGATGTTCAATAAATATTTGTTATATAGCTGAATGAATATACTCTAAGAAGGGCATGAAATCAAAGTAAATTCTGTTCACCCCTTATATTTGTATCCAGAAAAATCATGTCAAAGTGAATACTTAGAATTTTGAAAGAGACACACATTATAAGCAGGACTGTAATTGAGGGAGGTAGAAATAAAAGGGCAGGAAGCCATTCCATGCCTTTGCCAAGGGAGTGAGGAGGGTTACTATCAGACCTCTTCAAGCATCACTTAGTAAACTGCTTACCCAGCTGGATGTGTACCTGAATTGCCATACAGGAATTTGGGTTATGGAACACTTCCAAAAGAGCCTATATGATGCATTGATCCTCTGTCCTGCAGAGCAGAAACCCATCTGGGTCTCTGCAGGGATAACTCCATCCGAGCTCAGTAAAGCACCTGAAATACAGAGCTGCTCCAGTTTATCATAGTTCATTATCAGCTCCACAACTGTCTGAATCAGAAGGCTCTGAGTCACAGAACAATTGAAAGGGCTGGAAAAATAGACCAACAATTTGGAATATAGAATATTTAGACTGAATAAAATTCTCACGTCTTTGGGGAGATTTAACAAACTCCAGTCTAGTTAGTCCCTAATTTGTCTACAACTGTTAAACAGAAGGCAAAAGAAACAGACAAAAAAAAAAAAAAAAAAAACTGATTGCCTCATTTTATACATTTTTCAACTTTTCAAGTGTCCTTCTTTGCTTTTTGAAAGAAGGCACACATATATTTTAAAGATGCTCCCTCAGTACCTTGCCTTAAACAAGATTAGACCTCCATTTTATGTTTCAGGAAAAGAAAGGTAGTTATTTCAGGAAAAAATATTAGGACGATATCTCCCATAGCTTAATTGGACCAATGGAGAAGGAAATGGCAACCCACTCCAGTGTTCTTGCCTGGAGAATCCCAGGGACGGCAGAGCCTGGTGGGCTGCCGTCTATGGGGTCGCACAGAGTCGGACACGACTGAAGTGACTTAGCAGCAGCAAGTTTCTCAAAGACAGACACTTGAAAAGGCATATGAGGCTGTGTCCACTCACATGAGCAAATAAAAGAATGTGTTTGGATGAATGATTCATGTACTATCCTCTACCTAGTAGTACAAAATATATCATTACAGTTTTTGGAAGCTGTGCCCCTCTCTGTCTTGCATGTGGTATTTATTTAAAAGCTTCAGGGATCTCAAAAAGTGTTGAAAAGAATGCATTCTTATTGATTATTCTTTGGAAGAAATTAAGCAAGTCTTCAGTGTGTCTCCAAAGAAATAAGTGCTGTGGGTGCCTGAAAGACACCAGACTGAGAGCCTCTTCAGATTCTGCTCAGTACCCAAATCCTTGCCTACTAAAGAGCAAGCTAGAACCTTGACACAGCATTTATTTTAAAGCAAAAGACTGGACCTCATTTCTAAAAATCTCTATCTGATTCTGGCTTGGGTTTTTCTCTTGTACCCTGTCCACAAAGTGTGGATTATCCTTTAGGTATTGTTATGATGCACAAATGCATGGCAGATAATTATGAAATTGAAATCTTTGGATATGAGGTCCAACAATCAAGACTAAACAAGCTCCCTAAATGATACCTTGCACAATGCAGTATGAGAGTCAGTAATAGCTTCTGAAAGTGAATCTGGATTTTAGTAGGTTCAGCAGTTATTTCTGACAATGTGGACAACTGAGGAAAAGGAATGCGGTACCTCCCTGATAACCAGCCTTACAAGGCAGATGGACTCCTCCTTTCAGTGGGCTGAATAGTGACTCCGAAAAGGTGTGTCCTGTCCGAATCCCCAGAATCTGTAAACAGTATCACATATGGGCAAAGATATAATTAAGGATCTTGAAATGACAATATTATTTGGATTATCCAGATGGGCCCTAAATGCCATCACATGTCCTTTTTTTTTTTTTTTAATTTTATTTTATTTTTAAACTTTACATAATTGTATTAGTTTTGCCAAATATCAAAATGAATCCATCACAGGTATACATGTGCTCCCCATCCTGAACCCTCCTCCCTCCCCATACCATCCCTCTGGGTCGTCCCAGTGCACTAGCCCCAAGCATCCATATCGTGCATTGAACCTGGACTGGCATCTCGTTTCATACATGATATTTTACATGTTTCAATGCCATTCTCCCAAATCTTCCCACCCTCTCCCTCTCCCACAGAGTCCATAAGACTGTTCCATACATCAGTGTCTCTTTTGCTGTCTCGTACACAGCATCATCTTTCTAAATTCCATATATATGCGTTAGTATACTGTATTGGTGTTTTTCCTTCTGGCTTACTTCACTCTGTATAATAGGCTCCAGTTTCATCCACCTCATTAGAACTGATTCAAATGAATTCTTTTTAATGGCTGAGTAATACTCCATTGTGTATATGTACCACAGCTTTCTTATCCATTCATCTGCTGATGGACATCTAGGTTGCTTCCATGTCCTGGCTATTATAAACAGTGCTGCGATGAACATTGGGGTACACGCGTCTCTTTCCCTTGTCCTTAGAAAGAGAGGAAAAAGGAAATAATACAAATAACACAGACACATATAAGAGAGGGTGATATGAAGGCAGAGGAAAGAGAGAAATGGCCACAAACCAAGAAATGTTGACCGCTGCCAGAAATTGGAAGAGGCAAGGGACAAATTCTTCCCTGCAGTCTCCAATAGACATGCAGCTCTGTTGAAGCCTTGAGTCAGGCTCCAGAGTTGGTCTCCAGAACTGGGAGAACAAATTCTACCACTTTAACCCCCCAGTTTGTGGTAGTTTGTTTAGGCAGCCACAGGAGACTAAGACATAATTCTTGCTATTTAAATCAAATTGCTATTAAAACAAAAATTCCTTAGAACTCACATTTCAATTTTTAAAAATGCCATTAAGCACCTATCAAATACCAGTGTTGTGACATTGTTTGAAGGCATATACCTGGCCTTGTGGGATCAAGTTTCCCCACTTGAACACAGTCCCACAAGGTGGAAAATCTTGTTTTTTTTTTTCCCCCAACACATATGAGGCCCTTATAAATTTTATCTGTATGAATAGATGAAGCAAAAAAAGCAATTAATACTTAACTACACATTATAAAAAGTAGGGAATAAGAGGATAAAATGTAAATTATTATATTCTTGGCTGGAAAATTCCATGGACAGAGGAGCCTGGCGGGCAGTCCATGAAGTTGCGAGAGATGACCATGATTTAGTGACTAAACCACCACAATGGTAAACAGTTTGGTTCTAGTTTTGAGTCCTTTGCTAATAAGATATGTTGTCACTGAGTAAGTTACTTTATATCTGTGTCTTTATTTTCTCATTAATGCATTATTTATAGGTTTGTTGAGTATTAAATAAGATAATCCATTTAAAATACTTAGCTGAGTATAGCACAATATACAATATGTTAACGTTATTTTTATATGTTAATGAGGAGAAGCCTCCAAGGAGGTGATGGTTAAGGCCTGATGGATGAAAAGAAGCAGATTTCTGGAAGGCTACATCCAGCTAAAGAAATGGTTGATGTGGAGAGCTTAGGTGGGGAAGAGTTTTATATATTTGAGAAACCAGATGGTGAGCTACTTGATAAAGCCTTGCAAGGAGGTGGGTGGCAGCATGAAATGGAACTGGAATAGGAAGAAGGGCAGGAAGGGACATGGTGTGGGGTTTGTGTTCAATCCAAAGTGCAGTGGGAAATTATGGAAAACTTTTGAGCTGGAGAGTTATACAGCTAATATTAAGTCACTTTGACTTCTTTTATAAAGAAAGAGCAAATTTGAAGGACAAAGCAAATGAGGACATGTGTGAAGAAGTTCTTGCAGTAGCTGAAGGGGAAGTGGTGATTTATAGAATTAGGATGCTGGTGGTGGGAAGGCGAGAACCCAAGTAGTTGAGGTATAATTTGATGGCAACAGAGAAAGGACTTGCTGATGGATCAGATGTGGATTCGCAGGAGCAGGAGAAAAGAAGTTACACCCTAAGGTTCTGGCTTGAGAAATGTGTAGATGGTGATGTTGTTTATTAATTTGAGAAGCCTGAGGAAAAAAGTGGGTTTTAAGATAAAATCAAGAATTCTGTTTTGGACATGTCAAAGAGGCAGTTGGATATAGAAGAGTGAAGCTCAGAGGAGTTCATATCAAGACTATAAATTTAGGAGGTATCAAAATATAAATGTCCATTGAAGCAGTGGGAATAAAGGAAGAGAATGTAGAAAAAGAAAATGGTAGGGGAAACCCCAAATGATTTCCAGCATTCACTTCTCAAGGAGAGAAAGATACGACCACAAAAATGACAGAGAAAGAGCAGCCAAGCTGAGAGAGGAAAATGAGGGGAGGATGATGTCATGGAGGAAGGAGGACAGGAAGAAGGAGCTGGGTTCACTGCTGCTGAAATGTGGAGCGGTTTCAGTGCAGTGATGGGAGGGAGCCAGACTGGAGTGAACTGTCAAGTGATAAAGAGCTGAGGAAATAGAGGCAGTGTGTCAGGTGATTCAGTTACCAGAGGATAAAGCAGAGGAGTCGGACTATAGCCAGTGGAAAACTACAAGTTCATGGGATGTTATATGTCATGTCATCTTATGTGTAAGAGACATCATGGTCATGAGCTAATGATGCTTTTGAACTGTGGTGTTAGAGAAGACTCTTGAGAGTCCCTTGGACTGCAAGGAGATCCAACCAGTCAATCCTAAAGGAAATCAGTCCTGAATATTCATTGGAAGGACTGATGTTGAAGCTGAAACTCCATTATTACTTTGGCCACCTGATGTGAAGAACTGACTCATTGGAAAAGACCCTGATGCTGGGAAAGATTGAAGGCAGGAGGAGAAGGGGATGACAGAGGATGAGATGGTTGGATGGCATCACTGATGTGATGGACAGGAGTTTGAGTAAACTCTGGGAGTTGGGGATGGACAGGGAAGCCTGGCGTGCCGCAGTCCATGGGGTCGCAAAGAGTTGGACACGACTGAGTCACTGAACTGAACTGAAGTGAAACAATTTGGTGAGAAGAAAGAGGTTGATGACGTAGGAGAGAAAATAGACAAGTGAGAATGTAAAGTCTTTGAGAAGGTGAGGGGAACTGTGATGCAAATCACATGTGGAGAGTCCTTTTAACAGAGGAGCGATAACTTAGCCACCTGAGACAGAATGGGAAGAAGGATGTTTCCACATGTAGGTTAAGAGATGTTGGATAGGGGAGGATGTGGACACTCCAGAGTGGTGGCCTCCGATTTGCTCAATAAAGTATAGAATGAGATTTTCCTAGTGAGGAGTGGTTAAAGAAAAAAATGAAGTAGTATTCGATGAGAATGAAAAAGTGAACATTGCGGAGAAGTACACTAAGATTGTCAGGTAAGGCTGGGTGTCTATTTGAGGCTGGATATCATGAATTCATGGTGACTTGTCCTACAGATTGTATAATCCATAAGAGTAAATACAAAGATTATTAGGTTTTTCCAGGGTTGGAGAATTGGCAGAAAAATGTGAATGAGAGAAAATTGAAGTAATAGAGTTGAAGATGTTTGGATGGAGATAAGTATGATGAGAAAACATAAAATATATGAAAATTTAGAAGAAAAGTAGAGACAGGGGGAGATGATAGAAAGGAAGCCAAGAGATTACACAGCTGAATAAAACAGACTCACTGTTTTCAAAGGACATTTTATCAGAGGAGTTAGTTGGAGAGGAGGTTAGACTAGAGGGTGGGATCCCCTACTTAGTGATTTAGAAGTTTGCATTTTTGTTAATGACAAGGTCCAGAGATGAGCCATGACAGTGTGTGGTTGAGAAGAAGTAAAGGGAAAGGGCACAGGAGATGATGGGGTCAAGGATCTGAGAGTTGGATGGGTCTTATATGTCAGTACTGCAGCTTAAGAGAATGCTGGCAGAAATTGGGACAGAGAGGAAGACCATTGCCCAGGTCTTAAGGTCATTCACAAATGACAGGCAACGACCAGGAGGCGGCAGGAAATGATAATGGGAGAGTAAAAGGATTGTGTAGCTAGGTGTTATAATCTGTTATAAGAATGAGGAACATAATTGCCTA